>NC_064270.1:16512500-17137500 GCF_003254725.2 Canis lupus dingo
CTAGATTGGGGGACTCGGGGATTTACATCCAGGGTGGTGAGAGAACCAGATCCCTTGAAAGAAATGGTTTAACAGTGGTCTCTTCCCCTCCCAGGATACCTTGAATGTCAGGTCCCTGACCTTGCGTGCTCGCAGTGTCATGAGGAATTTGTGGTCCATAATCCCTTAATAGTATGCTGCTTTTGTGTGAGTTCAAGTCCATTTGGCCACTATTGTAGCCAGGGTCACCGAGGGATACAAGCTCCCTGTGCCTCCCTATGTGGCAAGTAGAAGAGGGAGACATCCTACGAGGGCAGTGCCTCAGAGACGGACAGGTTTGCACACAGCACGTGCTGGAGGACTGCCCAGGCACCCCCTTCCCTGAAAGCTCCAATCTCTGGCTCAGCCCCGCCCAGCCTGGAAAGGCTCTGGGGAGATAGCCTCAGACCCCACGGCCTAGGGCACGGAGCTGTCTGGGCCAGCCCCAGTCTCTGATTCCTGGGCTAACCAACCTGGCTCTTTGTCCTCCTACTCTTTGTACTTGGCTCCCGTCCTATCAGTTGGGTTCATTTCAAAATGTCATATAACCCTCTAATAAGAACAACCAGAACAAACTCTCAAACTCTCATACTCCACTTACTTCTGACTCTTCCTAAGCTTATGTATCCTATCAGGTACCCCCCTGCTCCTTTTCCTTTGGCCACACTGAACATTCCTCCAATGTCTGAGCATATGTTCCCCAGATATCTCACACCAGCTCATCCTATGGACCCTTCAGGCTCCTTTCACGGGACACTGTTTCTTCAGCTCCCTGACAGGTCATGGGTGGTTGGTTTACTATCTTTCTATTAGCAGCAGGGAGCGTGAGTTATTCAGCTCCTGACCCTGGCACCTTGCCCAGGGTCCCTCTCACAGAAGGCCTTCAACATGTTTTAGGATTGAGTGCACATACATGTGCAGTAGTGACCCTGGATTCCTGGATCCTTTGTTTTCAGACAGACAGTGACCACTTACATCGGGTAGATGGGGATGCACTCTGCAGTCGAACTCGGATTTCGCTCTCTGTACAAGGGAAGAGACAGAGAAGGTATAAGTGGAGGATCTTGGATCACAGTGCCTGACCCTGAGCTCTGAGCACCAGAAAGAAATTTGGGCTGCTCTGAGATCTGTGTCCTGGGACCAGGAAACATCAGTATACCCAGAGCAAGTACTGCTTAGAAAGAGGGGTCATGCAATGAAACGCCAGGACACCTGCACCCCGATGCTTATAGCAGCAATGTCCACGATAGCCAAACTGTGTGGAAGGAGCCTCGGTGTCCATTGAAAGATGAATGGATAAAGAAGATGTGGTCTATGTATACAATGGAATATTCCTCAGCCATTAGAAATGACAAATACCCACCATTTGCTTCGACGTGGATGGAACTGGAGGGTATTATGCTGAGTGAAATAAGTCAATTGGAGAAGGACAAACATTATGTGGTCTCATTCATTTGGGGAATATAAATAATAATGAAAGGGAATAAAGGGGAAAGGAGAAAAAATATGTGGGAAATATCAGAAAGGGAGACAGAACATGAGAGACTCCTAACTCTGGGAAACGAACTAGGGGTGGTAGAAGGGGAGGAGGGCAGGGGGTGGGGGTGACTGGGTGGTGGGCACTGAGGTGGGCACTTGACGGGATGAGCACTGGGTGTTATTCTGTATGTTGAAAAATTGAACACCAATAAAAAATAAATTTATTAAAAAAAAAAAAAAGAAAGAGGGGTCCTCTCCCCATGCCCCGACCTGACCACTGCATACCTCCTGATGCCTGGAGATGCTCTGATGAGATCACAGCTGAGCCCAGAGGCTTGATCACCATCAGCAATGACTGGCCCCCTTCTCACTGCTCATCCCCCAGCTGCTCTAACCAAGCTACTCTCCTGCCCTCTGGGTCTCTGATACATGAAAGAGAATTCTAAAACTCATACCATTTACTTAGCCACTTTGGCTTCCTATGGGCAGGAAACAGGTGGTTTCACATGATCTGTTAGCTTCAGCTGGGCCGCTGACATCTTTTGACTATCAGCCTAAAGTTGTGAGTGCTTGGTATGGTCCTAAATTTCAAGTTACTGATGCAAGAAGGCCCCTGGAAGTCTAGAGTAATCACTGAGAGCTACTGGAGCCCATGAAGAAGTCTGCCTTCAGCACAGCCCAGACATGCTGCTCTTCCCCACCTTCACCAGATTCATCTGGGGGCATGGGGGCAGCTCTCCCCATTTCCCTCCTAGAGCCTTATCTGTGGGCAGACATGCAGAGTACCAAGCTGTCATGGAACCCTCTGTCCCCTGGAATAATTTGAAAAAGAAGGGCTTTGGCTCATTTCTCGCTGCATGAAGGCAATTACAGTATATCTTATTAAAGTTAGCCAGGATACTATAAGTGAAACCACATGTGGTGCCAGCGTCTTCACAATCCACAGTAGAACAAACCACTCCCAGGTGGTTACCATGTGTTTTTATCCTCGCTTCCACTTGCATGTTAAATCACTGCCAAATACTACCCTTCCCATCCTGATGGGGCCAGAGAAAGAGTTCCCAGGATGTTGTAAGCTCCTTGAAGACACCAACCACACCTTAGTCATTCTTCTCTACTCCTTCCATTTTCTGGCTCAAGGCTGGGCACACACATTAGATGCTCAGAAAACACTTGTTGAATGAACTGAACCCAGCAACAGAGCTTACCTCGTGTTTGGCTCCTTCCTCTGGTTGAAGAAGATGCTGAAGAGCAAAGAGAAGTAATCTTAGGCATATAAGAGGTGACATGCTAGATAATTTTGACCTGGAAGGGGATCTATTTGAGTGGGGGTAAGAGATTGTTTTCATTGTGCGTTTATATCCAGATGGGAGCCTTCCTCTATGTCTCTGCTAATGCTTTGTAAAGGACTCCAAACTGAATACTTGCCTGCCTTCTTCCTGGAGCTCAAGCCCTGAGCATCCCACTTCCTACCTGGTGGCCCCAACTGGAAACTGAGACAGCAGCTCTGCTTCAGGACAAAATGATGGAACGTGTCCATGTGGAGGCCTCCACCTGGCTTCCCTATTTCCATCATTTGCCCACAGTGAACTCAACCACCTGAATTTGATGGTGGACGCTTAATAATGATGACCACATAGCCAAAAGGGAGAGTGAGTTTTGCAAGGCTCCGATGCACATAGGGTGTTAGCTAGATGAATGTTAAGTTAGCTCACACTTAGAGTGTTAACTAACATGATTGATCATTTGGAAGCCTAGTCATTGGCGCTGGCTGTCTATGCTGATCAAATACATTAAAAAAAAAAAAAACCAAACAAACCGAAAAACTATCCATATCTTCCCTTTAGCTTTTTGTTAGAGACTGCCTTGGTCTTCCTGCTATAAGCAAATAAGTAAAATTATGGTCACTGTACAATGATCATATCAATTCATTTGTACAGTGAGAATCCAAGAACACGGACCACTAACTTAAGGTCAAGTGAAGAGACAGCCTAGGGTTTCCCTTGGCATAAAATGTGCCCCAAGGGCAGCCAGCTGTAGCAGAGGTGCCGGGATGTTTGGTATTTGTGCATTTGAATGCCTGCTCCTCTTTGCTAGGAGGTCTCTGTGCATCCTGTGGAAGGAAAAACCCTACAATTGTTTGGCTTTGGAGGCTTCTCTGTCCAAGCCTGAGCCTTGTGTGAATAACTTGCCATTTTGGTAGTGTCAGGAGCAATGGCTAATGACAGCAAGTTAAAGGTGCTTCAGGATAAAGAGCAAGGGAAAAACTGGTCAGCAGAGCTCAAAGTCCTTTAGAAGAATCCATGTAACTCACTGTATCTCCCTACCCCCACCCAAGGCATTTTTCCCAGTGCACCTGATTGGTTCCTCTGGAAAATAAGGAAGGGACCTACCGAACTCCTTCCGAGGATACTCTGGAGAAGAGTTGCCACTGGAGCTCCCTGTAGAGCAAGAAAACACTTAGTACATATGGCCACAGAAACCTGGGGCTTCCGACGGGAGGTGTGCAGGGCCCCCGCAGCCTGGCGTCCAGGAGGATGGTAGGTGCCCTGCAGCAGGCTCGCTCTATGAAATAGGACACGCCTGCTGGACACAGTTGTGGGAATTCATTCTGATCACTGATCTACTTCAGATGGCAAAGGGTCTGAACGAAGGAAAGCAGGAGGTTTGGTTTTCTTTTTTTGTTTTTAAGGCCTCAACTGAGTCTTCCCTGTATGCTGGTGCAGGTGACCTGTCCCTGGCCAAATAAATGTGCTGTCAGCATCAGATTGTCACTGACCTTGTGGAGCTCGTCCCGAATGGGGACCCTTTACAATGAAGGCACCAGCCCCAGGAAGGCCTAAGACCACAGAGCAGCCATGGTGACACAACCCGCCTCGCTGCCCCCCTGCCCCATACCCCCTGGTAACTGGTCTTCATCATTTACTGGGGAACCCATACCTCAATCCTGCTTCTCCACCACCACTACCCACCTCTGTTCACTGTCAGGCCCACTTGCTGCCTGGCTCATCTGTTTCCCACTAAATGGCTTCTGCACTCGCCAGGCACTGCAGAGACTCTAGGGGCCTAGCGAGTGTCCTCCTCTTGCCTCCTGCTTCTTGCCCTTAGTGCTTTCCCTCACTAGACCAGGTCTCTGCCTGGGTCCTGCTCTCCTGGCCCCCTCAGACTCTTTTTCCTCCTGTGTTCTCTGGTTCTTCCTTCCCCTTCATCCCTAACCATCTTTCTTTCCTCCCTTCTGCTTTCAGGCTCCCTTCCTTCAGGACGCATTATTGAGCTTGTCCCCGGGGGATCTCCATCTGGCTCCCCTCCCTTAATCGCTGGCACCACCATGGACCTGTGCTTGTATCCCAGTGGCACGGCCTCCCTCTCCTCCCACTCTCCTAATATTTAATCAGTTGTCAAACATCAATTCCGTCTCACCTCCTGCTCCTTCTTTCCTCCCCCGTTGCCACCACCCTAGTCCCCACCAAGTTTGCCCTAGTCCCTGCCAAGTTTGCCCTTGACTACAGAGGATCTTTTAATTTGTCACCATGTTCAGCCTCCTTCCTCCCTGTTCTTCCTGCACATGGCTAATTCATTTCTTCTATTTTTTAGAAAGATTTGTTTATTTTATAGAGTGAGCTTGAGAGTGAGTGAGTGCCCATGAGAGGGGCAAAGGGAGAGGGAGAGAGACACTTTAGCAGACTCAGCACTGAGCACAGAGCCTGAGGAGGGGCTCCATCTCACAACCCTGAGATCGTGACCTGAACTGAAACCAAGAGTCAGACGCTTAGCGACTGCACCACCCAGGTGCCCCTCACATCCAATTCATTTAAGTGTTGTTAGAGAGGAAGAGTTTCCTCTACCCTTCAAGATCTTTCTAGCTGGGCTGAGAATCAAACTGACATAAGACAAATTACCCAGAGAAAGGAGAAAATCAGATTTAGTTTTGTACATACAGGGAATCCACAAAGATATGGAAATTCCAGAGACAGGCCACATGATGCTCCTGTGAGCTGAGGAGAGAGTTAGGGGCCTGAAGATACAAATGATAGAAAGACCATTAGGGGGAAGGTGAGAAGTGATGGTTGGGAAACAAAAATTGTCTCATGTAGGTAAGTGTTTTAGGTAAGGGAATCTTCTTGGTATAAACAGGCATTTGAGGGAGAGATAAAGTGCTTTTTCCCAAATCTGCTGGGTTTTGACTGTTTTAACTCAAAATAATGTTCATGCCAAAATGGCCCACCTTGGGCAGCCTGCCCTTGGCCCCTACTGTGTCCACTAAGGTGTTCCCCACACAGTTAAACACATGGTAGGTATGTGGTCAAATACTAAAAGGATGAATGAATAAGAGGGCAAGTACATCAATAAAATCTCTAAGTCTGTAAAAGAAATGAAACTGCTGTGGAAAACAAAGCAGAAGGAATGTAGATAAAATTAAATTTCTTATAACCCACAACCTATAACAAATACTTGAGGCAGACAGAGTAGAACATTCCTCCAGAAAGCTTCCAACTGTCTTACTGCCAATGTCTTTCTAGAGGGAAAAACCACCTTAGCTTGACAATAGCCCAGCCTCCAGTATCTTGTGAATCTACTTTAGCACTGAAAATCCTTTTGGAACTTCCCTTTGTCTTTACTTCCCCAACCCCAAGTATATAATTGATCACCCCTCACAATCCCAGGGTAGCAGCTCTTTCTGCCCATGGGTCCTGTCCCGGGCTATCATAAAACCACCTTTCTGCACCAAAGACTTCTCAAGAGTTCTTTCTTCCCTTGAGGCCTGCAGCTCCGGACCCTAACACTCCAAACCACATCTAAGCAAGAGTGAAGAGAAAGGTGAGAGCAGAAACAACTAGACAGGGGTGGCCAATCATTCCATCCTTGAAGGGTGAATGAAGTTATTTGGAGGAGAGAGTAGTTCTCTTCTAAAAATCTGTGGGACTAAGACTCAGTCAGTCAAGTGTTGGACTCTTGATTTTGGCTCAGTTCATGATCTCGGGGTCATGAGATCGAGCCCTGTATGGGCTCCATGCACAGCGCAGAGATTTTGTCTCTCCTTCTCCCTTTGTCCTTCTGGCCTTGCTCTTGCTCTCTAAAAAAAATAAAATAAAATCTGTGGAACTGATACCTTCGTATGTTCCATGGCGGGTGATGTGAATTTTCCTTTCAAAGGTGGAGCCTGGTGAGTTGGGCAGAGTGGAGGCAGGGGAATGAGCCCTCCTGTAACTGGAGGTGGAGGCATTGCCTCGTGTGCTTCCACCTGCAAGTGGGGAAAATCAGAAACTCTCAGAGCACTTCGGACTGGCTTGAAGTTATATTGATTACCCTTGGGCTGCTTGAAAGAGAAGGGGGCCCTACAGAGGGCCCAGAGGACTTTCAGAGAACAGCGCTGAAAGGGTCCACCTGGGCATTCCAGGGCTGCTCAGAAATACGGGGTGGGATCATTGCCACTGCCCTTCCCCAGCTGACCATGGACGGCAGGCAGGCAGGCGGGCCCTTCATGGACGTGGCTGCACATGGCAATGGAGAGGCTTTGGCAGGATTTTTCTTGAGGACCTGGCATTTAATTGTAGCTCACTGCTGGATGGACCAGAGTACAATCCAACACGGAAGTGTTCCTTGACAGCCAACAGCAACCACTCCTCTTGCTCAACCTGGCTATTTGTGTGTCTTGGGACTTCTTTTTCAGTGTCAATCCAAGCTGGTTTAAATGGCTTCAGGGGCTATATATGTGCTTGTTTTTTTTGTTTTGTTTTGTTTTGCCTTGCTCTGTCTCATTTGGGTTTGAAAGCTACAGGGAAAGAGTGTTTCACTGGGAACAATGGGCCTGTGTTGGATGCTTGCCCAGTGGAAACTCAGTGTGGGATTGTGTGCCACTAGATTCCTCTGAGCAGAGTAACCCAGTTGTTAAGTTTCTTTTGTTGTTGTTGTTAATGCAAATTGTAAACCCTCTTGTGTGCACACCCTTCCCTAAAAGAATTGGCTTAAAGAGTGATTCAGTGGGAAAGGAGCCACCTCCCTGTGAAGCATTCTTGATTGTTATTTATATTGGGGACTTAATGAAAATTGATCCCATCCTAAGTAAGCAGGCTTCTTAAGTAAGCAGGCTTCGAATGTGACTAATTTGAAAGTATCACCTTGGCTGGGATGTGTGTCAGTAACATAGCAATTTGGGGCATTTGGAATGGATGACAAGCAGTTGTGACCATCCCACTCCTTGTAGGACACCCCCCTCCCCCGAAATGTTCTCCCCCAATCCCTCCAACCAGCAGGCACTTACTTGAGTTTATGTAGCCACTGCTGCCATGTGTCAGGCTGTGCTTCTCCAGCCGGCTCCCTCCACTAAGAGAGCCTGTTTTAGCATAGCCGTTGCTGGTTCCCCCTTCTGCAGGAACAAGAAGCAGATGACAATTTATGGGTGGAGTCATGCCAGGGGGTCCCTTCCTGCTCGGCTGTGGAGACTACCCCTGGCTTCTCTCCTACCACCCAGTTGGTTTGGGGTCCCTTTACAGGTGCAAGCTGCCATACTCTCATTTATTTGGTTTTGATAGAAATGTCAAGAGCAAATATTCCACCCAATTTAATAGGAAAGTCTTCTGGGTGGAGCACAGCAAGTTGCTCATTAGTAAAACGTAAGTATTAGAAAAGACAGCTGAGTGATAAAAAGCTCTGTGAGGCCAGGACATGGGTTGGGCTTGCTTTTTTGACATCGCCTGGTCAGTGCCACAGACATGGCAGCCACTAGACTTGTTGAGGGGGTTAGTGACTGCTCTGTGTTGCTGGCCTTCCATGTGGCAGCCTGTCAAGCTCTGACCTCTTGTCCCTATCTTCTGCAAGCCAGGCTTCTTGGGAGGTGCAGGGGTATAGCTTTAGGGCTTGGTTTTCTAACACAGAATCCACTAAACCTAAGGACTTCCTCAGGAAAAAAGTGGACTGAGACAGAAGCCTGACTGGTGGTTCCCTTCTCCCACCCTGAGCTCAGGCTGGATAAGGTTTCTGATACAAGTGTCCAATCAGGTAAATCTATAGAGACAGAGAGTAGATTCGTGGTTCTAGGGGGTGCTGGGGAGAGGGGCAGCAGAATGGGGAGTGACTGCTAAGGGTCATGAAGTTCCCTTTTGGGTCAATGGAATGTTCTAAAATTAGATTGTTGCAATGGCTGCACAACTCTGTAAATATACTGTGAAAATTAACAAAAGGAAACCTCTCTAAAGTGGACTGATGCCAGAGGGGGAGGCTGAGAGGGAAGTCATGCCACTTAAGGTCAATTATAGACCCAACAGAAGAATCCTCAACAGGAAAGAGTCATCAGTGAGAAGCCCCAACAGGGAAAGATGTACATTGCCTCTCCTACAGGAAATCTACCTCGCCTGCAACTTGGCCAATGAGAAACCATCCATCACCCCGAACTCTTGCTTTTCTCCAATGATCTTTCATTTAAACCACATATCTACAAACATTATATGGTCTCATTCATTTGGGGAATATAAATAATAATGAAAGGGAATAAAAGGGAAAGGAGAAAAAATAAGTGGGAAATATCAGAAAGGGAGACAGAACATGGAAGACTCCTAACTCTGGGAAATGAACTAGGGGTGGTAGAAGGGGAGGAGGGCGGGGTGTGGGGGTGACTGGGTGGTGGGCACTGAGGTGGGCACTTGATGGGATGAGCACTGGGTGTTATTCTGTATGTTGGCAAATTGAACACCAATACAAAATAAATTTATTATTAAAAAAAATAAACCACATATCTCAGCTTCCTCTTTCTTCTCCCTAAAATAATGTTCCTCTCCTTTGTTTGTTGGACTTGCCTCTGCTTCTGTCTTAGCTGTTTGTTCCAGGTTGTGATTCTGTGCTATTTTGCTGGTAAAATATAACTGGCAGTTTTATTTTTAAGGTTCACAAGGTTAACAATCATTGAATTATATACTTCAAATGGTGGATTTTGTGGTATATCAATTAATGTCAACATAGCTGTTAAAAGAGATTTCAGATATTTTGGAATTGCTCAACTGAAGAGTGAACACCTATGGGAAAGGTTATATGTGGAGTCCTTCGCACATGCCTTCCTGAGAAGAAAGCTCTCAATAGTCACTTACTTGGTGGTAAGGATGTAAGTCTTGTGGATACTGTCTCCGTGATAACTAGAAAAAGACAATAAAAAGATAAGATCTTACATAATGCACTGAATTCCCTGTATTTTGGCAAGGTCTAACATCTGTCATAGGCTTAGCATCTTAAACTAGGCTCAACATAGATTTTTGTATACTTGTGCTTTATAGTATGGATCTGACCCTCTGTACATGAAAATATGTGCAATAACAATGGGGTTTAATGTACCTGGAAAATATCCTTTTGGAACCAAAAATAGTCACCCCCTGATTAGAAGGATGACTTCCCTTGGTATCCATGCCTCTCATTTAACAATTAGATCCAGTCCAGACCTAGATTCACCTCTGAAGGAGGACCAAGGCCTCAAGCCAACTCTCAGGTGTGTCGAGCCACACTCTGTCTGCATTGCCCCTTCCAAATGGTCACCGTGTCCAGCTGGGGGCCAGTGCATTATCCTGATTTCACTGTGAAGTGGATAATTACTTTGTGCTTCTTTTTCAACTGGGGATGCCAAAAGGACATAAATCATTCTAACATCTTCAGGATCACCCCTGAGTTGGGGCGTTGTAGGAAGGTGGGGAGGGGGTTGGTAAGTCACATTTGGTGCTTGGTGACTCAGAGACAGATGAGCATCAAAGACCGACTTGAATAACCAGTCCCTTTGCCTCCCCAGGCTGAGTTTCTCTAGACTCTCAAGTGATGATGAATCCATGGAGGTTATAAAAGTCTCCTGTATCTTTTAAACACCAGTTAGAAGAAAAACTTGTTGCCTTCCTGAACCGCTCTCTCCCCTGCAGCAACATGGGGAGGTGGGTGGATTCTTAAAACCACAATGGGGCCAATGCTGTTCTCTGATGGTGACCATCATCACCACCTCCCTGTGTGTGGGACATAAAGGAGGAACAATCAGCTGAGGTCACTGGTCTTTAACAACACACTTGTGTAGTGTGTGCATGTGCACATGCCTGGCTATATGTGCATGCGTGTTGTGTATATGCACATGCCCAGGTGTATGTGTGTGCATGGTGTACATGAGCATGTGCCCAGGTGTATGCATGTGTGTGGTGTGCATGTAAGCATGCCCGGGTGAATGTGCATGCACGGTGTCTCTGTGTGCATGCATGTCAGTAGGGATGGTGAAAGGAGAAAAAGTGCAGGATGGTTTCTGCCAATTTAAGCCGTTCTACGAGATACTGCTCTATCCGGCACCAGTCTTGCTGCCCCCACCCCTTTCCTTCTTTGCACGGTATTTTCCCAATTGATTTCCTTGTTCTGGCAGGAACATGAGGTGATGACTATGGCAGAAACTTCATTCCATGCATAACAGGAAGTGGTTTTTCAGACTAAAATGGCAGCTTGATTTAAATAACAGTCCTTGAGCTTTCACTAAACCTCTCATTGTGTGGACCTTTGGGATTGTTGGACACATAAAAATAAATTATTTCTTAACCTAAAGTTTCAAGTCCATGAAGCCAGAATTTTTTTTATTAGAGATATATGAAAGTCACAGGATAAATCAAAGACTTAAAACGGTTTAGGGGACAGTGTAAATGTCTCTGAATTTATCATTTAGGCAGTTTCACAAAAGGAATGTGCCTGTTTTCAATTTCGGTATAGATTGCAACAGTGACACCAGTGTTATTCTAACTTTGTCCCTGCAGTAAGTAGGATATTATTCTTTTAGATTTCTGTTGCTCTGTATTCTAAATAAAGACATGGTTAAATGACTTATGGCAAATTCATTCCACAGAATATTATGCAGCCTTTTAAAATGCTGATTATGAAAACTAAAGGTCAAAATGGTAATTTTCATTTTTGAAGAAAAAGCAGAACACATTTTGATTACAGGTATATTAAAATCAACAAAAGTTATCTCATGGGAAGGAGTAAAGACTAGGAAAACATTTTAAATGATATGGTGAAAAAAAAGTGAAAAAAAAAACAACCCAAGAAAAACTATAAATAATTTAGAAATGAAAAAAAAATTTAGAAATGATAAAGAAGTTGCAATGTAATCTGGCATGAATTACTCTTTCCGAATTTTTTTATTACTATTAAATGATATATCTCACGCTCTTACTTCTTTCAGTGACTTCAGAGCCATCTCTCTTGTTTTTCTTGGTTACATCCATACCATCGCCACCTGCAGAAAAGCCAGAAATCATGACCATGATTCTTACCATCATTTTAAGGAAGCGTAGGTCCCTACTATGGAAACAGAGAACCAAAAACACTTGACTCCTAGAATTCAAGTCATGGTTCTTTCTTGTGCATATTTTATACAAGAGTCCTTCTCACTCCTTGATTCAGTTGTAAGAGAGAGTCATTTAATAGTTCCACTTTGGATTCTATTCTTCTGGATGGGGTGTATTTTTGGGGATCTCATTGACCAGGCTGCCCCCTGCTGAGCATTATCGGGATTACAGATGTGGTGCCCTGACCTTTGACTGCAAAATCTCCATTCTTCGCCAAAGTAACAGATAGCTGAATGTGGGTCAAGGCACTTGGTACTTCTAACGAACTCATTTTGTGGTATCCCATAATGTTCAGTGTATATATGGAACTTGATGGACATAAGACATTCATGCTTCATTTAGAGTTTAGATGGGAGAATGATGCTTGATGGATTTAAATTAGGAAAAAAATATTGTATTGTTGGTATTCGTATGGCACTTAACACTTATCACAATATGGAGCTTTCCCTTCATAACAAGCTAGCCCCAGTATACTAATTTACAGACATGAGAAGGAAAAATATATGAAGAAAATGTGTAAGACCTACGGAAGTATATAGGAAAAGACATATTTGTATGTTATCTATGTTCCCCCTTCACTCACTGCTTCTGGAAGGGAAAACCAATGATTTTCTTGTCCACTGTGTCCTGAAGTGTAGAGGACTGAGGCCATCTGACAGTAGGAAGCTCGGGGTAGGTGTGGAGGTGGGGGTTACACACACAGGGTTACACAACAAGGATCTCCATCCCAACATTCTTCCTGTGTTTCCCAGTCCCACATCTGGGAGGACTTGAAATCTAGCTTTTCCTAGTAGTTCTCTCTTTCCCCTAACTTTTCCTTCCCCTTTTGGATGCAGTTCAAATTGGATTCTAGAATTCTGGGCAAGCCCCTTCTGCCCAGGATGCCCCTTGTTTGAAGATTTCTCCTTTCAGCTTTTTTCCCCCCGGCCTGATGACTTCAGGGTCAACTTAGCTGTTAGGCACACAAGGCACAGTGCCTAATCCTATGATACTTTTAAGGGCCCATGAAAGTTTTAATTTCTTTTTAAAATCAGAAGGAGAGGGGCACCTGGGTGGCTCAGTTGGTTAAGCATCTATGTTCAGCTCAGGTTGTGATCCAGCCCCACATCAGGCTCCCCGCTGAGCCGGGAGTCTCCTTCTTCCTCTCCCTCTGCCCCTCCCATCTGCTCACATATTCTCTCTCAAATAAATAAAAATTAAAAAAAAATTAAAATCAGGAGAAATGGGGCGCCTGGGTGGCTCAATCAGTTAGGCGACTGACTCTTGATCTTGGCTCAGGGTACCCTCTCTGGGTCCTGGGATCCAGCCCCATGCTGATCTCTGTGCTGAGCGGAGAGCCTATGTGAGGCTTCTCTCACCCCCCTCTCTGCCTCTGTCCCGCTCCTACACCTGCTCTCTCTCTCAAATAAATAAATCTTAAAAAGAAAAATATTTAAAATCAGAAGGAGAAATGAACACAATCTAACCTGGTTTATATTCTTTCAATGCAATCATAAAATATAATTTTTAAAGGTTTATTTGTTTGTTTTTTAAATGCAGGAAGGGATCCACACAAATGAAAGCATCTAGGGCTAATGAAAGTCATAATGCCTTGAGTGACTTCCTTGCTGAAAACCAAGGCCACGGGAGACCAGCTGCTCAGCTACCCAGTGGAATGAACCAAGATCGGCACAGTTAGCTTCAGGGCCTGGTCGAATGTGCCAACTTCCTGCTCATGGGAGTTTCTTAAATGCAGCTCTAGGCAAAGAATGAGGCATCATGGAAAAACTCCTGACTGGATCTGAGAAGGCACAGAAGGTGGCTTTGGCTCTGGTATGTTTCCCGGAGCCAAAGAGGAGGGGCTGCATAGACAATTTCATAGGGAGTCCAGCCTCTTTAGAAGGCCAAACCTGGCCTGTGTCTGTGTCTGCATTCTGACTACAACCTGTATGACTATTGTAGACCTGTATGACTATTGTCATGAAAACTTACATGCTACCAGATACCGTCTTTGAAATCTTTTGTTTAAGCAGCAATTGCCTCTGGTAACTCTGAAGCCCCCTCTGCCTTTTCTTTCTTTCTTTTTTAATTGGTCATTAGCTGTGGACCAGGAGGCATTTTGGAGATTAAACACTCAAATGCACCTGGCTGCTAGTGGGGAACCACCTAGGGTGGCACTTGAACTGATATGAAATACTATCCGGAAAGGAACTGTTTATAAAAAGCCATGGAAGTTTTACTTCCCACAAGTTATTGTGTATTTTGATCCTCTACAGAAAGCTGCTGCCAGCAGCTGTACATTTGGGTTTGGATGGGTTTATTTGACTCATAGCCAACAAGGCAGACTGATGATGGCTCCAATTGATAAGGCTCTCCATTTCCAGGCAGCAAACCTAGTGAGTGTTTTCTTCTCTCTGTACTCAAAAAAATAACCCACTTTTCTAGGTACTGCTAATCTTTTTCTTAAGTCCTAATGATGGAGCCTTGAGGTATACAGCAAAATGCCAAGAGTTCTCCAACTTCCAGAGGGCACAAGGAGACCACCTGCTAAGAAATCAGATACCCTCCTCCAGGGCCTGGGGGCTTCTTATTAGAAGGTGCTCCGGGAGAGAATGGGTGTGAGGTGGGTGCAGGTGGATGGGCCCCTGTCTCTCTTTCAGCCTGAAGCCCCTCAGATAGCTGTGCCCTTGGCTATCCAGAATGATTTCTTGGGCCTGGAATACACAGGATGGAGTTCTGTTGACTTTACCACTGATAGTCTGAAGTGGCAGGGTTGTGCGGGGAGGTAGATTCCTTTAAACCAGACATAAGACAAAAGTGTTTTTCAATGAGTCATCAAAAGGGAAGTGATGGGTGGAGGCACAAACCTGGTCCCATAGGGACCTACAGTATTCCCACAGACTTCCTTTTTAAACATTCCTCGTGCAGATAGTTTTAAGAAGTGTAAGTTAGGGAAAGGAAAGTTACAAGCCCGGGCACATGCCCCAGCCTGCCTCTCCCAGAGAGCTCACCAGTGTGTTCTTCCCCCAAAACACTACTTAATGGAAGCACTGTCAAGTAGCATAATTTTTAACTCTTTTAATTGTAACTTCTTTGATGTTTGGGCCATTTCACTAGAGTCAAGGAAGAGTAGTAGGTCTCTAGGTTCTCAATTCCAAAATTATGCTAATTTCCACCCGTAGTTCTAAGGGGCTGCTTTGTGGTTATTTCATGGTTAATGTTCTTTAGAAGATGTAGAAAATGATCCCGAGATATTTTCTTATGCAGGAAAAGGCAATTCAAAATCATTTTTCTACTCTTTTGAATTTTTTCTTTCCACTGCATTTAAATGATGTCACATTCACCTAAAACTATTCTATGGGTGGCGAATGTAAAAACAAGGACCAACCACTGTTAGGGACAGTCAGCTCTGACACTGACCTTATTCTAATGACCCATAAGACACTTGCTCTTCACTAAGGAAGGGAGTGGAGAGACTAAGTGTTTTCTAGTTCCTATTTTAAGAATGAATCTTCCTATCCTCTGCTAAGGAAATGCAAGTATTTTTACAGCTTCTATTACTCCCATCTCTGTACGCTTCAAATTTTAAAACAAAACAACAAAATGGTCAAAGCATGAGAAAACCATCCACTACTGTGATCTGTTAACACAGATGAAGCAAGCAGTTTGCTTGCTGGCCAGGAAAACCAGTGCCCTAGGGTGCATTGTCTCAGAGGCTTTTGTCTCTACAAACCTCAGCAAAGGGTGTGCCACCTTGCCCAGGTAGGCATCCTTGATTTCCATACTTTGGGGTTGGGGGAGTTTGGGCACCATCTCTGTGATTCTGTGACTTGTTTACAGCCGTGTTTCAGGAAATCCTGCTGATGTTAATAATAGCGAAGGAGCCAAACCACAGAGACCTAGACTTCTTTTGGGCAAGCATAATCTAAGAATGAGGTTGGTTCTTAGGTGGGATCAGTTTCACGAATCTGAGTTTCTACCCAAGCTTGAAGCAAGGCTCTTTTACAGTCCCCATGTAAACTCTGATCAGATTTGTGTGGGCCTCTTGGAGGGGCACAGAGTAAAGCTGGTGCCTCTGATTCTCTGAAGGGCATCCATCAGGAGCTGACTCAGATCTGTGCCTTAGTTCTAAGACACTCAGATCTGTGCCTCTGTTCTAAGACAGAGCAGATGGGGGTGAGGAGAAACCGTTCAGCTTCTCAAATGACTATCTTTTAAAAACCTCACTCTATTTTATGGACATGAACAAATCTGACCATTAGCTACTGATTAACAGCTACTTGGATGAAGTGATATGCCAGATGCTTTGCCTACACTCCAAAAAGCAAAGTGGTAATTTGTCATCGAGCAGTTAGTGTGGTCGAGTGAGATACTGGAGTTGGTAATTCTCACCCCAAAATGAGTTGGGGGGAGGGGGCAAATTAGCCAGTAAAAGTATATACACAGTTCTCTTTTTCTCTTGGTCTAAATTTGACTCCAGGAAATTCCCGGATGAATTATATCATTTAAGATATTACACTTTACTTTAGATTAGAGGCAGTATGTTGAGAGTGTGATAAACAACCATGTCTGTCCATCCTCTTGAGCTTAATCAGAACCTTCCAGCACAGAGGCCCAGGGAGCACGTCAGCTCCTAGGGCTAAGGGGTTGCTGGTATAAGCTTCCACTTACCTACACTTTAACTTCCCCTTGGAGATATTCTCTGCTGTCAAGGGAAGATAAGGAAATAGTAGTAGAGTAGTAGAAGTAGGAGGGAGGAGAGAGAGCAAGAGAGCTTGAGACTGAAGGAATCATAACTCTATCCCATTCTAAATAAAACTGTTAACATGAGCCATTTAACAATACTGAAAATAATACCAAAAAAGAAAAACAATGTGGCCACGAGACCCCAATTTATTTCAACTGGCCTTTTTCTTCTTCCCCCAGATGAGTCTTTCTTACTGTTCCTTTAAAAGACCCGCCCTAGGCGGACTGCAGAAACTCAAGTAACCTTTTGTGATCAATTAACTGCTTCTGCCACAATGCTTGCACCTTAATAATTTCATATCATTTTCTCCAACAAACACTTAAATTCTCAATAGCAAATGTCCAATCAAAGTCCCAGAAGAAGGGAGGAAGGGTGACTCCCTCCTGCAACTTACCTTCTCTGAGAACTGGTAGGGACTGGAAACAACTTTGAAGAAACCCCCCTCTCTCTTTCTCCTCCTGATGTTTTCTCCAAGACGTTTGCAGGCCCCACTTTTTTTTATCCAGACCCAGCCCAGGTGTGTTAGAGCTGAGTGATCTTTCAAAAATGTTCACCTCTCCTGCTCTCCCCCTTGTTTCTTTCAGTTCTTTGCTCCCTAACAAGTCCTGACAAAGGTGTGTCGGGGTTTACAATTACTCCACCCTTCCAATTATCTGACACTTGCTGCATTTAAAAAAGATCTGCCTCCAGGAATCAAACTTTACAGGAGGCAGAAAGTTTCTCCTACCACAGTCGGCCGATTAACCATTTATGGGTCCATGGGGACAAAGGAACAAAGGTAAAGGAAATGCCCTTCATTAATTTCCTTGTCTTTCATAACCAGGGAACTGCCACAACTCGATATTCCCCTTTCTTGTGGCCAAAGAATTGTAAAAATTCCAAGGAGCAGGACTCATGGTGTGGCCAGGCTTGTGGGGGGCCTGTGGGCAGAGTGTCTGATTCCTCGAAAAACTGTGAACTTGGCAGCATTTATATTCAAGACCTGTTTCTCCTACATCTGCCTTTGCCCTCTTTCCCTCATTCTGACCCAAGCCAGGTCAAGCCCACCTGGAGGAAATGGGTGAACTCATTTAGAATAAGATATGAATGACTTAAAATGTGGAACAATTGCTGGTATAGGGATTCGTTTTTTTAAAAAGGGGCAGCCAGGTTTAATGATATTGACTCCAAAGAGTGAAACATTAGTGAAAGATTTTAGGCATCTAGCCACCAAATAATGGAGAGATAACTGTTGAGGAAGGTTAAGAGACTTTTTGCCGTTCAAATCAGGCCAACACGGTCTCCATACACCCAAAGACAAGTATGGACTCCCAGAAACCATATAGTCTCAGCTACATTCTGTGGAGTCATAAGACTTCTCTAAAGAGTCAATTTACACCAATCTACATAATTCTCATGAATACCTGCTTAGTATCTGGCTTTCCAGGACCCCTGTAGACTAGCTTGAGACTCTTGATATGGGTCATATGGGACATATGAACCTGGAAGTCACTTAGGTGGTATTCTCAGTCCTGAGGGGAGCCGCAGGATTCCTGCAGTATACACTAATGCACGTCTACACCCCATGATTGCCCCAGGGCAATCACCCCATGTAAAAGGGTAGCCAACCACTGAGCACTACTTGCAGGGGTCTTGCTCCTAAGCTCCTAAGTGTGGGGTCCCACACTTCAGAACCCTTTCCATGACCTACAATGTGACACTACTAGGTTCTTGTTTTCTAGGATGTTCCTGCCTACCCAAATAAGTACTCAATATGTCTGCTGTCAATTTCATAGGAGAAGAACACTGGGAATCTGGAAGATGGAGAGCTTTCAGCATAAAACTGAAATGAACCTACATCATTCATTGATTTACTCATTAATTCATGAATTAAGCAAACACATGTTGACTCCTGCTCAGAACCAGAAATTAAAGTGTATGTTGAGAGTTTAGTGGTGAAATACAGACATATTCTCTAACCTTACAGAACTCACAGTCTAGAAGAAGAAGACAGTCCTTACATGTATTACTCTGCTAAGGCTGCCAGGACAAAATTCTGGTGGCTGACACAACAGAAATGAATTTTCTCACAGTTCCAGAGGCTGGAAGTCCAATACCAACATGTCACAGCTAGGTTTCTCCTGAAGCCTCTCCCTTGGCTTGCAGAGTGCTGTCTTCCTGCTGTGTTCTCATGTGGGCTTTGCCAGTTGTCTCACTATGTGTCCTAATTTCTTATAGGGACACAGATTGGATTAGAGCCCATCCTAACAGCCTCATGTTAACTCCTTCATTAAAAGCTCTATCTCCAAATCATCATCACATTCTAAGATACTGGGGGTTAGGTTTCACCATCTGAATTTTAGTGTGTGGGGGGGATAAAATTTATAACAAATGATGTTCATAACAAATAATTATGCATCGATATACAATTAAGAATGTGATAACTATTATAAAGACAGAATGCTGGATTTTATCAGAGAGGAGGAGAGGTCATCCAGAGTAGGGTTCAAAGGGCAAATTCTGCTAAGAAGGTAACATTTAGACTGACAGAGAAAGGTTGAACTGAGGTCATACAGATGAAAGGAGGGGTTGAGACTGTTCTAGAATTTAGACAGAGAAGAAAATATTTGAGAAGGCTCTGAAGTAGAAGAAGCAAAGTAAGTTTGAGGAAAAGTGATGCCAATCTGTGAAAGTATACCAAAGAGATGGTGGCAATGGGAGAGAAGCTAGAGAGAGAGCAGGGGCTAGATTACACAAGGCCTCATTAACCATGGGAGGGAAGTGTTTTTAGGCATTAGGAAAATGTTGTTAAATCGCCATTAGGAAGCAACTCCATACTGGCACTGTGTGGGTGTTTGGATTATTAAGAAAGAAGAGAGACTGGAATTAACATTTTCTATGGTCTGTTGTGCACCTGATATTTTACATACATTATTTTATTTATTCCCTTTAGCAACCTCTAAGAGGTGTATACTATTATTTTTTTATTTTATAGCTGAGAAAAATGAAATTCAGGGAGATTGAGCAACCAGGCCAAAGATTTTACATCTATTAAGTGGCTCCAGAAAGGGCAGAGGGCCTATAAATGGAGTAAATGATTGATCATATGTATCTGATGAAGCCTCCATACAAAACCAATGGAATGGGGCTCAGAGAGCTTCCAGGTAGGTGAACACATCCGCATACCAGGAGAGTGAGACAGTTCCACGGGGAAAGAAGCTCCCGTGCTCAGACCTTCCCAGACCTCACCCTAAGCATCCCTTCATCTGGCTGTACATATGTATAGTTTATCATATCTCTTAATAGTTAATTAAACATAAATTAGTGTTTCCCTGAGTTCTGTGAGCCGCTCTAACAAATAATTGAACCAAGGGAGAGGAGGTCATGGGAATCTCTGATTAATTGCCAAGTCGAACAGAAGTTGTGGGTAACCTGAAAAACCTATTATCTGTGATTGGCACCTGCAGTGGGGGAGCAGCCTGTGGGACTGAGTCTTTACCCTGTGGGATCTGACAGTCTCCAAGAAGACAGTGTCAGAATTGAGTTAAATTGTAGGACACATGGCTGTTGTTGTAGAGCTGCCTGATGTAGGAACCCCCCCATCCCCACCAACATTTGGTGACCAGAGAGTCCAAAGTACTATGGGCTTAGTAGTGATGTGAGAGTAAAGGAAGACACAAGAGGAGAACTGGGTTGTATGTGTGTGTGTTTTGTTTTGTTTGTTTTATACAATGGCAGAGCCTATACTTCATTTAACTCTTGAACTCTCATTTCCCATTGCCTGGTATATCATTAAAATTTAAATATGCCCATAGCTTTGAACTGAAAGAAAATAGGTAATATCAAAATAGATCAGGCTGAGAACAGAAGACAACTTAAATCAGAAAGAAAACCATCTGAATACTGGGGATATTTGCCACCAACAGCATAATGATGTTGGTATAATTTATTGATACATTTAGGTAAATATCTATCTATTAGGACTTACTTTTATATAGTGGTTATAGTTAAATAACCATGGCAACCACAGACCAGTTATTTAACTATAACCACTATATAGAACCAAACATGCTAATCAACCACTGGAATCAGAATGGCTGTCTTTTCCTGCCCTTGGTGTCCTGTAATAACATAATTCTCCAGGGACAATGGAAAAGTCAGACCCAAACTAGATAAGCCCCAAAGTAATTTATCCAAGATCCTCTAAGCTAACTCAATAGCTAATTGAGTCTGTGAGTATGCGTGCGTGTGTGTGCTGTTTAGAGTCCTGTACTAAGCACTTTGGGAGAGAAGGAAATTAAAAGAATTCAAGTGTTTATATTCCAGTTATTCAATATTCATCATTTATTGTGCTTGGCAAAATCATTTATAAGAAGACATTATCTTGGTACATAGAGTGAAAGAAACCTTATGTTCATTCAACATTCATATATCAAGTTCCTATCATATGTCTGGAACCAGGAGAGTTGTCTTTTAAATGTTTTAAATTAACCAGAAAAAAAGTGAAATTCTTGCTGAAATGAAGGAACAGAGTCAGATTTAGGAAGTAGCAGTGACTAAGACACCGGAAAGGTGTTTCTTTTTCCCTGCTTCATTCAGAGCTGTGTTAATGAGTCACATTTAATCAATTTGTAATGGACTAGAGAGAAAATTTCCTTAAGTGGCAACTGGAAAAATATTCATCCTCCCCAAATTGTCTACTGACTTTTAAATAGGTTGGGAAGAAAGGATGCCTATTCACATGTAGCCCAGAGTGGCATCTGATGGCCAGATTCTCATCACTTGCTGAGCAATGTTGAGTATAGGTGGACCCTGTTTTATGTGGCTGCCAAGTTTCTGAAAAGTGATGCATAGATCCACTTTTTGGTGACAGGGTGAATGTTTTTGTTAAATTCACCACCTCATTAATCTTTGTGAAGACAGATTTTTCTTTCTTTATTTGGTTTAGAGGAATGTACCCTATAGACGGATTTCTACCAGTTTTGTGATCCTCCTTTCATAAAATATCACATGACAGTGATATGTTATTCTGATGATACTTTCATCTAGGAATCCTGAAGTTTTGGAATATGCTTGCCTTGCATTCCTAAGAGACAATAAGAAGTTCACTGAGAAGGTGAGAGAAAATAATTTTATATTTACTGAGATAATTCCAGTACCTACAGTCAGCAGTTCAGCTCTTTTGGAGGATAGTAAATCCATTGCTTTTTTTTTTTTTTTTAAATGAATTCCTACATGTTAAAATAAAAATGATACAATAATTATTTGTTGCAGTTTGCTACTATATTTCTAAGACTAGAAGACCATATTTCTGCCTAGCTTTCTCTTTGGTTGCATTTTCTTCTGGATAATAAAACTTCCTTGTAAACAATTATGACAACAGCATATGTCACAGTTTATGGAGCAGTTTGGCTTTCGGAAGGATGCAGCTAAGATACAGTGTATCAGCTCCTGCCCTTCACATGTGGGCTTACATTCTCCATCTGCTTTTCCTGTCTATAATGGTTCTTGAATTGTTCCCAAACTGTATTCTTTGCTGCTTTTATTATAATAATAAAGCATGTGGTTTCTTGCTTCCATTTCTAAATTCAGATCTATTCATTCATTTATCCACTCAGAACCCATAAGTACTTATTGAATGAGCAAACAAGTATCTGTTGAGTGTCTACCCTGAGCAAGGCATTGGGTATATAGGCAGAATTGAGGATGAGATGTAAAACATGCTTTTAAGGAATTTACAATGCAAAAAAAAAAAAAAAGATATATAGATATCCAACTGTGGGCCTCAGCTAATGTTTCATGAAAGAGTTGTCATTTGAGCTGTACTTAAATGGACGGGTGATATTATGAAGCTGAGGATGGAGCTGAAATTTTGAGCACAGAGTCCAACATGAGAGGCACAGACACAGGAAAGAGTAAGGCTTGGGTGGAGGATGGTAAAACATACCATGAAAAAAGAATAGATAAGGAGAGGTTGGAAGGGTGTGCCAGCTGGATCATGGGGAATATGAACTGTCAGCCTGAGGAATGTCTATGTTGTTTCATGAGTGAGAGAGATTTATAGGAAGTCAAGGAATGAAATGATGGAAACTGAGTGGAACAAAGATTTATATGGTGACAACGCAGAGTGGACCAAAAGAGACAAGACAGTAAAACCAATAAGGACACCAGGGCAGTAGTTGAGGTGAAAGATAAAGGCTGAAGGTTAGCAAGGCAAAGATTAAAAAAAAAAAAAAAAAAAAAAGGAAAGGAACAAGGGGGCCAATATCAGGGAGTCTGAGAAAACACAAGACATTTAGTGATTGCTGCTTGGATGAGAAAGAGGATAGAGCTTGGGATGACACCAAGATTTTTCTTTTCTTTTCTTTTTTTTTTTTTTTTTTTTAACACCAAGATTTTTCCAAGCCAGCCACTGACCACAGCAACTTCCCTCCTTTTCTCTTAACTCAAAAGGACTTCTACCTTCTTCAAAAGGCCACCTGTTAGAACTTACAGGAGGATATGGAAAAAAAAAAGATCATTCCCTTGGTTTGGACTTTTCCCTGCCTCTGTTTTGTCCTATGTTCATTACCTAACATACCATCTTTAAAAAAATGGTTTCATTTTCTGTCTTGAAGAATTTAGATAGTAAGATAATATTAAAATATTAGCACATTTGGTAATACATTTAATTAGTTTAAAACCACCATGTGTTATTTTTAACACATGCCCTACTAAATGACTTGTGACTTGTTTCTTTTCTTTTTAAAAATAGTTACTTATTTTTTTTAAAGATTTATTTGAGAGAGAGAAAAGGGGAGTAGGTGCAGAGGGAAAAAGTCTCAAGCAGAGTCGAAGCTAAGTGTGGAGCCCTAATGAGGATCAATTTCATGATCCTGAGATCATGACCTAAGTTGAAACTAAGAGTTGGACACTCAATAGACTGCATCACTCAGGTGCCCCTTAATATTTATTTAAGTAATCTCTTCACCCAACGTGGGGCTCCAACTCACAGCCCTGAGATCAAGAGTTCCATGCTCCTCCAACTGAGCCAGCCAGGCACCCTTGTAACTTGTTTCTAATAATTAAATATTTATAAATTACTTTTTATTAAAGACAGCAATGAACCAAAGAACAATATTTGAAGTGTTAGTCTTAACAGTCGCTATCCTGTCATGATCAGAGAAAATATACCCCTTAGATTCCAAAAGATTCCCCATTTATGGAAGAAATGAAAATCCTCCTGTCTGGGCTGGAATTCATTCTTAGTCTTTTGCTTGGAATAGTTTACCTGCCCACCCTGGCAGTGTTAAACCTCTCTAAGAACTGGGGTAAGCCAAGTTATTTGTACTTTATGTGCTCAGAAATTACATGGAAGGAATGTCAGGAAGCATCAAGGAGATGAAAAGTTCAATTGTGCTCAGAGAAAAAAAGATGAGCTCTCAGAAATGAACTACTGAATATAAATATACCAGTTGTTTAAAATGTGTATTAGGTTTGATCCCTATTGAGGAGCAAGGAAAAGCAATTCAACAAAATAGCATGAAGCCACCTGACAGATGGATTTGTGATTGGATTTTAATGGCTTTTATCCCAAAGGTCTGAAATGTCTGCATCAGGTGATGAGCACTCTCTTGTACTATAGGTCATGATTCAGAAGACAGGCTTGGTTCTCATGAAACATGTTCACGCAAGAATTATGTTCATTAAGATGAAGACCACACCCTATTATCTGGTTTGTGGTTACCACTATTTTCCTTACGGGTATATCTCTAGTACACAGACTCACACTGAAAATCATGTCTTATTTTCTGACATGATCATCGACTCAACATTCTAGTGATTATAACAGTCATCTAAAAATTTCCAGACTATTCTTACATTAGTGGTTCCCAACTTGTGTTCTGGGGCCCCTGGTGTTTTAGCCATTTGCCAGAATCAGATGTAAATCATATAATTTAAATTCAGTAAAATTCACCCTTTTTAGTGTCCCATGAGTTTTGATAAATGCATATAGTTGTCTAACTACCACATTCAAGATCTAGAACAATTCTATCACATCCCGAATTCCACTGTGCTCCATTGTAATGCACCCTTATCTCCAGCCCCTGTCAACTACTAATCTGTTTTCTAGTCCTATGGTTTCCCTTTTCCAGGATATCATGTAATGGAATCATACAATACATAGCCTTTTGAACCTGGCTTTTTTGACTCACACCGAAGATTAATCTGTGTTGTGGACATCATTAGTTTGCCTCTTTTTATTACTAAGTAATATTCCATTGTTTGGGTAAAACAATTTTTATACATTCATATTTTGATGGCCATTTGGCTTGTGTCTCATTTTTGTCAATTATTAATAAAGTTGCTTTGGACATTATGTATAGATTTTAAAAAATATTTTATTTATTTATTTGACAGAAAGAGAGAGAGCACAGGGAGGGAGGCAGGCAGTGGGAGAGGGAGGAGCAGACTCCCAGCTGAGCAGGGAGCCAGATGTAGGGCTCCATCCCAGGACCCTGGGATCATGACCCCAGCCAACGGCAGATGCTTAACCAACTGAGCCACCCAGGTGCCCCCATTATGTACAGATTTTGTATGAACGTAAGTTTTTATTTTCTTTGGCAAATACCTATGAGTGGAATGTTGACCTAGATAAATGTAGAATTTGACTTAAGAAACTGACAAATTGTTTTTGAAAATATTTGTACCATTTTGCATTTCCACCAGTCATATATGAGAGTTCTTATTGTTCCACATCTTTGTCAGCTCTTAATATTGTTCATTTATTTGGTTTTAGTCATTTTGATAAATGTGGAGTGATATTGCATCATGCCTTTCTCTGTTGACTAAGATGTGGACCATCATTTCATGTGTTTATTTACCATTCATGTATTTTCTTCGGTGAAGTGTCTGTTCACATTTTTGCCCATTTTCAAATTGGGTTGGTTTCTTGTTACTGAATTTTGAAAATTCTCTACATATTCTTGGCATAAATTCTTTTTGAGATAGGTGTTTTTGCAAATATTTATTTCATCCCAATCTGTGGTTAGGCTTGCCATTTTCTCTTTTCTTTTCTTTTCTTTTTTTCTTTTCTTTTCTTTTCTTTTCTTTTCTTTCTTTCTTTCTTTCTTTCTTTCTTTTTTTAAGATTTTATTTATTTATTTGAGAGAGAGAGAGCATGAGTGGGAGGTGGGGGCAGAGTGAGAGACACAAACTCAAGCAGACTCGATGCTGAGCATGGAGCCCAAAGTGGAGCTCAGTCTCACCATCCTGACATTATGACCTGAGCCAAAATCAAGAGTTGGCCACTTAACCAATCGAGACACCCAGGCACCCCTGCTGTCTTTAATTTTACTTATATACAAGCGTACACTATATATATAAAGCATAACCATACATAATTGAATATGTTGTTGGTATTAATATTTTGAACAAACTGTTGTCTGTTAGATCAATAGGTAATAAGAAAAATAGAGGTTTTAATTTCACGTTCATTTATTCCTTTTTGAATATTCTTCCTTACTTTATGTAGACCTTAATTTCTGACCTATATAATTTTCTTCTTCTGTACAAAACTTCTTTTAACATTTCTTGAACGGGAAGTCTAGTGGTAATTCATTCTTTCAATTTTTGTTTGTCTGGGAAAGTCCATATTTCTCACTGACCCCTTTTGTTATCATGCTTATAGAAGAGTAGATTGCAGTAATGATATCCAGTCATAATTTCTGTGATCTCATTTGAGACTGGTTCATTGTGCAGATCTGTTTTTTCAGTAGTAACATTAAGTATTTTTTTTTTTAGCAACATTAAGTATTAAGCATGACATGTGTTCTTTGTTGCAGTATTTAAGCTTTATCTTCTAGGAAAGATGCACACACAGGGTGATTTGTTTTAGAACTATTAATTTCATCTTTCTAATCTACAAAAGAATGCAAATCATTAATAGGGTGGTGAGTGTTAACAGACTTTGGAACTACGAAGAGGATTTGATCAAGGATTTCCAGAGTATTTGGAAGGAGGAGTGGGCAGTACACGTCGACTTATTACCACGACTCTATGCACAGTGTTCTGTATATATAGACTGAGAATGTATTACCTGTTATGGTGGTCATGGTGGTAGCCTCCCAATTCTATTACCAAACTCTTCATCTTAACCCACTGCCCTTGTTAATGATGGATTTAGGAAGGAAATGTGACTCATTTGTGGTTGATTGTACATGAAGAAAGTCTATCTAGGGATTTTTGGGAAAGGCTTATTTCTTATAAGGAGACAAGTGATAACCTTTTCCTTTTTCAGGATGTTGTTATGTCTGGATATGATGTGGAACTGCTAAAACACTATAGCCACAAGAGCACCACAGTGAGGAGATGAGAAATGAAAACATCCTTGTTCCTCATGACAACACCGAGTGTCAGATTAAATAGTCATGGAGCCACCCTATCTCTGGACTCCTTGTATGTTGAGATTATAAACTTCCTTATCATTTAAGGCAATTCGAGTTGGTATTTTCAGCTATTGGAGTTGAAAGCATCCTCACTGATACATAATTGTAAATAATGGTATTCTCCAAACTTAGATGCATAATAAGTAATGATATTGTCTAAATATACACAGATGCTGTTGTGAATAATAAAATGTAAATTCATTTTAAGTGTTAATGAAGTCAAAGTATTCCTCTGGCATTGCCTAATTTTTTTTTAAAGATTTTATTTATTTATTCATGAGAGAGAGAGAGAGAGAGAGAGAGGCAGAGACACAGGCAGAGGGAGAAGCAGGCTCCATGCACGGAGCCTGATCCTGATGTGGGACTCAATCCCAGACTCTGGGATCACGCTGTGGACTGAAAGCAGGCGCTAAACTGCTGAGCCACCCAGGGATCCCCCACATTACCTAATTTTTTAATCAATTGGTTCCAAAGGTACAAATATTATCATGTGGAACTCTGTAAAGTGCTTTGACCTTAAGAAGAGATATTCACATTTCAAAGGTTGAGAGTGAGTCACTCAAATGTAAAGATTCAACTATAGCTCTCTCCTTGTCAAGACCATAAGTACACAAGATTTACAAGTACCAATTCTCTAAAGATGCTAGAATATTTGAGATTAATTTTAGTAAAAATTGGCATACTTTTAATGTTAATACCATAAAATTTTGGAACTCAAGAGGTCTTAGAGATCACCTACAGATAATGAAAAAGAGAAAACTGAGACCCAAAGAAATGAAATATATTATTGAATGTCATTAATGGTAGAGTCAGGATTAAGATGTAGGTTTTTGTTTGCTTGTTTTGCTATGGCTTTTGGGGAAATGTTCAAGAGAGCTGTTTGGGGCTCTTAACCATCCTCACTACTGAGGAGCTTGAAGGATTACCAAACATTGTGGACTAGGCATGTGCCTCTAATATTCTGTGCAGGTTTTAGCAATTCTCAGTGATGAACCTAAGCAGAAAAACCCTGCTCTTCATGATTTTACCATCCATTCATTTGTCTTGGGGGAAAGAAGTAACCTCAGACATTCTACATTCTAACAAGATACTTGAAAGGGCAGGATAGTTAGTGTGGCATAAAATCAAATGTATTTTATAAGGTAATTTTTTGCTATGTACTTTATATTTATCAGACTATGGTTACTTCATCTATATTAAATAAAGCAGCCATAGCTGAAAGAATATGTGAAATGGGGTACTAACACGTAAAAGAAAATGTTATCATTTCTGATTTTCTCAAATCCTCCACCTCTTTGGCCTATAGAGGACTTAAAGTTTTATTTTTTTTAAGATTTTATTTATTCATGAGAAAGAGAGAGAGAGAAAAAGAGAGAGAGAGGCAGAGACATAGGCAGAGGTAGAAGCAGGTTCCATGGAGGGAGCCTGATGTGGGACTTGATCCTGGGACTCCAGGATCACACCCTGTGCTGAAGGCGGCGCTAAATCGCTGAGCCACCCAGGCTGCCCAGACTTGTTTTAAATGGCCAAAAAATGATAAAGATCCAACAACCCAATGCTAAGTATCACTGTTCATCGGGAAAATGAAATATCTATAATGATATATGACCTCACACAAAATAGCTAAAATCAGCAACAGAAAGATTCATTCAACAAAATGAATCTCACACAAAATAGCTAAAATCAGCAACAGAAAGATTCATTCAACAAGTGTTGGTGAGGATGTAGAGAAAGAGGAAACCTCTTGCACTGCTGGTGGGAATGCAAATTGGGGCAGCCAGTAGAAAACAGTGTGCGGGTTCCTCAAAAAGTTAAAAATAGAGCTACCTAAGGTCCAGCAATTGCACTACCAGGTATTACCCAATGAATAAAAAAATTCTAGTTCAAAGGGACACATGCACCCCAATGTTTATAGCAGCATTATCTACAATAGCCAAATTATGGAAACAGCCCAAGTGTCTATTGCCTGATGAATGAATGAATAAAGATATCTCTCTCTCTCTCTCTCTCTCTCTCTCTCTCACTCTCACACACACACACACACACACACACAGGAATATTACTGAGCCATAAAAAAAGAATGAAAGATTGCCATTTGCAATTACATGGATGGAGCTAAAGAGTATAGTGCTAAGTGAAATAAGTCAGTCAAAGAAAGACAAATGTCATATGATTTCACTGACATATGGAATTTAAGAAACAAATGAGCCAAGGGGAAAAAGAGAGAGAGGGGGGAAGGCAAACCAAGAAACAGACTCTTAACTATATAGAACAAACTGATGGTGACCAGAGGGGAGGTGAGTGGGAGGATGAGAGAAACAGGAGATTGGGATTAAGTAGGGCACTTGATGTGATGAGCACCAGGTATTATATGGAATTGTTGAATCACTATATTATATATGTGAAACTAATACGACATTGCATACTAATTAACTGGAATTTAAATTTAAAAAAGAGAGAGAGGAAGAAAAGAAACATTGTTAAAAAAAATCCAATAGTCCTCTTTTCCCAGAACTGATAAGAAGCAACTTTAATTTCACTATAGTTATTTTATAATAATCTCATGTAACTTGGAAGAGTATCATAAATAAGGTTCAGGTCATCAATAATAATACATTACCATAATTGAAACAACATTTTAATAGGCAATTTTGGAGGGAAGTAGACAATCTAAACACAAAATCTGGAAAAACAATCCTAGACTGAGTAGAGAGATCTGAGTTGATTGCAGCCGTATTGACTTAACTATATATAGAACCTTATACCAACATTCAAGGCTTCCTGTGTTCTTAGCAGTAATCTGTGGCTAGAGAGCCGTGTTCTTGGCAAAGGAAAAACACAAAAGGGGACTTTTCCTTTAAAGGGATAAAAATGCCGCAGGTGTGTGATCTTTGGGTTTCCATTTTTGGTTTGTCTGAGTTAACTCAGACATCTGAGAAAGAGCTGGGAAAGTTAGGTTGTTTATGTAAACCTTAATTTACCTATCAGACTCAGGATTTTTTAGGTTAGAAGAGAGATACAAATGGGTGACTGATGAAAGACAGGAGAGTTTCCTCTGATTCTCAAACAAATGGGGTTGGGAGTTAGGGTAGTGTGGGAGGGAATTTCCATTAGTTCAAGATCTGATAAGTCAAAGGGGATTTTACCACAAAAGCTAGGGAGAGATTTTGAAATATAAAGTTAATTTTGTCAGATCTCACACGGCCAAGAATCCTCACAGCAATTATCTCCTTGTGCTCTCAGAAAAGCCCATCAGACTGCCAGCTTTATTAAAGTCTGCACACTATCCCAGAATACCATCAGGCTTGTTCTAGGAAATGCAGGGGAAGAAATGCAGCAATCATTGGCTATTTAGCAAAATCAGCATAGTGTTAAGCCTGACAATAAAGCTAAAAAGTTTAGGCTTCTTGTGACAACTTGGGCAGGAGGCCTTGCAGGTAGTCCCAGATTTTCTGTCCCCATGTAGAGATGGAGACTGTTTTGCTCCTGGACATCAGAGTCCAGTTAGAGAAAGAAGAATACAAGTCAGAAAAGCTAATCTTACCCTATGGGCAAGACTGGCTGGAACAATTTGGTATCAACAGATCTTCAAGGTCCAATTACAAATTGAATGCCTGTGGACACCATCCTGGTTAGTCTGTTTAATGAAACTGAGGAGCCAATCTTACCTCATTTCCCACATAGGACACTTGACTTGTCCTTTGGACCTCCTCAGCCCCTGCTCATACTCTTTCTGCATCACTAACACTTGAATGCACCTGTTTGTTTTCTTAAAGTCCTTGGAGAAATGGGCTGGGTTTTATCTTTTTTACTCCATTCCCAACACCAAACACAGTACCTATCATATAACAGGCATTCAAAAATCTTCCTGTTTTCCTAAACTCCTGATTTGTATTCCCAACTGGTACCATCTACCTCCATGCACATCCTGTGGGCACTTCAACCTCCACATGCTAAAACCCAGACCTGTCCTGCTACCCTCACCCTCCACCGCATCCCCTTCTCTTGGCCATGTCCCTGATGCTGTATTCATGTTTGTGTCTACAGCCCCTGGTCTGTATCAGGCTCACTGTAGTAGTGAGAAAAGATTCATTCCAAGTGGAATGAGAAATAAGGAAAAAGAGAACACAAGAAGTATGAGGAAGAAAAGTAAAATGCAGAAGGGAGTCATGAAGTAACACAGAAAACAAGAGGAGAAGCAGAGGGAAGAGGAGGATGATACGCAGGAAGGTGAGAAGGATAATTTAGATTGGTTTTCCCTAAATTGGGAGGGATAGGATGCATCTAGAGCCCTCAACAGAAGAGCTAGAACATTCTTCCAATTTCTTCCACTCCCTTCCAGTATTTTCTTAACTGCTTCCAATTTGGGTTAGACTCTCAATGTTTCATGAGCGATACGAGAGAAAGGACTTGTGGGCATGTTTCCACCTCCTCAGCCATTCCTGGATGCACAGATAATATCAGCAGCTGGGCTCTTTTCCACTGTGGAGCCTGATAACAGGTGAAAATAAAGTGTGATTAGACTCTTCATTCTTAACGTAGGAGTTCTTGAGATCAGGCTCTGAAATGAAGATTTGAAACAAAGTTAGGTTTCATTTGCTTTTCCCATGGGGGATGACTCTCTATTTTGCCTTAGGTGGGTTGAAAGGACAAGATCTTGCTTGCTTTTCTGGTCCTAGAGTTTTTACAGTCTTGTAAATTTTTGTATGTTTTCTTTTTGGGTTCTATTGCCAGCTTATTCTAAGTCTGATGCTCTAATCTCTTTGAGTGATGACATGTCATAACTGTAACCCCAAGACATTTTCAGGTAAAGGCAAGATGCAGGCACTCCTTAATTTTATTTGTGGGAGGTACATTCTAGCCCACAGGGAAATGCATAAGAAATATTCAGTCATTGTAAGGAGCTTGGTCAAATCGTGCTGACATTTGGTAGTTGCAAAGTGTGTTTAGATCGGTGAAAAAGAGCATTTTCCAGAGAAATTAAAAATTATCTTTTTTTTCAATGCTTGTTCCCAAAAGAGGTTTAAAGGATTCCTTTGATTTTTTTTTTTAAACCAGTGAAAGCACCTGGTATTCCTAAGGCAGCCATCCTTACATGCTGAGTATCAATCTATACACCCCAGATTCCTGGCATCCCTGGGAGAGGTTTTTCTATTGGAATGGAGAATTTTACTGAAATATAAATGGGAAAGAGTTTGTAAACTAACTCCCTCAGCACATGAGGCATGACGTGAAAACCAGCTACAGGAGGTCCCTTCCTGCTAAAAGTCCTGGCCCAGAGACTTAAAGGATATTCTTTCTTGCAATCTTTTAAACAAAACAGTACAAGTCCTCATAATAATAAATTATTTACATGACAAAAACTCTATTAAAATATTTTGGTATATTTCTGATATAAATGAATATTAAAAAAAAGAACCATTCAGCTTGTTGCCTTCAGGCATGGTGCTCGCAAAGAAATTAGGCAACAGTATAGTTAAGGCTCAGTGGAGTCCCATACAATGCACAGGATTGTCCAAAAAAATTGGAGTTCAGGGGTAAGAATCCTTTTCATGTAAGAAGAACAACACATTCTTTTTTTTTTTTTTTTTTTTTTTTTAAGTAGGCTCCATACACAGCGTGGAGCCCAGTGTGAGGCTCAAACTCACAACCCCAAAATCAAGACCTGAGATGAAATCAACAGCCAGATGCTTAGCCAACTGAGCCACCCAGGTGCCCCAACACATTCATTTTTCTTTTTTTAAGATTGTATTTATTTAATCATGAAAGATCCACAGAGAGAGAGAGGGAGAGAGGCACAGGCACAGGCAGAGGGAGAAGCAGGCTCCATGCAGGGAACCTGATGCGGGACTCGATTCCAGGTCTCCAGGATCTGGCCCTGGGCTAAAGGCGGCGCTAAACCGCTGAGCCACCAGGCTGCCCCATATTCATTTTTAATAAAACAAATGACATCCCCCATACAACAGAAAAAGTGAGTGCACAGTTCAATCTTACATAAGTTGGATATTCCACAAATCATTAACTGCATGGATGGACACTGCATTCCGTTAACATTGTTTATAGTTGTGCAGCTCTGTTTACCTGAACACACCTGAGAACTTTGTACGTTAAAAGGCAGCTAACAGCGTTTGACAGAAAACAGATGCAGCCTCAGGGGCAGAAGCCCTTTGGTATCTCACAGACCTTCTCAGCTACATCTGAACTCCAAGATCACAGTTTATCACTGGGTAAGAATATTTTCAGAAAAGGATAAGTCTATATATTTGCTATTTTATTTTTAAAGATTTTATTTATTTATTTATTTATTTATTTATTTATTTTTTACTAACTGGAATTTAAATAAAAATTTGAAACAACATCAAGAAGAAAGAAAAAGTGGTTTTCTTTTCTTACAGTTCTAAATAATTCCTCATGATCTTGTTGTTTTAATATTCTCCATGGAGAAAAAGCTCATTAAGCCTAGGATCATTAGATGTCAATCTAATCCTTTCCAATGTTTTGGTTTAGTAAAATTCGTATTATAATGAGACCACACGAGTGGTAATTTCTATATAATTTCACTTAAAATGTTTGTAAACTCATCCTGCCTCATGACAACTTTGAATTGCCTTTGATTTTTTCTTGACTTTGGATTTCATTAGTTCTATTTACAGATTGTGTTTATATGACATGGTTTTTTTGGTTGTTTCTGAACACATTTGGTGTTTCTGCTTTCTCTTCTTCTAATATATAATCAACACTCCTGGTATGTTGTTCTTTTCAATGACTGAAAAGTGGGTTTATCTCTAATCTGGTGCTCATAATCACACATCCAACAAAGTTCACTCTAAGACCAAATTGCAGTCATTAGATTTTCCACATTAGTCCTGAATACTTACTAGCAGCCACCACTATTTGCTTCTTTATGAACGAAGGCAGTTGAGAACAGTTATCTTCCTTTCTAAGTCATTTCTAAGGTGCTACCCTGAGGAAAGCAGGGGGAGGAGCAGAGGGAAAATCTGCCATCCAGACCTCCAGGTTGAATACGGTTGATATTCACATATTAATACATATTAAGGTATATCAAGCCTTTTGAGATGACTGTACCAGGAGTAAGAACTTGCACATCCTGTCTTGAGTCTTGTGTTGATTCAGAGCATGACTCAGTGATCCTCAGTGTGGGGGCTGAGGGTTGATGGTTCATGGCAGGTCCTCCCTGAAACATAATAATAGAATATTGCGCTGGAATATTGACACATCTTCTAACTGGCATAGACAAATGCAAGGTAGGCTATCTCTGAAATTTCAGACCTAGGAAGCAATGTTTTTTGCCCAGTACTTGGCACTAAATCCTTAACTTGATGTTACTTAAACCACTGGCTGATAACATAAAAAGAAATTTATATCCTCTCTGGAAAATAGCTATAGTTATAAAAAAGACAAAATCAACCAGCAATGGGAAAAAATAATCATTATAGAAACTGTATGAAGCTAATAAACTAAATACCAATTTAAATTAAAAATAACATGTAAAATCCATTCTATTATAAAGGTAGATACATGTCATTATGCATTTGTCAAAACCCATAGAATGCACATCACAAAGAATGAACTGCAATGTAAACTATGCACTTCACTTAAGAATAAGTATCAATACTGGCTTACAATTATAACAAATGTATCACACTAATGATGCAAGATGCCAGTCATTGAGGAAACTGGTTGGTAGGGAGAGAAAACGGGGGATATATGGGAACTTTGTACTTCCTGCTCAATTTTTCTATAAACTTAGAAGCGTTCTAAATAATAAAGACTATTAATAAACAATTTTTCATATTCAATGAGTACATATAATATAGCTATGTAGAAATGCTTGTTGCTACCTCAAAACTTTGGAACTTGAAAAACGAATAAATCTTGAAGCATGAAGAGAAAGTTATTGATTCATGGGCTGCTTGTCTTTTGTTTTCATTGCTTTAAAAAAATACACACATACAGAAAGTTACACAAATTATAATAATACAGCTTAATGAATAATCACAAAGCGAACATACCTTCCTAACCACTATCTGGGGCAACAAATAGAACTTCACCAGCCCATAGCAATTCCACTTTTCAGGAACTTTTAGTACCATAAATTAATTCTGTGGGTTTTTGAAATGATTAGGATGGAATTACATGATAATAATCTTTTGTGTATGACTTCTTTGGCTCAACATCATAAGATCCATATTGTCATGTGTAATGCTGTGCAGCTTCCATTGTATTACATGTTATTTATATATTGACATTTGAATTGTTTCAGTATATGTGCCTCAGAAAGCCAGCACATTTGAATTGTTGCAGACTTTGACTATTATGAAAAATGCTACCACTTTCTTATACATATCTTTTGTTGCACATGTGCACAAAGTTCCTCCTGGACCTATACCTTGAAGTGCACTTGCTAGGTTATAGGGTATGTACACATTTAATTTTAGTAACTAATGCTAGGTATTTCACAAGAGTTTACATTCCCACTAGCAGTGTGTAAGAGCTTCAGTTGGTCTGTATTTGATTCAGACTTCCTCTCCCTCTGCTCCCCTACTACACTGACTTCTCTCAAATAAATAAGTAAATCTTTAAAAATAAATAAATAAAAGATCCTTCTTTCTTAGCATATCTCCTTAGTGTTATCTTTATCATAAATCAAGTCTCTACTTCTACATGAGTATATTTTGGACTATGCTTCACTATTATCCATCTCTTTGCTTCGATTCCACAGCGCCTAGATATCAAGATATCTTTTTTTTTTTTTTAAAGATTTTATTTATTTATTTGACAGAGAGAAAGAGAAACTGCACGAGTAGGGGAAGCAGCCGGCAGAGGGAGAGGGAGAAGCAGACTTCCTGCTGAGCAGGGAGCACAACACAGGACTTGATTCCTGGGATCGTGACCTGAGCTGAAGGCAAATTCTTAACTAACTGAACTACCCAGGTGCTCTTCAAGATATCTTGATATCAATGAGGTTAATACCTTGTTCTCTTTCTTTAGTTCCTCTTTTTTTTTTTTTTTTTTTTCCCCAATGCCTCTTGGCCATTTTTGGGTCTTTGCATTTCCACTTAAACTTTACAATGAGCCTGCCATACACATACACAACATCTACTATGAATTTTTAAAAATGGAAATTGCACAAAATCCATATACCAATTTGAGGGAACTCAACATCTTTAAAATGTAGTCTTTCAATTCAGGAGCCTTTGTCTATGTCTCTACTTATTAAGCTCTATGAGTTCTTAGGATGATGTTATACAGCTGTATGTATTTTATAGTTTATATGCTTTACAAACATACTGTTAATATGTTTTAATGGTTATTGTTTATATGCTTATATGTTTTATAAATACAGACTTGATATGTTCCACAATTTTATTTAACATGAATTAGTATTTAACTTTCTCAAATGCTTTTTATTAACCATCTATTTAGATGGTCATATGAATTTTTTTTTCGATCAATACGGTGAACTATGTTGATTATCAAGTGCTAAAATAGCATTATACTCCTGTAATAAACCCATTTTGGTTGTTCTTATACACTTCATGATTTGATTTGTTTAGGAATAAAAAATATTAAGATTCTAATTCCTTAAGTTCAATGTTGATAGAGCATAGAAAAAGATTTTGTGGACTGAAGGATTTATTTCTGGTATGTTTAGCAATATCAGGGCTTATATATCTACAATAAGAAAAAGTTTTCCAGGAAATTCTTCAAAGGGGATTGTAAATTTACTTTGTTTAAAGCTAAGGCTAACCATCGAGCTTTTCTTATAAATCCAACTGTAGTCTGGGTACAGAAGCCTTAGGAAGAAAGATTGTTACTCCTAATTTTTGTTAGGGTGTCCGATTCACTTCATAACAATGAAGCCAGCACTTGAGATAAGAAATTAATAAAAATACAAACAATGAAACTGTTGTGCATGATCCTTCAATGTGAAGCATTACTTGCAAAAATGAAACTGAGTTAAACAGAAGTGTTCATCCAGGCCTTCAGCAGTATGAAGTATCTGGAGAAGCCTAGACTTGGGTCTCAGAATTCATGTCATGTTCTTTGAGCCATTTTATTTGTGTCTGGAGAATGAGATTTCCAAATCCTTTTCTTCCATGTCTCCAAATTAACATGGAAGACTTATTGAGTGGGTAAACATGGAAGAAGTAATACTGGGCCCTATTGTAGAGATGAGGACTGCCCAAGGCTATTCAACGGATGGGCTTTGTGCTGTACTCAGAAATCAGTCATACCAGCCAACACCTAGAAATGTGCTAGACTCACCTACTTATCAAGAACAAGCGTCGATAAGTTACTCTGAGCCTCAGAGAATTTATGAGAGGAAAATGAGTCAAGATTTAGTCATTCATTTTCCAAAGCTTGAGCAGCTACCTTGAACAGCACTGTTCTCTCTTCTTGGGGATGACTAGTACAGAGCATAGGCTAAAGCAGGATGTGTTTCCTCTATGTTCCCAATTCTTCTTACTCTCACTCTTTAGGACATCATCATATATAATGACTCTCAGAGATACAGATGTACTTATCCATTCACAGAGTGTAGCATAAGTGAAGAAGTGTCTAGCAACTTAGATTTCAGTTTTAAAAAAACAATTCTGTATTTTTTAATAAATTTATTTTTTATTGGTGTTCAATTTGCCAACATATAGAATAACACCCGGTGCTCATCCCATCAAGTGCCCCCCTCAGTACCTGTCACCCAGTCACCTCCACCCCTGCCCACCTCCCCTTCCCCCACCCCTAGTTCGTTTCCCAGAGTTAGGAGTCTCTCATGTTCTGTCTCCCTCCCTGATATTTCCCACTCATTTTTTCTTCTTTCCCCTTTATTCCCTTTCACTACCCTTTATATTCCCCAAATGAATGAGACCATACAATGTCCTTCTCCGATTGACTTATTTCACTCAGCATAATATCCTCCAGTTCCATCCACATCGAAGCAATGGTGGGTATTTGTCGTTTCTAATGGCTGAGAAATATTCCGTTGTATACATAAACCACATCTTTTGTATTTTTAAGGCAATATTCCTTCTAATATAATAGGGGATTAGGAGAGGAACACTGGGATTCTCCATGGATAGTTTAGTAAAGTCTAAAGGGTGCCCTAAAATCCAAGACACTAAAGCTTTAGACTATGGGATGCTGGTAATAGCAGACCATGTGCTTCTACTAGTGGTCAAGTATGGTGATGATATGGTGCTCTTGGCAGAACAGAAAAAATAAAGCCATTTTGTCATATGAAATAAGAGCAATAATACTAGCAAGAAAACTGACCAAAGTCTTTAACAAAACAAACAAAAAAAGCCCCCAAAACTTTTAAAGTTGAATGTTGAATATTTGTTGAATGTTAAAATATTTGTTGAATGTTAAAAAAAAAAACACTTAAATCAGTTTACTGATGTTTCTTTTTTTAAAAAAATATGTTATTTATTTATTCATGAGAGACAGAGAGAGAGAGAGACAGAGACATAGACAGAGAGAAAAGCAGGTTCCATGCAGGGAGCCCGATGTGGGACTTGATCCCTGGACTGTGGGATCACGCCCTGAGCCAAAGGCAGATGCTCAACCACTGAGCCACCCATGAGTCCCACTGATGTTTCTTAATGTTCATTTGCTATGTAGTCCACTAGCAGACACAGAAGTGTTAAGAAGAGTATGTAGAAAAAATTGTAATTGGAACTATCCTATTTCTTTTCTTTTTTTTTTTTTTAAAGATTTAACTTATTTATTTGAAAGAGAGAGCATGAGAGTGAGAGAGAGAATGAGAGCACAGTGAGAGAGGGAGAAGCAGACTCCCCACAGAGAAAAGAACCTGATACAGGTCTTGATCTCAGGACCCTGGGATCATGCTCTGAGCTGAGGGCAGATGCTTAATCAACTGAGCCACCCAAGGGCCCTGGAAGCATACTATTTCTTATTTTAATTTTTTTCTGTAAATTTAGAAAAGATCACCTACTTTCAATTTTACTTGTAAAACACCTTGAACCAGCTCACAGAACACCATTGTTCTATGGAGCACAATTGAGAAAATCTGGCTAAATGAAAGAGACTGAGAAAAGTTCTCTAATCAAGCAGCTCTATTATACTGCCCCTGCCACTTGTCTCCATCTTTAGTTTTAACATAATCACCACCCAGCACTACCATCTTCACCATTATGTGGAGAGTTACTATCCGGCAAGTTCCATATTAAACACCTTATCTGCATCATCATATTTAATAGAGTAGATATTACCGCATTTGATAAATGAAGAAACACTTTTAGTGAGATTATCATTACTATCCCTCTAAAAGGCAGAGTTGAGATTTAGATCCAGGTATATCTGACTCCTCTGTCTATTCTTTTAACTGCTTCCCTATACTTCCTTCTTTATAACCTGGCATACAGCAACAGGAGTAGAATATAACAACCCATTATATTTTGTAAGCCTGTCAATGAGCTTACAATAAGAAATGTCCTCAGACTCTCTGGATCCCTGTAGACATAGCCATACAGCTAGCATCTGATGATTAAGCTTTTCCCCACATACAGATATTCCAGAATAACTGGATCAGATCAACTGGATCAGATCTAAGCAAGCCTACAAAGAGAACAGATGTTAACTAAACAATTCTATTTTCTAAAATATTTGTGTGATTTGATTCCTGACTCTTTCCAGCAGCTGGTAAATTCTCAAGACAGAAGTAACCTTCAGGTAGTTCATGCTTTTATCTTAGAGTAGTTGTCCCTCAAATATTTCTTGAATTAACAGTTCAGCTTCTCATATTAATTCTTGCCCTTCAAGCAGCTTGGCATGATAAATGAGCAAAGCATCTGGGAATAAATTAAAAGGTTTGGTTGAAGAAACAGGGTTTGGGAACCTAACCTGGGCAAATTGGTTACTCGGTAAATGCTAGAGTGTCTAGAACTACTTCTAAACACGAGTTATCCTCCATATTCTTGGCTTCAAGAATACCCAAGGCATATCTGTGTCCTATAATCAGGGTCATATACTTGTAGAATATATGACAGAATTAGTTGTAAAACAAAACAAAAAAAATGTTGTGGCAGCTGGGTGTCTCATTCAATTAAGTGTCTGATTTATAACTGAGAAATGCTAAACCTGATTAAAGTGTCCGACTCTTGATTTCAGCTCAGGTCATGATCGCAGAGTTCTGGGATTGAGCCCCAAGTCAGGCTTTGCATTCAGCAAGGAGTCTGCTTCTCCTTCTCCCTCTGCTAATGCTCCCTCTCTCAAATAAATAAATTAATTAATTAATAGATAAATAAATAAATAAATAAATAAATAAATAAATAAATAAAAAGATGTTGACTGAAAAGCAAAAAGAAAGATTCTGTCAAGATTGTTGTGAAAACAATGAAATACAGCTCAAATACCATCTTTTTCCCCATGAAACCTTCTTTGACTCAACCTTCTCAGAATTTCCTGAGGACTTTTCCTGTGCCCTTAGCACTTTATCTCCCAATTAAACCCCAAAAACCTGCTAAGCTTTTTGTGCAGATGCTGGGGATACAGAAATCAAAGATGTAGTTCCTATTCTCGAATAACTCATGGTAAAATATGTATTATTTCACAGCTACAGGGGACAGTGAAAGAAGAAGGGCATTTAACTAGCTAGCAGACTAGAGTGAGGAGGAGAATAAAAGGAGAATGTGGGCCACTGGGAAGGAGGTGAGAGCAGGTGGGGATTTTGACCCTTGATCCTAGTCTTGAGGTGGAAATAGGAATTAGGCCTCTGAAGGTGTATTTGTGTGTCTGCACATACACATATGTGCCTATGTCTTCCAGGCAGAAAAACCAAGCAAGATGATCAGGAGAGGAGTCTGGCCTGTTTTGGTAACCACAAGTACATAATTAGAGAAGGCTTGTGTGCAGGGTGTGTGCTGAAAAGTGGCACAGATGAAGCTGGAAAGGTGTGAGTGATTTGTGCCTGGCTTATTTCACTTAGCATAATATTTTAAGGTTGGATAATATTCCATTGTATCCATATACCACATTTTGTTAATCCATTCATCTGCTGATAGTTATTTGGGTCATTTCCACCTTTTGGTTATTATGAATAACATTGCTGTGAATATTGGTATATAAATATCTGTTTGAGTCCCTCCTTCCAATTCTTTGGGGTATATACCATGAAGCGGAATTGCTAGATAATATGTATGTTAGGAAAAAAACCGAACTTGTCTCCTGTGTGTCTCCTTTAGGCAAGTAGTCGGTCCCCAGGTTATCCACAACTTCTGTCCAACTTGGCTACAAATCAGAGGTACCTGTGACCTCCTCCCCCTTGGATTCAACTATCTGCTAGAGCAGCTCACAGAACTCAGGGAAACACTTGTGTTTACCAGTCCATTTATTATTATATATATTTTTAAGATTTTATTTATTTGAAAGAGACAGCATGAGCAGGGGGAGGGGCAAAAGGACAGAATCTCAAGCAGACTCTGAGCTGAGTGAAGAGCTCAACACAGGGCTCAATCTCATGACCCTGAGATCATGATCTGAGCTGACATCATGAGTCAGATGCTCAACCACTTGAGCCAGCCAACTGGTGATGCCCCACTTTACCAGTTTATTAAAGGATATGATATAGGATACAAATGAGATGAATATCCAGATGAAAAGATGCATAGGGCAAGGTCTGGGAGAGTCCTAAGCACAGGAGTTTCTGTTCCTGTGGAGTTGGGATGTGTCATCCTCCTGGTAACATGGTTGTGCTCACCAACCTGGAAACTCTTTGGGATTTTACCCAAACCATTGGGATTTTTACCCATACCATTGGGATTTTAGGGAGGCTTCCTCACATCGACATGATCAATTATTAACTCTGCTTCTAACCCCTCTCCCCTCTCTAGAGAAGTGGTTGGGGAGGAGGTGTCTGAACATTCCAAGCTTCTAGTCACGGCTTGGTCTTTCTGGTAACCACCCCAGTAGTAATTTAAAGGGCACAGTGAAAATTCTGCCTACTGTTAATATTTCCCCATCCCTTGCTCTATTAGGCTGCTACATTATAACTTTCTCTCCTCACTTTGGGATTTTCATTAAATCTTGAACTTTCATAACCTTTTGCATTATGGATTAAATAATCATTTATCCTTAAATTTAACCTTAATCACTTATCCTTATTTATCCTTAAATAATTAATCATTTATCCTTAAATCATTTATCCTTAAACATTCTTAAAATTAATCATTTGTCTTTAAATTTGAATTCATTCAAAACACACTTATTGAGCACCTACGGTAAGCAAGAAACATTAATAAAAGCAAGGGCATGGGTCCCAGAAGATGATAGTACAAGTAGGCAGACTAACCAGGAGTATGTTCTGCAATGGCAGTGGCAGGTAGTGGGAGTTAGCCTGAGGCCCAGGGCTTGGGAGATTGGGACTCTGATGATATGGGAAGGCTGCTGAGAGGAAGGAAAGGTCATTGAAGAAAAAAAATCCTCCACATAGCAAATTTTCTCAGGGCTCATACTGATTGAATCTATGTGATAAATGCTGATGTGCCTAATTTGTCTTTGTAAACTCCTAAAAAAATATATTTACTTTTCCATCTTTAGCACCTCGAACATCTTCCATAGTGTCAGTTTTAATGATTGTTTCTATTGGGAATTTTATCTGTAATTTTAATTTTCTGTGAACTGAGAATTAGTGGGAACTGGTAATGTCAGGTGTACCAAAATGCACCCAAACTTGAATTAGAAAAACTCAGAGCTTGGAAAGATCACTTGTCTCTCCACAATTCATAGATGAGAAAACTGAGACCATAGAATTTAGTTGAATCTGCCAAAGTCACAAAGCACCTTAGTTGTTAGTAGTAGGGTCAGTAAAGAACTCAGCTGCTCTGATTCAGTCCTATCCCTTGCTACAGCCATACTTCCAGCAGAATGAATGAATCAGAGAAAAACAGTTGTAAACATCAATGTGTATCATTTGTATTCACCTAAATTTGTATTCAAACAAAAATCCTAAATGACTTTCCCATTTTCCCCAATTTAAACTGATAACCCATGATTATGTCATGTTTAAGCAACCTCACCTTCACAATTTGTGACCACAGCCCATTTAATCCCCAATTCACTGCACACAACAAAGAAACTCAACAAAGAAAAGGTTTGGAATGCTAAAGAAAACTGAAGTAAGGTCTGTGGCTTTACGGCCTTACTCATTTAAAATTTTACCTACTGTAAAATTGGGTTATCTAATTTACAAGATATAATCAGTTTTAACCCAATTATTATAATATTGCATCAGTCCTAAGAAAATATAGGCATATCTACAATGCATGTTTACATGTTTATTAATCATTAAATATTGAACTTTCATAACTCTTTTTATTCGATTGTATCAAAGATCTTAAAGAACATGAGGTATGCATTTCTCATTAAGGAAGAAATCAGGACTTTCTCAGAAGATAGCCCCAATCAATGTACCCAGGTTTCTTGGTATTTGATCTGCTATTTGAACCTCAAAACCCAGGTTAAATCATAAAATAACTTGTATTATGGCATAGGCAAGCCTAGTAATCAATAATCTGTTATAAAAAATAGTGTTTTGGGACACCTGGGTGGCTCAGCAGTTGAGCGTCTGCCTTCGGCTCAGGGCATGATCCCAGGATTCAGAATCGAGTCCCACATCGGGCTCCTTGCAGGAAGCCTGCTTTTCCCTCTGCCTGTGTCTCTGCCCGCCCCCCTCTCTGCTTCTCATGAATAAATAAATAAAATCTTTAAAAAAATAGTGTTTTAAATACAAGACTTTTATTCTTTCTTAGGGCAAGAAACATATAGTAAAGATGTCTTCCTCCTTCCTTTTCCTTCTCATTCTTTCCTCTCCTACAGAATTCTTGGCACTGAATTTTGAACTCTTGAGGATGGGTTCAGTTATGAAGGTAGTGATCCAGGAAAGCTTCCTATAATCTTAGCTTGAGCAGTTATTGATGGGTTTATAAAGCTTGCCTTCAGAGCTGCTAAATAGTATGCAAATACTCAATTTTAGCTTTTTAGTACAGACTTATGATGGTCCAACTTATGAATTCTCAACTTTACGATGGTGCAAAAGTGATATGCATTCAGTAGAAACCATGTCAAATTTTGAATTTTGATCTCTACTTTCTTGTGATGCTAAGCAGTGGTGGGGAGCCACAGCTCCTAGTCAGCCATGTAGTCACGAGGGTAAATAACCTATACACTTAAAACTGTTCTGTACTCATACAACCATTCTGTTTTTCCCTTTCAGTACACTATTCAATAAATTAGATGAGATATCCAACACTTTATAATGAAGTAAATGATTTTGGCCAACTGTAGGCTAATGTAAGTGTTCTGAGCACATTTAAGGTAGGCTAGGCTAAGGGAGATTTTTGGTAGGTTAGATGTATTAAATGTATTTTTGACTTAATGATATTTTCACATTACAATGGATTTATCAGGATGTAACTCCACCATAAGTAGAGAGAGATTTGTACTCTCATTAGTCCATATAACTCTAAGCTGTAGTCTTTCAAATCTGTAATAATATGCTATTTTCACTCCTTAAAATCAAGTCACTTCAGGTACTGGCTCACCACATCTACTGTTTGATATCTGTGAATTTCTTTTTCTGAAATGAATTCTCTTCCTGGGAGTTTATTTTGGGAACTTAATCCCATTCTCAGCACAGAAGAATTCTATTTAGGTTGAGGGGATCAGCAAGTCTGATTCTTTCAAATTATAAAAATGGAAATAGTCATGGCAGATTATATTGGTCGGTAAAATTGGTTTGGTTAGGATTGATTCATCCTGAAAATTTGTGACTGAAAATAAATTGCTATCCCTATAGACAGTTATTGGAATGAAACAAAGTCAGCTTCGCATACCTGCAAAACCTAAGGGAAACAGCTCTGGGTGAAGATAATATATACTGGCGAAGCTGCTTTTTTTTAAAAAAGAGGAAATCTTGCCAAAGATTCAAACTCATTCCTTTCAGGGCAACTTAATTGCACAAGCTTTATGTTAATTATTGTTATATTAAAGATTTGGCAGCTTTACAAAAATCTTAAACTTGTATATGCAGGTTTAAAATACCCTATTTCAATGGCTCAGAGTTAGGCTAGGAAAGCATTTCAGATAATGGCAACCTGTAGTAATGCTTTTTTTTTTTTAAACCTATGGGCAGCTTATAATCTATAGTTCATTGGAATTTGCTTAACAAATGTGGACGTGATTAGTTGCCTGCCTTCCAAAACCCAAACCTGTGTTCTTTGGTTTCATGGCATGCTATCTGCTCAGTGAGAGGCTTTCAAACGTCTGAGAAGATCATGTTTGCTGGTGAGTATTATCCCTGCATTTGATCTGAATTCCACTCACAGTAGATCTTTGGTAACATAGAGGTTGAGTTTTCAATATCCAGCATTCATAGAAAGACATAGATTCACAAGTTATAACACAGGGTAAGGAAGAAAGTAAGCAGTGCAATGGAGGTAGATTAAGCCAGTATTCCCAGGCATTGTGGAGTACCGGAAAACAACTGAGTGACCTACTCTTGGTTAAAAAAAAAAAAAAAAAAGATAAAAGGAAAGTTTGTAAATGACCCTAAGAAAAGGATAATTTTTTAAAAGATTTTATTTATTTATTCATGAGAGGCACAGAGAGAGAGAGAGAGGCAGAGACACAGGCAGAGGGAGAAGCAGGCCCCATGCAGGAGCCTGATGTGGGAATCAATCCTGGAACCCCAGAATTATGCCCTAGGCTGAAGGCAGGTGCTAAACTGCTGAGCCACCCAGGGATCCCCAGAAAAGGATAATTTGACTTAGACCCAGTCACTTACATGGAAAAGTGAAAAATAACTGAGATAACGTAGGTTCTTGATAGCTGCTATAATAATAACCAATGTGGCACATAAGGGGAAATTTGGGAGGTGGGAGGTTTGGGAAGAGTTTGAGTTAAAGGTGTACATTGTTGAAGGAAAAGTATCTGTCTTAATTTTATGTTAATGACATTTAAATAGCTGGGTGAAGTCTTGGAGGACTGGGTCAGGGTGAATGTAGCTATATTCTATGTTTCTTTTCCAGAATCCTATGCATGGGAAACACATATTTTCACTATAAAAAAATAGTGATATAATTTGTCAGTTGAGGGTCACTAGCATCATCACTAAGTTTCACACTTATTTTTTCGGTGGCCACACAGGTGTGATGGAGTGGAGAGCTGGGTAACATCGATGTCACTGACAAGTTAGGCACAGTGTGGGGAACATGGGCATGAGATGGTCTTGGAGCTGCAGGAGAGAGGATCAAGGAAGAGATGCCTTTGCTCAAGCCGTCTCCCCCATCTTTGATTATGCCTCTCCAATGGATCCTCCCTAGAGATTCAGATCTCTTGGTCAGGGGCTCTGCATTCAAGGGGGTTTGGTACTGCTCATGAGGCCCATGATGAAAACCTAAGACATTTCATGTTGCCTTTGAGAGTGGTGGGCAAGGGATGAAGTTTCAATTTAGCAGTCAGATCCTGAGCTAGACCAGAAAATTCCTGGTTATAGGCGGATTCACAGATATTCTCTACTACTATACTTATCATCAAAGTTTGCCAAAGGGTTAGAAGAACAGAAGAAAAAAAATCAATAGTGTCCCAGAATATAGTAGAAAGTTACTTTAACTCCTTATTTTCCTGGTACCATTAGACATTCTTGCTTTTCTTTCTAAAAAAACATCACCAGGAAGAAAGCTTTTTGTACTCTCAAGACTGAAACAGTAATGAGAGGTAAGGGTAGAAAATTGCATTGACCTTTTTTTGCCAGCACTTCAAACAGATTTCAATACTGTGGAATTATCTTGGGAGTTGTTATCTCTCAAACTTCAGGTAGTTAAAGATGATTATAAGACATGTTCTGTTGCTTAAGGATTTGCTGACATCTAATGCTTTTTTCTCCAAATGAATGCAGCAGTGACATTTGAGTTAATAAAGGATCTGAGAAAGACGTGGCCTTCAGCTATACTTTTACCATTACCATTCCACAGTCTAACTCCTCTGCCACGACCCTCCCTCCCACATACACCCAGCCTCGTTCCTCACCATTATTAATCTAACCTGAATCACTCTATTCTTCTCCAAGGGAACACACCCCAGTAGCAGCAGTGAATCATAGACGCTCTTGCTTCTCTAGTCTCTAATGGACTTGTCAAAATGCCAGATCTAATATAATAAAAGGACAGGAACTTCATGTAAAAGGAACTTGTTAGGTTCTTGTTTAATATATTACCCTCAATATTAGTTATCATATAAGTTTTCTAGTTGTTTGGTGGTGGACAAGTTTTTATCACACTAATGCTATTGACCCTCCCCATATCTTCACACTCTAAGTAGCCATCCTACTCAGTAAGGCAACCTCTCAGGCATGCCTAGTAGCTAAGTCAAGGGCTCTTTCCTCTTGAGGTAGAAAATAAAAACTGTTCTTGCTTAATGTCACTAAAGAATACTAAGCAGTTTACCCACAAAGGTCATACCTTGATTTAAAAAAAAAGTCTTCAACAGTCTCTACAAGTCAATCAATTATACATTATAAAATTCCATGTGAGATCTTTAAGCAATAGAGAAAAGAAATAGAAATAGTTTGTCAGTTACTCAAAGGGAAATTTATAATATGACAGAGCACTAAAATATATCTTCTTTACCATGGATAGGTCTATGATAATTGAATTCATGGCAGAAGAAATATAGAGGAGACGATTTTCAACTTACATACAAATGTCAGAAGATATTGAAAGCCACTTAAGAGAATTTAGTAGATTTTTCTTGAATGTTATAAATTTGTATTAAGTTTTGTTTAACTTGCCCTAATGGACATTATAAATCAACTTATTCATATGGATTTTATACAATACCTCACCCAATGGGATTTTATTCCTGGTTTTTAAAATGTGTATTTAGGAGCTTACGGGTGGCTAGGTCAGTTAAGTGTCTGCCTTTGGCTCGGATCAAGATCCCAGAGTCCTGGGATTGAGCCCCACATACGGCTCCCTGCTCCACAGAGAACCTGCTTCTCCCTCTCCCTTGCCTGCCACTCCCCTTGCCTGTCAAATAAATAAAATAGTTTTTAAAAAGTTAAATTTTAAAAAGTCTGTTTATATTTTTAATTGTTAAGCAATAATCTATGGATGCTAGCTCTATTTATATGATATAAAAAATTGTGTTAATACAGAAAAGTTAATGGAATGGGAGTTAGGTCACCCTGAGATTACAGTTAAGATTTTTAAAATAATGCTACAGCCAAGAATTTTAAAAATAAGTAAATCCAGTGAGATGAACTTTTAAATTGTGGCTTAAACATGTGTGTGTGTTTGCATGGAGAAAGAAAGAGACAATTTTCTTCTTGCTATTAAAAAAATAATAAAAAAGTCTCATAAAGATTATTAGGCCTATGTCATCATTCCACTGACAATAATCACAGACAAGAAGGGAAGAAACATTTTACCACTCCCTAATGAATAACAAAGTAGCTAACAGTAGCCTTGGGTATTGGAGAAATTAAAAAACACACAGGGAAAGCCTGCCTTAGGTTAATATTAATTACTATTATCATTGACTTCTATTGTTCCAATTGCTCTGTATGGTAGAGTAAGGAGTCCTTGCCTTCTGGTTTTCTAGGGCAGTATTTTTCCCAGCCTGAAGTTTCAAGTACCATACAACGTCCAGTGTCACAAACAACAAACTCCTGATAAGCCAAGAGATTTCAGGTGCCTAATGTCATGGAAATAGTTGCTAGGCTTTATCTAAAGGTATAATGAAAACTGTTCTGGGGCTATATTCCAGATCCCTTACACTAAGTTGTGGGTGTAAGGTATGTTTCCACTTGGGTTTGTCTCTGGAGTAAGTGAAATACAAACTTAAATGTGGGAAGGTCATTCAGTTCTAACAACATTGGAGGTTAGAGATGTAGGTCAACAAACGCACATTTCTGAAACACAAATTTTTCTGAATACTTATTCTGAAGTTCTTTGAAAATCAGGCCAACACGATCGCATTTAATATACCAGTTCACATAATAAGCAAGTCAGAACATTTCCAAGACAAGATGTTGTTTTCCTTTATGCAGCCAGCAAAAACACAGCTCTAAGCCTGGGCTATCATGATAAAAGGACTGTGGAGCAGCTGATTTTAGAGAATCATAAAAACAACCCAACCTTATGCCCCGAGGTATAACGAATATGCAGAGTCTGCATTGTGCTTCTAGTGTCAGGACAAATCATTCTGCTCTTTTCAGTGTAACTGGTGCCAATGGATGAGGAAGGGGAGAAATAAACGTACAGACTGAGACCTGGGGCTTGGTGAGGTGAATAACGCTTGTATCAGAAAATCATGAGTTCTCTTTCATTTTGCAAATACCTTGAGACTGATCTATGTAATTTTTGAAAAACTTAGGAGAAGTGGACTATATATTATTAATTATATATGGAGGCACCAAGTTTTCTGCTGGTTACGGTTTAAATCATGTGGGGTTTTATGGAGTACAGCATCTTTTTTTAAAATCTGGGGAGATAAGTGCAAGGATGAAATAACTGTATGATGCGTACCTTCCTATCAATTAGGGAATGGTGAATATCATGGTGTATATAAAATAACAACTATCGAGGGCTTCCTACATATCTTGTTTTCGGTGTCTGTGGCGAATGCTCATTTAACCCTCCAATTGCCAGGAGGTCAACGTACTATCACCCCCTATTTTACAGATGAGGAAGCCCAGGCATAGACACTACTTTACAAAGCATATAAAATAATGTCAGGATTTGGACCCAGGCAATTTGCCACCAAGCTTTACGTCCTTCCTCACTGCACTCGGTTGTCTTCAGGTTCCCGATTTCCGACTGCTCAGTCAATCCCTCAGGGCCCTGGCACTTCTGTGCTATGAGGTGTTTGTAGAGAGACCGTATCAACGTTTCCAAAGGCCATTTATGAGGGTTGAAAACACCAGCTCCTTAAAAATCCCCGACTTCCATGTGACTCAGAAATTACGAACCGTCTTTCCCCAAACCCAGGGCTCCGCCCAATTGACTTAACTTTGTTGTTGCACAGCAACAGACCATCGCCACCAGGAAGTGAGGATTATTTCTTTTTTTTTCAAACCTTTTATTTATTTATTTTTAAAAGTAATCTCGGGCAGCCCCGGTGGCTCCGCGGTTAGCGCCGCCTTCGGCCCAGGGCGTGACCCTGGGGACGGACCCGGGATCGAGTCCCAAGTCGGGCTCCCTGCATGGAGCCTGCTTCTCCCTCTGCCTGTGTCTCTGCGTCTCTCATGAATAAGTAAGTAAAATCTTAAAAAAAAAAAAAAAAAAAGTGTTCGCGGCAGCAAAGGCTGGAGAGGTGCGCAGCCGCACGGGCCTCCTGGAAAGGTCTGACACGTCGGAGTCTCCCCCCGCCTCAGCTGAGCCGACCGTGAACGCCAGCCACGGGCGGCTCCGCGGCTTCGGCCCCGCCGCGTGACACTGCGACGTTAGCTGCGGCGAGCGAGGCCCGAGGGGCCGCGGGGCACGCCCGGGCTTCCTCCCTCACACACAAACACAAAGAAGCCGGGAGGGGAAGGCGAGGCCTGGAACGTCGGCGAGGGAACCCGCCCCCCCGCATTCCCTCAGAAGCCGCCGCCCCTCCGCCCCATTCCCTCAGCCGTTCCCTCAGAATCCGTCCGTCAGTCATTCAGAAACTCAGCCCGGCCCGCCCCCAACCCTGCGGAGGCTGGCGGCCGCGCGCGCCCTGTGCCGCCGCGCTCCGGCGTTGGGCGGGGCAGAGCGCCGAGCGACTGTCGACCGGGCCAGTCACACGTCTCTGCGGGCCCCGCGTGACCCCGCCCGCTTCCGCCTCCTCGCGGCGCTGGAGACCGCGCACGCGCAGTCCGGCCGCTCCCGGGGCGCTGAGGCACGCGGCGCTGCGCGTCGGTCAATCGGACCAATCGCGCGTCTCTTCCGCTTCCCCTGCGGCCCCGCCCCCCAGGGCAGCGCGCGTTTTCCGCGCTCTGGGAGGTGGAGGAGGGAGGTAGAGCGCGGGCGGGCGAGAGGATGGGAGTGTGAGGGGTGGGCTGCTCCGGGGTCTGCGGGCGCGGCGAGCGGAGCTCCCTTTGTGCGGGCAGGGCGCCTCCCAACCCTTCCTCTGACCCGGGGGGCTCCCGAGGGCTAGTGTGGGTTTTCTGCTGTGGTGGAAGGAGGAGGAAAATGCCCCCCTCCCCCCCCCCAAAGTTGATGCGTTTGTTTGAGGAAACAAACTTGTGCCAACTCTCCTTTCCAGGGTCAGTTCGCTGCTCAAACGACACAGACGGGCGTACACTTACCTGCGCTCCTGTTCCTTGTTCCTCAGGCCCCGTGGTCATTGGTTCTAGTCACACAGCTTTATAGGGCTCAAGGTACTGTGACAGTTCTGATGATTTTTTCGGGTCAGGATTTGAGTTTGTATTTCCTTATAAATTAGAGTTCCTTAAGAATCCCGGAGTTAGGGGATCCCTGGGTGGCCCAGTGGTTTAGCGTCGCCCTCAGCCCAGGGCGTGATCCTGGGGTCTTGGGATTGAGTCCCGCGTCGGGCTCCCTGCACGGGGCCTGCTTCTCCCTCTGCCTGTGTCTCTCATGAATAAATAAAATCTTAAAAAAAAATGCCACAGTTAATTCTCCCACCCCGTACACGACAGATCTGAGGATATTCTAATGTAGATAAAACAAGTGGAGAGCGTTTCTATAGGGAGATGCCAGCTCGTTTGTCCTGGTAGTCACCACGTGGACCCACACGGTCGTAGGTAGGAAGGTAAATGGAAAACTGCAAAACGAGCAAGAATGGACCCCAACTAAGTGAAGTTGTGGCTGGCTTATTCGTGGAGGTGATATGTACAGCAGTAAAAAGTTCTTTTACAGAAACAGTATGTATTTACATTCTGATTGGTTATTTTTTGTTGTTATTTTTCAATTTTGTAGAGGTAAGCCAAGATTGCGTTTTCAAGATGGAAAGCCCATCCGACCCAGCCGTGGTTTCACCTAGCACTCCGCAGGCCTGTGCCAGTCCACCATCTCCCCGCCCAAGTAGTTCAAGAAAACAAGTATGCATATCCGAGCTCTTGCATGGGAGCTATTCTTTATTTCTAGGTATTGTGCCAGCAGTGGGTTTAATTCTACTGAAGACTGTTAATCAACGTAATGTGTAGATCAATAAGTAGAGATTTTATTGACTATTAAGTAATTTTAGGCCTTTCTCCTATGATAATGAGTTTGAACTACCCCCACCATTTTCATCTGGTATCAATTATGTTCATTTAGTTTCAGATCAGGTTACTACAAAATTCCAAATTGAGCAAGTTTGAATCTGCAGTATTCTGAAGGTCTTTGGTGGCAGGGAGCTAGGTCTTCTCCTTAATTTGTAACTCTGAGGCACTCAGAAGTGTCAGGAGTGTGACAGTTGCTGAACAGATGTTTGGGATGACTGGGGTAAGTGTCTCAACACTGTTTTGGAAGGGTGCTGACTTTGCTAAAATAAAAAGAATAAAATTAATGGGGCTTGCAGGAATTGAAAGACATTTTGTGATGGTTACTTTAGATCCGTGGAAAGAGAAAGCCATCTAGTGGTGTCAACTATAGTAATGTTAAGGTCTTTATTTCACTATAGAAATGTTAAGGCCTTTATTTCTAGCAGATTTATTTACACAAGAATGTTTTTCTTGATTACTATTTTGTGCTCCTTTTCAGCCGATGAGTGCAACACTTAGAGAACGACTAAGGAAAACTAGATTTTCATTTAATTCCTGTTACAGTGCGGTAAAACGTCTTAAAGTAGAGAATGAAGAAAACGATCAGACTTTTCCTGAGGAACCTTCAATAGAGGAAAACTGTTTGGATTTTCAAGAAAATTTTAAACACATAGACAGTCCATTCAAAGAAAGTACATGTTTGAAAAATACCTTCAAGAGTATCAGTGCTTGTGAATCTAAGTCTCTTGATACTGAGTCACGCAGTGATCTCCAGAGTGACTTTGTGAATGAGGATCTTTCCAAACAAGGATTAAGTGAAGAAAGAGCAAAATTGGTGAAGCAGATTGAGGAGAAAGAAGATCTTCTTCGGAGGCTAAAACTGGTCAAAATGTATAGATCAAAGGTGAGAATAATTTCAGAACCACTTCTTATTTTTTAAAAAATAAATGATAGGAAAGTAATTTCAAAGAGAAAATAAGTTTATTTAAGCATAATAAACAATAAGCCAAATATTGAGAAAACTGTCCTCCACCAACTGTAACTCAAATGTAAGTCATAGATTTAGAGAAGAGGCCCCTAAACACCAGATTCAACTTTTAAAAAGTCCCAGCTATCATTTAATATGCAGTTGAAGTTTTTCTAATTTCCAGCCTGTAGCAATATTAGTTTCAAATGAGAGGCAAGCACAGTGAGACCGAAAGTGTGACAGCTGTCAGTGAATGATTTAAAAAGCTACAAACAGGCCACAAAGTATAATAATAAATATTTTTAGTAATAATCTTGTATTCTTCTAACTTATTAAAATGTTCCAGTATTTTGTTTGATAAGACAAAGAAGTTAAATTTTAGATTTCAACACAGATAGGTTGAATTAAATAGAGGTTGGGCACTTGGAAGAAGGTAACCTTTACTGACGTGGATCATTTATGTATATCTAGTGGCTCCTTCTTCCCACCAATGTGGAATAGATGGTGGAATAGTTCATCTTTATTTGCTGTCTTGAATTTTTAGGATTTTTCTAAATATAACGATTTGGGTTTTATGAGAGAATGAAATGAATATTGAATATTGAATGAAAATGAATATTGAAAAATATTAAGTTGAATATTTTTATATTACATTGAATATATTCATTTTTTAAAAGTACAGCTGTAATAGAAAAAGCATGTTTTAACCCATATTGTTGCTTCTGAACATAGTTTTGCCCTATTTTATGATTTGATTTGTCCCTGAGGGTAAGAATGGTCCAAAGCTTGGACCAAATAAAATAGCCATAGAACTCAATTTCTGGGTCATTGTAACCATTCCACTTAAAACCATCCTACTTTTTCCTGGGTAGAAGTCCCAATCCTGACCGTGTGTTACCCTTTAAACCTACTCATTGATTAACAACTTTCATTAAGTATGTTAAAATAGGATGCCTCGCTAGTTATTGACTGATTTTTTTTTTATTTATTTCAGAATGACCTGTCTCAGTTACAGTTGTTAATACAGAAGTGGAGAAGCTGTAGCCAGCTGTTGCTTTATGAGTTGCAGTCAGCTATGTCTGAGGAAAACAAGAAACTCAGCCTTACTCAGTTGATAGACCACTGTGGGTTAGATGATAAACTGCTACACTACAACAGAAATGAAGAAGAATTTATGGGTGTTTAATTCATAATTTTTTTCTCTGGAATATTTTTGAGAATGACAAATTTACTTAACACATCTTAAAAGGAAGGTAGAAACCATTAGGGCTTAGAGAAAGGTGTCTTGATGAATGTCAGTTTAGGGCACTCTGCAATGTAAAGTAAGTTCTAAAATGAAAATTTAGTATTTTGAATAAATTTGCCAGAGAAAACTTGACATTTAAAGAAATGTGAAAAAAAATTAAATCATGTTTACAAAGTAATTGGGTCATTTCTGGAGGTCAATTTTAATACGTTTTGTTTATTGTGGTAAAAAAAGTTTTAGAGTTTTATTTTAAATGTTAAAAATTAGTTCAGTCTGGTGAATGTCTAAACCTAAAGTTGTCTAAAAATGCTGGCCTGTCTCCTCTAAGTTTATGACCCTTGTTTCTATCCATTTACCCCACATTTCCATCTGAATGGTGTAGCAGGTAATTAAACTTATTTATATGTCCAAAATTTCTATTCTTCCCTGTCTCTTCAAATTTATTGCATTCATTTCATTTAGTGAAATGGCCATCTCTCTCTTAAAAACAACATATCCTCATCCCCCACATTAAGACATACAAGGTCCTTCACATTCGTCTACCTTTCTAGCTTCGTCTGTTCATTTCATAGTGACTCCTCAGCCAGAAACCCACCTTCATAGGGCTGCTTCTGCCTGCTGTATTATACACTGTTACCTGTCATTGTGGCTGCATACAGAAATATGACCCAAGCTGGCCCAGTGTGAGAATTGGAATTGTGCTTAGGAAAAGAAAGCCCATCTCTTTTTGTGGCTGAAGCTGTTGTAGGTAAATTTGGAAACAGAAAAGCTGGTGTGTTAAGAAGGACAGTATGTGCCCTTACCAAGAAAAGCAGAGGTGATAGATGGAAAGAACTTTGTGGATCAGTGTCTTCCTGGTTCTACCTGCCAGTCCTTCTGGAGGGCCTCCTCGGTTTCTGCTTTTGGACTCTTTTAAAGGGTAAACATCTTCACTTAGATTAAAAAAAAAAAAAAAATCCTGAAAGAAAGTATTTCCCTACTAGTAGGAAGATAGTCATTACCCTGAGGGCCCTCCCCCTCCAAGTGTACCCTGTTTTTGGCCCAGTCCTGCCCTATATCTAACAAACCATTAATATTTGGCATAGCAGGAGACCTTAGGACCCTGTTCTTATATCTATTCTCATTGTTAGTGTCCATGCTGGTATTACCCTTCCCCTCTTGCCACACACACAAATTCTTACCTTCTAGACACTGCCATTGTCTTTGTGATGAACCCAAGAGGACTGGCCCAGGCCTCAGATGGGCCTCCCCTGGCCCTGAGAGTCCCACATGGGTATCTCTAGGGAGCTGTCCTGTTGTGAGCTTATCAGCCTCCATTGCTGCTTACTGCACAGCTAGAAGGCCTAAATGTGGGAGAGTTGAGAGCAGATGGGGACATAGTAATGGGCATTTTCAAGGCACTGGCTGGGTGCCAGGGGCTCTAGCAGATATTCCTGCAACAGGAGGTGGGTCATGGAACATGGATTAGACTTCTGGGAGAGTTTGAAATAAAATGAGGGACTCTATTTTATAATTTGTTGAATTTCACCTCTATTTAATGGGATACATTTATTTTAAAAAATCACTGAGTACTATATTTTTATTCATAAAAATGAAAAAAATACTGTATTTTTATTCATAAAAACTTTATTCACTTAGCAATTGCTTTGTGCCAGTTTAAAAAGTATGTTAACTCATTTGAGTTTTAAAATTATAGGCATCCCAATTTTAAAGGCATCCCAAATTTAAGCTAAAGTAGTTATTTAAAAATTAAGTAGTTATTTAAAGCTGAAGTGGTAAACCCAGGATTTGAAACCAGCAACCCAGCAGGAGAGCCCTACTAAGTCCTATACTTAGAACTGTGCTATATTTGTCCCAATTAATTACCTTACTACTTGACAGCATAGGTAATTTAAAGAACTATAAAAATATAATTGCTGTTAGTTCACCAGAAGCTGAGAGGAATCAGTACCATAGACAATATCAAGAGTTGGAAAAAAAAAAAAAAAAAGAGTTGGGATGGATGACCCTGGTGCCCTTCCAATGCCAACCCCCAAAACCAGAAAATGTCTCTTGAATAGTGCTGCTAGTAGAATTTAGCTTGCAGGCAAGAGATTTCGGCTAACCTCCACTCTATCTATGCCTCAAAGCAAAAAGCTTGAATTGTCAGAATCACCCAGAGTAGCCACTAAGAAATAGAAATCACATAGGCTGTTAAGATCTAGGAATCTACAGTGAAATTTGTGGTATTGACAATGAGCAAATGGAGCCAAATTAGGCAACAGATTAATCTGGGTCACTGGAATTTGTATCACCATAAAAAATGGAGAGAAAAAAAGCCTAGTAGAATGATGTTTGAATCAGGACAGAGACCAACAGGACAGAGAACTTTGGTGATCTCATAATAAGTACAAAGTATTTGTACCTTTCACACACTTTTCCACCGTTGGGTCCAGCCTCCCACTCCCACAATCACTTAGGAGGATCCTAAGTGGATCAATTCTGAAGGATCCAAGATGTAGGAAATGTTACCAGTGGGCACTCCTCTGCTGAATCAGCCAAATTTAGTACTTGAGTCATTCTGGTACTAAGGAAGGCTATCATTAAAAATGATGTTGGGGGAAAAAAAAATGATGTTGGGCCTATTATTTCTCTTATGATTCCTACCCAGTATTGAGTATATAGGTAATCAGATACGGTATAACTGGTCCTCTAAATAGGAGCTTTTAAATCTCTTAAAGAGTTTTTTTTAAAGATTTTTAAATTTATTTATTCATGGTAGAGAGAGAAAGGCAGAGACACAGGCAGAGGGAGAAGCAGGCTCCATGCTGGGAGCCCAATGCGGGACTCCATCCCGGGTCTCCAGGATCATGCCCTGGGCCAAAGGCAGGCGCTGAACCACTGAGCCACCCAAGGATCCCCTCTTAAAGAATTTTTTTTATAAATAGAAGGTTGTATGAGCTCTCTTGCTTTACCTACACCTGTGCACATTGGATATGGTGTTGCAGATTAAATTTAACATTTAATTGACAAATTTCAGAAGAATGAGACCATGACGTTACTTGGAGATTATGCTAAATAATCCTAGTGGTACCATCTTGGAATGCAGCAGTGGACAGGCTGTTGAAGGGTGAAGCAGGTTTCTGACCACTTAATCTCATTATTTAATTATCTATTACATCATCTATTACAATGAATATGCAATGTAGAAGACTATATGCAGAAAAAAATGTACTTTTCAAATGATTTAAGGCTTGGTAAAAGGAAATAGTTCATTTTATTCTCATTGCTAGAATTGGGAATAAACCTAAATGTTCTGAGAAATTTTTTCTGATTATAGAAGAAATGTTTTCTGAAGAAAACTTGGGAAATAGAGAAAAATGTAAAAATATTCCATTAACTTAAGTTTTCTGGTAATTTTATAAAACTAGAAATGCCAGGAGTGGCTAAGAATCTTTTGTTTTTATGAATAACATCAAGACTAATGAGAAAATGAGTAAAATACATTTTGAATATTTTCAGTTCACTTGTGAATGAAAACAATTCATGATATTTTACACATTCATGCAAGACAAACATTTTTATAATGATTAAAGTTAAATAATTTGCTATTAAAAATGCAACTAAGAAGCTCTACTTAAATTTCCAGATATGGGAGAAAAATACCATTTTAATGAAATGAAATTATTTTTTAAATCATTGGTTGTCTTGTGTGTTCCACCAGCGTTTTTACATTTGAACAAGTGCAGGAAATGTTTTCATCCTTAATCGTTCAAGTTCAGTCTGCAGTATTAAAATTTGTTCAGCTTGTTGTTTTGCAATATTTGTTAACTTTTGTTGTTCCATCATGTTTTCATATCGTTCTTTGGCAATCTTTTCACAAGTCAGTTTAGACCCTACCCCAAAAATGAAGAAGAGAATTAGTTGGATTACTATCTAAGGCATTCAAATATAGAAACAGCACTCAGAATCAGTTAAACATGTGGAAGAAATGCTGGTAGCTTTGTAACTACTGACCAGATTTCAGGAATGGTAGTAACTTTTAAAGAAACCTACAGTTGAGTGAAGAAAAAAAAATTCTTACCCACTGCATTACAGATCTCTTTCCTTTCGGAGATAGCAACCAGCTCTTCTCGTAAATTGCAGCTTAGAGTATAATTTGCTATATCTTTTTGATTGCTGTACCTTCCCAGTTTTTTTAGTAGTTTTTTGCAGTTTTCCACATTCTTTTTGTGGGTCTGAAATTTTTGTTTCCATGACACCCCAAAAAATAATTTTGAAAGAAAAGTATTTTATAAAGACACTATTTTTAAAATTTAAATTCATTATCATCAAGATATCATTTTATCACCATATCCCTACTGCCTAACATAATGCCTGCACACAGTAACTAAATTATTTAAAAGTAGCATGATATTTTAATACCTGAATTTTAAAAAAATTTAGAATTTTTTAGATATTAAAAAAAAACACATAAAGCCTTGAGATTACTTCTTTTCCATCTTTTTTTTTTCTTTTCCATCTTATATATGCTATACAATCTACACTGAGCATTTGTTAAGCAGTTATGAGAAAACAAAGGCATTACAACTCCAAGGAAAGACCATCAACATTCTGTTACATAAATCACAACTTAATGTGAAACTGGGAATTCACATACACTTAGATATCTCCCAAGGGGTTAATTCTAGTATTAAAATAAATGCTTCAGGGATCCCTGGGTGGCGCAGCGGTTTGGTGCCTGCCTTTGGCCCAGGGCGCGATCCTGGAGACCCGGGATCGAATCCCACATCGGGCTCCCCGTGCATGGAGCCTCCTTCTCCCTCTGCCTGTGTCTCTGCCTCTCTCTCTCTCTCTCTCTTTCTGATGACTATCATAAATTAAAAAAAAAAAGAAAGTGCTTCAGTCTACCACACTTTTTATGGTTGCAAAGACACCATTCAGGGGCCTCTAATTAGATCATGAATGTCAAAAAAGGACCATGATTTTATTAAGCTGTGTTTGAATTCATTATTTGGAACACTATTACTTTGTTTAAATAATTCACAACTGTTGGGATTATAAGGATCAATAACTTTGAGACCTACCTTCTCTAAAACAGCAATGGTTTGCTCCATTATTCCAATCTGAATGGCAATCAGAGTCTCATAGTTTGGTTCATTTAGGTACTTGGAGAAGAAAAAAACCCCAAAATATGTAAGAATATTTTTCTCTATTCTTTCAATAGGTAACTTTATAAAGCAGTCTTAGTTTTGAAAGTTACCAATTTCATAAAAGTTATCTAAGATTGATATGACTTTTGTGCCATAATATTTATTTATATTTGGCTATTGATAATTTACCTGTATATTAATAATTACAAATGCCTAGAGTTTATTTTCTCCTTTATTCAACTCACCAAATACTTACTGTCTATCTAATTTGAGTCATTAATTAAGAATGTTCGAGTTAAAGGTACTAAGGAAGATACAGAGATAGATAATATGACTATAGCTTTCAAAAAAAAAAAAGTAGACATGATTAGTTGCCAGAAAATGTGTATAGTGACATGTAAACTCAAAGGTGGTTTGAGAAAGAATGTACTGGAGAAACCCAGAAGCTTTTTAGAGCAGGTAGCATTTAACTAGACTTTGAAAAATAGATTTGGGATGTGAAAAAAAAATAAGGAAAGATATTTCAAGTTAAAAAACTAATGAGCAAAGGCACAGAGTAAAATCCTAGAAAATATTAATGTTTGGTTTGATAATACTGATGTATATGAGGAACAGTGGGAATGAATTTGAAAAGTTAGGTTGAAGGGTGCAGAGCACCCACCTAAAAATTTCATAATTTGTTTGCCAGGAAGAAGTTGCAGTTTAAAATGTTTTAGGAGAGTAGTAATGTTATTAGAACTGAACAGCAATATTAATCTGACAGTAACATATAGTATCGATTGGATAAGAGAAAGCCCAAAGGTCAAGAGACCAGCTAGGAATTTTTTTTTAAGTTTATTTTTTTAAGTAATCTCTACACCCAACATGGGGCTTGAAATCCCTGCGGATCAAGAGTTGCATGCTATTCCAACTGAGCCAGCCAGGTGTCCCCCAGTTAGATCATTATACAATAGTCTAAATCATGGAAAAGAAAAACTGAGCCAGGCTAATGGCAGTGGAGATAAAGAATAAATAGGTAAACTAGGCAAGGCTTGAAAGACAGGGGAGAGGGAAATCAAAGATGACTGCAACTATAAGCCTGAGTAAGTGGTTGAAAAGAACAAAAATGAGCACATTAAGAAGGGTTGCTGTTGAGAGGTGGGAATGTCAAAATAGAGCTTGAGGGAGATCAGGAATAGAGAACTTGGATCAGTCTTTTAGAAGTGGTCACTGAAGTTAGAAAAATCGAGATTATCAAAGGAGAGGGCATAGAAGGAAGCAGAGCTAAAGGCAGGATTGTAAAGAATAGTCATATTTAAAATTTAGAGGGCGCCTGGGGAGCACAGCTGGTTGAGTGTCTGTTTCTGCTCAGGTTGTGATCTCTGGGTTATGAGATGGAACCCTGCAAGGGGCTTCCCGCTCAGCTCCGAGTCTGCTTGAGATTCTCTCTCACTCTGACCCTCCCACTTGTGCTCTCTGTCTCTAAAATAAATCAATCTTTAACAAAAAAAAAAAAAAAAAAAAAGAGTTAGAAGCAAAAGAGAATTCAGTAAAAGAGGCAGAGTGGCCTGACATGCAAGAAAAATAGAAGAAAATAGAGTTGAAAACAGCCAGAGGAATGAGCAGTTAAGATGGTCAAATTGCTACTGACAGTTGAGGGATAGTGATAACTGGAGAACAGACCCCTGGATCTGACAATTAGGAAATCCTTGGAAGACAGAAGAATTCATAGACATATCCATGAAAAACAACTGGCTTAGAATGTGCTTAATATTACAGAGGCATCTTAGTAGATACTGTTTGAATGAATGAATACATTAGTGAATGAAATTAAAATTATACGGTGGGGCAGGGAGAACTTACCTTTTGACGATCTCTTGAAAAAAATAGCATCTGAATATCCCAAGCCTTCTGATTTAGATCTTCCATTTCCATCTCCATTTTCTTATGTTCCCACTCAATCTGAAATATTCCTTTGTGGACATCTTTACTTTCCATCATGCTAGCAACTTTCTTCTGTCCTTGAGTCTTGAAAAGAAGTACATTTTGATATTCATAGGACTCTGCATACAGAATATCTGAAGCTGAATGCTATTCTTAGAAAACACTTGGATCACAGAGGTAATTGCATCATCTTTTTAAGAAATTATTTTTATTTAGATTTTTGAGAGTAAAAGCACATGTGTGAGTTGGGGGAGCAGAGGGAGAGGGAGAGAGAGAGAATCTTAAGCATGCTTCATTGCCAGCATGGAGCCCCATGAAAGGCTTGATTTCACAACCTGAGCCGAAATTAAGAGTCAGATGTTTAACTGACTGGCCACCCAGGCACTCTTCTATCTTCTTTTAAAAAAATGTAGCAGATATTAAAAAAAAAATGACTGATCACTAAAAAGCTGATAGGTACTAAACAGAAAGGATTATCAAATACATTTGAATGGCATAGCTAATTTACTTTAATATGTCAATTATAAGGCAGGAACTCCTTTTGCCATCATCAATCTACCAGTCTGTATGCATTTGTACCCTGACTCTGCTCTACTTCCTGACACTATCAACAAAGGATTGATTGTAGGGATGCCTGGGTGGCTCAGTGGTTGAGCATCTGCCTTCAACTCAGGGTGTGGTCCTGGGGTCCTGGGATCGAGTCCTGCATCAGGATCCCTGCGGGGAGGGAGATTGCTTCTCCCTTTGCCTGTGTCTTTACCCCCCTCTTTCTGTGTCTCTCATGAATAATAAAATCTTAAAAAAAAAAAAAAACCCACAAAGGATTGTAGTTTAATGCTGCTAGGCACAATGATATCAGGTTTGTAGCTAGTGGAAAAGCAAAAAAATAAAAAAATAAATAAAATTGAGTGAGTTAAATACATTTAAACACCTAGATATTTTGCACTTACTTCAAATTGCCTACATGAAGTTGAGGAATATTCTTTTTTTAATTTTTATTTATTTATGATAGTCAGAGAGAGAGAGAGAGAGAGAGGCAGAGACATAGGCAGAGGGAGAAGCAGGCTTCATGCACCGGGAGCCCGATGTGGGATTCGATCCCGGGTCTGCAGGATCGCGCCCTGGGCCAAAGGCAGGCGCCAAACTGCTGCGCCACCCAGGGATCCCGAGGAATATTTTCATGAAGTTCTCCCAGACTGCTAATACTGAAACTCTAATGTCTCTAAAATAAATTTGTGTAAGAGTTCCATCGGTTAACATTTTACCTTTCCTCTCTTCCTCAAAAGCTTAGCTTTTTGTAGTTCATGCCACTATATTATACCACACCACCTACTATTCTTTTTAAAAATTATTTTTATCTTATGATCACAGCTTTGCCTCTCAATTCCTTGAATTTCTCACTTTCAATGATCCCTTCTCCATCTAAAGACACCCAACTCCCACAATCATACCCTTGACCTTGTATATACCAGCTTCAAAATTTTCAGTTCAAGCATTTCTCTAGGGTAGCATTCCTCAAATATTAGAGATATTGCCCTACCATAGGAAATTAAGATTTTGTTTGCAGAAATTTTTGGCTGATACAACTGGAGGGAAGTATTGCTACTGGCATCTAGAGGATAGATGCCAGGGATGCTACTAAACTTTGTGATACACAGAATATCTCTCACAACAAATAATCATCTGGCCCAAAATGTCAATAGTGCCAAGGTTAAAAAACACTGTTGTAGAGCTACCACATCTCCTTTCTGCTCTCCTTTGGTCAACTTTTTGACCTCTTGCCCAAACTTTCCACTGTTCTTATCAAGTAACTGACATAGTGCACTAGTTCCTTATCGTTGGAGCCATTTCTCTCATGATTTTCAAGTTTCCTCTCTCACTGGCAACTCTTTCTCAGTTTTGCTACTGACTCCTTCTCTGTTATATCTATCAGAATTGGACTTTGGGCATCGGCCAACGTCCCATTCCTAGGTGGTCTCAAGCATTCTCATGGCTTAATCAATCTACCAGTCTGTATGCATTACCAGTCTGCATGTATGCAGATGTACTGCAATCTACCAGTCTTATGCATATGTAAATATCTATATGTGATAATTCATATGTATTTATTTGTATGTGATCTATATATAGAATACTTCTAAGTTTATATCTCAGTTCTAAATTCTGTCCAGTTGATATTTCCATTGGAATGGGTCTTTAAAAAATTTGTTGATTTGAGAGAGAGAGAGAGAGAGTATGTGCATGCTGGGGTGGGGGGCGGGGTGGCAGAGGAAGAGAGTAGAGAGAATCTCCAGCAGACTCCCTTCTGAGTGAGGAGCCAGATGCAGAGCTTGATCCCATGACCCTGAGATCATGACTTGAGCTGAAATCAAGAGTCAAATGCTCAAGCCACCCAGATGACCCTCCACTGGAATGTTTTATGTGTATTTCAAATTAACAAAGGCCCAAACTCTTTGTTTTATGTCCCAGCCCAAAACTACATGTTCCGTCTTTCTCATATCAGTTAATGACACTATCATCTACTCAGTTGCTCAAAAGCTAACATTTTTGGAATTTTTTTTTTAAGATTTTATTTATTTATTCATAGAGACAGAGAGAGAAAGAGAGAGGCAGAGAGAGAAGCAGGCTCCATGCAGGGAGCCCGATGCGGGACTCAACCCGGGTCTCCAGGATCACACCCCAGGCAGCAGGCGGCGCCAAACCGTGGCGCCACCGGGCCTGCCCAACATTTTAGGATTAATTCTTGATCTTTCTCTTTACCATTCACATTGTATCCATCAGCAGTTTTGATAATGATTTTTGCACCTACACTAACAACAAAATATGAAGGAGAATTTAAGATATTCTGAGGAAAAAAAAGATATTCTGAGAAAATAAAGCTGATGGAGTTCTTCATTAGTAGACCTCCAGTACCAGAAATCTAAAGGGAGTCCTTCAACCTGAAATTAGAAGGCACTAGACAGTAACTCAAAGTCATAAGAAGAAATTTTAAAAAATTAAATTAAAAATGCAACTACATAGGTAGATATAAAGTCAGTACTATTGTATTTTTGGTTTGTAAGTACTTTTTTTCCTGTATGATATAAAGGAAAAAATGCACAAAACATTAGTTATAAATCTATGTTAATGGACACATAATGCATAAAGATGTTATCTGTGACAATAACAGAAAAGGTGAGGGACAGAATTGTATTGGAGTAGAGTTTTATATTCTAGTGAAACTAAGTTGGTGCTAATTTGAATTAGTTTGCTATAAAACTAAACTGTCGGGCAGCCCCGGTGGCGCAGCGGTTTGCGCCGCCTGCAGCCTGGGGTGTGATCCTGGAGACCGGGGATCGAGTCCCGCATCAGCCTGCTTCTCCCTCTGCCTGTGTCTCTGCCTCTCTCTTCGCTCTCTCTGAATGAATGAATAAATAAATCTTAACAAAAACAAAAAAACCTAAACTGTCAGTTGTAATCCCCATGGTAACCACTAAGAAAATAACTAAAATGTATATAGCAAAGTAAAAGACAAGGGGATCAAAATGGTACTCTGCAAAAATATCAACCATATACAAAAGAAGGCAATAATGGAGGGATTGAGGAACCAGAAAATATGATAGAAAACAAATAACAAAATAGTAAAGTCCTTTTTGTTTTTACTAGCAATTACTTTAAATATAAGTGGATTAAACTCTATAATTAAAAGGTAGAGAGAGGCACAATCAATTTAAAAAATGATCCAATAATACTCTGTCCAGAAGAGAACTTGAGATTCAGTGACACAAATAGGTTGAAAATGAAAGGATGGAAAGATATCATCTGGGCAAATTGTAATCAAAAGACAGCTGGGGTGCCTATACTAATATCAGACAAGCACATTATTTGCTGATAAGAGGCTAATGCTCTAGGAAGATATAGCAATTATAAACACATATATTTTAAGAAGAGAGCCCCAAAATATATGAAACAAAAGCCAATAGAATTGAAGAACTAGTTCCATAATAGAAAAAAAATTAGAGATTTCACCATCCCACTTTCAATAATGGATAGAACAAGTATATAGAAGATCAATAAGGGAATAGAGGATTTGAACACTATAAACTAATTAGACCTAAGAGACATACACAGAACACCACACTCAATAACAACAGAATACACATTCTTTGAAAGTGCAAATGGAACATTCTCAAATATAGACCATATGTTAGGTGATAAAATGAATCCTAATAGATTTTAGAAGAAATCTAGAAAATTTTGAAATAAGACAAAACATCTGTTCTGACCACAAGGGAATGGAACTAGAAATCAATAATAGAAGGAAAAGTGGAATATTCACAAATACATAGAAATTAAATAACACATTTTAAAATATAATAGGTCAAAGAAGAAATAACAGGGGATATTAGAAAATACTTCAACATGAATGAAAGTGAAAACATAACATGCCAAAACTTATGAGATGCATCAAAAGCAGTATTGAGAGGGAAATTTATAGCTGTAAGCATATATGTTAAAAAAGGAGAATGATCTCAAATCAATAATCTAACTTTATACCTTATAAGATTATTAAAAGAAGACCAAATTTAACTCAAAGCCATTAGAAGGAAATAGGAAGATTAGAAGAGATAAATGAAATAGAAAGTAGGAGATCAGAGAGAATAAATGAAACCAAAATCTTTTAAATCAAAATTGACGAATCTTTAGCTAGAATAAGGAAAAGGAGAAAAGACTCAATTTGCTAAAATCAGAAATGAAATTAAGGACAGTTGCTACTAACCTTACAAAATTCAATAAGAATATAAGAAAATACTGTGAACAATTGTATGCCAACAAATTAGATAAACCTAAATGAAATTGAAAAAGTCTAGAAACACGCAAACTATAAAATCTGACTCAAAGAGTAACAGAAAAATCTGAATAAACTATACTAACTAAAGACTGAAGCAGAATTTAAGAACCTCCCAACAAAATAAAAAGCCCAAGACCAGAAGACTCCATTGGTGAATTCTACCAAATATTCCAAGAAGAATTAATACCAATTCTTCTCAAACTCCTTGTAAAAATAGAAGAGGAGGGAAATACTTCCAAACTCATTTTACAAGACCAGCATTACTCCACAAGAAAAGAAAATTACAGGCCCATATTCCTGATGAACATAGATGCAGAAGTCCTCAATAAAATATTAGCAAACCAAAGCCAGCAGTATGTTAAAAGGACTGTATACAGATACACACACTCCTAGATATATGCTCAAATTGCTGAAAACTAAGACAAAGAGAAAATCTCAAAGGCAGACATATTACATTAAAAGGAACAAAGAGGGCAGCCCCGGTGGTGCAGCGCTTTAGCGCCGCCTGCAGGCCGGGGTGTGATCCTGGAGACCCAGGATCCAGTCCCACGTAGTCCCATGTCGGGCTTCCTGCATGGAGCCTGCTTCTCCCTCTGCCTGTGTCTCTGCCTCTCTCTTCGCTCTCTGAATGAATAAATAAATAAATCTTAAAAAAAAAAGTAATAAAGATTTAAAAGTAGACAGTAGTCTGCTTGTTAGAAACTCTTAAGTCAGAAGAAAATGAACACCTTTAAAGTGAAAGGGATGAAAGAAGAGGAAAAACCCTGCCAATCCAGGGAACCTGGCAAACAATCAACAATGAAGGTGAATCAAAGACAATTTCAGATAAAGATAAACTTAAGAGAATTCATTACAGGCAGACTTGCAATTCAGTTAAAGGTTCTTTAAGCAGAAGATTACAGTACAAGACACACCATTTAATCCACACAAAGAAAGATCTCTTGACATAGTGAAAATGGAAGGAAATAGAAAACGCTTCCAAGATCTATAAAGAACTTCTTAAACTCAACACCAAAGAAACAAACAATCCAATCATGAAATGGGCAAAAGACATGAACAGAAATCTCACAGAGGAAGACATAGACATGGCCAACATGCATATGAGAAAATGCTCTGCATCACTTGCCATCAGGGAAATACAAATCAAAACTACAATGAGATACCACCTCACACCAGTGAGAATGGGGAAAATTAACAAGGCAGGAAACAACAAATGTTGGAGAGGATGCGGAGAAAAGGGAACCCTCCTACACTGTTGGTGGGAATGTGAACTGGTGCAGCCACTCTGGAAAACTGTGTGGAGGTTCCTCAAACAGTTAAAAATATACCTGCCCTACGACCCAGCAATTGCACTGTTGGGGATTTACCCCAAAGATACAAATGCAATGAAACGCCGGGACACCTGCACCCCGATGTTTCTAGCAGCAATGGCCACGATAGCCAAACTGTGGAAGGAGCCTCGGTGTCCAACGAAAGATGAATGGATAAAGAAGATGTGGTTTATGTATACAATGGAATATTACTCAGCTATTAGAAATGACAAATACCCACCATTTGCTTCAACGTGGATGGAACTGGAGGGTATTATGCTGAGTGAAGTAAGTCAGTCGGAGAAGGACAAACATTATATGTTCTCATTCATTTGGGGAATATAAATAATAGTGAAAGGGAAAATAAGGGAAGGGAGAAGAAATGTGTGGGAAATATCAGAAAGGGAGACAGAATGTAAAGACTGCTAACTCTGGGAAACGAACTGGGGGTGGTGGAAGGGGAGGAGGGCGGGGGGTGGGAGTGAATGGGTGATGGGCACTGGGTGTTATTCTGTATGTTAGTAAATTGAACACCAATAAAAAAAAAATAAAAAAAAAAAAAAAAAAAAAAAAAAAAAAAAAACCTAATGACTTCAAAATACATCATTATCTGGCCCATCAAAAAAAAAAAAAAAAAAAAAAAAAAAAAAAAAAAAAAAAAAAAAAAAGAAAACGCTTTTTTCTTATTTTTCATCACTCTAAATGATAATTATTCTAAAGCAAAATGATGGCAATGTTTTGTGGGCGTAGAGCGTTTGCATAAAGTAAAATATATGACAACATTAGTATGTAATTCCCACATAGTAAAAAATCTCCAAATATTTGGAAATTAAATAACACACTTCTAAATAGCCCATGAATCAAAAAAGAAGTTACATGGGAAATTAGAAAATATTTTAAATGGAAAGAAAATGAAAACACAAAATGTCAAAATTTGCATAATACAGCTAAAATGGTGCTTAGAGAGAAATTTATAACATTAAATACTTATATTAGAAAATAAGCAAGGTCTGAAATCAATTATATAATCTTATCTAAAATTAGGTAAGTAGACTGAGCTTAACAAAATGATGGCATATTAGATTGAACATTTAACTTTGTAGTTCTGAACTTTTTATACCTTAGAATCATCTGGGAGCTTTAAAAAATACTATGCCTAGGGGTGGGGCCTGGACACATTCATAAAGTTCTTTAGGTGATTCTAATATACAGCCAGGGTTAGGAATCACTGATTTAACTGAATGAAAATTATTTATCACAGAAATGGGAGAATAATGAACAAATTTGGTACAGCAGGTGGTATGTTGGCTTTCTTCTCCATTAAAAATGATAATTACCCGAATCACAGAATTCAAGTCTTCAATTATGCTCTTGTTGATGAGAATAGCATCAGGATACTCTAGTAATAACTGAAAATTTTCCAGCTCCACTTGTCCTTGTTTAAGGAGAATTTGGATTGTCAAATTCAACTGGAATCTCACTTTCTCCTCCTGCAATCTACATTGAAAAGACTTCAAAGTAAGTAAGTAGACTTCAATATTTCAAATTTGACCTATTATCTGAGAACATAAAATTCAAACTTAATTTTCAGCTTAAATTTCAAACTTAAGCTGAAGGAAAACCTACTGGAGATTAATGCAGAACATCTTTTCCTGATGATGAGCTTTCTTGGAGGTCTTTATGATACCTCCTCTTGTTGCTATGAATAACACTTGGGCTGCTCAAAGAATGGTATGGGCAAAAATACATTAGTAAAGTTTTTGCTTTATGATTAAGAAAAGATTCATATAATTTTGGTTGCAAGTAGAAAAAATTGAGATGCTACCAAATATCATATTTATTAAAGTTCTGACTTTATGTATTGACTTCTGATATTTTATTAACAATGTTTAACCTGCATGCTACTTCTATGTATTTCTTGCTAAGTCCCATTCCTCCTTATAGTCTAGATCTGAGGATGATGTATAGTGATGAATTTGGGAGCATCAGAGAACCATTTATCAAAGTGGTTGCAAATATGGAAGAAGTGAAGCAAGGACTTACAGCAGTATCCCAATCACTCAGCAAAATACAACAAAGCTCTCTTAAAGGAAAAAATATTAGCTGGTTCGTTGTCTACATGGGAACTTATTGGATATCTGCTTAGTCTTCCACAGCGTTTTCTTGTGTGCCTTGAGCCCCAAAGTGCTGACTAGCAGGAACAAGGTCTTTGTATTTTTATGGGGAAGGAGCAGGTTAAAAATAGTAAGATTTTCCCAACACTTGCCTGTTTCTAATAAGAGCAATGGAACCCGTAGGTAAGTTCCATTCTGAAGTAAGGTCTTCTGTAACAAAATGCACTTTTTCAAATAGAATTTATAAAGCTCAGCAAGAGAGACCAGCCCATACCAGCTGTAAACCAGCAAGTAGGCTTTCTGCCCCATGACAACACAATCTAACTTAGTCCTAGACTTAGTCCTTAGACTCTGTGTGAATGTACATGAATGAAAGTTTCAAATTACACCGTGAGTTCATGGAGCACTTTTTCAATTTCCTGTTGCAACTTCTCATCATCTTCTGTTCTCCTCTGGAGGAAAGCCATCATTTCCATTAAGCCAGCCGCTTTCTGTTTTACCTAAAGGAACCAAACCACAAACATCTCAGAGCATATGGGGCTTTAGAAATAAAAGCAAACTAATTTTAAAGAACTTTAGAAAGCATACATGTTTTAACTTAGATACAAAGCTTTAGAAAGCCCATTTTTCTAGGAGATTAATACGAATTTAAATCCCTGCCATTATGTAATATAAGATACCTAAAACTTACATGGCACATTCCATGAATAATTTGAAAAATATTATATTTGCTTCTCACTAAAAAACAAATATGCAAGAAACTGTAATTTTCCTTATATCTTATCTTAAAATTTGTTCTTGTCATCTTAGATAAAATGATAAAATCATAGATTCCTCAGCAAAAATATGCCATGCTGATGCTTGTGGCACTGAATTTAGGGAATTTTGCGGAGAGGAGGCAAAGGGAGGTCAAGAAATAGCAAGAAGAAGGAATCTTTTCCCAATTAATACATTCTCAAATTATTACCTTTGCCACATTAAAAAAAGTATTCTAGCAAATGTAAAGTAGGTTCTAGTGAAATATAATTCTAATCTATGCTAAAAGGGATGAGGACAACTCAAGACCAGGGCAGAGAGAAGGGAAGTTGTATCTACAACAGTGCTGCCCAAGAGAAACACAAGAGCCATAAATGCGAGCCATGTATTTAATTTTCAATTTTGCTGAAGCCACATTATAAAAAGTGAAAGGAAATGGTGAAATTAATTTCACTAATATATTTTATTTGATACAATATATCCCAAACATTATGACTTCAACTGTAATGAATATAAAAAATATTGAGACATTTTCCATTCCTTTTTCATACTAAGACTGCTAAATCCATATATATTTTCTACTTATAACGTGTCTTAATCTGGCCACATTATTTCAAATAAACAGAAACCACATGTGCCCAGGGGCCACCATTTTGGACAGCATGGACCTATAAGTATAGACCTATACTTAGCCCTCAATACCTCTAAGGTTAATATTTTATCTCATCATTTTACTAACATTACTAACTACTATCCTAGCAGGAAAACCTAAATAATTAGAATTTCTGGAAGCATTGATCAACATAAACTATATATTTGATATTAGTACACTGAAATGAAATGAAATTGAATATAATAAAATGTTATTATATACCTTCTGCTCATTTTCCACTTTCGCTCGTCTGGTCATGCAGAAATGTTCCCAGACCGAAGGGTCCAAGCCTTCTGGCATGTTATTAATATTGTCCAAGTCATCCATGGCTTTCATCAACTGGGCAAATGTATCCTTACTCAATTTCCCAGATTCTGGTCTCTCTCCAAAAGGCACAATACTGGCTGTGTCTAAGTGAATTTTCTGTTTGTGAATCCTGGTATTAGCAATAAAAACCCATCAACCTTTCATATTCTCACACACAAGAAATCAACTGTTAAATGATACAACTCTTAGCATCAGTACGACATTGCATGACACTTTCTTTTGGCAAGTGGAGGCTGGTAGGTGGATTATTCCAAAGAGAAAAGCATCCACTTTGACCTTCTTCCATACTTCTGGATGCTCAGAATGTGACCTTGGCTGGAGTATCGATGTCCTTAACTGTTGTCAGCACTGGCAGCTTTACCTGCACTAAAGAAGTCTCCCTTCCGTGTATTTTAAGAAGGCAAGTACATGCCCAAGAGGAGTGTGGATATTCCGTGGTTATGTCCCACATATCCTCTGCTAGTATCCTTGTTGCAGATGAGATTAGCCTGGAGTATTTCAGATATAAACTGAACTAGAGAAGCACCTTTAAAAATCTACATTAATAGAATAGTTTTGTTTCCCTGGGCTCTCGTTGGGAAGGAAAGAAATGTACAAAGATTTGTACTGGGCACTCACTATCAAGATGCTTTACAATATGCTGTGAGTTACTATTGTATCCTCTTTCTCTAGATGAGGGAAGTCTGGGAAGTCTGTTGATCCAAGACCCCAGGTCTGATAGATGATAGAGTTAGAAGCTAATTATGTTTGACAATGAAGCTTATAATTTTTCCACTGCTGCCTCCCAATATGTGGGAAGTGTTCCTTCTTTCTTCATTAAGACTTATTATGATTCACTCCTTTAAAAATAGGGAAACCAAGATATGAGGCATGTTCTAGATTGAATTTCCTGGATTGCATATAACCTGTTAAAGGTGAGAGAACGAGTTTGTATCTTAGACACAAATAAGCCTACACTTTTGTGACCAGTTCCATGATTTCTAGCTTACCTTTGATTGAGAATTATGGAAATTTGAGTTTGTAAAAATTTGGAAATATGTGAAATAAATTCTAATGCTACTCTCAGTATAAAATCCAGATATTTTAGGGGCAGCCCCAGTGGCTCAGTGATTTAGCACTGCCTTCAGCCCAGGGCCTGATCCTGGAGACCTGGGATTGAGTCCCGTGTCAGGCTTCCTGCATGGAGCCTGCTTCTCTCTCTGCCTCTCTGTATGTGTCTCTCATGAATAGATAAATAAAATCTTAAAAAAAAAAAAAAGCCCAGATATTTTAGAACCCTTTTTCATAATGATTATTTTCAGTCATTTATACTGGCATTTTCCAAACTTTGTCATGAACACAATCACTTGAGATGTCTAAGTGGTCAAATATGTTTGGAAAATACTGCTTACTCTATTTTTTTTTTTTTTTAAGAGAGAGAGAGCATACACGTGCACAGGAGTGGGGCAGGGGAGGGGCAGCAGGAGAGAGAGAGGAAGAATTTAAGCAGGCTCCATGCTCAGCACTGAGCCTGACTAGGGGCTAGATCTTGTGACCCTGAGATCATGACCTGGGCAGAGATCAAGAGTCAGATGCTTAACTGATTGAGCCATCCTCTCTATTTTTTATACATGGAGATCCAAAGGCCAAAAACAAAGAGAAATTCTTCAGTAAACTGCTTAACTTTTTCTTTTAACCTAGTATTTCCCCAAACTTATTTGTTCTGGAAGCCTTTTACATGTAATTCTAATTTATACTACAAGAGCGTCATATTTGCTAGTACAAATCTTGGGAAAAATTATAGATCTGTATGCCATCTATGTCTTAAGAGGAACTACTTTCATAGCACTATGATAGTACAGTGCTTACCTAGATACTTAGTTTTCAGAAAAATGAAATTATTTTTCTTCATTGCTTACTTTAAGATGTAAGAATAATCTAAAAAAACCCCTGAGTCATGATAAAGACACTTGAACATTTTCACATAAAAGATGTTATACTGAATATTTCCATCTAGTTGGGACTGAAAAAGCCAAAATCTAATAACACTCCTCTTCATTTATGAACTTTTTTTCTCAAAAAATGATAGCAAAGAAGAAACAAACCTTGGTCGGCGTTTAAAAAGTTTGTAGAGTATATCCACCTGATGACTGGGAATTTCAGAAAATTCTTTTTTAAAGCTGCGATCCAGAACCTAAGAACAGACATATCATTGCTTGGATTGCAACTTTGTTCAGAAGCCCTTTCTTTAGAGATGTGTGGGAAATATCAGAAAGGGAGACAGAACATAAAGACTCCTAACTCGGGATCCCTGGGTGGCGCAGCGGTTTGGCGCCTGCCTTTGGCCCAGGGCGCGATCCTGGAGACCCGGGATCGAATCCCACGTGGGGCTTCCGGTGCATGGAGCCTGCTTCTCCCTCTGCCTATGTCTCTGCCTCTCTCACTTTCTCTCTCTGTGACTATCATAAATAAATAAAAATTAAAAAAAAAAAAAAAAAGACTCCTAACTCTGGGAAACGAACTAGGGGTGGTGGAAGGGGAGGAGGGCGGGGGGTGGGGGGCAATGGGTGACGGCACTGAGGGGGGCACTTGACGGGATGAACACTGGGTGTTATTCTGTATGTTGGTAAATTGAACACCAATAAAAAATAAATTTATTAAAAAAAAAGAAGCCCTTTCTTTGTTGACAATACTCTTCAAAATATAGGGTTGAATGACTTTGTTTTAAAAAATCCATGAAAATTTGATTTATAAAGTAGACTTGTTTAAGGGTGATCACTCACTATACAAGGATTTATCAAAGATTCATTTTGAATAGGAAGTACCTCTGTGAATTATAAATATTATTTCATATAAGGTTCTAGAAATCATTCAGAACTAAAATTTAACAAAATAATACCCGTATGCAAAATATGCAAGGTATTCTATTCTATTCTATTCTATTCTATTCTATTATGTTTTTCTATCTTATTCTTTTACATTATAAAACTACTCATCATACATATGATCCAGTAATTCAACTACTGGGTATTTACCTGAAGAATATGAAAACACTAATTCAAAAAGATACATGCACCCCTATGTTTACCACAGCATTATTTACAATAGCCAAATTTTGGAAGCAACACAAGTGCCCGTCGATAGATAGAAGGATAAAGACGATGTAATATGTGTATATTACATCATATATACGTGTGTGTGTAGTATATATATATATATATATGTAAATATATGTTGGAATATTTACTCAGCCATAAAAAGAATGAAATCTTGCCATCTGCAAAAAACACAGATGGACCTACAGAGTATAATGCTTAAGTGAAGTAAGTCAGTCAGAGAAAGGCAAATATCCCATGAATTTAAGAAACAAATGAACAAAGAAAAAAAGAGATACACAAAAAACCATACTCTTAAATATAGAGAATAAACTGATGGTTACCACAGGGGAAGTGAGAAGGGAGATTAGGTGAAATAGGTAATGGGGATTAAGAGTACACTTTATCATGTGTAATATATAGAACTAAGTAATACATAGAATTGTTGAATCATTACATTATACATCTGAAACTAATATAAGACTATACACTAATTATACTGGAATTAAATAAAAAAAATTCTGGTCATTGTCTACTAACTTGATTTCTTGACCAACTAGTGAGGACTGCAACTTAAAGTCTGAGAAGCCCTAAGGTCTTGGTGACTTCTCTCTCTCTTTTGTACAAGAGAAAATTTAAACCAGAGAAATTTATAAAAATTTATTTTCCACAGTGATTATCAGAAATAGCAATGGCTCAGAATGAAATTCACTGATAACTGAGAATTATAAGCGGGGGGCGGGGGGAATCTATGAGGAAATTAAATTATATCCCTGTGAATCTTCCCCAAATCTAAGCAGCATCTCTACTGCATTGGTAAGTGGGTAACATAATAGCTCTCACTTTATCTTCTGCCAATAAGTTGTCATAGTTTTCCTTGTACACATCAAGGTCTTCTCTGGATTTCTGGATGGCCTCTGAAGACTGGTTCTATAATAACATCAAGAATAGGTCATTGGAACTGAGTTTTTCAGGATAAACAAAAATATTGGGGATGCTAAAAATTAGAAATTTCCTAGTACAAGATAAATATGTCAGTGTAATATCCATTATAGATAACATAGCAGAAAGTTAATCAATTGGAGACTTTGAAAGAACAAACATCTAATCACCTGTTTCTAAGTACAGCCCGCTATGTGAGTGTGTGACTATGGAGCAGAGAAGTATGATGATAAAACTGCAGTCTTGGGATTCATATGGGCCTGGCTTCTGACAGACTGAATATATAAACAGGCAATGGCCAGACCATATATACAAATAGAACTCTGACCCACAACCCATGTAGCAACTAGCCAGGAAACCAAACCATATCCTCAGCAGCAATCAGTCCCAGACTGTCAGGATTTGATTAATAACTTTCAACTTTCCTAATTTTTGCCACCATTTCCGGCTTAGGACCAAACAGAGAAAGCTGAATATGCTCCGCAAATTAATCACATAGGTTGCCTGTCTTCTAATTAACTTGCCCCTGACTTCCTTGTGCCAACAACTTATTATTTTTTTAAGACTTTATTTCACAGAGAGAGAGAGAGAGCAAGTGAACACCTGTCCGGGGCGGCGGGGGGGGGGGGGGTGCGGGGAAGGGGGCAGGGCAGTAGCAGAGGGACAGAGAGAAGCAGACTCCCTATTGAGCAGGGAGCCCCATGGAGCTTGATCGCAGGACCCCAGAATCACGACCTGAGTCGAGTGCCCTTTCATGCCAACGATTTCTAATCAGGGTGCATCTGAAGCTCTCTCCTCATTCCATTATAAAGCTTTCCCAACCCCCTGCCTACCTTTGAGAGTCTGCCAAATACAAGTGATGGTGGCCGATTCCTTATTATATGTATCAAGCTCTGAATAAGCATTTCCAAGTCTTGCTGTTTCAGATTCTAATGGGTGACTTAGACATGTTAGTAGCCTCTCTAAGATGGTCTCCTCACTTCTGGAACAACTCCAGTACCTTGCAAGGTTGCTATGAATAGGGCTGCATTCAGAAGGTGCTTTGCATATGCTATTTAATGGGCTTTTAGCAAAAACTAAGTTCATATGCCATATATATGATACTTTAAATCATTCATTTGTAAATATTCTTTATTAATACTACTAATAAAAAATGACATCTTTAAAAATTATGTGACAAGCATTTTGCATTCATTGTGTCTTTAATGAAACATATCTATTCGTGCTATTTACTAGAGTTTTCCAGAATATGACAGCTTTTCATTCTATAAGCTAACATGTTACTTACATGTTCAGCAAACCTTAGGGTTCCAAGTGATCCAGGGAGAACGATATCCCCAGAGAGGAGCTTACAAAGAGCTTAAAAGGTTATATGTTCTGTCCAAGGTCCCACAGTCCCACAGCCAGCCAGTGGTTAAAAGTACGTCCTTTCAACCATGAAGCTATATTGTCTCATTTTATAAAATCATATGTTATATGAAAGTCTCATGATTCTTTTGAGTAAATTATTACAGATGCAGAATCATATAACTTCCTGCATGAACAGATAAGAGCGGGTGCTTTCACCTGACCCTGGAGCCAAGTCCCTGACAGGGAGCCAAGGAACACATGCAGCTGAGATGTATGTGAAAGGAAGGAAGGGTCTAGGTGTGTGAGCTCTTGTTTTTTAAAAAAATATTTACTTGAGAGAGCAAGTGAGCATGAGCAGGGGGAGGAGCAAAGGGAGAGGAACAAGATGACTCTGTGCTGAGTGCAGAGTCTGATTCAGGATCGATTCCAGGACCCCAAGATCATGACCCCAGCTGAAGGCAGGTGCTTTACCCATTGAGCCACCCAGGTGCCTCTGAGAGCTTGTTAAACAAGGAGCATGTCTATTAGAAAATACTTGTACTCAAGCTATCAAATACTATTCTTACTTTCTCCTCCTGCTTCCTTGCAAGGTAGTTGTTCAGAAATGCTTCTCTGGAGTTTATTTCTTCATCCAACAGTAAAGAATATACAAGATTATTTATTTTCAATTCCTCCTGTAGAAACATTTTAACAGGTGGAGAAAATGATCACTATGTCTATTTGAGAAGGGATTTTTTTAAAAAAGATTTTTATTTATTGTTTGACGAGGGAGAAGAAGCAGGAGGAGTGGCAGGCAGAAGGAGAAGGAGAAGCAGACTCCTCTGAGCAGGGAGCCTGATGCGGTGCTTGATCCCAGGACCCCGGGATCATGATCTGAGCCGAAGGCACATGTTCAACTGACTGAGCTACCCAGGTGCACTGAGAATGGATTTTCTACTGAGGGTCAGACTGGACTCTCATCAAACAGGTTTACAAATAAGAGAAATCCTTTTTTTTTTTTTTTTTTAAGAGAAATCCTTTTTAAGAAAAAGGAAATACAGACTGAGGCACCAACTACTCAGTTATTTTACCTTTTTCCTTATAAGATAAAACATATATACTGAAAGATACATAAGACAATGTATAGTTTAATGAGTTATTGCAAAGGGAAACACCCTTGCATTTACTACACTGTTCGGGAAATAGAACCTTCCCATCCCAGAAGCCCTCTTATGTGTGTCCCCTTCACAATCTTAAGCCCAGTGATAACCACATTCCTGACATTCACAGTAATCACTCCCTTGTGTTTCTTTAAGGTTTTATCACCCAGGTATAGCTCTCTAGGACACAATAGCATAACCTGCCCATTAAAAAAATTGTCACATTTTGGGATCCCTGGGTGGCGCAGCAGTTTGGCGCCTGCCTTTGGCCCAGGGCGCGATCCTGGAGACCCGGGATCGAATCCCACGTCAGGCTCCTGGTGCATGGAGCCTGCTTCTCCCTCTGCCTGTGTCTCTGCCTCTCTCTCTCTCTGTGTGTGTGACTGTCATAAATAAATTAAAAAAAATAAAAAAAAATTGTCACATTTAAAAAATCTCTTATAATCCATTGGTTCCCTTCCACCTCTTTCCTCTCTTCACATTTATTTGTAGTTTTACCTTGTCTGGGTTTTGCTATCTGCATACATAATGGTGAGTTCCTCAGTATCCTTCATCTCATGTGCTTTCTGAAAACTGGCAGCTGATCAGAGGCTTGATCAGACCCATGTTTGATTCTTTTGGCAATACTGTAGGTGATACTATGTTCTTTGATCAGGACACAATAATATTAGGGTGTCTGCCTTTTTTGTTAGTAACTGTAGACACTCCATATCTAGGTCCATTATCTATGAAGAGTTGCAAAATGGTGGTATTCTATTTTTATTGTTCCCTTTTCACTTACTAAAATTCTTTTATAAATAAACAGATGCCTCTCCTTGTCTGCAGTATAGTTACCTAGTGGTACAGTTTATATAGGAAGGCAGAATCAATACATGATGCTTTCCCTTTATCAGTTTTTACATAATAAATTGGCTTTTATCCTCTGAAGGTGAACGATAGGCATTTTTCTTTTTAAAATATCACCAATTCACAAATTTAAACAACTTTGGTAGATTTTAGTTAGTTGCAATGATTATCATTTGTTGAATCTATTTTTTTTTTTTTTAATTCATAAGAGACACAGAAAGAGAGAGAGGCAGAGACCCAGGCAGAGGGAGAAGCAGGCTCCATGCAGGGAGCCCGATGTGAGACTCGATCCTGGGACCTCAGGCATTAAACCACTGAGCCACTCAGGGATCCTTCCCTCAGAATTTAAAGGCTTCCCTCTTTGGTTTTCTTGCTTCTAGTTACTGTACACTTCATTTATATTCCTACTGCTGAATCAGATTAAACCAGATTTTTCATTGGATTTTTTGGGGCAGGTAGATTATTCATGTATTTAAGACATAGTATGAGCCTAGCCCTTTGCTAGTTGCTGAAGATACAGGGATGAAAAAGACAGACTTCAAGGAACTTACAGTTTTGGGAGCATTAAAAAGTTATCTAATGTAAATTGAAATTCAGTTGCAGTAAGTAACAGAAAGTTAAAGAGTTGAGCATATACTGGGAAGCTCTAACCTAGTCTGAGGAACTGGCCTGTGAGCTGGGACTTGACAGATGAGTAGATGCAGGCCAGGAGGCAGAGCTGGGAGGAAGGGGCATACTGGTGTGGTCAGGGTACCAGAGGAAGAAGTGTGGCAGGTGAGGCTGAAGCAGGACCACGGTGCCAGAAAGGGTGTTGGTCTTTTTCCTAAGAACAAAGAGAAGCCCTGGAGGCTCCTTAAAAGAGAAGGTCGTGTAACTAAAGCTTTTATTTACCTGGTTAACAACCATTTCTGCCTTCACTCTTCTTTCAAAGAGTCTTTTCAAATGTTCATCAAAAGTCTGTGTGCTTTCTTGAATGGAGTTTTGAAGTTTCTTCATTTCTGCTTCTAACGACTGAAAGGAAGCCAATCGCAAAGTTAACATTTAGGAAAATCAAATGGTCCAAGGAAGGGGTGTTCACATTTTGCTGCAAGGGAGGGGCTGGGGAAGAACAGGCCTTGTGAAGTGTCCTGGGCCCTCCACCCTCTTCAACCAGAGATGTTCCACTTGGATCTGTTTAATGTATTGTGAGTCTGAGATTTTTGCTTTAAAAAGATTATACTAAAAAAAAAAAATAAATAAAATAAAATAAAATAAAATAAAATAAAATAAAAAGATTATACTAGGAAAAAAAAAAGGAAATAACTGGTCATGGCTAATGGTGCAGGCAGAGATAAGCCTAGTAAAACAAATCACAGCAGGGATCCCTGGGTGGCGCAGCGGTTTGGCGCCTGCCTTTGGCCCAGGGCGCGATCCTGGAGACCCGGGATCGAATCCCACATCAGGCTCCGGGTGCATAGAGCCTGCTTCTCCCTCTGCCTGTGTCTCTGCCTCTCTCTCTCTCTCTCTGTGACTATCATAAATAAATTAAAAAAAAAAAACACATCACAGCAAATCTTTCTAGAAAATTCTGACTTCCTCCTTAAGACAGAAATTTCCAGGTACACAATCTGGCTCTAAAAAATAATCTTGATTTTTTTTTTTTTTAAGCCATGACCTATCTTAATGGAAGTTTTTAGATTTTAAGGAAAAAAAGACTGAGTATGTAGATATATAGGTAGAGACAGAGATAGAAACATACATTAGATATAGGCGGATACAGACATAACACATATACTTGTTCTTGTTTTCAGTATATGTTGTCTCCAAAATAACTGTATCAGGGGAAAAAAGTCCCACCCACTCTGTCTACCTGCCCCCCCTTTTCTGAGATTCCACCAAGATGCAGAGCTAAGCACACAGTAGGTAAGTAGAAAGCTATAAATTTATATTTATTTTTAAAAATATTTATTTATTTATTTAAGAGAGAGAGAGAGAGAGAGCCCCTATCCAAGTGGGGGGAGGGAACTAGAGTTTGCGCTGAGAAGGACCCAATAAAGACTAAGGTCATTAGAGGGAAAGCAGTCAGTGTATTTTCTCTCCCCACTGCATGGTGCAGGTGCAGAAAACGCTGACTAGGGCTTTAGTCAAGGCGGGCTTTTACCCACTGAGGACGACCAAGGAGCAGGGAGGTGAGAGTGTAGGCAGCAGACTATTTCACAACACAAGACCAAGGAACAAATGCCACCACCTAGACTCCCTAACTGCTTGAAATTTTTACTGCATTCAAGACTGATCATTTTGGCTTTTCTGCAAATACTATCTTTGGATGAAATGTTAGAGCACTGTTAGAGGTTTGCAGTGAATAAAAATGGGAATAGGGTAACAATAGGTTCAAAGAAGTTGCTCATGAGATATAGCTACTATAAAGCTGACGAAGTGTCCTGCCTCCAACGATGGCATGATTTTACCTTCTTCACAGAGTAATAGATATTTTTATCTGTACACCATCAGCTTTTATATCTCTATTATAATTGTAAGCAATTTTAATGTGGGAATGTTTCTTTGTGATGCAAAGAGATAACGGTAGGAGAACTACCTTGCAAATATCTCAAGTGAGAACTGTAAAGTATTTGCTATTGATTGTCCTTCTTCTGTCAAGTCCTCTCCTTGGGATTGAGAAGACATCAAGCAGGAGTTATTACTGAACTCAAACAGATATAGAAGACACAGAGTAGTGCCTAGAACATACTCTAAGGGATGTTCTTAAACATTTGAACAATGAATGGAGGACCAAATGAATTGTAACAATGTGGGAAATGTTGAAATCAACAAGAACTTAAAAAGAAAACAAAGTGACTGTTGCAATATATTCTTTTTGTTTCTTTTTTTCTTTTTGTTTCAAATTGTGCTAACTCTTCAAATTTATTTCTACCCACTTCCCCAAGTTCTCTTGAAAATTTAGGCTGAAACAGTATTCTTAAACTACTAATGACACTGAGGGAATCTTTTCACTTAATTTGAAAAGATATTGAAACAAAACCTTGGTAGGGTTTATTAATTCTTTGCTCCTCTGACCTTTCTATACTTATCTCTTTCTTCATTTAACTCTTTGACTTTCTTCTCATAGTCTTTGAATTGTTTCCTCTCCTCTTCAGACCACAGAGTATCAGCTTTTGCCATGAAAGGAGGTTGAGGAATCACCTGAAGATGAAATGGAAAGCATACTCTGTGGCTCAAACATAAATACAGCAGTATGGTAAAAGTTCAGAGTTATCATTACAGTTAAAAAAAGGAACCCTTTAAAAATAGTATATAGTTCTTTATAGATACAGTTTTTCACATTGGCAAGACAATAGCCTGACACTTTGATTAAAGGATATGAAAAAGTTACAACTATTTTTCTGTGACATAAGTGAGGATGGGTAATTTGGGATGTACAGAGACTCTTAGGTGACAGGTTCAGAGATGTGTGTTGAGATTTTCAAAACTAGAACTACACCTGAGCTCCAGAAACACTTATGACAGAAATCAAAGGGAATGTTTCTTGTTCAGAGAATTACAGATGCAACGTTATCACTGCTTTTTATAGAGACCAAAACCACTATGGTTGCTTGTTTTTGTTCTTTTATCTGCTTTATGTAAGATGGGGAAGCAAGCCTGGGGTTTCAAATTTCTTATTTGTCCAATGTGGTATGTTTATGAGGTCCTGGGAGGTTGTATATTTGTTGCTGTAGAATTTCTAAAACTTGGGTTAATATAGACAAGAACAATCAAATTTGAGTAGCTCTCTCTACCCTGTTCCACCTTCCATAAGAATGTCCAGAAATCTTACCATTTTCAAAATATCTTCCTTCTTGACTTCCAGGACTCCGCCCATCATGTCCATCAGGGCTCGGCGCCTTGTGTCGGGACCCTGGAAAAGAGCCAGGGTCAGGGAGGGCAGCTGAGACAGAGATCTGGCCCTCTGGTGGCACCAGAGGCAGACACCTATCCAATGTTAGAATGACTGCATTTAGATTTGGGGAGGGTGGTGAGTGGTATGGAGAGAAGAGGAGAAGGAAGCCACTGAGATTCCAGGGACCTCTGACCATGACAAATGTCTTGATGTGTTTCTATAGTGGAGTAAAGTACAAGACTATTCTACCAAATTAGCAACAAGTATCCCTAAAGAAAGAGGGTCTTAGGTACATTTGAGCAAAACTGCATACCTGTGTCAGAAGCTGTTGCTCCATCTCATGGGTCATGGTCAATTCTGCTCTGCCTTTTAGCCACGGATTAAGAGTTTTCTGAGCTGCAATCTGAACAAGAAAATGTAGTTTTCTGCTGTTATTTTTACAAAATTTAAACCAAACCTTCCTTCCACACAAACCAAGGAAGAGGTTAGAAAGTATGAAGAGAATAAAGGAACCATCCAGGTTTCCTATCTTGAAATAAAGATGAGATCTAAAGAGGATTGAAAAAAATCAATCATAACTTCTATATTAACTCTCACAGCTCTTCTCCATTACTAAAGAGATTATAGCAGGGATCTGATTTAGACTAGGGTGGCAAGAGAGGGGTTCAAAGGAGTGTCTTCTAAGCTAAATTCTGTTGGATGAGGGCCCTGAAAGGTCAATAGCTTGGAACATTCAAGCAATTATGGGAATGCAAATGTGGCCAGCCCAGAGCAAGTAGTGAGAGCAGCTGAAGAGGAAGGGGGCTGTGGTAGGCAGTCACAAAGGGACTTGCTATCTGAAGAGAAATGAGCAGCCGCTGCAGGGGTTTAAGCAGGGGAAAGATATCATAAGTTTAGCTTGTAACAAGATCACCCTCCTGATGTAGAGGAGATTACAGAAGAAGCAAGTGTAGTGAAGTTAAATTATGCACATACAAGAACTGTCCACAGCAGGATTATCAGTGAGAGCTGCAGAGTGAGGTCCTTGTTATTACTGTGCTCCAGAGTTTTAGGTTGGCAAGAGTCTGGTTCTGGAAGAAATTATTTCCTTAAGCAAGTACAGTAGACTGTAGAGATAAGGATGTACTCTGAAGGATAAAGGTTTGGGTTCAGATTCCAACTCTGTCACTTACTAACATTGTAACTGTGGTCAAGCTACTTAATCTCTCTGTGCCTCAGTTTCCTTATCTGTAAAATAGAGGTAATAGTAGTACCTATCTTATAAGGTCTTATAATGATAAATTAGTCTCCATCTACCTAGGGCACTTAGAACTGTATCTGGCTTTTAATAGGGACTGAATAAGTGTTTGCTATTATTTCTAAGCAATACTATTACCTTTTTTGTCCCAAAGCAGTCACACTTGTTTCATATGAGCAAGGACTTTTAAAAAATATTTTCTAGTATTTCTTATGTTTTAGAAGTAAAATATGGTTATATTTAAATTGTTTTATTTAAGCATTTACTTGTAACCACCTCTAGCCAAACACCTTTTAAGAAGGCTGACCAGTGGGGTACCTGGGTGGGGGCTGTTGGTTAAATGTCTCACTCTTGATTTCTGCTCCAGTCATGATGTCAGGTTGGTGAAACTGAGCTCCATGTTGGCCTTTGAGCTAGTCGTGAAGCCTGCTTTAGATTTTCTCTCTCCCTCTGCCCCTCCCCACCCCTCTTAAGAAAAAGAAAGGCTGACCATTGAACCCCCTTTCTCTGGGATCCATACTGCCTTAATGACCCAGATAATTACTGGAGTTTTGTTAGCCTCTCTCCCACAGTGTGACCCAAACTTTTTTGGCTCTGGACCTAACCGGGTCAGATGAGATATTGGGACTAAGAGATTCTAGCTTAGACCAGTTGTCCACTTGGGTGAGGAGAAGTAAAGTAGAAACTGCTAGAGGAAGGTAAAATGCAGAAATAAGTAAGCTAAGAGAAAAAGAAAGTGGACTTCTTGATTCCCCACAAGGTTCCAGTCTTTGGTCCCTGCTTCTTTCTAGGCTTGACATCCAAATCTTCCTTAGATTCCATAGGATTCCGAAAGAAATTCTCATTATTGCTGAAGCAATATCAACATTTTTGTTTCTTGTGACCGAGAATACCTACCTGATACAGTCGCTTCCAGTAGTGCCCATGAGGAGATGAATATGAAAGAACTCGGGAGAATGTCCTGAGGGAAGAGGCAAGGGATGATGCAGCTAGCCAGTACCTCTTTGTTTTCCACAACGAGGGTTCTCTCTGGCTTCTCACAATCATCAAATTCTGGTTGCCAGACCACTTCTTCCAAGTCCAGATCTAAAATAATTTCTTGAATCCTTACATTTTTTTCCTTCACACGTGCAACTTCAAACTCTTTTTGTTTATATGCAGCATCAAACTCATGGTTGAAAGCTGTTTTTACTTTGTAAATGACATCCTAGAATATCAATGTGACACTGAGAACACATTGCATGTTATAGATCTTTACTGGTAACATGGTCTTACAGTTTTAATTTTCCTTCAAAATCACCTTATAAATCATCAAGAAGTTAATATTTCTAAAATACAGTTTATAGTAAGTCATTTATTGGATCAATAATCCACAGCCACATCCTATCATGGGTAAGATTAAGGCAATAGCCTTAATTGCAATCTACTTTCTGAAATGTAAACTATAACTCAATTTGCAGGTATGTTGATAAATGCTGAAGCAGGTGACGGATACCTGGAGATCTTTGGGCTATTCTCCCAACTTTTGTATATGTTCTAAAAAATCCATCATAGAATATTTAAAAAGCAATATGTGGTATTTAAATTGGGAAATGACTTTTCTTTGAAACTGTGTTTGGGGGAGATGTGGTAAGGAAAGGATGGCCTATAGAGATTGGACAATTTCCCAGAAAAGCACAACAACACAATATTTTTCCTCTATATAGTCAGGTCATTCTCAGGTAGGAAGGGGACCTAAGTGGGCTAGCCAGATCAACCAATTGCCCAGGTGGCAGTGGGTTCAATTGGATTGCTCCCACCTGTGCTACTGAGTGGAATGATGGTCAACTCAAAGTAGCCTTTATTTTACCATCAGTGTTCAGTCTATATATCTATCCTACTGAAGATGAAGCCATAAAAGTAGGTAGAAAAATGAACTTAACAGCTGACACCAGAATTTCTCTTAGGCTGAAATTTACCTTCTTGTAGGGAAATGCCTTAATTGAACAGCAGAAAGGTGAGACACCGAGGGCATGGGTCAGCAAAAGCTGAGCAACAAAAGTGATATAAATGCACAGGAATTTCAGGGCTTAGAGGAGGGGAAGAAAAGAGAAGAGAAGAGAAAAATAGGAAGAGAAAGCAGAGTATCAGGATAGGAGGTTGGAACTCAAATTGCAGATTTGATTGGAGGACTTTTAGGAATAGGAACTGACAACATTAAATTTTGAACCATCCACATTGGTGCAATCTCAGTCACTGGATTTTTAAAAACTTTTGGTAGGTATATGTATTCTGAGACTGACTTGTTCAGTGGAGAGTAAGGAATAGTATCTTAGAGCTTGTAGGATGCTGTACCTTATTCCTGAGACCCACAAGAGAAGTTATGGAAATCTTAGAAAATGGTATTTCCTTGGATTAAGGGGATAGATAAGCAATCATATCTTGATCTTACAAGAGGTCCTAATGGACATCTGAGTTACTTAGAAGACGGCTTTCAAGGATCACATTTATCTTTAAGCTTACGGAAGATATAAGTAGATGAATGGTTTGTTTGTGGCAGAAAATGTTATCATAGAACCCAGGCCAAATAGATGAAAGCAACTCTTGTACACAAGTTCTGTTTGAATAACATGGACACTAGCCATCTGGATGTACCTTAACGACATCATTTGACTGGCATTAGATTTCAATTTGAACTTTTACAGGAAGCCTCATGGGGCGTTTTAGAGATTTTAGAGGATAAAGAAGAAATTCACTTACTTTCAGTAATATAATTTGGTTGATTTTCTCCTCTCTGGAATGAAGTTCCAATTGGCTTGACAACAAAGAGGCATGTACCCCAAAATCAGTACTCAGACTGCCAAGCAGGTAATTGGGCAAGTTGGCATTTTTTACTGCTGTATCTTCTTCTTCCTCTTCTTCATCCTCTTCTTCATGATGCTTTTTAGCCAAGGTGATTGTAGACTGAACCTCTACAATTTCCTTCCGTAACTAAATATAGAAAAAGGTGAGACAAAAGTTATGCAATAACAAGAATTCTCTAAAGGGCAATTTTGCAATGACTTAATTATTTCAGTCATTTTAGATGTTAAATTATCTTGCCAACAACTGAATTCAAAGTGATGGATGGAACATGAAACTCATGCAGAAGAGTTAAGCTCTGGAAACTGAGAAACTGGATAAGTCAGAAGAGTGAAAATTGCCCTTGATACTATGTAATATTTATATTTCTGTCAGGATGACAGCTACTTGTAAATATTTTGAATCTTTCTTGGTACCTAAACATTTAAAAATATATCTTCTTTTCATGTTTACAAAGAAACTTATTCACATAGGACTGGTGAGTATCTGTTAAGAATTAAGTATCTTCACTTATGTTTCAGGAAAAGAATGGATGCAAGATTCTGGCGAAACTACATTGATGGGGCAGTGTTTCTCTAGCAGTCTGAAAGAGATTGTTGCTGCTTTGAAACAGACAAAAAGCTGGAATTGCTCCAGGAAAACCATAATTCTACCAAAACAGATACTTGTTCATCTTTGGTCAATTATTTAAAAATATAATTCCTCATGATAAAAGAAGATAAAAAGGTAGGGTAGATAAAGACAACTTCTGACCAGAACAAGAACAAAATCTCAAATCTCATTTTTTAAAAGTATGTCCTCCTACTTGAGGGCTAGTCAGTATTGTATAAGATTATAGGCTTCTTGATTTACCATGCAGATTTATCTCCTATATTTATTAAAATATATTCTACAAATGAACAAGGAATGAAAATATAAACAGTTTCTAAACTTAAATTGTATCCTAACTCAAATCTGTATGGAGATCCTAAAATAAAACACATTTCTTATATAAACACATATATATTTAAAATTGTACTTTAAGACACTCTGTTTCAATCTTCTTTTGCCACAAAACTCTCTTTAATTCTTTCAATTCTTCATCTGTGCGTTCTTTCATCGGAAAGTTCTCAACCACGTAGGGCATGTGAAAGCACTTGGAAAAACAAAAGCAAGATGAGATAAATTCATTTGTAGTACAATTGTGTGTATCAGAGGTGGAGTGAGGGATATTATTGCCGATCAAAATTAATTCACAGGTCATCATGCACGAGTGAAATTGGCAGTGGGAACTTTCTTTAAAATAAAATAATGTACATCATTAGCACCGGTGTAAACTTTAGGTAGAAATACTGTACTTTTGTAAGGGATTTATTTCTAGAGCAGTGGTTCTCAACTAGGAATGATTTTACTTGCCCTGTTCCCGTCTTCCCCAGCCCTGCAAGGGCAGTTGGCAATGTCTGGACATATGTCTGATTTTCACTAATGAGAGTTTTGGATGCTACTGAGGCCTAATAGATAGAGGCCAAATCCATGAGACAATCCATAAGACAGCCCCCACAGCAAAGAATTGACCAGCCCAAAATGTGCCTCTCTTATGAATAATACTTAATCACAAATACGTAGGGTGGCCATATATTTCATTATCCAAATGAGAGGGGCAGCATATTTGAAAGTGAGAAGAGTGCTCTTAATTATTATTCTAGGACCACAGGCATAGGCTGGGCCTTCTGGTCACCCTACACAAAGAGGGAAATTGTGTTGGGAGGAATCTCAGTGAAAAAGGATTAAAAAACAGACATATAGAGGATGCAGGTAGAACTGTAACCAGTATTGTGTCTAGTTTTCGATCTGTGTGGAATGCGAGTGAAATGGCCTTTTGGAAGAGATAGATCGGAAGAATGAATGCAGGTAGTTCATAGGGAAAGAGAAAATCTCAAGAGACTGCTGGTGTGGAAGCTTACAGGAACTGAGCAGAGAGGAAAAAAGGATAACAAGAGAAAGTTGTGCAACTAGTGGAATTCGGTACAAGGAGGGTAAAGCATGCTCTGACTGTTTTTCCATGTATGCACTTTCTTAAAATTATTTAAAAATTTTTTCTGCCGTGAGACTTTCAATGAAAATTCTCATCAGCTAAGGTGCTAGGCCTGGAAATATGTCTGTTACCTTAAGAGCTCGACCTTTCACAGCCATCGAGTTCCAGCATTCTTCTTTAATAAGTTCAGCCAAATAGGCCTTGGCGAGGTTATGCATCTCTGCATCTTTTCTTATCTTGTAGAATGTCGATGAAGGGGAATAATAAACATGAATATGTGGCTTATGGCTGCACATTTTTTTTCAAAGATTGATTATTTATTTATTTATTTATTTATTTATTTATTTATTTATTCATGAGAGACACTGAGAGAAAGGCAGAGACAGAGGCAGAGGGAGAACCAGGCTCTCCATGGGGAGCCTAATGCGGAACTCGATCCCAGGACTCTGGGATCACGACCTGAGCCAAAGGTAAGCGCTCAACCACGGAGCCACCCAGACGCCTTATGGCTGCACATTTAATGGCTATCTTCTTTCCCTAACACACGGAGCTGCCCTATGCTGAGATGCATTTTGGGGGAAATACTGTCTTATCTCAAGGACCTTTCCTAAAGTTTAGTCTGGTGGCTTGGGACTCCATTCCTTGGGCACTGGGGTGTCAATTCAAACACCTCTAATGGCAGGCAGGTCCTAAACATGAGCCAGGGTGGTGTGAGGACAGTTGCATGGCCATAGTGGGATGGATAGTTAAAATGCTCACTATCACAGATCTGGCAGGTTGGTGCAGGACTGGGGAATAAACCGCTGTGCCGGGTCTTCCTGATTTATTAGAGAAGTTCAGAAATGTGTATTTTTTTTTAATGCAACTATCAGATATCTAAATGTTGGCTTAATTCTTGTCAATGCATACTTGAAGTGTCAGTTTGTGATCTCTGTCTTGAGGTCACTTAATTCATCTATTATTTATGTCCACTATAAATAATGCTCCATTACTCTTGGGGATCATATGCTTGACCTTTTAGAAACATATGTTACCTCAATTAGTTTTATCTGATTAAGTAAGCCAATTGTTTGACCTTTAAGTGATTAAGAATTGTTTTTTAAAAAATATTATTTATTTATTTGACACAGAGAGAGAGACAGTGGGTGCACAAGCAGGCAAAAAGAGAGGGAGAAGCAAGCTCCCCACTGAGCAAGGAGCCCAACGTGGGGCTTAATCCCAGGACCCTCAGATTAAGACCTGAGTCAAAGGCAAACACTTAACTGACCGAGCCACCCAAGCACCCGAAGAATTCTTGTTTTAATGGAGTTTGCTAAAGACCTAATATGAAAGTGAGGACCAACAATTTTTAGTCCTTAGGGTCCCCTTTAGAACCTCTTTAGCATTTCTCTTTGTTAGCAGAATTATCTACAAACTAGCTAAGAATAATATCCCCCGGATTAGAAAATGTCATAGTTGTTCATTCAATCATTCATGTTTGTTTTATTCATTGTCTGATCAAAGGCTTTGTCTAATTTGCATTTAATTTCTTTTTTAGCCATTGGGTTAATGGCTAATAAAGTTTTAAATTATTTTTTCTTAAATAAACAGCTGTTTTGGCTTGTCAGCTATCAGAACCTGCTTGATTCCCAGCCCACCAGCTTTTTCCTCTCTTCTGCTGAGGCTGTTTGATCAACCCCTCCGGTCCCTAATTCCGTGTTGAGATTGTCATTACTGGGCTTTGGTCTTTTTGCTCTGGTTGAGATCCTGAACTAGGGCTAGCTAATAGCCTGGTCCCTTTAGGACTGGGCTCCCTGACTGGTGGGTACCACTAACTCTTCCCAGGGACTAGTGTCCTCTTCCCAAATGTGCCTGGGTTTGTGGTGTCCTCTGCTAACACTGTTCTATCCTGGACTGTCTGGTTCCACTATCACATCCAATCTGGGGCTAATATTTTTTCAAAGCCCAGAGCTCAAAAAAGGTAATAATATTGGGGAAACAAGCATGTCACGAGCCTTTCTCTGTACCAAAACCTGCTCAGAAGATTAAGAAGGCTTCTGGAAGAATATGCAGGAATCTGAAAAGCAGCGAAGAGTATCTGGAACAGAGGCATGGGGTGGGGGTAATCAGGGTGGCTTTATCAGTGGTCTGTAGGTCAGCAGGCCAGAGGAGCAGGTTTGTGAGGATGAGTGGTCACACATGAGCTTGGAGGCAGAAACAACACGAGTGAGGATGAGGTTAGGCACCCCACCCAAAGTTGGTACGGAGTGGTCAAGCTGAGCAGGCTAGGAAAGCCTCATGCCAGAATGGGAGGAGGCATTCCAGGCTTGGGTGAAGCCAAGGTCAAAGGGGAAAAGCACTGAGAGTGCTTCCTGGATCTTATCCAGTTTGTGAGACCTTAGCCAAGTGATTCTAGGTCCAAATCCTCAGTTTCCTCAAGTCAGGACAACAACCACCTACCTTTTTGGATGGTTGCAACTATCACGATAAATAATTCAAAATGGTCCTAAATTGATGCCTATTTGTTATAAGAAAATGGGATCATTTCTAATAGCTTTCTGTTGAATGTAACAAAAGCCAAATTCTTCACCATGATTTCAAGGTCTTCAGAGCTGGCCTCTGCTCCTACCTCATTCCATGAAACTCTCTCCTGTCTACTGTGCTTCTGCCCTCCTGGCCTTTCAGTCCTGGAATACTCTAAGCCATTTCTGCCTCAGGGCCTTCATTCATGCTGCTCCCTTCATCTGCCATTCTCTTCCCCTAACTTTGCATAGCCAACTCCCTTTCTCCTTTTCAATCTCAGCTGAAATGCTTTTAAAGTGGTCTTCTTTGACCACAGAAGTAGATGCCTCACATCTATCACAGAATTCAGTTTACTTTCATTATACAATATAGAGAGATTTGTTTAGGGTCTGTCTTCTCCGCCAGATCAGCCCCATGTGGGAAGGTTTCAGTTTAGGCTTTTCTCTAAACTGGACAGATAATAATTGGAGTTCTTGGGTGCTATACCCAAATATAATGAAATCAGATGGAAAACGCATGATGATGAACCTATCGAAACTACATTATATGATGGCCATTGGAGCTGGGATCGCTAGCATAGATGAGAGAAGATACATAGGGAACATAGTAATTGCTAATCTTCTATATTTTCAGAGTGGCCATAGAGTAGATGATGCTCAAAGGGTGAGCAGTGAATAAAGGGAGAAAGATTTCAATTGTAATTAAGACAGGGCTATTGGCACCTGGGTGGCTCAGACAGTTAAGGGTCAGACTCTTGATCCTAGCTCAGGTTTTGATCTCAGGGTTGTGAGTTCAAACCCTGCATTGGGCTCCTTGTGGGTGTGGAGCTTACGAAAGAAGAAGAAAGAGAAGAAAGAGAAGAAAGAAAAGAAAGGAAAGAGAAAGAAAGAAAGAAAGAAAGAAAGAAAGAAAGAAAGAAAGAAAGAAAGAAAGGAAGGAAGGAAGGAAGGAAGGAAGGAAGGAAGGAAGGAAGAAAGAAAGAAAGAAAGAAAGAAAGAAAGAAAGAAAGAAAGAAAGAAAAGAAAGAAAGAAAGAAGCTCTTAAACCAGAAGGTCCAAAGTTGGCATAAGGTGACTGAGAGGATTTCTAAAAACTTTCAAACATATGGTGGAAAATGGTTGGAACAAATGTCATGAGGAAAGACAAACATCAGATGTGTGGCTGGCCTAGACACTCTTCTTTCTCCTAACTCCCAAATTTAATAATTTTTTAATTTATTCCATTTATATACACTAAGTTTGCTTTATTCATATTGTACTGGAGAAGTTTTTGTTTTATTCACATTATCCTAGAAAAATTCTTCCCATTTTCTTTTTTTTTCTTTTTTTTATTTTTATTTATTTTTATTTATTTATTTATTTTTCTTCCCATTTTCTTTTTACTTCTTTCAGTATATTTCTTTATGGTGCTTAAATTAGATTTTTCTATACCTTTGCCACTTCTTCCTCATTTTCATCATGAAGCCTTTCCAGTTCTTCAAGATCCAGGCCAAATTCTTTTTGGTCTAATTTTGCAATATTGTCTACTGTTTCATTTTCTTCCATCATAGTCAGAACCTGAATTTTCAAATAAGAAAGAATGACATCAAGTACAAAGAATTAATCTTTATAGACATGCTTTTCTGAGTCTCTTTAGACAGCAGTCAATAAAAAAAAAGAGATTTTATCTAAATGAAACTATCAAGTAAAAATTAGATTATGGGCTTATTGTGGTTGTTTAAGTTTTCAGATTTAACCCTTAAAACCTCATTCATCTAAAAACAACAACAAAAGTGTGTAAGTTCATTGCTTCATTGAAATAAATTAAGGAATTATTGATATTTGGGTGTGCTGATGGTATTGTGGTTATATGTTTTAAGAGTTCTTATTTTGGGGTGCTTGGGTGGCTCAGATCCAACCCTTGATCTCAGCCCAGGTCTTGATCTCAGTGTTGTGAGCTCAAGCCCCATGTTGAGCTCCATGCTACGTGTGGAACCTACTTAAAAAAAAAGAGAGAGAGAGTTCGAGAGAGTTCTTGTCTTTTAGAGGTACTTACTTAAATAGTTAAAGATGAAATGATCAGGAGAGGGGATAGTGAGTAAATGTATAGGATGAAACAATATTGGCCATTGGGTTTATTATCATTTTATTATTCTCTCTCCTTTTATATATATTTGAACATTTTAAAAATAAAAATTATCTTTAAAAGTTTATAACTTCAGAAAATTCAGGGCCAAAGGATACACATTGTAACATATATGACAAAGTATTAATATCTTTAGTATATAAAGAGCACTTATAAATCAACAAAAAATCAGAAAATATAATAGAAAAATTGAGCACTTCACTTTCAAAATGACTGACTGAGAATGGGCTTTAATATTATTCTTTCCTGCCTCAATCCATAAAATTAAGAGAAAAGAAGTGTATAATAAGTAGATAAATCTATTACTATAATTAAGAGGGAAAAAAGGATCCTTTAATACCATGGACACTGTAACATCTGAAAGATGAAAATCAGATGGATCTGAATGATACATGATGGTCCCAAGAACCCACGAGAAAATATTTAACAAAATGTAGAAGCTATACCAGATATGGGGTAACCTAGAAGTAGCTGGTAAAGTGATTAGTTGGAGGTCCTACATCAGAAACAGGCAGTTGACAGAACCTGCATGTATATGTACCACCACTTGATAAAACTCTTGGGGTCCCAGTAGTAATAACAGGGGTGTTTGCTGCCAGGTGAAGGGAAATGGAATAAATATTTGGGTGGGAGGTCAGCCTGGTGGCTCAGTGGTTTAGCACCGCCTTTGGCCCCAGGTCGTGATCTTGGGGACCTGGAATCAAGTCCCGGTCGGGCTCCCTGCGTGGAGCCTGCTTCTCCCTCTGCCTGTGTCTCTGCCTCCCTCTCTCTCTCTGTCTCTCATAAATAAATAAATAAATAAAATCTAAAAAAAAAAATATCTGGGTGGGAGAGATAGGGCAATAACAAGAAGTGTGTCAGTGGCTAGAAGGAATTAGAGAACATCTCCCTCTGCCATAAGATAAGTGGCCAAGCCACTTCCCAACACTATCTACCCCTTCTCATTTTACTGAAAAACAGATCAGAATACCTGCTGACTTCAGAACTCCTACAAATCTTCCCAAGCAGGTTCAACTGGTGTAGTGGAATTATAATGGGGCATGTCAATTTTAAAGTTAAGTAGGCAATAATAAAAATAATAACAGACTACCAATATTTTGGGGAAAACAAAGCCACTGAAGAGAGACAACAAATTCAATAAACAGAAGGCTTGTTACACAGAGTTAATTAAACAAGAGTAGAATTTTACAGTAACTAGAGATGCAAAATACTGTATCTCATAAAAAGAATCACAAGATTATAGAACTTAAAAGTTTGATCTTTGAAACAAAGAAATTCTGTAGATGGGCTGAATAGCAAGATGGACAAAACTGAAGATAATTAGTGATCTGCAAGAATCAATTAAGAATTCTGCTGGGTATAACCAAAAAAATAGAGATCGAAAATGTGAAAGAAGAGTGAAGGCACTTATATGACACACCTAGAAGGACCTATAAATAATACACATCAGAAAAGAGAATAAAGAGAAAGGGGGGCCACAGGGTTGAAAGAAATAACATGGAAGAATTTCTAAAAACATAATACAGCATGAATACTCAAGACTGAAAAAGCATAACTAGTATGGTCCAGGCCCAGGTCTAGACACAGAAATGTCGTAAAATTTGGGGCCTGGCTGGCTCAGTTCGTTAAATGTCTGCCTTTGGCTCAGGTTATGATTCCAGGGTCCTGGGATCGAGTCTGCATCAAGCTTCCCACTTACTGGGAGTCTGCTCCTCTCTCTGCCCCTCTCCAGCTCATGCTCTCTCTTGCTCTCTCTTTCTCCCTCTTTCTCTCAAATAAATAAGCTATTTTAAAAAAAAAGAAATGTAAAACTTCGGAACCAAATCTGAAACATTTTTAAAGAGGAAAAGAATATTGCAAAGTAGAAGAATCTAATAGAAGACCTACTTTAGCAACACTAGATGCAAGAATACAATGGGTCAATAACTTTGGATCAAATTTTGGAGTGAAAGAAAAACCTTGAATCTGTAATTCTATAGTCACCAAACCATTATTCAAGTGCAAGGTTAAACTAGAGTCATTTATAGATAGTCAGAGATTCAGAAAATTCACCAGTACCCATACCTCTGAAAGGATTATTAAGGATATCCTAATGTCAGAGGAAGTTGGATAGAAAGACTTAAGTCTAAATAAGAGTTACATGTATTTAAGAGTCTTAAAAACTGGCGATTTAGAGCTATAATTCCAAATAATATCCACTGAGAGAAGGTGAAGGAAACAGAGAAAGCTGAAAAAGTAAAAACTAACAATAACACAATGATCTTGTCTTATTTGGAGGGTGGATATGGTATGATACACACTAAACCAGAGCTTCTCTAACTTTAATGTGCCAATGAATCACCAGGAGGTCTTGTTAAAGAACAGATTCTGACCAAGAGATTTAGGATGGGGTTAAGCTTCCACGTGATGTCAATGCTGCTGTGTTCTTCCATTGACTAGGAAGGTACCAGGTGATGTAGAAAAATAGAAAGTTAAGCATGTAGGTTGGAATTTTTATTTTATTTTTATTTTTTAAAGGTTGTATTTATTTATGCATGAGATACACACAGAGAGGGAGCAGAGACACAGGCAAAGGGAGAAGAAGACTCCGCAGGGAGCCCAATGTGGGACTTGTTCCAGGGACTCCAGGATCACACACTGAGCTGAAGGCAGATGCTCAACTGCCGAGCTACCCAGGCATCCCGGGTTAGAATTTTTAAAATAGAAATAGAATTATGAGTCCCAAAATAGTTTTAAAAAAAAGAACAATAATTTATAAATGTATGAGCAATCCAAGAAGACAGAAAGAGGGAAAAGAAAGGAGTTGAAAACATGTTAGATAGAACACCAAAAATAAAATGCAGGAATAATATTAAACATATCAATAATCACAATAAACATGGCTAAACTCACCTGTTAAAAAGTTTTGACAGGATTTACAAAGAAATAATCCAGCTGTATAATGATTAGCAGACAAAAGAAAGTTGTAAATAAAGGAATGGAGAAAGATATATAAGTACGTGAAATATATAACAAAAAGAAACAGCAAAAAACTTAATATAAAAACCAAAATGTAGATTAAGAACATTGAAAGTGATAAAGATAGATATTTCATAAGGATAAAGGAATAATTTATTGAGGAGATCTGTTGTGTACATTTTGGCATCTAACATAAATACTGATAGAAAGACAAGGATAAATTGACAAATTGCTAATCATATCCTAGAAGACAACAGTTCAAATAGCAAACACATAAATATGGATATAAAGTACCCTGACACAATTAGATTGATCTAGTAGGAAATTAAAGAACATGGTACCTTCCCCTACTCATCCACTCCCCCCACCCCCCACCAAAACAACAACAACAAACCAACCCCAGAGAATAAAATATTATTTACAAACATACATGAGATAGTCGCAAAAAGTGACTGGATACAAGGCTACAAAGAATCTCAACAAGCTTTATTACTGACCGCAGTGAAATAAATTTCAAAGTTAGCAAAAGAAAGATATACAAAACAATCTATAATAATATACAAGGAAATTTGAAAACAGAAAAATGCATACACTTTCTTTTTTCTTTTTAAGATTTACTTATGATAGAGAGAGAGGCAGAGACACAGGAGGAGAGAGAAGCAGGCTTCATACCGGGAGCCCGACGTGGGACTTGATCCCGGGACTCCAGAATCGTGCCCTGGGCTGAAGGCAGGCGCCAAACCGCTGAGCCACCCAGGGATCCCTGCATACACTTTTCTAAGAAACCCTTTGGTTGTTGTGTTCAAAATGGAATTACAAATGTTTACAACTAAGGAAAGATGAGAAAATTACTTGTCAAAATCAATGCAATATAGTGAAAGTGGTACTCAGAGGTATATTTACAACCTTTCATACACTGGAAAACAATATGAAAGAAACCACTTTTCAATTCAAAAAACTAACAAAATGAGGACAAATAAACCTGAAGGAAGTAGGGAAGAACAAATAAAATTCTAAACTGATAAAACCCTAAAGTGGTCAAATGTATAGGTATAAAATTATATGTTCTTATCATAATAGAGTCATCAATAAAAACTGTACTATATTAATAAAATAGAAATACTGTTATAAAGTATATCAAGATAGGGATCCCTGGGTGGTGCAGCGGTTTGGCGCCTGCATTTGGCCCAGGGCGCGATCCTGGAGACCCAGGATCAAGTCCCACGTCGGGCTCCCGGTGCATGGAGCCTGCTTCTCCCTCTGCCTATGTCTCTGCCTCTCTCTCTCTCTCTCTCTGAGTGACTATCATAAATAAATAAAAATTAAAAAAAATAAAGTATGTCAAGATAAAAGATAAAAGGTATAAATATACAATTAGGAATAAAGAGAGAGCTATAACTAAAAAATCAGAAAGGACTTGAAATTAGAATATTATATAAATTTATATACTTTAAAACCTAGATGAGATAGAAAATTTTCTAAGAAACTGTAATTTATCAAATTTTTATTTGAAAAGAAACAAAACTTGACAAGACTGTAGATAAACTTGAAACAAAGAAAAGAATCAACTCCTGTAACAGAAATTAGGCACAGATGGTTTCATATGTGTGTGTGAATATTTTGGTTTGTTTTTTAACCAAATTAAAAGAAGAATTAGCACTTTATACATACTGATCCAAAGCATGGGGAAGAAAAGTAGAAAACTACTCAAATCATATGTTAAGGCTGGTATAACCCTGATACCATAATTAAACAAAGAAACCACAAGAAAACAATCTTACTTCTGGATAAAGATACATAAATCCTAAATAAAATATTAGCAAATGGAATCTGTTGTAAAATGACCAATGTCTATTGGAGGAACACAGGATATTTGAAAACTTCACAATAAAAACTCTTAGGTAACAAGAGATGGAAAGGAATCCAACTTGTGAAAGAATATCAAACAGATGCTGAGGCAAATATCACACTTAAAAGTTAGAAACTTTCCTGTTAAGGTCAGGAAGAAGACAAGCATGTCCACTCTTATGACTACTAGTATATTAGAAGCCCTTAGCATAAGACAAGAAAAAGAAAGTATAAAAATTGATAAGACACATGATTTTTCAGAAGATATGATACTTTACCTAGACAATCAAAAAGAACCAACTGACAAAATAGCAGAACTAAAAAGAGAATTCAGCAAGGTGATCAGATATAAAAGATAAAATCAGGGATCCCTGGGTGATGCAGCGGTTTAGCGCCTGCCTTTGGCCCAGGGCGCGATCCTGGAGACCCAGGATCGAATCCCATGTCAGGCTCCCAGTGCATGGAGCCTGCCTCTCTCTCTCTCTCTCTCTCTCTCTCTCTCTGTGACTATCATAAAAAAAAGATAAAATCAGTAACATTCATATATACTATTAATAACCAATTAGAAAATATAATAGAAAAATATTCCATTCACAAAAGCAAAAAACCCTATCAAATATCTAAAATAAACCTAATAAGAAAATTACACAAAGTCATTTTTAGACTATAAAACTTCACTGAAGAATTTTAATTGAATAAAGATATATATTTATTTACATATAAATATATTTATACAATATATATTATATATAAGATTCATATTATAGGGGGAGTGGTAAAATAGTGAAATAATAGGGCAACTCTAATCCTGCTTCCTCACTGGAACATAGGTAGATAAAGATAGGATCATTCTAAACTTCCATGAAATTGATTAAGAAGTCTTGCAGAAGAAAAAAAAAAAAAAGAAGTCTTGCAGAAGGAAGCTGCACATCTGCAAGTCAGAAAAACGACTCATGGAAGATGGAGGAATTCACTCTAAATGAAAGAACAGGATGAAATGATGGCCAGAGATTTAATCAATGCAGATATAAGTAAAATGTCTGAACTAGAATTTAAAACAACAATATAAGGATACTAGCTGGGTTTGAAAAAAGCATAAAAGACACCAGAGAATCCCTTACTGCAGAGATAAAAGACTAAAATCTAGTCAGGCTGAAATAAAAATGCTATGAACAAGATGCAGTCCCAAGTTGAGGTCATAAAAATGATGAATGAGAAGAGTGAATCAGTGACAGAAGATAAAATTATGGAAAATAATAAAGCTGAAAAGAAGAGGGAAAGAAAACCATTAGATCACAAAGGTAGACTTAGGGAACTCAGCGATTCCAAAAAATGAAATAATATCCATATTATAGGAGTCCCAGAAGATGAGGAGCAGGAAAAGGGAGCAGAAGGTTTATTTGAACAAATTATAGCTGAGAATTTCTCTAATCTGAAGGAGGAAACAGGCATTAAATCCAAGAAACACGGAGAACTCCCCTCAAAGTCAACAAAAATAGGCCAACACCTTAATATATTATAGTGAAGATTGCAATTTACAAAGATAAAGAGAAAATACTGAAAACAGCTCAGAACAAAGGGTCCTTAACCTATAAGGGTAGACATAGAAGGCTGACAGAAGACCTGTCCACACAGACCTGGAGGCCAAAAAGGACTGGCATGATATATTCAAGATGCTAAATGAGAAAACTATGCAGCCAAGAATACTTTATCCACCAAGGCTTTCATTTAGAATAGAAGGAGAGATAGTTTACAGGACAAACAAAGACTAAAGGAATTTTCAACACTAAAACAGTTCTGCAAGAAATATTAAAAGGGACCCTTTGAGCAGAGAGAGACCAAAGTCAAAAGAAAGCTAGAGTAGCCATCCTTATATAAGACAAACTAGATTTTAAACCAAAGACTGTATTAAGAGATGAAGAAGGATACTATATCATAATAAAGGGGTCTACCCAACAAGATCTAATAATTGTAAATTTTTATTTCCCTAAATTGGGAACAGCCAAATATATAAACCAATTAATAACAAAATTAAAGAAACTCATTGATGATAATACAATAATAGTAGGGAACTTTAATACCTCACTCACAGCAATGGACAGATCATTTATGCAGAAGGTCAACAAGGAAACAGGGGCTTTGAATGACACACTGGACCAGATGGGCTTAACAGATTTCTTCAGAGCATTTGATTCTAACCAGCAGAATACATTCTTCTTGAGTATACATGGAACATTCTCCAGAATAGATCACATAAATCAAGTCTCAACTGGTACAAAAAGACTAATTTCATACTATATGCATGTTTTTAGACCATACTGCTATGAAATTTGAAGTCAGCCACAAGAAGAAATTTGGAAGGACCACAAATACGTGGAAGTTAAAGAGTGTCCTATAAAGAATAAATGGGTCAACCAGGAAATTAAAGAAGAATTTAAAAAATATATGGAAGCAAATGAAAATGAAAACATGACAGTTCAAAACCTGCAGATACGGCAAAGGTGGACCTAAGAGGGTAGCATATAGCAATATGAGCCTTTTTCAAGAAGCAAGAAAAGTCTCAAATACACAATCTAAACTTACACCTAAGGGAGCTGGAAAAAGAATAGCAAATAATGCCTAAATCCAGCAGGAGAAGAGAACTAATAAATAATAGAGCAGAAATAAATGATGTAGAAATAAAAAAAAAAACAAGTAGAACAGATCAATGAAACTAGGAGCTGGTTCTTGTAAAGAATTAAGTAATAAGATTGATAAACCCCTAGCCAAACTTATCAAAAAGAAAAGAGAAAGGACCCAAATAAATAAAATCATGAATGAAAGAGGAGAGGTCACAACCAACAGTGAAGAAATATGAACAATTATAAGAGAATATCATGAGAAATTATACGCCAACAAATTAGGTAATCTAGAAGAAATGGATACATTCCTAGAAACGTAAACTACCAAAACTGAAACAGGAAGAAATAGAAAACCTGAACAGACCCATTATCAGCAAAGAAATTGAATCAGCAATCAAAAATCTCCCAACAAACAAAGAGTTCAGGGCTGGATGGCTTCTCAGGGGAATTATAACAAACATTTAAAGAAGAATTAATACCTATTCTTCTGAAACTGTTCCAAAAAATAGAAATGGAAGAAAATTTTCCAAACTCATTCTATGAAGCCAACATTACCTTGATCCCCAAAGACCCCGCTAAAAAAGATAATTACAGAACAATATCCTTGATGAACATGATTACAAAAATTCTCACCAAGATACTAGCTAATAGGGTCCAACAGTACATTAAGAGGATTATTTACTAAAACCAAGTGGGATTTATTCCTGCAGGAGTGGTTCAACATCTGAAAATAAACCAATGTGATATACCACGTTAATTTTAAAAATGGTAAGAATTGATAGATGCAGAAACATCATTTGACAATATACAGCATCTTTTCTTTTCTTTTTTTTTTAAGATTTTATTTATTTATTCATGATAGACATAGAGAGAGAGAGGTAGAGACACAGGCAGAGGGAGAAGCAGGCTCCATGCCAGGAGCCTGACGCGGGACTCGATCCCGGGACTCCAGGATCGCTCCCTGGGCCAAAGGCAGGCACTAAACCACTGAGCCACCCAGGGACCCCCTAAAGCATCTTTTCCTGATAAAAACCCTCCACCATGAAGGAATAGAGAGATTATAGCTCAACATCATAAAAGCCATATACAAAAGACTCACAGTGAACATCATCCTTGATAAGGAAAAACTGAGAGCTTTTCCCCAAAGGTCAGGAACACAACAGGGATGTCCACTCTCACCATTGCTGTTCAACATAGTACTGGAAATCCTAGCCTCAGCAATCAGACAATAAATAAATAAATAAATAAATAAATAAATAGCATTGAAATCAGCAAAGAAGTCAAATTTTCACTCCTCACAGACAACATGATACTCTGCAGTAAACCCAAAATACTCCACCAAAAACTTGCTAGAACTGATACAGGAATTCAGCAAAGTTGCAGTCTATAAAATCAATGCACAGAAGCCAACTGTATTTCCATACACTAAAAATGAAGCAGCAGAAAGAGAAATCAAGGAGTCGATCCCATTTACAATTGCACCCAAACCTATAAGATATCTAGGAACAAACCTGACCAAAGAGGTAAAGGATCTGTACTCTGAAAACTATAGAGCACTTATGAAAGAAATTGAGGAAGATAAAAAGAAATGGAAAGATATTCCATGTTCATGGATTGGAAGAACAAATAGTGTTAAAATGTCTATGCTACCCAAAGCAATCTACACATTCGATGCAATTCCTATCAAAATTTTTCACAGAGCTGGAACAAACTATCCTAAAATTTGTATGGAACCATAAAAGACCTTGAATAGCCAAAGTAATGTTGAAAAAGAAAACCAAAGCTGGAGGCATCACAATTCTGGATTTTAAGCTGTATTACAAAGCTGTAATCATCAGGACAATATGTTACTGGCACAAAAACAGACACATAACTCAATGGAACAGAATAGAAAACCCAGAAATGGACGCTCAACTCTGTGGTCAACTAATCTTTGACAAACCAGGAAAGGCTATCCAATTGAAAAAAGATAGTCTCTTCAATGAATGGTGTTGGGAAAATTGAACAGCCACATGTAGAAGAATAAAACTGGACTATTTTCTTATACCATATACGAAAATAAACTCAAAATGGATGAAAGACCTAAATGTGAGACAGGAATCCATCAAAATCCTAGAGGAGAGCATGGGCAGTAACCTCTTTGACCTCAGGCATGGCAACTTCTTGCTAGACACATCTCCAAAGGCAAGGGAGCAAAATGAACTATTGGGACTTCATCAGGATAAAAGCTTTTGCACAGTAAAGGAAACAATCAATAAAACTAAAAGGCAACCTACAGAATGGGAGAAAATATTTGCAAACATCTCATCAGATAAAGGGCTAGTATCCAAAATCTATAAAGAACTTTTCAAATTCAACACCCAAAAAACAAATGTCAAAAAATGAGCAGAAGACATGAATAGACATTTCTCCAAAGATGACATACTAATGGTTAACAGACACATGAAAAAATGCTCAATATCACTCAGTGTCAGGGAAATACAAATCAAAACCACAATGAGATATTACCTCATACCAGTCAGAATGGCTAAAATTAACTCAGGAAAAACAGATGTTGGCAAGGATGTAGAGAAAAGGGGAACCCTCTTACACTGTTGGTAGGAATCCAAACTAGTGTAGCCACTCTGGAGAACAGTATGGAGGTTCCTCAAAAAGTTAAAAACAGAGCTACCCTATGACTCAGTAATTTCACTTCTAGATATTTATCTAAAGGATACAATAATCATGATCTGAAGGGGCACAATGCACCTCAATGTTTGTAGCAGCAACATTAGCCAAAATATGGAAAGAGCCCAGATGTCCATCAACAGATGGTGGATAAAGAAGATGTGGAGATATCTCCAAAAATAGCAAATAAATTCTTACCCAAATCCAAGATAAGCAATGTATTCTCAATCAAAGTCAAAGCAGAGTTTTACATGGAACTTGACAAGCCAATTTTAAAATTCAAATAGAAAAATATGTGTGCATAAAAAGGTCAACAATTTTTTTTTTCAAAAGAAGAGTGGGGCACCTGGGTGGCTCAGTGGTTGAGCATCTGCCTTTGGCTCAGATTGTGCTCCCAGGGTCCTGAGATCAAGTCCCATATCAGACTCCCCACAGGGAGCCTATTTCTTTATGTCTCTGCCTCTCTCTGTGTCTCTCATGAATAAATAAATAAAATATTTTTTAAAAAGGAAAAGAAGAGTAAAAGGAGAATTACTTTCAAGGTGTAAAAATGTTTTATAAAGCTATAGCTATCAAAATAGTTTGGAATTAGCTTGGGATCAATACTCAATTTCAGAATAGAGGGTCCAGGAATACTGTCTACATGAGAATCCAGGAACTGACAGAGGAAGCACTGCAAATCAGTAGAGAAAGGATGGTATATTCAATAAAAAGGACTGGCGAAATGGGCTATTTATTTGAAAAAATAAATTTAGATACATATCTCATACCATTCATGAAAATAAATTACAGGTGAAATAAGGGAGTATTAGAAAAAAAAATATGTTGAGACTTTGGAAGTCCTTTTAAAGCCACACATACAAAACAAAAGCTCTAAAAAAAAACTATCAGTACATTTGGATCATAACTAGATCATAGCTCCAGATTTTCCCCTTGCATACTCTGTGCTCTTTCCCCCTCCCAGCTGATTGTGGTGAGCTCAAGCAAGGCAACTTACTTCAGAAGCTGGGAGCTGAAGACCCTCTGCCACCTGCATCTCTGAATGACTGCATGGAATAGAGCACCTAATGACCTGAAATAAACTTCCAATCCCTATGCCACTATATTTTTGGAGTTTAGTTATTATCACAGCTTAACTAGCCCTAATTATCATAAATATAAATTAAAATAAAAATAAAAAACTCTACTATCAAAAAGAAAAAGACCAACAACCCGATAGAAAAATAGGCAAAGGATATGAACAGAAGAGGGAATACAAGGTATTTTAGAGTTATAAAGAGATATTCAACCTAATTAGTAATACAGAAAATAAAACAAAGAGGAGGAAATTCCCGAAGAAAAATCTGAGGACATTTCCCAGAACTGAAAGACAAAGGTTTTTTTTATTGAAAGAGCTTACCAATGTCTGGCACATGAGGATGACAAAACAAGCAAACAAAGTAGGATCCTGGTACAAAATAGATGACACACAAATGGGATAACTATGGAGAGGGACTTTTACAAAAGTATTGTCAGGGTAACAGAAACCAGCAAGGCATGATAAAGCATCTGAGGCTAGCATCCACAGAAAATGATCACCACTCCTATGTGTGATGGACAAGGGTGGGGAGTGATTACTGGAACCTGAAGAGATCAGTAGCTGTAGGAAAGGGCTGACTGTTACTGCCAACTCATGATACCACAAAGAAGCCACTGGAGGAATAAAGACCCGGCTCTCTGATCTGCTAAGACCACTCACTGGCTAAGTGCAACCAGAAACTAGAGGCAAGATAGCATGGTGACAATATCCACAGAGGGTAGCCTCTTGAGAACAAGGTGGAAAAGTGTGGGGAGTATATCTGCACCAGCAAACCAAGAACATCCATCAAACCTATCAAGGTGTATAATTATGAAGTCTCCTAAGAGCTGGGATAAAAAAAAAAAAAAGGATCCTGTAAGTTTATAAAGACAAGAATCTGGTTACTTACAAAGAATTGGGAATCAGAAAGGTATTGGATTCTCTGAAGCAAACATTGAGAACTAGAAGATGATGGATCCAGCCTTCAAAATTCTGAGGGGATATCGAGGAACACCTAGGCAAGTTATCAAATGAGTGTGACAGTAGGATAAAGACATTTTAAGAAAAATAAAGTTTCAAAAATGTCTCTCCCACATGCCCTTTCCCAAGAACAGAGCCAAAGCATTGTACAACTTTAAGGGCCAGGCACCATTCACACTGTATTATATTTAAATGGCATGCCAGAAGCACAGCTAAATGATGTCCTCAAACATGGGACGACACAACAGTCCTGCTTAGAAGCCAGCAGAAGATGTCCATCAAAAAAACAAAGAAAAACTCATGGGGTCCCTGGAAAGAGGGGCTCTAACTCAGAGGCAGGTGAGAGGATTTCCTAAGAAGATAGACAAGAGGAGTTCCTAGGACCAGGTACATCACCTAGGGAGCAGGGTGCTTAGACTGGACCTGGAAGATGGAAAAGGTCATAAAACCAACCAACCAACCAACCAACCAACCAACCAACCAACCAATTTGCCAAACAAACAAAACACTGACAGCTTGATTTCCTCAGGTATTTGTATAAAGAAGAGTTATTAGCATTTTGAGAGTCTGAATAGGTAATAGGTACATAAAAAGGCTTAATCTGAAACAAAGGCAATTATTAATTCCAGGAAAAATATGATTATAAAAATGGAAATGTAATATACCATGTGGCTCAGCTTTGAAGAACATTTATGTAACTATAATAGTGTGCATACTGAGTATGGATATATGTGTATGTTGTAGTGATGGGGGTGTAAAAGAACCTTATACCATCTTCTATACCAGAAAGCCCACAGTTAGTGTCAAAATAGAAATAACAGTATTAAAAATATGATTTAGAATGATAGAGGTAGATATCCAAACAAAAAAGCTGAAAGAGGGATCCCTGGGTGGCGCAGCGGTTTAGCGCCTGCCTTTGGCCCAGGGTGCGATCCTGGGGACCCGGGATCGAATCCCACGTCGGGCTCCCGGTGCATGGAGCCTGCTTCTCCCTCTGCCTGTGTCTCTGCCTCTCTCTCTCTGTGTGTGACTATCATAAAAAAAAAAAAAAATGAAAGAACTGGAAACATTTACCTTGGGAGTACAGGAATCCTAGTGAAGAGAAGCAGGGCAGGTGCTGCTTTTAAAACATTATTCTTAATTATATAACTCATTATTTAATTTGTAAAAGTGTAAACATATAACTTTGATAAAAATAAGTACTAAAAAAACAAATAAGACCCAGTGTTTCAGGAAGACAGAGAAGAAAACCATTGTTTATATATAGTGTGGTATGGTTCAAATTCCACCATGGTACAGCACTGGTAAAAAAAACTGAACTTACTGGCAGAGGGGAAAAATGAGTACAGCTCCTCATGCTGTGTTGGAGAAAATAAAGCTTAGAAAGGAATTTTAGACTGAGGGCTAGCATGTAAGTTTATGAAATCATAATACTTAACAGTTTTAGCAAGTGCTTTGATTCTCGTTTTTATCTCTTTCCTTTTCTTGGAAAACAGTTTAACTTCATTTTTGATGGCCTGAAATGGAACAAGTATATCACTTAAACATGCAAGAGAAATGACAGTTATATGATAAATACGTTGATATATACAGAGGCACATAGATACATAGATAGCACTTCTCTAGAAACACAATTTTTTAAAAGACTAATGATACAATACAAATATTTATTACAATTACAAATAATAATACAAAGTGTACATGGAGTAACACCACTCCAATCCCTTGCTTAAAGTTCACTGCAACTATGTAAGTGACCGTCAAAGCAATTTGCAACTGATATCATTTTTAAGGTCAACGGAGAGAAGAAAACAAACAAACAAATAAATAGATGACAAAGGAAACCAGTCTGCTATTTTATTGGGGTCTTGAGTAAGATTAACAAGCTAAATCCAGACACGAGCTGCTGGCTTTGTCACCTTCCTGTACATCTGAAGCCACCATGTCCTTTTTCCTGTTCCTGGCTCACACCTTTTCTTTAAATCAACTTTGTGGCATCCCCCAACATTTGCCTCAAATGAGGTATCTGATTATTCCTCACTTTGGCTTCCCCTAGACACTTTTGTTCTGTCTCATATTAGCTTAAGTACTGTTCTTAAAGCTAATAACTTCATCTAAAGGTTGGCCTGGATGAGGGTGTTTGCTTTCAGCAAAGTTATACTCATATGATGTAATGCACTGCCAAGTAGATCTTGTTCTATCTTCTAACTTTCCAGTGGGTTTTCAAAGGAAACTAATCTATTACTAACTTACAAAGCATTATTTCAAACCTCTTCCATGTTTTATAAATACCTCTTGGCTTTTTTGTTGTATCCAGGGAATCTCCTTTATACCATCAACTTGGACTAAGTCCTCTTGTGATGATGAATCAATGCTTGACTTCATATTCTCACTCATCTTAGAAGAAGACAGACATTTCTTAAAATTAAAATTCTTTGCCTCCCACCCTACTTCATATCATTGCTTTGGATCTTTTTGTACTTGTTGCATTTTTAAAATAATACCAAAAATTTCGCCTGCCTAAGATGTAATAACTTATTAATTTAATTCCTACCAGTCTGTCCTTATATCAGCCACACTTTTCTCTGAGAAGGCAGAAATGATCAGACAAGTTACACATTTACCAAATTACTCTTGGCCTCCTTCCTGTCATTACAGACTACATGCTCCTGCCTATCAAGCCCAGTCTTGCTATAGTACTTAGGAATTCAATCTTTTCCTCCTTTTTGAGGAAAAAAAAAGAAAAATCCCATTGCCTTTCTGCACCATCCATTTCTCCTTTCTACTGAATGTTTCCCAACAAATCTTTTCCAAACATGTTCTAGTATATGCTGTCCTAGGAAAGCTATTGACTGCCCCCTCTCTATGCTCCCCTTTGTAGGAGAATGTCTAGAAAGTTTGGGATGTCACACTCTTCTGAGCCTTCTAGAACGTCACCAGCTGCCCCCTTCTCAGACTCCTTTGCTTCCCTGAACTCTTCTCATGGATCTCTAGAAGTTACTCTGTCTTGATCTCCTCTGTTTCTTGCCATCCCCTCCTCCACAATAACTGTACCTGGTTTTATGGCTTTAAATTCCTTGCATGTGCCCTTGACGCTCAAATCAACATCTTCAATCCTGACCTCTCCTCAGAACTCAAGTTCATCTGTCCAACAGTCTACCTGGTATCTCTCCTGGATGTCTAACAGGTTTCTCAAGCTCAGCATGGGTAATTGATTTCAGAATACCTTCTTCCTCCCCATAACAGCTCCCTTCTCCATAGTCTTCCTCCTCAACCTGCATGGTACCATCTTCTACAAAGTTATTTAAGTAAAAAAATCTAGGAGTCATCCTAGAGTCTTTTCTTTCCCTGTCCTATATCCAATCTATCAGTGATAAACTGTCAATTTTATTTATTTTTTAAAAGATTTTATTTATTTATTCATGAGAGACACACACACACACAGAGGCAAAGACACAGGCTCCATGCACGGAGCCTGATGTGGGACTCAATTCTGGGACCGTGGGATCATGCGCTGAGCCAAACGCAGACACCCAACTGCTGAGCCACCCAGGCGTCCCAAACTGTCCACTTTAACTCTGAAATCTACCTGGAATCTATTACTTCTTCTCCATAATATTTCTCCTCCATTGTTGTAACCCAGACCTCTGCCATATCCTCTTAATTAATCTCCCTGCTTCCATTCTTGTTCCCTACAAGAACCATTCTCTAGGCAGTGGCAAGTAACTATATATATATATATATATATTTATATATAATGATCTTGTATATATATAATATATGTAAATGATTTTGTAAATCCTCTGCTCACAACACTTTAATAGGTTCTCATTACATGTAACATAAAATCCAAACTCCACCTGTGGGCAGCTCTGGTGGCTCAGCGGTTTAGCGCTGCCTTCAGCCTAGGGCCTGATCCTGGAGACCCAGGATTGAGTCCCACCTCAGGCTCCCTGCATGGAGCCTGCTTCTCCCTCTGCCTGTGTCTCTGCCCCTCTCTCTCTTTGTGTCTCTCATGAATAAATAAAATCTTCAAAACAAAACAAAACAAAAAACAAACTCCACCTGGTTTACAAAGCCTTTATCTACCTCTACAATCTCATCTCCTATTGTTTCCCTTGCTCACTTCAACTGCACAAACTTCTCGGGGCCTCAAGCATGCTGTTCTTTCCCCTTTTGCCCTATTCTTGCCTCTCTGCCCCCACCATTGCACCCTCTTTTAGTTCAGATCTCAGTTTACATGTCTGTTCATTGGAGAGATTATTCCAGCCAAACATTAGCATTTTTATTCACTAAATGGATCTTGTCACTATCTAATATTTTCTTGTTTGAGTACTTATCTATCTCTCCCTGCTCACCCACAACTCCTAATTAGAATGTAAGCTCCTTGAAAGCAGAAAATATTTCTGTCTTGTTCATGACTATCTCCCCTACAGCCTGGCACTTTGTAGGTACTTGATAAATATTTGTTAAATAATTGAATGAATGAATAAATGTTCTCTGGCTAGACACTTCCTAAATAAAGTATATGATGTAAAGGGAGAGAGAGACTGGTTTGATCAAGCACCAGAATTAGGAGTAAGATTTGTTTTTCAGGCAAGCCCAGATCTTATATTATGGTTTAAATAAGATCTAGGATATAATATTAGCTTTGAGAATATTGCTTTGAGAAAGGCTGAGTATTTTCTCACAGAGGTAGCTCATGCTCTTTTCAAAAACCACGGTATACCTGGATTAAGTATCTGCTAAAAGAAAACCACAAACTGAAAACTGATATCTGATTTAGTAAAGGAGAGGTGGTAGGTGGGGGGAAGAGGAGAAGGAAGGAAGGAAGGGAGGACAGAAGGACAAATGCTATGTTGGAACTCAACTGAGCATTCAGATTTTGATTCCAGATTCAAGGACTCTCCTTGTTGTATACTTAAATAATCATTTTCCTCATCCATGGTGTTGTGCAGAGAAATTAAAAGTTTCTCGTAATATTCGATAACTTCACTGGCTAAGTTTCCTCCAAACCGCCTATATTAATAAAAAAGAAATAAACAGGCTACAAAACCACAATTTTAAAAAGTCACATTAAGTAGCATTATTTCCAGATACCTAACTATTTCTACACAAAGAAATATGGTGTCAATTCTCCACAGTGCCCTGTAGTTATCAAGACTCTGCTTCTTAGAAGAGAGCCCTTTCATGGGCTCCTAGACATAATAATCCTCTTGACCTCTCTGAGGGGACCTCTCCTCACATTGTCCCTGTACTCCTCCAACAGGTGTTATGAAAGGGAGGACTGATCATCTCGTATGTACTAACTCTGTCTTGTTATTTTTTGCATTTTGATGCTCTAACAACTGGAGCCTTGCTGACCCTTGAGGCACCGCTCCTTCCAAGACCAGCCAATTGCTACAGGTAGGAAACCACTCACCATGGAGCCTCCTTTCAAATACAAACCAACCGATCCAGAGCCCACACCTCCAATTCAGGGCTACTATTTCTTTACCCTAATCACCTCAGGGCCAAGTATCAGACAATGGGGGCCATTATCCAAATTAGCCAATGCTAAACCTACCTGCTTCTTCCCATGGAAACCAAAATAAAGCTTTTGCCCACATTTCCTTTCTTCCCTCTGCCTCCTTACCCACCTAGGTGATTTCCCACACGGCCCTATCACATAGTTTGGCAAACGTCCTTCTCTCGGGATCTGTGAGTGTAATAATCTTCAATGGCAGTTGTCTCCTGTCATGGTGGCCTTGCTACATATAAATAATAACAAAATCTTTATTTTAAAACACTATAGACATGAAGTTGCTTTGTGTATACTGTACATACCTCCATCTCAGGTGAACAAGGGTGCCATCATCTTTCCCATTCACCAGAATGTTTTGTCCATCCATTGAAATCCTCACGGATTGAATCCCGTGCCCCTGGTGAGAATGACTCCGACTTCGAGCAAATGTTTCCTCAATAGTTTTAAGAACAGAATGCAAGAATTACAAATGCAATTCTAGCAGACAGTTTTCCTAAGAGGGTCACATGCACTTTTGCTTGTGGATAAATCTTTTTCTGTTTGTTAACAGCATTTTATTTGGCATGGAAGTAGCCTCTCAGTAATACAGAGCATTGGAAATTGCTAGTACAAAACATGTTCACCAATACTGATTTATTTTCTCATTTGTGTAGGATAGGAGGAAAGGGATTATAATCACCAATTTGTAATAGGAAAACCAGACACAGAAGCAACTTGCTGAAGGCTACGCAGTTATGGGAGGGACCTCAAGCAAGCGGAGATGGCAAATACAGATGCTTTCAAGGGTCAGGTAGGTTTCATTTGTGTGTGATGAGTGGTTGAGAGAGGGGAAGAGGAACTCTGAAGAATGGAAGGTAACATGCCCCACATGGAGGATGCCAAACCAGTTCAAGTAGAACCCAAACAAAACACATCACTGATTTGTTACACAGGGCGACAATTTAACTAAAAACTGGGATTTCTGTGTCACACTGGTTCTCAACCATGATTTTTTTTAGTTTAACTTTTTAAATAGGCAATACATTCACATGGTTCAAGATTTAAAAACTATTAGGAGTATGCAGGGAAATCTCCTTTCTGTTTCTATTCCCCAACTACCTCCCAAAGCCAATCAGTGTAATTAATACATTTAATATCCTTTCAGAGGTTTTTAAAAAATGCATATGAACAAATTTTTATGCAGACATAATTTTTGACATAAATTATAGCATAATACACTGTATTATGCATCTTGCTTTTCCTCCCTAAAAATAGATTTTGAGGTTCTTTCCATATTGTGACATAAATATTTTCTCATCCTGGATAATATTCCATATACATTATTTATGCATTATTTATATACTGTTATTTATTTATTCAGTCCTCTGTTGATAGTCATTAGGTTGCTTTGACAAACAGTGCTGCCATAGAATCACCCAGGAGAACTTTGATGTCTTCCCACATCATGCCACCATCAGCTCGGCATACAGTATAAATCATTTGAATAAGACAATGTAGCAAAGTTTGCAAATTATGAACTTCAAAATAATCTCTAAAAGATTCAAGATTTCCCCCATATAATAATAGTATCACTTTTGCCCAGCTGTAGTTCAAATATGTTTTCTTATACAGATGAATAAGGACAGCCAGATGTGCCCACCAGGGCCCAGTTTATCTGTGAACCTGCAGAAGTATGTCATGTAGGTAGCTGCAAGGCTTCAGGTGTGTGGATAGAACCCTGGGTAAGAACTACTGACCTCATTAAAGTACACTGATAACCAGTACAACTTGTCTCAAAGCCTAGAAAAGGCTCCTCCACATTCTGGGGAGTCTATTTTCACTTTCTCAATGGAAATCAGAAATAGTAAGAGTATTGGAGCTGTTGAGGTCTGCAATTGAGGAGGAAGGACTTGGTAAGGGCCGCACCCTCTCCTTTATGCTCTTCCAGCATCTCTAGAAGAAATAAAGAGGAGTGGGAGGGTGGCAGTAGCAACCAGCCCAAAGTCGCTCCAGGACAGGGAGACAGGAGTAATAATCTCTAGATTTGCACAGTAATTCACTAATTCCAAAGCAGTTTTGCATATCCCCTCTCCCTGGCTCTCATCAGAATCCCACAGGCTGAGAGCACAGAAGATTCCCCCTAATATTCCAGATGAGTGTCTGTAGCGCAGTGAAGCTCAGTAAATCTCCGAGCCTCACAACTAAGTGGTGATGGAGCTGGGCTGCAATTTTCCTACAGTATCCCTGTCCCATGCTCTTACTGGTAGATCTCAGTCTACTGGTTGGTGTTTCCTTCCTTGGAAACTCAAACCTCAGTACATAAAAACACTTGTAAAATGTTAAAGTCATTACTACCATCAGTGGTAAGTTATGAATTAATTTACCTAAGAAAGAAGCCCAATTCCTTCCCTGAGGGCTTTTGTTCCTTATATGAGATTAAGATATACATCCCAATATTAAAAAAGCAGGAGGGAGAGGTGGTGGTAGCTTACCAAAGTCCGAACATCTCGGATACACAGAATTCCACCTTTAGCTATTGTTATGAGCCACAATCCATGTGGAGACAGAGAGAGCATCCCAGGTCCATAGTGTTTGCTTTGTACTTTTTGGTGTGGCTTAAGAATGCAAATACCACTGTGTTCCTGCCAATCAAAGAACATGGCCCCATTATAGAAAAGATCAGGGGAGCAATACCTTAGGGTTTGCACTTGTGCTGTACGATCAGATACAAATCTACAAATATGCTGATGGAAATAAACCTATACACCATTTTTTAACCACATTTGCACCATATTTTCATCTCTGTTTGAAAACTAAAGTTTGTTCTAACCAACTAAGAGAAGTCTTTATACATTAGCTACTATTAAAGATCCCAGCCTACACTAACAATCTTTGTTTTTTTTTTTTTTTTTTAAAGATTTTATCTATTTATTTGAGAGAGTGAGTACAGGAGCAGGGGGAAGGGGCAGAGGGAGAAGGAGACTCCCCACTGAGCAGGGGACCTGCCATGGGGCCCCATCCCAGGACCCCAAGATCATGACTTAAGCTGATGACAGACACTTAACCAACTGAATCACCCAGATAGATGCCTCTGACAATCTTTATCTATTACTACTTCTTTTCACATACCCCTATGCTTAAGTCAATTAAATGAGTCAGTATTCCCTCATGCACTCCCACCTCCAGTCCCTACACATGCTATAACTTTTGTTTGGAATGCCTTCTCCCCTTTTATTTCCACCAATCCTGTCCCTTCTCTACCTCAGCAAACTGCCCCTACCCCCACTAAGATTGTACACATATTTCTCCACATCTAAATCTGACCTATTTTTCAAAGGCCAGTTCAAGTATTACTTCCTTCATGAAGCTTTCCTTGAATTCTCTTTGCCACAAATATTTCTTCTTTCTTGGAATTTCTGTCTCATACCTTGCTGACATTGGCTACCCTGGGAGAGGAGGGTTTAGAAGGAAGGGTGGTAGATAATCTGGGCCTGTGTGTGTAGCAGGAGTGGTATGATACTGAGAGATTTTTGAAAAGAGTATGATACAAGGATGGCAGAGATGTAGTTTATCTATTTTGTGCAATTTTGCTTATGACTCAGATGCAAAGTTCCACCAAATCCATCCACCCTGTAGCGCCTGACACCTATGGAATAGATGTTCTAAGGCTACTTTGTTGTTAAAGGCACTAAAATAATTGTGTTACTTGCATTTTTGTTTATCTAACAAGTATGACATATGTAGCACAAGTATGGTACTCAAATGTGTTTAGTATTTATCATGGATTAACAAATAATGCTAATAATGTATCTAATTCAAGAGAATTATGTTACTATAATAAAGCCATTTGTTAACTGGACTATAATGTTAAAGCTTGGATCTTGTCTAATTAATACAGTGTGTGAATCTTGATTTCTAAGATATATAATAGCACACTTAAGTTTTGGCATACTTGTTGAGGAATAAGGTAGCTGCAGATGTATGGCACTTGGTTACAGAAGCCATATATTTGGTGACTTTGAAAGTCCAACACGGCAGAGGACAGGGTGTGTTCTATCTCATACCGGAACTTGTGAATGAGTTCATCTTTCAGCCTCCCTCTTTCATCTGTAAAGCTTGCAGAAACTATAAGATTTGGAGGAGAGGAAAGATCATTTGCACTGTATATTGATTTTATTTTTTAATCATTATGCATAACTATGAAAAATGAAGTAAAAATTTAAATGCTTGATTAATAATGCAGAAGCCATTTAGAGGATAAAAATGATCCAAAAACAACATAGCTTCATTAGAACTACTTAAGTATTAAATCACTGACAGCACATAAAATATCCTTTATAAGGCCTTGGTTAAATTAATCAATTAAGTAGAGACATATTAAAAGATACTCATGCTGGTCTAGAGATTCTTAATTAAGACACAAGAGTACTTGGAGATTTTCAGCTCTCTTATACTCTAATTATGTATTTGTAAACTAGCTCCTCAAATATATTTGTTATTTAAAACAAAGTGTCTATTTTATCAGATTGCTTTATCCAAAAAGCTTTCTTTACAATTTTATCAGTGAAAGTAACTGCACAGTAACCTGTCTGAAGTTAACTATGTATATTTGAAGCTACAAAACAAGAGATATCATGAAATGACAAATCAGTCTGACAAAAGTGCCAGTTGATCCTATTTCTCTTGTCTGGTAATAAAATAAGATGAATGACAAGGCCTAGAGGTAATAAGATAGGTTCATATGAATGACAAGACCTAGAGGTCCACATTGCATATTGGTTAGCAGCTACATCAGTTTCACTTTGTATATGTGCTGCCGAAGCGAGTACATATCAGTTTTACTTTGTAAGCACAAAAGATGGCCCTTTTACCTCTTCACATATTGAGGGGGAAAAAAATGCAATCACTAGGGGATAAAAAAGAAAGCAAGCTAAGTAACTACTCATCTGGGCCCAGCACAGAATTGGCTGCTTGATTTTTCTTTACCTTGTGGTAGTATTTTAGGCAGAGTAAATATGTCCAATCTGCTTCTTCCTGTTTCTGTAAGTGGGGAAAGCACCATCACTTCTACTATGTCTGTTTCCAAAAGAGACACTGTGGATATTTGTAAAATGTCTTTGCCCACCTCTGAAAGCAAATGGAAATCATTATAAATGGTCATTCACAAGTTTAAGGAATCTTTTATCTTCCCAAATAAGATACCACATTATAGAATTGCCTTCACTAAATCTTTCAATTTCAATTTATTTATTGCATATTGAAAGTAACCTTTAAATATGAGTGATGGGGACATTTTTGATAAATGATGAGGGACTATTGTGATTAGGTATCTGGGTTGGCAGATGCAAGCCAGCTCAGTTGGGCTCAGCTTCTTTCCCTGTTAGGGAAGCCTCTGGAATCTGCCATGTTCACCCCACTCAGGAGCACCTGCATGCTCCAGCCCCTTGATGCTCTGCTCTGGCTTGTTCATCCACTCCTGTTACTGGATAAACTCAGAAATCAGTGTTCTTTGAATCTGTAGTCAAGGTATTGCAGGGGTGGTGGAAATGCCCATGACTTGATGAGTTTGCTCCTCTGGAAATCAGGCCTCTGAAACGTGCCATACCTTCACACACCTTTGGTTCTTTCCAGAGTCACTACTCCCCCTTTCCACAGGGGCTGCTCTGTATGTGTCCACTTTATCAGTCCCTCCCCTTAGGTGTTCAGCTGATCATTTATCCTCTGACATAACAAAGAAGACCAAAGACATCTGATACAAAGTGGACTCAATGTTCTTTTTCAGAAAACATTTTTGTATGAACAAAATGCAATCCTTTGTATCTCTGATTTTGAGTCCATACCACCAATCTCCTATTAGACCAGATGCTCTCAAGGACCTCATTTTATCTTCTTGTGTCTTTTATGGTTTCTTCTTTTCAGCACTCAAGACTCCCCAGTCTTCAAATTGAGACCTTGCTGCAACCCTGCTTCCCCAACACGGTTGCTATCGATGCCAATTCTCTTTTCTCTGCTGCAAACTTCTTAAAACAGGAATTGCTACTTACTGACTTCACTTCCTAACCGCCACCCCCTCCCTAACCTCTTTGTCATTCTGCTCCAAGGAAGCAGCTCTCCCAAAAGTCACCTGCTAATGGGCACATGCATGAGGGCCTCATTCCAGCCCTCACTGTACTCACACTCAAGTTTGTGCCAGTCCACACACTTATCTTTCTGGAGTGGGTGACTCCACTCCAGTGCTCTCATTACCATGGCTTGTCCTGTTTGCTTTACTGCATCATCTTCCTCTGTCCATAACTTCAGTGGAAGTTGCTTTTCCCATCCCACACTATGACTGACCAGATATATTAAAAAATGGAATATTCAGGCAGGATGTGCATCCACTATGAGATAAGCCATAGGTCCTACTATGCTCTATGCCTTCAAATTTCTATATTTAGCTTGCTTGTTTGGCCTCATTAAGCAATTAGATTTGCTTTTGCTCTGTATTCTTAAGCCATTTATTTCATCAGCTTCCATAATTTCAAGATCAGAATTCTATCATTGACTTGAACTATAAATCTTCAAATATTACTTAGTATCCCCCAACTAAAGAGCATATTAGCTTCAATTCTACAGAGCTTATCAGCTCACACTATCCCTCAACTTCTTTAATTTCCTTTTGTCTTGAGTGTATCCTTCACTTGATGAAATTGTGAACTTTCACCATCTGGACTAGAAAATTTGGAGTCACTGCTGATCCTCACCTCTCACATCTAATGTAATACCAAGTCCTATCAATTCCATCATGCAGAGCTGTCCCCTCCTTCCTCTTTCTGGGGCTGCTGTATGGTGTGTACATTGTGGATAAGAGTATAAGCCTGAGGATAGACTTCCTGAGTTTGAGTCTTGGCTCCATCACTACCTAGCTACATGACTGGGAACCAGTATTTAATATCACTGAGCCTCAACTACCTCATCTATAAATTGGGATAGTAATAGTCTCTACCTCATAAAATTTGTCTATGAGGGTTAAATGAATTAACACACACCAAATTCTTAGGACACTATCACATGGCAAGGAATCCCTCAATAAATATTGGCTGTTGCTATGATTAATATCATCTCTTGCCTGGGCTACTATAATTATTCCCTTACTCATCGTTTTTATTCCATACTCTTGCCTTTCACCTCCATCCTTCATACTAATAGCAGAGTCGCCCTCTAAAATCCAAGTCAAGTCATACCTGTCTCATCTTGAAAACTTCTGATGGTGTCCCATTACCCACAGGAAAAAAGTCCAGACTCCTTGGAATTACATTCAAGACCCTCATCTTCTTTCAGACTTCATTGCCATGATCATCATCTAGTAAACTCTTCTGTTTACCTATTATACTGGACTTCCTGCCATTCTAAGTGCCTTTGCTCAGTCTTTTATCTTTTTTTTTATTTATAAATGTATTTTTTATTGGTGTTCAATTTGCCAACATATAGAATAACACCCAGTGCTCATTCCGTCAAGTGCCCACCTCAGTGCCCGTCACCCAGTCACCCCCACCCCCTGCCCACCTCCCCTTCCACCACCCCTAGTTCATTTCCCAGAGTTAGAAGTCTCTCATGTTCTGTCTCCCTTTCTGATATTTCCCACTCATTTTTTCTCCTTTCCCCTTTATTCCCTTTCACTATTTTTTATATTCCCCAAATGAATGAGACCACATAATGTTTGTCCTTCTCCGATTGTCAGTCTTTTATCTTGAGCTAAAATACTAATATGTCCCATCCTCCACTATTTACATCCTCAGAGAACTCTCTCACAATCCTCTGTACCTCCTTACCTGTGCCCTCTCTACCTCCGCTCCTTTCCTTGCACCTGGGAGAATTGCTTCTTCCTCTGAGACCACACAGCACTCTACTTATTCCTCCACCACTAAACTGTCTTTTTGAACTTTCTATTCAGCACTCACTGGCCTAGGTTCAGCATTTTACACCTAGTAGTCACTCACTAATTTTAAAAAGTCAATGAATAAATTTAAAAATATGTTTTGGGGGAAAATTTACATATATATTTGGTCCTTAAGCCAGTATTTAGTTCTTACTATTTATCACATAAGTTTTTCTTCACCTTCCAGTTCTGTGGTTTACCTGGGCATGGGTATCGCATTACTGAAAAACCTGGATGTCATTTTGTTTAAAAAGGAAATATTAAAGATACATGTAATAAAACTTTCTTTAGATATCTTTATTAAATAGAGATAAAATGTTTTTTAAAGATTTTTATTTATATATTCATGAGAGACACAGAGACAGGCAGAGACATAGGCAGAGGGGGAAGCAGGCTCCCTGTAGGGAGCCCGATGCAGGAATCAATCCCAAGACCCCAGGATCACGACCTGACCCGAAGGTAGATACTCAACCACTGAGCCACCCAAGTGCCCCGAGATAAAATACTTTAAAATATGTTTAAAGGATAAAACAACTGAATTTTTAGAAATATATAGCATTATATATAATATATACAATATGCACATAAATTATATAGTATATAATGTATATAATATGCATATATACACTATATACAATGTCTAACATTAGAAATATCTAAATTCATTAATTAAGAAAGTTTATTTAACATCAACTATATACCAAGAAGGTGTACCAAAAACCCTTTAAATATGATGTAGGAATTCTCCTATGCAACTTACCGCAGTTATTTAAATGTCTCTCTTTTAGAAAGTAAACCACAAATTAGCCCCATTTCCACAACCTTAAATTCTTTAGGATGAAGTGACCAATATTTCATATTAATAAGCTTTCCATGTAGTACCTGTGAATCCAAGGACCTGAAACAAACTTGATGGACTGGCATTGATAATAAAGATGTAGCCTCCTGATGTTCCAACTAATAGATATATTCCTTGCTGGTCATAGCTAGAGAAGAAGAAATCTGAGAATCAGATTTTGCTTGTTTCACTAAGATGGTAAACAAATTTAATAAATTAATAAATGACAGTGTGGAGATGTACTCAAAACCAGTAATTCTTCTAGTTTGTAACATTTTTTAAAAAAGATTTTAGTTAAAAAAAAAAAAAGATTTTAGTTATTTTTTCATGAGAGATACAGAGAGAGAGGCAGAGACACAGGCAGAGGGAGAAGCACGCTCCCTGTGGGCAGCCTGATGCAGTACTTGATCCCAGGACCTTGGAATCATGACCTGAGCCAAAGGCAGACACTCAACCACTGAGCCACCCAGGTGCCCCTAGTTGGTGACTTTTAATATTATCCTATCTTATAAAAAAGCCAAGTGATGACATAGCAATGCAATCATGACATTCTAGGTTAACGCTATTTTGAAATTGCAGCTTCTAAGTGCATAGTCAAGAAGATGCAGTAGCACTGGGTAAGTTCATCAGAAGTGAATGAACTATGACAGCAGAGCCTTCTTGGTATTTCCGGGGGAAGTAAACAATTCTCACACTAGTGATCAGTGCCACATCAAAGCACTCTTCAGTACTAGTGCCCCCCAGGAGGAGGACGAATGCAGTGAAATTTTTCCGCACCTCCATCAAAGTAGGAAAATAGGAAGAAACAAATTAAAATAAGAGAAGAGGATCTGAGAAAGAGGAGGCAGTAAACATGTAGATGGAGGGAAGTGAGGGATCCTCTCCTCTTGTGCGGGAGGGGGCCACTTGCAGGAACAACACGATGGTGGAAACCTGGCTCCTCCAGGCATGAGCTGGGCAATCCTCCAAAGGCTTCTCTTAACTTCTCTGAACCTGAATTCTCTCATTTGTTGAACAGGGACAAGCATAATAACTTTCTGACCGGATAGTGAGGATCACATTCAATAAGCTACAATGTATGACAGCACCTCAAACTGGAAAGCAGGGCACAAATGTCAGTTCTGATAATGCTTACTATTATGATCAATTAACAAAAGAGAAAAATAATTGCAATATACAAGTCTAAATCCAATGTCTTTATGCTGTCTTCTAAAAAGTATTATTTCAAAAGATTTGAAATCAGGAGAGGGGCAAGATGGCGGAAGAGGAGGGGTCCTCAACTCATCTGGTCCCACAAACTTACTTATATAATTTTCGAAACATCCTGAACACCTATGAATTTGACCTGAGATTTAAAGAAAGAACAGCTAGAATGCTACAGAGAGAAAAATTTTCACTTCTAACAAAGTAGGAAGGTGGAAAAAAAAAAAAAGAAGGTGGGGGAGGGGAACTGCCACTAGCAGGGCTAGAGCAGAGCCCCGAAAGCCTCCAGGGCACAAAAACCCAGCCACGGAGAAGCGGAGAAGCGGGAACTTTAAAAATCCGCTCCGTAGTTTTCTCTGATGGAAAAGTGCTTATCAGGGAAATTGGGCAGAATTGCAGGAGGGGCAGTGAAGCCTAAAGATTCCTAGAGTCACTATAAGAGGGGCCCCTGGGGGGGAAAAGTTCACTGCAAACCCTGATTTAATATCGGTAAAGGGCTGGAGTGCTGCAACCCTCTGGGGCATTTGCGAGAAGCCAGTGGGTTATGCGGCCCAGCTCTGAAGAGGCCTTTATACTAGAGGCCAGCAACAGATGGAGGTGGCTGTACTCCATTCCCTTCAGGAGAGGCGGCCCCTGGGAGCGCAGGTCCAGTGGCCCAGGGCCCGGGATCCCAGGGCACCCAAGGGGACAAAGCCAGTGATCCTCCATGCCCCCTGGGACAGGCAGAAGTGGGGAGGGCACAGGAAAGTGAGGATTCTCCTGCTGCTGGGCACCCCACAACCTGTGAAGATCAGTGCACCCATGCAAGCCTCAGGAGCATCTAGGTCAGTGCAGACTGGGAGACTGCAGTTAGTTACCACAGGGAGCTTGACTCCAGAGCTGGAAATCTGGCCACTGCCATTATTGTTTTTCTTCTTTGTTTCACTGTGTGCCTGGGAGAGGTGGGGCCTCTGTGGAACCGAGGCCTCATGGAGTAAACAGCTCCCACTGAGCCCAGCACCTGGTGAAGGAACAGGGCATCTCTGCCCAGGCACAGACACATGAGAATCAGCACAGCAGACTCCTCCCCAATAGAACTGCTGGAAGTACAAGGGAAAAGCAAGTTTACTGAACAAGCAGCACTGGAAAGCACCAGGACTGAGGGAAAATAGTATATAGAACAAGAGGGTCCTTTTTTTTTCTTTTTCCATTACAACTCATTTTTATATCAGACTAAAAATTTCCAATATTTTTTTCTCTTTTTCCACCTTAACTACAATATTTTACCAACTCTTCAATTTTAAGTTTTTTCCTTTTTGACCTTCATATTTCTACAATTACATGTCTTAGATATATTATTCACTTCTATATTCCCTTCAACGTATTCAATTTAATTTTGGTAGATATACGAGATATGGGTTTGTTTGTTTGTTTGTTTTTTGCCTCGTTTTGTTTTACAATGGTGGAAGTTAGTACCTTCTAACACGCGACCAAAATATACACAGAACCAAATTGAATACCATGTTGGTTCATTCTGTGAGATTAAATTCTCTCTTCCTTCCCATTCTGCCCCCTTCTTTTATCTTGTTTATGTTTTTGTGGTTAGTGTTGGGGCTTTATATAAGTATTTGGTATATATAAATTTGGGATTGAGCATCTTCTAACATACAGTACAAAATACACTCAGAACCAAGAGGATCACCCTCTAGGTCCCCTCAGGTAGACTACATTCTCTCTCCACTACCATTTCCTCACCACCACCATCCTCCCTCCCCCGTTTTTCTTTTTTCTCTTTTCTTTTTTTTTTATTCTTTGTTTTTGGCTTTTTATTTTTTACTCCTTTGTTTTGAAATTTGTTTTTCACTTTAGTGGTCCTTTTATTTTGTTCTGTTCTTTTTCTTTTATTTTCTGGTCTCTGACCTCTTCAGAATCATGTAGGGTGTATTTTACTTAGGTTGTGGTTGATTTTGTGTATGTGTGTGGTTGATATTTTTGACTCAGCCTGCTCATACGGCCAATCTGCACTGGACAAAATGACTAGAAGGAAGAATTTAGCACAAAAGAAAGAACTGGAAACAATAGTCTCTGCCACAGAGTTACAGAATTTGGGTTTAAATACAATGTCAGAAATTCAATTCATAAATACAATTATAAAGCTACTGGGGGCTCTGGAAAAAAGTGTAAAGGAATCTAGAGACTTCGTTACTACAGAATTGAGATCTAATCAGGCTGAAATTAAAAATAGATTAAACGAAACACTATCCAAACTGTATGCTCTAACTGCTAGGGTTAATGAGGTGGAAGAGATACTGAGTAACATAGAAGACAAGTTGATGGTAAGGAAGGAAGCTGAGGAAAAAAGAGAAAAAACAATGAAGAGCCCATGAGGAAAGGCTTAAGGAAATAAATGATAGCTTGAAAAGGAAGAATATATGTCTAATTGGGATTCCAGAAGAGACAGAGAGAGGACCACAGTATATTTGAACAAATCATAGCTGATAACTTCCCAAATCTAGGGAAGGAAACAGGCATTCGTATCCAAGAGATAGAGAGGACCCCGCCCCCCCCAAAAAAAATCAATAAAAGCCACTTAATTCCTCGACATTTAATAGTGAAACTTGCAAATTTCAAAGATAAAATGAAAATTCTTAAAGTAGCTCGAGACAAGAGATTCTTAACTTACATGGGGAGAAGTATCAGATTAACAGCAGATCTCTCCACAGAGACCTGGCAGGCCAGAAACGGCTGTCATGATATATTCTACATATATATAATATATACTAAATGAGAGGAAAATGCAGCCAAGAATACTTTATCCTGCAAGGCTGTCATTCAGAATAGAAGGAGAGATAAAGAGCTTCCAGGATGGGCAGAAAATGAAGACTATGTGACCACCAAACTGGCTCTGCAAGAAATATTAAGGGAGACCCTGTAAAAGAAAGAGGGAGCCCAAAGAAACAATCCACAAAAACAGGGACTGAATAGGTAATACAATGAATGACACTAAATTCATATCTTTCAATGGTAACTCTGAATGTGAATGGGTTAAATGATCCCATCAAAAGATGCAGGGTATTGTACTGAATAAAAAAAGCAAGACTCATCTATATGCTGTCTACAAGAGATTCATTATAGACCTAAGGACACCTCCAGCCTGAAAATGAAGGGATGGAGAACCATTTACCATTTAAATGGTCCTCAAAAGAAAGCTGGGGTAGCAATCCTCATATCAGATAAATTAATTTATACCAAATACTGTAGTAAACCAAATACTGTAGTAAGAGATGAAGAGGGACACTATATCATGCTTAAAGGGTCTATCCAACAAGAAGACCTAACAATCATGAATATTTATATCCCTAATGTGGGAGCTTCCAAGTATATCAATCAATTAATGACCAAAGTAAAAAGATACTTAGATAATAATACACTAATAGTAGGAAAGTTCAACACAGCCCTTTCAGCAAATGACAGATACTCTAAGCAGAACATCACCAAAGAAACAAGGGCCCTAAATGATACACTGCACCAAATAGATTTCACAGATATGTACAGAACATTCCATCCGAATGCAACTGAATACACATTCTTCTCAAATGCACATGGAACTTTCTCCACAATAGACCACATACTGGGTCACAAATCAGGTCTCAACTGATACCAAAAGATTGGGATTGTCCCCTGAATATTTTCAGACCACAATACTTTGAAACTAGAAGTCAATCACAAGAAGAAATTTGGAAGAAACTCAAACAGATAGAGGTTAAAGAGCATCCTACTAGAGGATGAATGGGTCAACCAGGAAATTAGAGAAGAATTAAAATGATTCATGGAAACTAATGAAAATGAAGATAAAACTTCAAAATCTTTGGGATACAGCAAAAGTTGTCCTAAGAGGGAAATACATTGCAATACAAGCTTCCCTCAAAAAATCAGAAAAAAACTCAAACACACAAGCTAACCTTGCACTTAAAGGAATTGGAGAAAGAACAGCAAGTAAATCTTACACCAAGCATAAGAAGAGAGATAATAAAGATTTGAGCAGAACTCAATGAAATAGAGACCAGAGGAGCCGTAGATCAACAAAACCAGGAGTTGGTTCTTTAAAAGAATTAATAAGATAGAGAAACCCCTAGCCAACCTTATTAAAAAGAAAAAACCAATTTAATAAAATCACAAATGAAAGAGAGATCACAACCAATACCAAGGAAATACAACGATTTTAGAAACATATTATGAGCAGCTATATGCCAACAGATTAGACAATTTAGAAGAAATGGATGTATTTCTAGAAAACCACAAATTACCAAAACTGGAACAGGAAGAAATAGAAAACCTGAACAGGCCAGTAACCAGCGAGGAAATTGAAGCAGTCATCAAAAACCTCCCAATACACAAAAGTCCAGGGCAAGATGGCTTCTCAGGGGAGTTCTATCAAATGTTTAAAGAAGAAATAATACCTATTCTACTAAAGCTGTTTCAAAGGATAGAAAGGGAGGGAATACTTCCAAACTCGTTTTATGAGGCCAGCATTACCTTGATACCAAAACCAGACAAAGACCCCACCAAAAAGGAGAATTATAGACCAATATCCCTGATGAACATGTATACAAAATTTCTCACCAAGATACTAACTAATAGGATCCAACAGTACATTAAGAGAATTATTCACCATGACCAAGTGGGATTTATCCCTGGAATGCAAGGATGGTTCAACACTTGTAAAACGATCAACGTGATGGATCACATCAAGAAGAGAAAAAACAAGAACCATATGATCCTCTCAATAGATGCAGAGAAAGCATTTGACAAAATACACTATCCATTCCTGATTAAAAGTCTTCAAAGTGTAGGGATACAGGGAACATTCCTTAATATTTTAAAAGCCATTTATGAAAAGCCCACAGTGAATATCATTCTCAATGGGGAAAAACTGAGAGCCTTTCTCCTAAGATCAGGAACATGACAGGGATGTCCACTCTCATGGTTGTTATTCAACAAAGTACTAGAAGTCCTAGCCTCAGCAATCAGACAACAAAAAGAAATAGAAGGCATTCAAATTGGCAAAGAAGAAGTCAAATTCTCCCTCTTTGCAGATGACATGATACTCTACATAGAAAACCCAAAAGACTCCACCCCAAGATTGTTAGAACTCATACAGCAATTCAGCAATGTGGGAAAATACAAAACCAATGCACAGAAATCAGTAGCGTTTATATACACTAACAATGAGACTGAGGAAAGAGAAATTAAGGAATCAATCCCATTTACAATCACACCCAAAGGCATAAGATACCTAGAATTAACTTAACCAAAGAGGTAAAGGATCTATACCCTGAAAACTACAGAACACTTCTGAAAGAAGTTGAGGAAGATGCAAAGAGATGGGAAAATGTTCCATTCTCATGGATTGGAAGAATAAATATTGTGAAAATGTCTACGCTATCCAGGGCAATTTACACATTCAATGCAATCCCTATCAAAATACCATGGACTTTCTTCACAGACTTGGAACAAATAATCTTAAGATTTGTATGGAATCAGAAAAAACGCTGAATAGCCAGAGGAATATTGAAAAAGAAAGCCAAAGCTGGGGGCATCACAATGCTGTATTTCAAGCTGTATTACAAAGCAGTGATCATCAAGACAGTGTGGTACTGACACAAAAACAGACACGTAGATCAACGGAACAGAATAGAGAACCCAGAAATGGGCCCTCAACTCCATGGTCAACTAATATTCAACAAAGCAAGAAAGACTATCCATTGGGAAAAGGACAGTCTCAGGGGATCCCTGGGTGGCTCAGCATTTTAGAGCCTGCCTTGGGCCCAGGGCGTGGTCCTGGAGTCCCGGGATCGAGTCCCACATTGGGCTCCCTGCATGGAGCCTGCTTCTCCCTCTACCTGTGTCTCTGCCTCTCTCTCTCTCTCTCTCATGAATAAATAAAGAAAAATTTAAAAAAGGACAGTCTCTTCAATAAATGGTGCTGGGAAAATTGGACAGCCACATGCAGAAGAATGAAACTAGACCATTCTCTTACACCATACACAAAAATAAACTCAAAATGGTTGAAAGATCTAAATGTGAGATAGGAATCCATCAAAATCCTAGAGGAGAACACAGCCAACACCCTTTTTGAACTTGGCCACAGCAACCTCTTGCAAGATACATCTCTGAAGGCAAGGGAAACAAAAGAAAAAATGAATTATTGAGACTTAATCAAGATAAAAAGCTTCTGCACAGCAAAAGAAACAGTCAACAAAAGACAACTACAGAATAGGGGAGAAGATATTTGCAAATGACGTATCAGATAAAGGACTAGTATCCAAGATCTATAAAGTACTTGTTAAACTCAACACCCAAGAAACAAAAAATCCAATTATGAAATGGGCATGAGACATGGACAGAGATTTCTCCAAAGAAGACATAGACATGGCCAACAAGCACATGAGAAAATGCTCCGTATCACTGGCCATCAGGGAAATACAAATCAAAACCACAATGAGATACCACCTCACACAAGTGAGAATGGTGAAAATTAACAAGACAGGAAATAACAAATGTTGGAGAGGAAGAGGAGAAGGGGGAACCCTCTTGCACTGTTGGTGGGGATTCAAACTGGTACAGCCACTCTGAAAAACTGTGTGGAGTTTCCTCAAGAAGTTAAAAATAGAGCTGCCCTATGACCCAGCAATTGCACTACTGGGGATTTACCCCCAAAGATACAGATGAAGTGAAATGTCGAACACCTGCACCCCAATGTTCATAGCAGCAATGTCCACAATCGCCAAACTGTGGAAGGAACCATGATGTCCTTCAACAGGTGAATGGATAAAGAAGATTGGTATATATATACAATGGAATAGTATTCAGCCATCAGAAAGGACGAATACCCACCATTCACTTTGATGTTGGTGGAACTGGAGGGTATTATGCTGAGTGAAGTAAGTCAACCGGAGAAGGACAATCATCATATGGTTCCACTCATATGTGGAATATAGGAAATAGTGAAACGTATTATAAGGGAAAGGAGGGGGAATGAGTGAGAAAAAATGAGTGGAAGACAAACCATGAGAGACTCCTAACTCTGGGAAACAAACAAAGGGTTGCAGAAGGGTACGTGGGCGGGGAATAGGGTAACTCGGTGACGGGTACTGAGGAGGGCACTTGATGGGATGCACTGGGTGTTATACTATATGTTGGCAAATCGAACTTAAAAACAAACGTAAAAAAAAAAGAAATCATCTAAATGCCCATCAATACAATCTTTTAAAAATGATGGTATATTGGGTATTTATCCCCAAAATACAAAAACACAAATTTAAAGGGATACAGGTATCCCTATGTTTATTGCAGGATTATCTACAATAAGTAAATTATGGAAGCAGCCCAAGTACCATCAACAGATGAGTGGATAAAGAAGATGTGGTATTTTTACATGCAATGGAATATCACTCAGTCATAAAAAAATGAAATCTTGCCATTTGCAAAAACATGGATGGAGCTGGGGGGTATAATACTAAGCAAAAGAAGACAATTATTGTATGATTCCACTTATATGTGGAATTTAAGAAACAAAGCAAATGAGCAAAGGAAAAAGAGAGACAGACAAATCAAGAAACACTCTTAACAATAGAGAATGAACTGATGGTGACCAGATGGGATGGGGATGGGGAATCAGGTGATGGGGATTAAAGAGCACAATTATCATGGTGAGCACCGACTAATGTATAATAGAATTATTGATCACTATATTGTACACCTGCAACTAATATAACACTATGTTAACAATATTGTAATTAAAATTTAAAAATTAAAAATGGTAGTATATTCATATAATGGAATACTATGTAGCCATAAAACAGAGTAAAAAAGGTCTTTATGTGTGAATAGAGAACAATGTCCAAGATATACCATTAGGTGAGAAAAAAATGAAACGTAGAACATTGTATGTGGTTTTCTATTTAAAAGCAAAGGGACGCCTGGGTGGCTCAGCAGCTGAGCATCTGCCTTTGGTGCAGGGTGTGATCCTGGGTCTAGGGATTGAGTCCCACATCAGGCTCCCTGCAAGGATCCTGCTTCTCCCTCTGCCTATGTCTCTGCCTCTCTCCCTCTCATGAATAAATAAATAAATCTTTAAAAATAAATAAAAGCAAAGGCATTTAAACAAAAACTTGAAAGAATAAAATAAAAGCAAAAGCAGTGACTCTGGACCAACTGCTTGGGTTCAGCTCCTGATATTGCCATTTACTACCATGTACTAACATGAGGAAAATTATTTAAATATTTTGTGCTTCATCTCCCTGTTCTGTAACAGAGACTATAAGAGCCTCCATCTCGAAGGTTAATACAACAAAGTAAAAAGCACATTCCAAGTGCTTGATAGTTATTTGTGAAGGTAAAAGAAAGGATTTACATCTTTGCTTATTTATGGATAGAATATCTCTGGAAAGAAGACATGACGAATCAATCGGGAACAGGCTGCCTCCAGAGAGGAGAACTGGGTGTTTGAGGACAAAAGTGGGAGACTTGTCACTATGCACCCCTTGACTCTGAACTGAGTCAACGTGTTGATTTTCAAAACAAAACATGTAAAATTTGAATTGAAAAAAAATTATGGCTGGGGGCATCTGGGTGGCACTATCGGTTGAGCATCTGACTCTTGAGTTTCAGCGCAGGTTGTGATCTTGGGGTTGTAGGATCGAGCCCCACGTTGGGCTCCATGCTCAGCACAGAATCTGCTTAAGACTTTCTCCCTCTCTCCCTCTGCCCCTCCACCCTCCTCTTTCTCCCTCTCTCTCAAGTGACTAAATAAATCTTAAAAAAAAAAAAAAAAAGAAATTATGGCTTCACTGGAATTTTCAACAGACAGGCCTGACAATGTGGCTGCCAGAAGCAGAGAATACTTACAGGAGGTGCTGCACAGACCATTCAGATGGGAGGGCCTTGTAAATTGCTTTAGGGGCCTCAGCATCTCTGACATCAAGGAAGTGGATGGAGCCCCCCATGGTGCCCACAGCCGCAGAGAGGGAGGAAGGAGAGCAAGCCAGAACTGTTGCCTGTTTAAAACAACCCCAGATGCTTCACTGCACTGTGCCAGAACACAAAGCCTGCCCTACTATGTGTAAGAATCTACAATTTAGTTGAAAAGCCCTCTGAGTGTGGAGAGTGGCATGTGTTATGTAGTATTACAAATTAGACATGTGGCATTCCTGAGTTAATCGATTGCATGAGTCACAGGAATCAGTACTTGTTATTCTTTTATTCTAATGTTAGAATCATAAAAATATAAAGAGATTTCTTGAGCTTTAAACCATGGCTTCATTTTTGTCCCCAAATTATTATGAAATAATCATATACCAACAATAATTAAAAAATAAAATAAATTTAAAATACATCCCTAGCATCTTTTGGACATCTTTACAGAATGTTAGTGATTTTTAAAAATCAGCATTCATCTGTTGGATTATGGTAGATCCTGGGATGCTGGTACAATGGAGGAAGACAAGAAAATAATCATATTACCACACTGTGTATTCTGTAACCAAAGACATGCATCACAGATCCCTGCTTATCCCACAATCATTTATAGAATATGATATCTGGGAGAATAAATTTGCTTTCATGACACTTAAGTAATCAGATTCATTCTTCTATAATTAATTATTCTTTGTAGTTGTTTTGAATAAAATCATAGAACATTAGAAATAGAAAAGACCTTAGGAAATCATCATTTTGAGGAAAGAATAATGGAGGCCAAGAAAAAAATAGCAATTTGCCTCAGAATCCCATAGCCGGTGACGAAGCTGAGAGCTCAGGTGTCCTTCTTCATTAGAATGCATAGTTGCCCAACTGAGCAGGTTTTTACTTAAATTTTAAAGGTGAATTTTATTTATTTTATTTTTATTTTTGAAGAGGGGGAAGGGCAGAGGGAGAGAGAGAATCTCAAGCAGACTCCATGCTGAGCACAGAGCCAGACATGGGGCTTGATCTCATAACCCTGAGATCATGACCTGAGCTGAAATCATGAGTTAGATGCTTGACTGACTGAGCCACCCAGGTGCCCCTAAAGGTGAATTTTAAAGGTTGAGTCTTCAGTGTATCTCAGTGTGAAACTGGAAATGAAATGGCAAGGGTTTTTCTTTTTCTTTCTTTTATTTTTTTTGGCAGGAGTCTCTCTCAGTGTGTGTGTGTGTGTGTGTGTTCTCAAAATAATCTGTTGGAATCATTCTCTATTCCAGGATAATAGTAGCCTAGGCTAAACATAGATAGCAATATCTAGAGGGGTCTTATGTGCCTTAGCAAGTACCACCAAAGGAAGTTGTTAGTGTCCAGATCTGAGAGTTCTCTGAGGACCACTGCCTAAAATGTTTGTGGGGAACACAGTCCCATGCACAGGCAGGGAGATCTGGCCTCAGCATTGCTGGGTCAGTGCACTTATCAGTTCCCCACAAGGCTGCAGTGTTCTCCAGTGAGGAAAAATCACCAACTGCCCCCAACTCAGGTCGAACCACGAGTATACCATGCCTGGTTTGGAGCTCAGTGAAGGTTTGTCATTAACTGTGAAAGCTGTCTGAATCTCTCCCCTCTGTTCAGATGAGGGGAAGATCTCTCTGGCACAGAAAGTAGACCTTCTCACAGTGCCTATGTCTCTCCTTAGCCAAGAAGAGCAAGGTTAAATCCTGATTACAGAGACTCTTGGGTGGGTTGTTAATCCTTTGTATGTCTCCTGTCTGCAAAAGGAGATGGGATCAGATGAGCTTTAAGATCACTTCTAGCTCTAGTAGTTTTAATAGAAATGAACACATTGAGCTCTTGTCACCAGAGCATGTAGTCTACTCATATTTCAATTTTTCAGGTAAGAATGTTTATGTTTACTAGTTGGCTGAGTTTTATAAAACCTACTGAGTTGTGTATCTTTTGTGTCTTGTAATTTTATTATATGAGTTATGACACTTCTTCCTATTTTATAATTGAGATTTTAATTTTATAAAGAGGAAGGATTGCAACTTCTATCTCTACTACCAAGATCCTTATCTCATCTAGAACTGTATAATACATCAAATGATGATAATGTAAGGGAGAAATAGAATGGCCATTGTTTCTTGGTCCTTTTTTAAAAATACTATTTAAAAAAATACGATTTTATGTAAAATGTACTATGAACATAGCAGAAATAATGGTATCACCTTGTGGTGAGTGTTGTGAACAGTTGTGGTTTGCTACCCAGCATCCATACAACTTTCTTCTGGAAAATCCCTTGAATATCCACTAAGAAACCATCTCTTTTATTTTGGGAGTTCAGTGAAACAGATCTGACTCCCATTTTCAAGCCTGAGCTGAAGCCAATTAGCATTTCTCATTTCCCTATCCACCGTGATTAGTTCAGGGATGTTATTAAGACATTTGGCTTTGTGGAAAGGAGAAACTTCTTTTCTCTTCCTCTTCCCACCAGAGGAAGAAAACCTTCCCTGATGGTCTGACATCTGTGAGGTTGACACCTGTGGCATTTGGGGACCACTAAAATAAGCCTAAGATGAAACTATAAACATAGAGATAAAAACAAGATCCTTGGTGATATCATTTGAGTTGCTGGACTGAACCACAGCTGAGGCCAGACAAGTCCTATACGTTAGAGTTGATTAAGCCAATAACCTCCACTTCTTAATTTTTGGCTCAAGCTGGTTAGAGTGACAGTTTTCTTTCATTTCTAACTAACCTCCTTGAGGTTAGAAGGGACCATTTAACTAATTATGGCCAAGGGGGTGATTCATTTCTGAGTAAAAGCACCTAGTTCAAGACTCTCTAGTAGTCCCATCCTGTACTGTGGCATTGAGGAACAATTCATTGGTGGAGACTCCTTCAGCCTGGCCCTGAGAAAGGGACTCTGTGGAGCAGAGACCCTGCCAATCCACAACAAACTTATAACATGAGTGAGACACAAACCACAAGAACTTCAGAAACAACTGCCATCACAGAAAAACTTTCCTATACACCGATTTAGTATGTTAGGTTCCACCCTCTGGGCTGTGAAATGTTTTATATACAAGGTAAAGATGCAATAGGCATCTGTAACAAGTATTTTCATAGACTATTGACATATAATTATGAAAACATGGATTGGATTAGAATTCAATATTTTAATCCATTTATAAGGCACACTTACTGGGGTATTCAGATAGATCTTGCCGGCACAAGTACCATCTTCTATACACCAAACGCAAACTTCCCCTGAATGTGTGAGTGTCTACAAAAAAAAAAAAAGATAAAACTCTCAATAGAAAGTAGGACTCTGTTATGGAAGCACGTTCTAAATCTCCTTATAGTATATCAATAACTCTGATGATTTAATATAAATTTTCATTTTATCCATATGGGTTATAATGACAATGACAACTTCAGTACTTCTGATTTGAAAAAAAATTAACTATTACCTTTTATACAATTTAAATAACACATAATAAGTAATTAGGATTAGAAAAATTAAATAAAATTTTTTTCATGTAACATAACTGAGTTACTTGGAAATTCAACAGGATTATTGCTTAATGAATAAAGCTCAAAATAGGAAATTATATATATTTTTTTAACTAACAGACTTTACTTTTTCAAAAAAAGAAAAGCATGAGGCTTGAACTCAAGACCCTGAGATCAATACCCGAGCTGAGATCAAGAGTTGGACACTTAACTGACTGAGCCACCCAAGCATCCCTGACAGACTTTGCTTTTAAGAGCAGTTTTAGTATTACAGGAAGTTTGAGCAGAAAGTACAGAATTGCCCTTACCCTTCTCCCCTACACGTATTATTTCCTCTATTATTATCTTGCATTAGTGTGGTACATTTATTAGAATTGATGAGCCAATATTGATACATTATTATTGACTAAAGCCCATAGTTTACATTAGGGCTCATTTTTTGTGTTATACATTCTATAGGTTTTGACAAATGTATGATATGTATTCATCATCACAGTATCGTAGCAAATAGTTTCACTGCCCTAAAAATTCTCTGTGCTCCATCCTTCCCCACTGAACCCCTGGCAACCCCTGATCTTTTTACTGTTAACATAGCTTTTCTTTTTCCAGAATGTTATATGGAGAAAATCATACAGATTTCTCAAATTGGCTTCTTTCATTTAAGGTTATTCATTTAAGGCTATTCTATGTCTTTTCATAGTTTAATAGATAGTTTATGCTTAGTGCTGAATAATATTCCATTGTATTGATATATCACGGTTTGTTTATCCATTTACCTATTGAAGGACATCGTGGTTACTTCCAACTTTTGGCAATTTTGAGTAAAGCTGCTATAAAAATTCATGTGCAGGTGTCTGTGTGAGGCATAGATTTTCAACTAATTTAAGTAAATACCAAGAAGCTCAATTGCTGAATCATAAGGTAAGAGTATATTTAGTTTGTGAGAAACTGCCAAACTTCCATAGTAGGCTGTACCACTTTGATTCTTATAGGCGCTGACTAAAGGTTTTGGTTGCTCCATATCAATGCTAGCACTTGATATTGCTAGTGTTTTAGATTTTAGGCATTCTAATATGTGTGTGGTGTCATATCATTGTTTTCATTTGCAATTCGCTAATGATGAATAATGTTGAACATCTTTTCATATACTTATTTGCCATCTGTATATTTTCTGTGGCAACATATTTGATCTTTTGTCCCATTTTTATTTTTATTTATTATTTATTTTACTGGGATTGGTTATTTTCTTATTGTTGAATTTTAAGGGTTGTTTTTCCATTTTGGAAACCAGTCCTTTATCAGATATATGTTTTGCAAAGATTTTTCTCCCAATCTGTGGCTTGTATTTTTTGTCTCTTAGTGGTGTCTTTCCCAGAGTACAAGTTTTTTATTTTAATGATGTCCTACTTACCAATTTTTCCTCTTGTAGATTATGTTTTTGTGTTGTGTCGAGAAAGTCATTGCCAAACCTGAGGCACTTAGATTTTTCTCCTGTGCCATTTTCTAGGAATTTTCTAGTTTTTCATTTTACATTTAGGTCTGTAATTCAATGTGAGCTAATTTTTTTATAAAGGTGTAAGGTCTGTGACTAAATGGTGATGATGGTGATGATGGTGATGATGGTGATGCTGCTGCTGCTGATGATTCTGCAGGTGGATGTCTAGTTGCTCCTGCAACCATTTGTTGAAAAGACTATCTCTTCTCAATTGAATTGCTTTTGCCTCTTTGACAAAGGTCAGTTAACTATATTTGTGTGGATCTACTTCTAGGTTCTCTATTCTGTTCCATTGTTCTATTTGTCCAGTCTTTTACCAATACCATGCTGTCTTCATTACTGTAGCTTTGTAATAAATTTTGAAATTGGGTAGTATTAGTCCTATACTTTGTTCTTCAATGTTATATTTGCAATTCTGAGTGTTTTGCCACTCTGTATACACTTTAGAATCAGTTTATTGATACACACAAAATAACTTGCTAGGATTTTGACTGGAATTGCATTGAATCTATAGGTAAGGTTGGAAAGAACTAACACTTTTACAATATTGAGTCCTGTTTCCAATGTACATGCAATACTTATTTATTTAGATCTTGTATTTCTTTCATTAGTTTTGTAAATTTCTCATATAGATCTTGTACATATTTTGCTAGGACTCCCAAAATCTTAATGGATTCGTTGATCAATCATATAAAAAAATGAAATGTTTCTTGAGATCAATAAAGGTAAGCAATTAAACACCAGGAAAAAGTTTATTTTCTGAATATAGTAGGTGGGTTATTTTTCATAAGTAGATTGAATTTATGTCTTGAGTATGGCCAGTATTTCATTTTTATCCTCAGAGAGTCTGTACCACTCAGAAAGAGGGCAAACCCTAATTGTTTAATGAGTTTTGGTAACTCTTTAGCAATGAATGTTGAAAGATCTGGCTTGGAAAACTTGGATGGTGAATATAAACAGGATGGCTCCTAAGATTTCAGTTGCTTTGACTGTTTTCAGATGCTTACTACTATGAAGTCACAATACAATTATGTCATTCTAACTGGGGAGTAGATTTGATGATGGAAGGGATTGGCATTTCTCCCACATCCTCAAGAATACCCTCTGCCTCCTATTTGTGTAAGGTTGCACATGATCTTCCAAAATCTTTTCTTTAAATCCTACTGTGAGATAATAAGATATTCCTTACCATGCAGTATTCATTTCCGGGTGGGATAAAGTCAATTGCCTGAAATTTCCCATCACAAGCCTCTAGAACTTTATCAAAGGTTGGCTCCTCACCAAAAGTGTAAATATAAATAGATCCCTGTTAAATATACAAAAAGAAAGAAAGAAAGAAAGAAAGAAAGAAAGAAAGAAAGAAAGAAAGAAGAAATATAATGCAATTATTGTATATGCAGTTCAACAAATATTTATTAAACACCCACTGTGAGCAAGGCACTGTGTGGGAAGAGGTGATGGGAAATTAGAGATTAATTTACCTAAGGCCCTGACTTTGAGGAGCCTAAAATCTGGATGCTTAGTTTTTTTTGTTTATTAATTAATTAATTCATTCATAATTTAAAATAATAAATAGGACTTTCTTCTTCTCTCCAACTCCAATCCTTTGTTTTTTAAGTTATAAAACAGAACAAATATTTTTTCTAACCCCCAAAATAATGTCTATTTATACAAAAAATTAGGAAAATGTGGAAAATCGAAAATTGGTGAAGGTAAATTAAGGCTTAGACCATGGTGGGCACTGGTACAAACTTTTAAATAAGCCTTTGTGGAAATTGTGGAGATGTGGCTGCAGCTGTTACTTTATGTTACTTTATGACTTATGACTTTATGACTTCTTTATCATTCTCAGCTGCCAATTCACCTCTCAAAAAAATGTATCCTTTTAGTTGTGACTCTGCCAAGTAACCATAATATGGTGTGGGCACTTAACTAGCAAAGAAGTCAGCTTTCGACTAACACAAGTTTTTCAGGTTTACTCAAGTTAAAAGTGAATATTTCTGTTCTTGTTTATCTGAAAAAAAACAACTCTATAGAGTCTAAATTTGATAGATATTTACTAATTTTACCTTTCATTCATTCCTTCAACAAATATTGAGTGGCTACACTGTGCCAGGCACTGCTCTGGATGCTGAACCTACATCGGAGGACAAAACAGACAACAATTCTCTGCCCTCATGGAGTTTACATTTTGCTGGGGGATTCAGACAATGGACAAGGTGTCTAAATAAGATATACTGTAAGTTAAACAGCAGTGCTTGTAAGAATTAAAAAATAAAGCAGGGAAAGAGGATATGACACGACAAAATAAGAATGTGAACTGAGTATCCAAAAAGGCTTTATGGAAGTGACCTGAAAGACTTGAAGGATGTGGAAGTAGCCCAGTGTCCATCGAAAGATGAATAGATAAAGAATTGTGGTCTATATATACAATGGAATATTACTCAGCCATTAGAAACAACGAATACTCACCATTTGCTTCAACATGGATGGAACTGGAGGGTATTATGCTGAGTGAAGTAAGTCAATTGGAGAAGGACAAACTTTATATAGTTTCATTCATTTGGGGAATATAAATAATAGTGAAAGGGATTAAAGGGGAAAGGAGAGAAAATGAGTGGGAAATATCAGAGAGGGTGATGAAACATGAGAGACACCTAACTCTGGGAAACGAACAAGGGGAAGTGGAAGGGGAGGTGGGTAGGGGGATGGGATGACTGGATGACGGGCACTGAGGGGGGCACTTGACAGGATGAACACTGGGTGTTATACTGTATGTTGGCAAATTGAACTCCAATAAAAAAATATACCAAAAAAAGAATGATAAAAAAAATAAAAAAAGACTTGAAGGAAATGAGGAAAGAAAGGATTCCTGAGATTCTGTGGGAAGAACATTCCAGACAGAGAGAGCACCTAGTGCAAACACTGTGAGGGAGGAACATGCTCGGTGAGTTAAAGAATACGCCTGATGGCCAGTACGACTGGAGCAGGGCAAACAAGAAGCAGGGTAGGGGGAGATCAGGCCGAATGGTGAGGAGAATCCACATCATGAAGGGAGAGTAAAGCATAGTGAGGATTTTGGCTCTTAGTCAGAATAACATGGGGAATCACTGGAAGGCTCTGAAGAGAAAATGGAAAAGTGTTTCTCACTTTGGCTGCTGTGTTGGGGATACAGTTTATTCTATCATGTACTGAGAAAAGTATATTAAAGGCTTCCATTGAGATAATGACTTTGTTTCTCCTTGTCATTTGTCACATTTTGCTTTATATATTTTAGGACTGTTTATTTAATACCTATATATTTTTAATTTTCATATATTACTAGTGAATTTAACCTTTTATTATTCTTGAAATAAAGTCATTTATCTTTAGTTGTGATTTTTGCCAGAACATTTATTTTGTCTAATATTAATATAGCACCACTGGCTTTCTTTTTTTAATGTTCACATGTTAGAACTTTTTCTGCCTTTTTACTTACTTTTAATTTTTTTAAAATTTATTTATTAGAGAGAGAGAGGCAGAGACACAGGTAGAGGGAGAAGCAGGCTCCATGCAGGGAGCCCGACATGGGAATCGATCCTGGTTCTCCAGGATCAGACCCTGGGCTGAAGGAGGCACTAAACTGCTGAGCCACCTGGGCTACCCTTTCTTTCAATTTTCAATTTACCTTCAATGTTTCTGTATTTTGTATTTTTATTTGCTTTCAATTTTATTGTATACTTATACTTCAGCTGTGTCAGTTGTAAATAGTATATAATTGGGTTTTGCTTTTTTAAAAAAATCCAGTATTGCAACCTTTGCCTTTTAACTATATTTATTATTCTGTTTTACTTTTATTGTAATTACTAATATATTTGAGTTTAAATATTACATTTTAATTTATTCTTCTACTTTCTTACTTGTTTTGTTTTTTTCTCTCTTTTCTAACTTTGTCTTGGGTTGCTTTTTTTTAAACATTTCACTCTCATCTACAGTGTAGAAATTTCATCTACTGTTTCAGTTCTTTTAGTGGTTACCTTAGAACTTATAATAGGCATACTTAATTTATAAACACTACAAGGTTACTTAAAACCTTTACTTTCTGTTTGGGAAAGTAAATAATGAACTTGAAACACTTTCTTCCATTTACTCCGTCCCTTCTAGTTCACATTATTGTTGTCTGGAATTTTAATTCAATGCTATTTTTAAACCCAACCTCACATTATTTTTACTGTTTTATATAGGCAGTGTTCATTTACACTTCTCCACACAGTTACTATTACTATTATTCATTCTTGCAACATAATCCTTCCATCTGGGATCATTTTCCTTCTGTCTGAAATACATTCTTTAGAATTTTCCTAGTAATGATCTGGGAGCATCTAAAAATGCCTTTTTTCACTCTTATACTGAAAAGTGCTTTCACTGGGTACAGAATTCTATTAGGTGATAGTTACCTTATTTCACTACATCAAGGGTCAGCATACTTCTTCAACAAATGGACAAATAGTAAATATGTTAGGCTTTGGATGTGATCTCTTACAACTACTTAGTGTGAAAGCAGCCATAGATAATACATAAATAATGAGTATGATTGTGTTCCAATAAAACTTGATTTATAAAAACTAGCAGCAGGCTGGTTGGGGCCTATGCGGCCATAGTTTGCTGATCCCTGCTCTACACAGAAGATAACACTTCACTATTTCTTACTTGCATTATTGCCACAGACAAGTCAGCTGTTAGTCTAATTGAAATTCTTTTGAAATAAACTGTTTTTCTTTCTGATTGCTTTTAAGATTTTCTGTTTTCGGTTTTCAACAGTTTCACTTTGTTAAGTCCAGGTATGGTCACCTTTTTAGTATTCTGCTTGAGAGTGAATAGACCTCTTGAATCTGTAAATTCATATCTTTAATCAGTTCTGGAAAATATCTCTTTAAATACTGTCTGTGCCCTACTCGCTCTCCTCTCTGGGATTCCAATCAAACATACACTGTATTATTCATGTCTCTTATTTTCCCTTCCATATACCCTCTGCTTTTGAATATCAGGGCTACATTCTATATAACTTCTTTTGATCTATCTCCATTCATTAACTTTCTCCTTGGCTTTGTCCAACCCCATGTCAGACATATTCATTTAATTTTTACTTTTTTAGTATAGTTTCTCTTATAGAAGTTCTATTTCAGTCTTTCTCCCTCCTGTTATGTTACATTTTTTTATTGTTTCCTGTCCTCCATAGATATTTTAGGATTGTCATTTATTTGTTATTTATTAAAACATAGTTAGAACAGTGGTTTTTGTTTTTATTTTTTAAGATTTTATTTACTCATTTATTTGACAGAGAGAGCAAAACTAGGCAGAGTGGCAGGCAGAAGGAGAAGGAGAAGGAGACTCTGAGCAGAGAGCCTAATATGGGGCTCAATCCCAGGACCCTAAGATCATGACCTGAACCAAAGGCAAATGCTTAACTGACTGAGTCATCCAGGTGCTCCAGCACAGTTAACTTTGGGTATTTACTTACCAGCAACTGAAATCTTTCTATATTTAAACTTAAGTTTCCTTTAGGCAAAAAATCATTGATCTTCCTTTATAATCCACCTAAAGTCATTGTCTCACAATATAAACTATTGCTAATACTGACTTTTGAGAATCATTCCATTAATTAGGAGTCTAACAGTATAATAATTGAGGTGGATATTTCATTTTACCTTGTATTTATTCCCCTGCCCTTCTTCTTTTACAGAACCCATATTTTCCTTAGAGAATCATCCATAACTCTAATATCAGTCCATGTTTGGTTGGGTTGACTCTACACAGGGTCCAAGGGTAGGCATGTGACTTAGGTCTTGCCAATGACAGCTTAGAATCCTCCTGGACATAGTAATTGCCACAGAGGTAGAGAGGTGACCCAAGTAAATACAATGAGTCTAAATTCAAGGACATTTTTTTGTGATGTCTTTCCACAATTGTCACCATGAGGGAAGAAATAAAAACTGGAGTTGCAGAAGGCTCTCTTGACACTTCTCAGATGGAGAATCTGCATGGGAAGATTGATAGCAGAGAGGAAACAGAACCAAAATATGGTCACAAAACAAGGCCAGCAGCATCAGAGGAGCCCCTGGATTCAGATTAACTCCTTGCTCTTTTAGTTACATGCACAAAAACAAATAAATGAACAAACAAAACCCTCTTTGTTATTTAGGTCTATTAAATTAGGTATTTTTTTCATTTGTAACCTAAGGAGTTCTGACTTGTAGAGGATCACTTTGCAGCACTATGCCCTTCATTCCTGTAGTGCAATGATAATAATAATAATATTTGAAAATTGTCTATCAGGAAATTGTCATCTAGCATACCTTGTCTGTTTGAATCAGCAACATTTGGCAATTTGGAGAAAACCTCATATGTTCCACGGGCTCTTCAACATCAAGGAAAGTCTCTATTTTGTAAGTTGAATCTTTAATAATAAAAGAATACACAAAGCCATCCTAGAGACCAAAAACAATGATATAAACACAGAAAATCAGTCTCAATCAGTACAGAATATCCATGTCAAATGACTAAGACTTATTGACTATCAACCACAGTTTATTTTATTGACTATCAACCATCAATGTTTACATTATCTAGAATGCCCTGTCTTATCTTTATTTAAGCAACTTTTAACCACCCTTCCTGGTCAAGTTTCAATTTTATCTCTTTTGTGACACAAAATTTTGTGACCTAAAATTTTACTGATATCTCCTTTCTTTGAACTTCTCAAGCATCTATCTATTTTTTTCAAGTAAGATCGTCTTTAATAAAGTTGGAATTTTGTTTTATTAGCTTCAAAGGTAGAATTTAGTGATTCATCAATTGCATATAACACCCAGTGCTCAGCCCATCAAGTACCCTCCTTAATGCCCATCACCCAGTTATCCCTCCCCCCTACCCACCTCCCCTCCAGCAAGGGGACTTCGTTTCCTAGACTTCAGGGTCTCTTACAATTTGCCTTCCTCTCAACTTTCATCCAATTTTATTTTTCCTTCCCTTCACCTATGTTCACCTGTTTCATTTCTTAAATTCCACCAATGAATGAAATCATATGGTATTTGTCTTTCTCTGACTAATTTTGCTTAGCATACTACTCTCTAGTTTCATCCATCTAGCATCTATCTTTTTACCACTTTCTTCATTATTAGGAGATAGGGCAAATGAAGCAGTTCATTATGTGGTTTGCATATAGCAGTCTCCTTACTTCAAGGAACACTAGCCTTAATGTGTTAATCATTACTATGTGCGTTTCTTTAACCATTATTATGTGCATTTATTTTCTCCCTAAATACCCAAAGGTAGGAAGTGTGCTGTTTATTTCCTTTAATCTTCTTATCGCATTTCTCACCCTGCTAGAAACAGTAAAAATCAGTTGGTTGGTTGGTTGGTTGGTTGGCTGTAAACAGACTTAGGTTCATTTATTCTCAAGAGGAATTTGAGTTATATTCACAGTAGTGAGGAGGCTTTGGGCAAATTAATCCATCATTTCTAGATTAGATCCCACTATCAAGTATATACATTAGTGAGATGGCTGAGTTCACATATTTGGGAACTGAGGGACAAAACATGCAAGGTGCTTTCTCCAAACTCATCATCATTCTCCATCTCTCATGGAGTAGATGCTCCAACTATTCCTATAAACTATTTGTTTAGTTTTTTAAATTTTATTTTTAAAGTAATCTCCACACCCAATGTGGGGCTTGAACTCACAACACCAATAGCAAGAGTCACGTGCTTTACCAATTGAGTCAGCCAAGAGTCTCTAAACTAGGCTTTAAAAAATGCTAAAAAAAAAAAAAAAATGCCAAGGGTGAGGGGCGCCTATGGGGTCAATTGGTGAGGCATCGGACTTTTTATTTCAGCTCAGATCATGGTCTTGGAGTTATGGGATCAAGACCTGCATTGGGTTCTGCGCAGAGGATAGGGCCAGCTTAAGATTCACTCTCCTCCCTCTGCCCCTCCCTGCTTGTGCTTTCTCTGAAAAAAATAAAAATAAAAGTAAAAAATGCCTAGGGTGGTTTTGAGAAGGACAAGAGTCATAAGAGGTCATTAATGCAGACTAAATGTAGGAAGTGGAGCACTGGGAGGGGGTGCAAGGATAATAGTCTGTTGCAAGTCTGCAGGGGAGGGGAATGGATCACCAGCTGAATGTAGGTTTATGAGCTCAAGATTGCTTCTCATTGATGGAGCTACATCTCTTGTCATCACGGCCTAACTGCTCTCAGGGTCCTGGAAATGCGATCTGTGGCAATGGAAGAGACAAAGCTAATAGTGGTCTTGGGCCATCTACCAGTAGATCTCAGATTTTAGTGTAAGTCAGCTCTGAACTTTAGCACTGATTCCAACACTGTGAAAAGCACTGCAGTCTGACCCCTTTTCATACTTAACTGAGGCTGTATACTCTAATAAATGAGAGCAAAGACTTTGGAGTTTGACACACCTAGGTTCAAGTCTCAGCAACTCCATTTACTGGCTACCAATGCTGTAAGGCTTGGCTCCTTCCTTTGTATAAGGAGGTTATTAATAGTTCCTACTTGATAGCATCATTATGAGAACCAATAGGATAATACAAGCAAAGGACGTAGCATGGTGCCTGGCACAAAGTAGGTGCCAAGTAAATGAAGGCCATTAATGCTAATTCTAATATGAACAATAATAGTATAATACATGTAAGCTAAATGACATGTACAAGAAGCTAGGCTGAAGCTTAGACAAAAGGTTCCATTTGTGTCTGACAACCTAATGTATTTCGTATACAAAAAGGCATGAAGTTGGGTGACAGATATTAGGTGTTCTAGGGGGCTTGTAGTTTTTATTTTTGTAATTATTTAATTTATTTATTTGAGAGAGAGAGAGCACAGAGGGAGAGGGAGAGGGAGAAGCAGATTCCTCACTGAGCAGAAAGCCTGATGTGAGACTCAATCCCAAGATCCTGAGATCATTACCTAAACTGAAGGAAGATGCTTAACTGACAGCCACCCGGGCACCCTAGGCCTGGAGTTTTTAATTCTATTTTTGATTATTTGCAATAGTCTAGATATATGGCAGCCCATTACACTGTTGTCTCTACTTTCATATACATTTGAAAAATTTTCATATAAAAAGTTTCTTAATAGCATCCAAAAAGGAAACAATTTTATTTTTTATTATTTATTTATTTTTTAAAAAGGAAACAATTTTAGTTAATAATCTGATAGAACCTGACATCCCAAATTATGACTCATAATAATAAGTAGCAGCAAGTGGAAATTGTATATATTCTTTTTTTTGAAATTGTATATATTCTTGACAACAATTAATTTTGAAGAAAAAAATAATTACAATTCCAGAAATCAGCACGCCTCCCTTCTGATATGCCATGGTGACTGGACTGATAAGGTTTCTTCTCTCTTTTGGAAAAGAAAAACAAGATAAAACAGGTGGCACATAACTAAAAGTGCAATATAAAGTAATTAATCTCATTTGCTTTCCTAGGACTATTCATTTTTTTGTAATCCTTTCTAAAAATCAACTTCCTATCAGAATATGTGGTATGATGTCTTCCAAACAATGAATAATAAAAGCTGCTCAGCATTGACTACTAATGTAAATCACATGAGTTTCTTTTTAAAGTTCTGTATCATCAGATCTGTGGAACTAACATTGTAGAATTATATAGCAAATATATTTTCTTATTTTAGAAAAGCATTGTCAGAGATTTTAAGATGACAGGAAAAAATAAATAAACCCAAACCTAATTTATTATCCAGCTGCATACTTAAGATTTGTACATTTTATGGTATGTAAATTCAAACTTCAGTAAATAAAGTAGATTAAAAAAGTGAAAAGAAAAAATATTCTATAAGAATAATTGTTATGAATAAAATATTGTCCATGGGGGAAAAGAACAAAAGTAAATTACCTTTTATGTAGACAAACCATGAGAACTATACGATCAAAAACTAAGAGAGGATTCATCAAATTATTTGTTTACTATATACTACGTGCTTGGCATTTTGCCACATGATAAGAAGCATACTGTCCTTTCCTTCAAAGACTATTCACCTCCCAACAGTTCCTTCTTTTCCAATACAAATACCACTAGAGTCCAGGTTCTTATCACTCAAGGCCTAGTCTAGGTGCCTGATGCTTTTGGTACCTGCTTCTAGTATCATCCTTTTTTGGATGATGACTAAATTAATATCCCCATGCACAATTCCAGTTGGGATACATCCCCATTCAGGAGTTTTTGATGTCTGTCCACTGTCAGCTGAATTAAGTAGAAGTACCTTAGCTGGACATTCAAGGTCAGACATGATATATATGTCCCTTTGTTCCCCACTAGCCCCATGTAACACTCAATGCTCCAGACAGACTGGTCCATTTCTTGTATCTCAATCCTCCCCAGTTTTTCTTGTCCACAGATATCATTGCCCAAAACTCCATCTACGCTTATCTATCTGTGAACCCATCCTGCAATGCCCATTTCAAATGCAACCTTCAAAATGACTTAACTTGGCCTGTTTCCCTCATTTGAATTCCCATAGCACTTTGTTAAGTTTCTCTTTAATGAAATTATCTAATCCACCTGGCAATAATTATCTACTTGTTTAATTCTCTTTAATAAAATATAAATCCCTCAAGGGTGGAAATTATAAGATCATATATTTGCCATTTATGTCACCTCTGAGGCACCTTGCTTAGTGTCTTCCACATTGTAGACATTAGACAAATATTTATATGAAAGTATATATACTATACTATGAAAATTATTAGGAATAGTATACAGGAAGGAAATAGTAAACAATATAAGATTATACATGATTAAGTCCTAAATTGTGTATAACATTACAGATGTGACAGAAGTTTGGACATGAGAAACATTGCTTTAGAATTCATTTTACAAAGACATACAGGTGTTAAACTTTGGAGCCAAATGATGAGTAAAACACAGTTCCTGACTTCAGAAAATTGATACCTGATGGGAAAGACAGACATGCACACAGGACATTGTAAAAGCACAGGATGAGTCTCTAACAAGGGAGTGAGTCTGATAGAATCCCTAAGGTTGTGGTGGAGACAGGGAAGGCTCCACAGAGGATGATCTCACTAGGTAAACAAGGAAGAGAAGGACAGCCTAGACAAAGATAACTACAAATGCCAGCAGGTAGAATTTGGAGACAGCACAGGAACAATGAGAACTTCTCTAAGGCTTGTGCGGGAGGAGCAGGAACTGGGAAGGCAGGCCACAAAAGAGGTTTACCTTTTAGAGAGCTTTGGGATGGTACTATGGATACTAGATTAGAGAAAACTTAACCTGGAGGGTAGAGGGACAGTAAAAGGAAGGCAGGGCTGGAGCAGGAAAAGTCAAACTTAATGGCCTCAATGATGTCTGAACCAGAGAAATAGGAGCAGGAATAGATGAGAGGCACTGCCCTGGGGGAAACTTGTAGGAGGTGGTATTTAGCTGGAAACTTAAGGATTCAGAGAGTATATTGGCAAAGGAGTGAGCTAGGAGACAGGTTTGTGAAATGACGAGAAGAAATGACTGGCTAGATCAGAAAACTCATCCTGGTGGGTAGAAGGAAATAATGTCAGTGGAGCAGGTAGGATCAGATCAGAAAGGGCTTGGAACCAAGGCAGAACAGTCCTTGAATTGCATGTTGAAGTGGTCTTTAAGAAGGACGGTTTGACAGGGATGAGACACCTGGTTTGGGTTAGCTGTTGGTTAAGGTCAATGAAGTGAGTGCTAAGGTTGCTGCAGAAATCAAGATGTGAAATACTAAGACAAACTGGAATGCAGAGTACATTGGACAGATTGGGGAGCTGGTGCTGGTGAGGCTCTCTTCTCAAAAGGTCTACACCTAGCCCCTAATGAGTGGACATTAGCTTCTGTGACTAAAGCCCAACCCTGGCCACAGTTGATGGGACCAGGAATGGACAGAAGATCTAAGAACAGATCACATTCTCTTAGAAATTCTATACAAGGAACACAAACGTAATTTTCAAGATGGCAGTTAAACTTAAAAGAGGTCAATGTGAAAGAAGGCCTTGAGAGAGTAGAGGGCAGGAAAGGGCATACTTTGCTTAAATTAAACAGAACAGGCATATATATAGGAAAGGATACAGCTAAGAACTTGGATCTGAAGTCCTATTGCCTGAGTTCAGGTGTCAACTCCACAATTTATTAGTTATGTGAGCTTGGGAATCAATGCTTCCATTTTTTCATCTGTCTCATGGCAATGAAAATGTATCTCTTTATAAAGTGTTTGAAGGGTTACAGGAAATATATCATGTGGAATATAGCAGAATGCCTAAAGCATAGACTAGTCAATAAACACTAGCTATGAGGAACACCCACGGGACCTGGGAACTATGGGATAAAAGAAAAGAATCAAAGATGTTCCCCAAAATAGGGAACAAACATCTATCTTCAAGTGTGAAACCATCACCAATGGCTATACTTCTGGGAATAATGAAATAAAGCAGTTTCTCACCCTTTGCTACTGTGTCTTCTATCTTAAGTACAGTCACTTTCAAGGTTTCTCCATTAATCATTAAAAGATGACCTTCTTCACAGCCAACATATAGGTCACTTGTTGGAGTCCAGCAATGTATAGATGGGTGAAGCGAAGGATATAGATCATCTTTAGGCTTTAGGGAAAGATGAAAAACTTTGTGTTATGAGAGCATTAATGGCTTAAGAGCCAGAGAAATACCCAATAAATAACTTCCAGAAAGAGGGCGGCCCAGATGGCTCAGAGGTTTAGCACCGCTTTCTGCCCAGGGCGTGATCCTGGAGACCCGGGATCAAGTCCCACGTCGGGCTCCCTGCGTGGAGCCTGCTTCTCCCTCTGCCTGTGTCTCTGCCTATCTGTGTGTGTGTCTCTCATGAATAAATAAAATCTTTAAAAAAAAAACTTCCAGAAAGAAACATGAATATAGGCTTATTACATTCATTGGTCCTGCCATTTGCCAAGAGCTAAGTGAACTTATCCTTCCTTGCTCCATTTGTCTATATTTTAATTCAGTAAGAATATATAAGATGGTCTTGCCAACACATTTGGAGTTCTAGTGTTACAGGTTTTCATGAAAATTTTGAGTAGTAACTTCTACACTGTTCCTTGGTAGACTTCTTTGATATCTTGAATCTAAGAAAGTCATTATCTAGCTAAAAATCACTCTTTTTGAGGAAATCTTTCATCAACGTTCATCCTCCTGATTCTGCAGTGGAGGACGGGTATGATTTTCCTGGAGTGGCTAAGGAGAGGTTGGCCTAGATCTTTTGCTTAGTTAGCTTTTGTGGGAAATGAGAAGAGGACACTTGACTGGTTCTGGAGGCCTCTCTAATTTGGTTCATGAAATATCCTATGTGATTTTGATACCATGGAAAACTCAAAGAGAATTTACAAAATCTATGGAATGTACCTAAAGGAAAAGTTGGCTTTGGGGAGTAAAAATAACATGGACAAGGATATAAGGCAAACTTTTCTTGTAAAGGAAGAGACAGTGAATATTTAGGCTTTATGGACTCATAGGTCTCTGTCTCATATCCCTATTATTTTTTTAAACATCCCTTTAAAAAGTGTAAGAGAATATTTTTAGCTTGGAGCCAAACAAAACTTGTCATGGCTTGTTGATCTCTGCCTTAGATGGTAATACCTCAGTGGTATGGCCCTTGCAGCCTTAAATACTCATGTCTGGCAGGGGAGAGCTATCTTTATCAGCATGGGGCAGTTCTCCTTATAAGTATAGGCCTACCTGCTCTCCTTCCTGGGGGTCAAGGCAGCTGTGGCAGCTTTTTAGGGCATATGCTTCCCCTCAGCATTGATTAAAATGTGGCATTCAGGATACTGTCATAACAGTACTCCTTTTTTTCTATTTAAACAAATCAAACATACTAGTTTACACACTTATTTATTTGAGGATGTAACATTTAGTACTACCTGTGCTTTGTGTTATGCTATAGCATTAATTAGAATTGCATTAGTTATAACACAATACTTTTGTTTTCTTTAGGATTGTTACACCTATTGGAACAGAAAACATTTTTTTAATAAGCTATTGGCCAAATTAATAGGATTTTTAAATTCCTTGAGGACTCCATGTTTATTTCATTCTTTCATTCACCTTTTCATTCATCTAACAAATATTTATTGGATGCTTATTAAGACATTCCAGGTACCTTTCTAGGTATAGGGATGTAGCAGTGAACAAAATAGACAAAACAATCCCTGGCCTCACAGGGTTAACGTCCTGGTGAGGGGAAACAGAATAAAAATAAGTTAAGAAGTTAAATATCTAGAATATTATATGTTGAAAAGCACTGTGGAGAAAAAGAAAGCAGAATCTGGAAGAGGTTCCACAGTTGGGGAATACCATAAACCTATATAGTTATTTTTCCATTAAAACAGTAAATAGGGACTCCTGGGTGGCTCAATCAGTTGGGGATCTGCCTTTAGCTCAGGTCATGATCTCAGGGTCCTGAGAGAGAGGCCCACATTTGACTCCCTGTTCAGCTTGGAGCTTCCTTCTCCCTCTCCTCCTTTCTCACTATCTCTGTCTTTGTCTCTCAAATAAATAAAAATCTAAAAAACAAACAACAACAACAAAAAAACCTCAATATATGTAAGCCACCCTTCTGATAATTACTCAATTATTTGAATAATGTATTATGTACTGTCCTTTTAATTAGGACTGGTTTGTTCAAGGTAAAGCAGGTGTGGTACTATCAAAGTAACTATTTCTACTAGATTCTCAACAGATCTAACTTTGTTATGTAATTGATGTTTAAACAAATATTTATCAGATGCTGGTTATATACCAGGTATTGTACCAGGTCCCAAGGGATCCCTCTTCTCAATAGGATGGTCATTTGTTGAGGGAAGAAGACTTATCAACCAATATCAGAATCAGAAAACATGGGAAGTTATAGCAGAGGGGTGTTTAAATATTATGGGAGCACTGATGATAAGAAAGCACTTGGTTCCTCTTGGTGGAATGAAGGAAGTGTGAAGAGAGAATTATCATTTAGAATGGACCAGGAAATATGATTAAGGCAAAAATCATACATAGCAAAAGTCACCATGATGATTCTTTAAAAGGACATATTGACTTTGGTCAATGATTGATCTATTTCAGGCCCTGATAGCCTTGGATTGTTAGAAAATAAATACTTGATTAATAATCTGGCCACCCTATGGGCCAAAAGGTGGGGGCAAAACCACCTGAAAGGATTAAACTGCTGCTGATTGATGACATTTTTGTGCTATCTAATTGAGATTTGACTCACAGGGAAGAGTTTATTCACTGAATGCCATTATTTAATCACCATTATTTAAAAGTTTCTTGGGTTGTATTGATGACATCTAACCTTAGGCTATCTATCACAAAGGGACAGATTCTTACCTGTTATGGCAATGGGCTCAAAAATCTTAAAAAAAACACATACATCTGGTTCTCACACCAGCGGATCTATGTGTATGCAACAGATGGTGAAGATTTAAAACTTTAAATTTTCTGGCTTTATTATGTTAAACTAGTACTGTGTGTGACTTTTGTTACTTTAAGATAAACCTGGGCTTATTTTTCTATTACTCTCTTTCATCAATAAATATGTTTTGTGCCATTTAAAAATGAATTTAAGGGGACACCTAGGTGGCTCGGCAGTTTGGCGCCTGCCTTTGGCCCAGGGCCTGATCCTGGAGGCCCAGGATAGAGTCCCTCGTTGGGCTCCTTCCGTGGAGCCTGCTTCTCTCTCTCTCTGCTTCTCTCTCTGTCTGTGTCTCTGCCTCCCTCTTGGTATCTCTCATGAATAAATAAATAAAATCTTTGTAAAAAATTAAAAATAATAAAAATGAATGTAATACTATATGGATTATGTGAGCAGAAACCGTAATTTTTAATTCTAAAAATTCTAAAAATTTTAAATGAAAAACGTGCCAGTAGTGTTTAAAAACATTTGTTAGCACCACCTCATTGTTCATCTCTCTGGAGTCATAAATCAAACATTTTGATCACTTGAAGACTGAACATGAAAAACTGAACTTAATATTGCTTTAGAAAATGTAAGCATCTAAATATGTTTCAGCATAGTTCAGTTTACAAGCTGAATTCCTATTTAGTGACTTCTGTTAAAAAAAAAAGGGGGGGGTAGATGGAAAAAGAACATTGGACACTTGAGATAAAATTCATTATCTTGGATCCAATTTCTGCCCAGATAACATCTGCCTTTGATTGCTCCCCTTTGACTGCTGGATACTGTTTCTCAGGCCTAAAATAAGTTGTGTAATGTGATGCTGGCCTATTTAGAGGCCTATAATGTGTTTATAGTGTTAGCTATAAGAGACATAATGGGAGTATTTATTGTTTGTAATTTTATAAAAGTCCATAGCTTGTCAATTTATAAGACTCATATAGATCAGTTCATTACTAATTTCTTTGCCATTGGTTGGTACCCAGGTCACAAGAAATGTCATTCAAATGAAGGAATAGAATCAAGACCTTTGAGATCTATTTTTGGTTATGCTTTCACCCATTGTACAGACATAATTACTGTTTTAGTCATTTTTCTCACCTTACTTATCTATCAGATGAAAAATAAATATTGGAAAAATTAATTTCTAGTATAAATGTGAAGCATATGGCTTTATGAACATTCCCTGTATGACTTTTAAAATGTAGAACTTTAGTGTTAAATTTGTTTTCAGAAAAAGGTTAAAATGCACTGAGTACACAAGTCCTAAGAAACAAAGATTTCTGTTTATTATGAGCATTTTAAAAAATGGTGACTCCACATTCAAGTAAAGAAGGCATTTCACAGCATTTTTGAAATGACAAAGAGAGATGCCTGAATTTTATGTATTTTATGTAGGGTTCATCCTGTTGATGCAAAATGTGAAAGATGAGTGCTCCTACAGAAATTTGCTACAGAAGAAGATTCCAGATAGTTGAAAATACGGGTTCCTAGGCATCAAATACTAAACACAGAAACTTTTTTTCAAGCTGTAAAGCCTGATGGCTGATCTATTTGTATTTACTTTGCTGCCCCATTGTGGCTAAGTGTGGTTGTATTTCTCAGGTTAGGATTTGTGCTATTAAAAGGAATTGGTCATCTTCTGTATTTAAAAAATGAATAATCATCCTTTAGAGGAGATACTAAGAGCATACACATCCTTTTCTCTTGCTTCCCAGAGACTTTTAATAAACCAATTACCATATTAAATTATTTTTAACATCTATAGCTTAATTCTCTGGTCAAAAACATTTGGGAGCTACTACTTCCTTTATCCTTGGCCTAGAGCTTGAACACAAACATTAGCATACTATAAATTCCAGAGGCTTAGCAGAATCAAGCTCCTCATCTTCACTCATGTGCTGTCTCTGCTCCCTGCCTATCCCTTGACCTGCACCTGCACCCCAGTCTCCTCATTTACTGTGTTGCAGCCACCACAGATTTTCTTTCTTCAAAAACACTGATTTATCTTCTTTCCCCCAGGGCCTTTGCACATACAGCACCCTTGCCTGAACACTCTTGACCCTGTTTGTACCACTTGAGCCTCCTTGTCCTTCAAATCTCAGGATGAGTGTTGTCTTCCCAGTGGCCTTCCTTGACCAGCATATGTTAATCTCTTCCTCACTTCCATCCCCCTCCTATTTATCCCATTATAATAATTATTGCATTTTTCAATGATTTAATGTATTTCCCTACTTTTGTTGTTGTTGCTGTCTCCCTGATAGAATGTAAGCTCTAAGGGTAGGGATTATGCCTGGTTGGTGATCATATGATCCCACCGCCTAAAACAGTGCCTGTTACATAGAAGGAGCTTGATAAATATGTGAATGAATGAGTGTGTAGCTGTTAACAAACTCCCTTTTGTAGTTTTCTTCCACTATTTTCCAGGGCCTTGATCTTCTCGCTTGGATTTGTTCCTACTTCTGTGTCCCTTGTCAGAGTCTTTTTCTAATTCCTGATTCTTGACAAATCAGTTTCCTCTCTGGCTCTCTTCCCTGATACCCTCTCTCCTCTATCATCCTTCCCCCACTCCAGTGCTCCACTAACCTCCCTGTGGTAATGACTCTGACATCAGTGTCTCCAGCCCTACCTTCTCTATCCTAGTAATAGTTCCGCTTGCCCAGCTTCCACCTGGTGTCTATTGCTGGATGTCTTCCCAGCACCCCAAATCCAATATGTCCAAAACTGAAATCAGGTCTGGGCTCCTTGTTCCTCTTATCAGTACCATCTTCCCAGTCAACCAAACTGGAAACTCCAGAGCCTTCATTTCTTGTAGTCTCCAAGGCCAATCTGTATTGAAAACAGGATGATCCTCTCTGTCCTGCATGTCTCATGGGATGACTATGAGAATCAAATAAGCAAACAGGAAGAGGTGCCAGGTAATTACCCTGAAAGTTTCTGCCTCCTCTCCTACTAGCCCAGCAATGGCTGACAGCGGGAGTATAGGTCCATAGATAAGATCCTTGGCCAATGAGGTGGGGAAAATGACATCTGTTTCATTAAAGAATGAGCCATCTTCCATAGGTAGTTTTACTGACCTTCAGAAAAAAAGAGAAGTCAGAATAATGAGATTAACAAAGACTGGTCACTGATATAACCACTATACATTGGTGATAAACAAGGTGAGGAGGTATTGTAACGTGTAAAAAACAAACAAGCAAACCAGATAAACACCAAGTAGTAGATTTAAGAATATATATCACAAAAGAAAAATAATGTAGTTATAAATTAATATACAGGAGTTTTCAAAAACTTTTCAAAGTTAATATCTAAAGTGGGAATTATATACATTTGAACATTGGTGGGACTGGGCAAATGAGCAGCAGCTGGGCAAATGAGCTGCAGCTGAGTCGCAGGGGACTGTGGCAAATGGGAAAGTGTGTTCCCTCCTAAAGGAGTAGGTGTCATTCAATTCCAGCCAAGAGGGTTTGTTGAGAATTCTGGTTTCAAAATTTCAAGAGATTATCATAATCTGGATATTTATGAGAAATCTCTCAACGTATTAAATGTTGGCAATTAATTCAAATAAAAATCAATGTGATTCAAAATAAACATATAGATCTTCCTCAATTTATGATGGAGCTATGTTCCAATAAACCCATCATAAGTTGAAAATACCCTAAGTAAAAATGCATTTAATACTCCTAACCTACTGAACATCATAGCTTAGCCTCACCTACTGTAAGTATGCTCAGAACACTTACATTAGTTGGGCAAACTACATTAGTTGCCAACTTACAGTTGGTCCCAATCATCTAACACAAAGCCAATACATTTTAAAATAAAGTGGTGAATATCTCAAGTAGTTTATTGAATACTATAATGAAGGTAAAAAACAAGACTGGTTGTAAGGGTACAGAATGGTTGTCAGAGGATAGGCTGTTTATCCTCATGATCATGTGGCTGACTGGAAACTGCAGCTGCCACTGCTTAGCATCACAGGAGAGTATAGGAACACATATCTTTAGCCTGGGCAAAGGCCAAAACCCAGTTTGAAATACAGTTTCTACTAAATGTGTATCACTTTGGCATCATCCTAAAGTCGAAAAATCTCAAGTGGAACCAATCTAAGTCAAGGACCATCTGTATATGTAGCTACCTTTGCAATCTCTAATATCAAGAATTCATTTTCAAATCTACCCTATGTCTTTTTAACCCATAATATGGTTTAAAAGGGGTGTGTGAAGAATTCATGGCTTTATGCATTAAATTCAAAATTTCCTTGGTTATGTTTTATGCATGATAAATAATTTTGAAAAATTATCATGTAAAAACAGTATCTACTAGTCAAATATAAGACTTGAGTGTTTTCTAATCCTGCTTGCTTTCTGAACCAGGACAATCCACTCACCTTGTCTCTCACTTTATTTGCTTATAGAAAAATCACAACTCAACATTCAGAACTAGAGGAGAATATTCAAAGCAAGCAAAAGGAGAATGCTGGGATAAATTACTGCCTACCTGGTAAGAATTTGATAGAGACATTACTCATTTATGAACATCTCTGCCTAGAGACAGATTTGACTATTCATTCGGTTCTTATAAAAATGAAATCGAGACACAAGGAGTACTGAACAGAAATAAGTATCTTTCTTTAGGGTTCTGCATTTAGACATTACATTTTTCTTAAGAAGGCAACTTTTCAAAAATTTCAATTTCAAGGATACACATGTCCAATATCAACTTAGTCTTTGGCTTTGGGGAATATACTGAGAATAGTCCATTCAGATGCACCTTGAGCATTTGAACTCTTCTTAACAAAGGCACCATTATTATTAATCACCAGGACATTGGTCATAAAATTTCTTTTTGACCTAGTTCTATTTAAACAGGTAACTCATGACCTCACTATATGGACTGCCCTTCTGTTTGTAGATTATGTGTCTGAAGGCAAAATCTATGTTTTACATATCTAAAAGTTTCTTATATTTTATGTTCTAGTTAGGCATCAAAGTAATAGGAGCAAAAATTCATAACCATCCTTTTTATAAATAAGCATGTTTTGGAATACTAAGAGCAAATCAAATTCGGTAAATTAGACCATGTTGGGAAAAGCTCAAGGAAGACTTGATATTTAAAAGAAACTCATTGAGAAATCAAGTCATAAAGAATCCTTTCAAAATGCAAGCAATCACTCCAAGGTAATTAGATACGTAGAAAGATGTTATAATTTAAGATGTTTAATATGTACATATAAAGCCAGTTAATTCATCAAATTGATGCAATCACATTACATGAATGCAAACTAAGACCACTACTTGGCTGTGTAGTCACTAAGTCTCTTACTTTGCTTTGAGATAATGCTCCTGGTTACTTCTTTCAATGGTCCACACAGTCACTGCACTTGGACTTGATAAGCACAGCTGGTGCCAGTTCATAGGGTTAAAGGTCATCTGGCTTACATCCGTACCAGGTTGTGACTTCTTGCACAAAATGACACTTGATTCCCAGTTCCTTAGAGGGTAATTGTGTTTTGTAAAAAAATAATTCATTTGAACTTCGCATCTTGAGAACATTTATCTAATTATTTGAAAACAATTCACATAAATTTGAGCCTTAATTCGTGATACAATTTATTTAATCCATGATATTAATATCAAATTAATAACTATGCTTATCATTATACTGTACCCTTCTAAGCAAAATAACTATGTGTTTTAAAGACATTACTCTCTCATTTGCTATCGAGGCTATTTTATCCTCCTGGTTAAATTTGAGTTTAACTCATCCAAACCTAGAAAGTGGAATATATCATCACACTTGCTGAAAAACAATTGTCTAAGTTTCAATATGCTAAATATGAATAATCCATATTAATCTGTATGTACTATACACATTGATACCAATTAATCATTTACTGAGTTCTAAAAATCATAGTACTAGTACTTTTTAATTTAATTTTATGATTTATTATTTATTTATTTATTTATTTTTAGAGACAGCATGTGTGAACAAGGGCAGAGGAAGAGGGAGAATCACAGCAGACTCCATACTCTGTGCAGAGCCTGACATGGGGTTGAATCTCATGACCTGAGCTGAAACCAAGAGTCAGACTCCTAACCCAAGAGTCACCCAGGTGCCCTTAAAATCAAAGTACCAGTACTTTAAAATATTTCATTCATTTACCCATTTGAGAGAATATCCCGAATCCTTACCATGGGTAAAGTCTTTTGCTAGATGAAATGGGAGGAAAAAATAAATGAGCTAACTCCTCCTCCAGGAGCCAGCATTCCATTCAGACTTGAGACTGGGAAACTGGAATTAGTATCTACCAAGCTCGCTCTGCCTTTTGGCACCCTTGTGCTCTCACTTCCTTCCACCTCTATCACAAATGTCCAGTCCTTCATGTCAGCCATTCTATTACTGGTATCATGGGTTCCCTGGATCTTTGGACTTTCTGCTTCAGATGCCTGGTCAAACCATCAACCCTGGATGGATACAACTGAAAGCCCAGGCTGCTACGGACATAGGGATAAAGATCATAGGACTATGTGTGTCCATGACATAATTTTGTGGTTACTACCCCACTGGACCCTCAATACAACCTCTAATCCTGCTGTGTTTCTCTGGTCTGTTCTCTCTCCATTCTCTAAAGCAGCCATTTTTAATATTTTCCCCTCTCCTGAAGCCTCTAACCACTCCAGCTCCTTCTTCCTCTCAGTGAAAAGACTTCCATGAAAAAGATACCTGGGAATCCGCCCCCCACCACCACTTCCCTCAATTTTCTGCTATCAAGCATAGCAACCTGTCTGGATCTGCATCATTCTTTTCTTCTCTCCTATTGCAGGGGAAGGCATGTCTTTCCTCTGACCTAAGGCTAATTTCACCATCTGTGCATTAGGTCATTAGTCTTGTCTCCTTAGAAACATTAGTTTAAAAAAAAAAAAAAAGAAACATTAGTTTATCCATTATTCCTTCTCTTCTATATCTTTAGACTCTTTGTTTCTCATGACTCCTTCCTTAAGTGTTCATCTGTGCCATCTTTAAAAAAGCCTTTCCTCAATCTCACTCTTCCATGTCTCTCCTCCTATCCCCTACTCTTTGAGGCAAACTCCTTGATTGAGTTGTTCTAAACTCACTGCCTCCTCTTTCTCACTCCCACTCTCATGCCTGGATATCTGCACCGTCAAAACCATTCCACTGACTCAGCTCTCTCCAAGACCCACGAATATCCACCTTCATCCTGTATCAAATAGGAAGTTCTCAGTTTTTGTATAACTTAACCTCTGCAGGATTTGACACTGCTAAATACCTACCTTCTGAAGTGACTCTTGGTATCTCTGTCACATGCCTCTTAGGGGACATCTCAGGCTTCCCAGCTTCCCCCTGTCTGGAGCTTGATCACCTGTTCTGACTAGCAGACTCAGTGGCTGTCCAACTGTGCAGGCTTTGACCAAACTTATGTAGGCACAACGCCCCCTGTGCCTCAGCTCACGCCTGCTCCACAGGCCCAGAGGCTCCCCTGGGCCCCTGGAGATGACATGCAGGAGGTCTAAATAAATCTGAAAATGTGGCAGTTAACACTTTGTGCAGTGAACCCTGATTGACGGGATAACAGGAATCAGTGGTTAAACTTTCATCTCTTCCTCTCCTCTTCTCAGCCCAGGGTCTGTCACTGCCCAAGGACTGTCCATGTTCAAAGTAGTTCATTCAGCCTCTCAAAAGACTACCTGTGAGACTGAGCAATCAGTCAATTGCAATTGAGACCAAGTGCTGGCTCATAAAGTAATGAGCCCTCATCCTGGCTCTCCTCTTCTTTGTTCCTTCCCCTTTCCCACCTCCACCCACTTCCTTCCTGGGGTTGCACTCCCTTCTAAAGAAGTGGCTCAGGAGCTGTTACCTCAGGCTCTGGTTTCTAAGGAACCCCGGATGAAGTATATTCTGGAACCCTCCATGCCCAGTGTCCTTCCTCCTTCCATAACTGATCCTTCTGTGTTTCCTATGAGGTTTCTCTTTCTCTTTCAGATCCTTTTACTGGTGCTCCTCTAGGTTCTGCCCTAGGTTCCTCTTTAAGCATTCTTATCCACTTGCAGCATTTTGTTTGTCTGGATTTTTAAATTCTAGTATTTTGAATACCACTTTGATTTAGCAACTCCCAAATGTTTGTCTTCAGCTCTCTCCTGAGCTCCAGTCCTGTATATCTGTGGCAGAGGCATTGTGTCCTCCAACATCTCTTCTCCATTTCTTTCTCTGAGTAACAGAACTCCTGGTTTTTAGCCAGCCACATGGTCACCCACAATGATCACCGCATTTCCCAGCCTCCCTTGTAGCTCCACATGGCTTGTGACTAAATTGGTCCGTGGGATCTAAGTGGCAGTGATGTGTGCAACTTCTAAGAAAGGTTTGTGACCTTCCCTTCCCACTGGTTCCTCAAAATACATGGGCAGTAGTACTGCACTTTAGACTAGAGATGAGGGCAATGCTCCAAGAGCAACAAGATAGAGGCAGACTGGCCCACGACACCAGGGAACCACAATTCCAACCATTGGTGGCTCATAGCCAGACTCCTCTACATGAAAGAAACTTGTCTTCTCAGCTCCCTCAACTGGTTATCTCATTTACCTCAGGCACCTTCACCTCAGCTTATCCCAACTTGTCTTCCCCCATTGCCTCTTTTAATTTCCCTCCACCTGTGCCCTCCACACCTTTCTGAGTTGTGCAATAATGACCACAAGTTGTTCAAGTCACAACTCTGGGTATAACCCTTGACTGTCTGTCTCCCTCAGCACCACACCCAATATTGTCAGTCACCCAGTGCCATGGTGCTGCCTCCTAAATACCTCCCCAATCTCTCCTTCCCTCTGTCCTTATTTCCACCATGTCACAGTCACCTCTCCTCTGGATCACTGAAGCCTGATTCATGTTCATGCCTATTTCCCTCCAATATACTTTCCATGATATGGACAGAAGGAGGCTTCTTGCATGCAGATCTGCTCATGTCGTCGCATCCCTGCTTATAACCCTTTAATAGCCTCCCATCACCTTTAGGATAAAGGATGTGCCTAATAGCATGGCTTAGGCATAAGGTGAGTATCTGTCTGAATTAATTATTAACAATATCCCCTCTCACTCTCAAAAGTGTCCTGACTTGGATGATAAACTACATGGTCACTTAGTCATAAGGCTGCTCATGAGCTGGCCTCAGACTGACCCCCTAGACTTGCCTCTCATGGCTAATCTCTGGTTGCCATTGTTATGATCTCTCCAACCCTCAAGCCTGCCATATTTTCTCTGATCTCATGGCCTTTGCACATGCCTTTCCTCTGCTTAGAATCCTCTTCCTTACCCTCTTCACAGATTGGTTTCTATTCATCCTTAGGTATTGTGTAGGTTGAACTTGTCTCCCTCAACTTCATATGTTGATGTCCTAACCCTCAGTACTTCAGAATGTGACTGTATTTGGAAATAGGGTCTTTCCTAAGTTAAATGAGGTCATTTAGTGTGGTTCTACTCCTGTAGGATGAGTATCCTTATAAAAAGGAAAGGGGAAATTTGGAGACTGATCCATATACAAGGAGAATACCATGTGAACATGAATATAGTTATTCACAAGACAAGAAAGGCCTAGAATAGATTCTCCCTCACAGCCCTTGGAAGAAACCAAGACTGCTTACACCTTGATCTTAGACTTCTAGCCTCCAGAATTGTGAGACAATAAATTTCTGTTGGTTTAGCCATTCAGTTTGTAGTACTTTGTTAACAGCAGCCCCAGCAAACTAATCTATCCATCAATAGGTGAGTGGATAAACAAACTGTGGTATATTCATTTCATGGAATAGAAAGGAATAACTATCGAAACATACAGCAGCAAAAGAGAATTTCAAAATAATTATGCTGCATGTAAAAAATAATTGTGCTGCATGAAAGACAGACCAAAAAAAAAATCGATAATGGATGACTCTCTGTACATAAAATTCTAGAAAATGCAAACAAATCCACAGTTATAGAAAACACATCAGTGGCTGCTTGCAGGCAGGGGCCAAGGGTTTGGACAGGGATGGTTTAAGGGTGGGTGTGGAAGGGCAATAAGGAAGGATCAGAAACGGGCACAAGGAAACTTTTGGAGTGACATCTATTTATTATCTTGATTATGGTTATGGTTTCATGGGTGTGTATACAAGTCAAAACTTATCAAATGATATTCTTTATATATGAGCAGTTCTTAATATGTCAATTATACTGCAATAAAGTTGTTTTCTGAAAAAGAAACTGCATAAACTATTTAAAAGAAAATAAACTGCATGAACAGTTTGTACTTCCCCTTACAAGAAAAACTACCCCCTAAAGGAGTTTATATTATGCATGGAGGAGTCAGTACAGCTTTGAAGTTGGCCCCATGAAGTGACCTAGCAAAGACCACAATTGTTTCTTAGGAATATTTCTAAGGGAGTACCTTAGCCACAGGTATTTCCTATACAGCTGGCAAACGTGGTGCAATGTTCCACTCTCTGAACATGTAACTATTTTAATGTCTCCAAAAACAATTACTTCAAACTGAGCCCTAATATGCAGAACATCATAATTTATTCATTAATTAATGAATAATTAATTATTTATTCATTTATTGGAAATTTATTCATTACTGGAAAATAAGCAAACAACTCAAAGCTACCATTTATTTGAAAACAAGATGAAACTTTATCAAAGGAAACATTATAACACTTAACCAAAAGATGATAGTTTTGCTCTCATATAGCTTTTGCCCTGCCAAATTTTATGCCTAAAAATAGCAACTATATTAAACCTTATAATCAGGACTTCTATTCCTTCCATTTTTTTACCTTGTTTCAGATTTTTCACATTCATATCTTTTTTACAATCCAAAAATACAAGATTAAAATGTAATCCGATGAAAGGAATTCTGCAGCATGCTGTAACTTACCAAATGGCCAGTTCAAATTCTGGGAGAGAGGAATAACTAGCCAGGTAGGTGCCACAGTAACTGAATGAAAGTAAAGTATAGTCCAGAAGAACATTGCCTAAAATATAAAATCCATTACAAGGATTTAATGATCATGTTCAGATTAACTAGTCTTAGAGTTTATTTCCCTTATCTAATGATTTTCACATAATTCAAAAGCATTTAGCTCTTGGTATAACAGATCTCCTAATTCTAAAACTGTGAACAGGGGATCCCTGGGTGGCACAGCGCCTGCCTTTGGCCCAGGGCGCGATCCTGGAGACCCGGGATCGAATCCCACATCGGGCTCCCGGTGCATGGAGCCTGCTTCTCCCTCTGCCTGTGTCTCTGCCTCTCTCTCTCTCTCTGTGACTATCATAAATAAATAAAAATTAAAAAAAAAAGAATCCTAAAACTGTGAACAGAAAGTTAGGAGCAAAGTTAAGATTCTTTTTTTAAAGACATTGGGGTTGGGGCCCTTCACTGGCTCAATCAGTAGAGCATGTGATTCTTTTTTTTTTTTTTTTAAGATTTTATTTATTTATTCATGAGAGACACACAGGAAGAGGCAGAGACATCGCAGCGGGAGAAGCAGTTTCCCTGCAAGAAACCTAACGTGGGACTCAATCCCAGGATCCCGGGATTACAACCAGAGCCAAAGGCAGATGCTCAACCACTGAGCCACCCAGGCGCCCCCAGAGCATGTGATTCTTGACCTCTGGATTGCGGGTTTAAGTCCCATATTGGGCATAGAGATTACTTTAAAAAAAAAGAAAGTAAAGATATTAAGGTGAATTAAGAGCATTAGGTCACTGCCTCTAGACTTCAATCAAAACTAGGTGTACTGACTGGGTGCTTGGGTGGCTCAGTGGCTGAGCATCTGCCTTTGGCTCAAGTCATGATCTTGGAGTCCTGGGATCAAGTCTTGCATCGGGCTCTCGGTAGGGAGCCTGTTTTTCCCTCTGCCTGTATCTCTATCTCTCACGAATAAATAAGTAAAATCTTTAATACAAGCAACAACAACAACAAAAAAACTAAGTGTACTGGACCATGTATCTCCCAGTGCGATTTGAAATGACCTAAAAACTAACATATTCCATAAGTAGGTGAAATATTTTAATTAGAAAAGTTATTCAAACAACTTTAAATACTTTGGGGTGTTGTAATCATTTCAACTTATTCCAGATCTCTGTACCTTGGGCCACAGCTGGCCCTTTGTTTAATCTCTTCCAGTTCTTGGAACGACTATAAAATGTTCTATCTCATTTGTCCCTGTAGTTGAAGACATGAAATAATGACTTTAAAAGTCTTAGTGGCAACGTGTTTAAGATGTGTGACATGAGGATGCTTTTGCCCTCCTACATATCAAGATCTGATTTTCCCCCCTCTATCTGCTGATCTTCAGTGTGGTTCCATAGGTACCAGCTCTGCCTTCTTCCCTGTTTGTCTTTTGACATCCATGTCTCTATTGCTAGTTCTCTGTCCTTTTAATGGTTGTTTCCTGCTTTTATTGCTCTTCTCACTTTGACAATAATATAATGCTAACTTCTCCATTTGTTGAATTCATTTAGCACAGTCTGATCAACAAAGAAAACTTGTATTCTTTGAGCATTCAATGCAAAAATAATTTTTTTTTCTATGGGATAGAGGCCTCAATACAATAATTTTCTATCCTTCCTAGATATTTCCTCTCATAGCTGTAGATTATTGATTTTATATTTTACTACTATAAGTTTTAAAAATTACATGGTATTTGAATACAAAAAAAAAAGAAAGAAAAGAAAAGAAACCTTTACAAGAAAATATATCTGGGGTTCCTGGATGGCTCAGTTGGTTGGGCACCTGCCTTTGGCTTAGGTCATGGTCTTGGGGTCCTGGAATTGAACCCCTGAGTCAGGATCCCTGCTCAGCAGGAAGTCTGCTTCTCCTTCTCCCTCTTTCCCTCTCCCTGCTCATGCTCTCTCTTGCTCGCTCTCTCAAGTAAAATCTTTTAAAAAAGAGAGAATATATCCTCTGTAATCTCACTACCAAATTTGGTCAATTTCTGGTATTTTCTTTTGTGCTTACTTGTAAACATACATTTTAAAAATATAACTGAAAAAAATAAAAATATAAATATAACTGAGAAAATATGTTGCTTTTTATAGCTGTAACAGTCATGGTCATACAGTGTTACTCCTATTGTTTATATTATATTGAGCATTTTATCATTTATAATTCTTCAAAATGTGATTTTTAATGTTTATATAATACTCCTTTATGGGATGTTTTAACTTATTTAACCATATTCATATTACTGGAGATGTAGGCAGTTTCAGTCTTTTGCTATTATGATAGTGCTTTTAACTCCTGCACATACAAATCTTTGACTATATTTCTGATTCACTTAAAATTGAATTCTGGTCCCTCAACTGAGTTTAACTGGGTCAAATATGGTAATATTTACTTCCCAGAAGTTTGTATCAATTATTCCCACCTTGGAGGGATGGGCTAAATGGGTGATGGGCATTAAAGGGTGTTATATGTAAGTGATGAATCACTGAATTCTACTCCTGAAACCACTACTACACTGTATACAAGTTAAATTAAAGTTTATTAACTTGACTTTAAATAAGAACTTGGAAGAAAAAGAATTTACACTTTCAACAAGAAAGTGTGCTCCAATTTCATTTCACTCTGCCTGGCAGTTATCAGCTTTAAAAAATTGTGACCTTGATAAGCAGAAAAACCTCATCTTGGTTCAAACATCGTTTTTTTTAAAAAAAGATTTTATTTGTTTATTCATGAGAAACAGAGAGAGAGAGAGAGGTAGAGAGGCCAGAGAGAGAAGCAGCTTCCATGGAGGGAGTCTGATGTGGGACTCGATCCCAGGACCCCAGGATCACGCCCTGGGCCAAAGGCACACACTCAACGGCTGAGCCACCCAGGCATCCCTTGAGCATTCTTTTATTAGTCCTAGTAGACTGTTGCATTACCCATAATCTCCTTTTCCATAGCTATACGTTTTGTGTTTCATATTTTATTGCATTGGCTAGAAATTTCAGGTTTATATTAAATAATTGTGGTAACAAGTATCCTTGATGACTTATCAAGGATATCATTTTATTGTGAATGCCTTTAGAGTTTCATTATTTAATATAAATATTGGTTACCAGTTTAAATTAATTTTTTAATTACTTGGACAGGGCTTTAGTCAAATAAACAGGCTGGGGAAATTTTAAAGATGAAGAGTAATTATAGCCCATATGGACAGTAACAAGTGTATGAATGGGTAATGCTTTAAAAGTTGTTTTAATTTGTTGAGAACACAAATTTCCCCACAAATAAATGTTATAAATCATAGTCAAACTCCCTGGCTTAACCCAAAGACGTATTTGACCCACAAGGCTAAAAAACTAAGACCAGTCTCAAGCTCTTCTGAGCTTTCTATCCATGATGTGTTAAATGAAGGAATCATTAGATGGAAACTCCAAATGTACAGCAGCCCATTGTTGGTCAGCTGTATCTATGAGTAAGTCAATAAAAATAAATGGTGGGTAACACTGATTGACATATTATGTATGTGTATGTGTGTGTGTCATATTGATATATAAATTATATATGTCCTGCTGCTACATATATAATTGATATAATATGTACATATAATTTCATTTATTATCACTACAGCCTTAACAGTACCTACTACCATTTCCCCACACCTAAGGAAATTGAGGCTCAGAGACTTTAGAACTTGTATGACATCAATTTACTTGAATTTTCAATAAATCATCAGAAAAGAAAAAAAAATGTTTCGAAAAAGGTTTCAAACTGCATTTAGTGCTACAATAGTGTTCTAGCCTAGTGCTTCCCAAATTTAATGTACTTATGAATCACCTGGGGAATCTTGTTAAAATGCAGATTCTGATCAGTAGGTCTGGGATGGGAGGCACTTCTGCATATATAACAGACATCCTAGGTGAGGCCAATGTTGAAGGTAAACAGACCACACACTTGGAGTAGCAAGGCTGTACCCACTTAATTAAATTCTCTTTGATCAGACTAATTCCTTCTTTTAAAATGTGTATTATGAAAAGCAAACAAAAAAATCCTTCATTTATAAGAACTAGATTTGGTCACATAAAAAAACCTTCAGTTACGGCAAAGAATCTTGCAGGTTACCTTTTAATTTGGTCCTTCTGATCAATCCAGGAAAGTTGTAAATGTAGATGAGAGGTCTTAGCCTCCGATCAGAGAAAGCCACAACTTCACAAGGAATGTTAGTTGCCACGACGCCCACAACTCCATTCATACACTGGAGTACAGTCTTTTTCTTGGTTTCAATATTAATAAATATTACAAAATTCCCACAAGGGTAGCAAATGGTGCTGTCGTTGATAAAATGAACATTCTGCTTAGGGTATCCTTGGACCCATCTTGGGGAAAAAATATGTCATCATCAATATAACACATTTCAATTTTTTTAAAAAAACAAAGCAAACAAAAAGGCATCAAAAGGCAAACAAAAAATATATTTGAAACATATCAATTCTATTTTCACTCCCTTTCTGCCCAAAACAATCTCTAAGATAAAATAACTCCTATGCTGGCTACAAGACTACTTTTTGTCTTAGGTCTTTTTTTTTTTTTTTAAGATTTTATTTGTTTATTCATGAGAGACACAGCGAGAGAGGTAGACATGGGCAGAGGGAGAAGCAGGCTCCATGCAGGAAGCCTGATGTGGGACTCAATCCCGGGACTCCAGGATCACACCAGGAGCCGAAGGCAGCGCTAAACCGCTGAGCCACCCAGGCGTCCCTAGTCTCAGGTCTTAAAAGCCTATTTCAGAGAACTTTTTCAGTGAAGCAAATCCTCTGATCAAACCTGAGAAAGTCTCAGAAGGATTTCTGGGGTCTTGAATACTTGGGAAAGTAAAAACAACAGAGGGAGAAAAGAGCTTGACCTAACAGAAAACAGGGTGTATCCTGGGCCGTTCTATTATCTTTAGTTTTGATTTTAAAAATAAGCTTTAACTTCTTCTTTGCCAATTTGAATGCCTTTAATGTCTTTTTGTTGTCTGATTGCTGAGGCTAGGACTTCCAGTACTATGTTGAACAGCAGTGGTGAGAGTGGACATCCCTGTCTTGTTCCTGATCTTAGGGGAAAGGCTCCCAGTGCTTCCCCATTGAGAATGATATTTGCTGTGGGCTTTTCATAGATGGCTTTTAAGATGTCGAGGAATGTTCCCTCTATCCCTACACTCTGAAGAGTTTTGATCAGGAATGGATGCTGTATTTTGTCAAATGCTTTCTCTGCATCTAATGAGAGGATCATATGGTTCTTGGTTTTTCTCTTGCTGATATGATGAATCACATTGATTGTTTTACGGGTGTTGAACCAGCCTTGTGTCCCAGGGATAAATCCTACTTGGTCATGGTGAATAATTTTCTTAATGTATTGTTGGATCCTATTGGCCAGTATCTTGTTGAGAATTTTTGCATCCATGTTCATCAGGGATATTGGTCTGTAATTCTCCTTTTTGGTGGGGTCTTTGTCTGGTTTTGGAATTAAGGTGATGCAGGCCTCATAGAACGAATTTGGAAGTACTCCATCTCTTTCTATCTTTCCAAACAGCTTTAGGAGAATAGAAGTCAAACTCTCCCTCTTCGCCGATGACATGATACTCTACATAGAAAACCCAAAAGTCTCCACCCCAAAATTGCTAGAACTCATACAGCAATTTGGTAGCGTGGCAGGATACAAAATCAATGCCCAGAAATCAGTGGCATTTCTATACACTAACAATGAGACTGAAGAAAGAGAAATTAAGGAGTCAATCCCATTTACAATTGCACCCAAAAGCATAAGATACCTAGGAATAAACCTAACCAAAGATGTAAAGGATCTATACCCTCAAAACTATAGAACACTTCTGAAAGAAATTGAGGAAGACACAAAGAGATGGAAAAATATTCCATGCTCATGGATTGGCAGAATTAATATTGTGAAAATGTCAATGTTACCCAGGGCAATATACACGTTTAATGCAATCCCTATCAAAATACCATGGACTTTCTTCAGAGAGTTATAACAAATTATTTTAAGATTTGTGTGGAATCAGAAAAGACCCCGAATAGCCAGGGGAATTTTAAAAAAGAAAACCATATCTGGGGGCATCACAATGCCAGATTTCAGGTTGTACTACAAAGCTGTGGTCATCAAGACAGTGTGGTACTGGCACAAAAACAGACACATAGATCAGTGGAACAGAATAGAGAATCCAGAAGTGGACCCTGAACTCTATGGTCAACTAATATTCGATAAAGGAGGAAAGACTATCCATTGGAAGAAAGACAGTCTCTTCAACAAATGGTGCTGGGAAAATTGGACATCCACATGCAGAAGAATGAAACTAGACCACTCTCTTTCACTATACACAAAGATAAACTCAAAATGGATGAAAGATCTAAATGTGAGACAAGATTCCATCAAAATCCTAGAGAAGAACACAGGCCAACACCCTTTTTGAACTCGGCCATAGTAACTTCTTGCAAGATACATCCACGAAGGCAAAAGAAACAAAAGCAAAAATGAACTATTGGGACTTCATCAAGATAAGAAGCTTTTGCACAGCAAAGGATACAGTCAACAAAACTCAAAGACAACCTACAGAATGGGAGAAGATATTTGCAAATGACATGTCAGATAAAGGGCTAGTTTCCAAGATCTATAAAGAACTTATTAAACTCAACACCAAAGAAACAAACAATCCAATCATGAAATGGGCAAAAGACATGAACAGAAATCTCACAGAGGAAGACATAGACATGGCCAACATGCATATGAGAAAATGCTCTGCATCACTTGCCATCAGGGAAATACAAATGAAAACTACAATGAGATACCACCTCACACCAGTGAGAATGGGGCAAATTAACAAGGCAGGAAACAACAAATGTTGGAGGGGATGCGGAGAAAAGGGAACCCTCTTACACTGTTGGTGGGAATGTGAACTGGTGCAGCCACTCTGGAAAACTGTGTGGAGGTTCCTCAAACAGTTAAAAATATATCTGCCCTACAACCCAGCAATTGCACTGTTGGGGATTTACCCCAAAGATACAAATGCAATGAAACGCCGGAACACCTGCACCCCGATGTTTATAGCAGCAATGGCCACGATAGCCAAACTGTGGAAGGAGCCTCGGTGTCCAACGAAAGATGAATGGATAAAGAAGATGTGGTTTATGTATACAATGGAATATTACTCAGCTATTAGAAATGACAAATACCCACCATTTGCTTCAACGTGGATGGAACTGGAGGGTATTATGCTGAGTGAAGTAAGTCAGTCGGAGAAGGACAAACGTTATATGTTCTCATTCATTTGGGGAATATAATAGTGAAAGGGAATATAAGGGAAGGGAGAAGAAATGTGTGGGAAATATCAGAAAGGGAGACAGAACGTAAAGACTGCTAACTCTGGGAAACGAACTAGGGGTGGTAGAAGGGGAGGAGGGTGAGGGGTGGGAGTGAATGGGTGACGGGCACTGGGGGTTATTCTGTATGTTAGTAAATTGAACACCAATAAAAAATAAATTAAAAAAATAAATAAATAAAAATAAGCTTTAAAAACAACTTCGAATTGGGCAGCCTGCTTTGTGGTTGTGAGCCAAGTAGGAAAACTGTTTATCAAGATGAAGTGTGTATAGCTGTACTTTAGATCTAAAAATACAGATAAACGCAGAAAATAAATGGAATTGAGGCACCTGCGTGGCTCAGTGGTTGAGCATCTGCCTTTGGCTCAGGTTGTGATCCCTGGGTCCTGGCATGGAGCTCCCTGCAGGGAGCCAGCTTCTCCCTCTGCCTATGTCTCTACCTCTCTCTGTGTGTCTCTCATGAATAAATAAATAAAAATCTTTAAAAAATAAAAAATAATAAAAGAATAAATGGAATTAAATTGACATGAATGAAAAGGTTAGAACACAAAAGAAACATTTTTTTAAGAAAAGAATGTGAGGTGGGTATATGCTTCGGAAGGAGAGTCTGATTCTACTTTAAATATTAAATATGGGATCCCTGGGTGGCACAGCGGTTTGGCGCCTGCCTTTGGCCCAGCGCGCGATCCTGGAGACCCGGGATCGAATCCCACATCAGTCTCCCGGTGCATGGAGCCTGCTTCTCCCTCTGCCTATGTCTCTGCCTCTCTCTCTCTCTCTCTCGCTCTGTGACTATCATAAATAAATAAAAATAAAAAAATATTAAATATATGCTTAAAGATGGTGGGGAAGGCAAGAGAAGGACATTAGTTTGGTGAAAGAATTTTAAGAGACTGGAGAGCACAGCTGGGGCGAGTGGAAGATACTGTATGAAACTCTAAAATGTGGAAGCAAAGAAATACCACCTTGTGTCTGTGCAGCTCTTTATGCTCATCAAAGACTAGTAAAAATGCAAAGAACTCCAAAGTTGGTGGGTAGTAGTTAGAAGGAAGAGTCTGACGGCCCTAACTTAGAGGGGAAAAAAAATCACCAAAGATGACAAGGCCAGGATGGCAGGGTGGGGGTGGGGTATGTACGAAAGGGCAGGGGAGAACAGGAATACTGAGCCAGAAAGAGAAGGCAGAAATGAAGAGAGGAGGGCAGCCCGGGGGGCTCAGCGGCTTAGCGCCTGCCTGCAGCCCAGGATCCTGGAGACCTGGCATCCAGTCCCACGTCAGGCTCCCTGCAGGGAGCCTGCTTCTTTCTCTCCCTCTCACTCTGTGTCTCTCGTGAATAAATAAATAAAAATCTTTTAAAAAGAGAGAGAGAGAGGGCAGCCCAGGTGGCTCAGCGGTTTAGCGCCGCCTTCAGCCCAGGGCGTGATCCTGGAGTCCTGAGATCGAGTCCCACGTCAGGCTCCCTGCATGGAGCCTGCTTCTCTGTGTCTCTGCCTTTCTCTGTGTGTGTGTCTCTCAATAAATAAATAAATAAATAAATAAATAAATAAATAAATAAATAAAATTTTAAAAATTAAAAAAATAAAGAGAGAGAGAGAGAGAGGAGGCGAGCAACCCTTGATGAGCGAGAGTGGGTGGGGCCCCAGAAATGGGGGGGAGGAGGTAGGGGGAGGAGGGGTGTGGAGGGGGAGGGGTGGGATGGGGCGGAAACAGCTGGAGATGTGGTCCCTGAATAAGGGGACGGGGAACGGAGACCGGTCACACAGAGAGGGGGTTTGCGGGACCGCTGGTTGGGGTAGAGGAGAAGAGGTTCACGTTTCCGGGAGAGCGGGGCTAAAGAATAGGAGGAGATGCGGTCAGAAGGAACTTTCTGGGAGATTCAAGTGAGTGGCCGGGCGCTAGCCGCCGCACCTCACGGACAGGGAAGCGCCGACGGTGGCGTAGATGTTCTCCTCTCGCTCCGGGCCCTGCGCCATGGGCTGTGCTTCTCCCCGCCGCGCCCCGCGTCCGCAGCAGTTAGCGCCGGGTCCCGGGCCGCGGGCCCCGCAAAGCGTCCGTGGTTACCACCGTATCCAGGAGACTGTAACCCCCGCTCCCATTGGCTCCGTCCTGTCGGCCTGCTCATCTGGAACCTGATTGGCGGAAGCGCTGCCGAGTCTCAGCCAATGGGAGAGCGGTGAGCGAAGTGAGCGGCGGGCCCCTCGGAGCGGGGGCTGGACAGGCCTAGCCTGGAGCAAATAATTGTAATATTAATAAGTGTCAATAGCAGAGGTTAATATTGTGTGCTGACCACCGCCAGACGTTCCAAAGGCCACGAAGCCATTATTTCATTTAAGCTTCGAATAACCCATCAGCCCCATTTTGCAGATAGGCAAAGTGAAGTGGAGAGAAGTAACTTGCCTCAGGCTGCAAAGTTGAGTGGTTCTTAAAGCCAGGTGTCAGGGGCTCCTGGGTGGCTCAGTCGTTAAGCATTTGCCTTCCGCTCAGGTGACGACCCCAGGGTCCTGGGATGGGCCGCATCCGGCTCACTGCTCATGGGGAGACTGCCTCTCCCTCTGCTTCTGCTGTTCCTCTGCTAGTGCTTGATCTGTCAAATAAATAAATAAAATCTAAAAAAAAAAAAGTCAAGTGTCATCTAAATCTAGAGCTCCAAATCTTTAATTACAATATTACTCTCAAATATAGCTACTTCAAGGAGGTGGACAGCTTCAGGAAGTAACCTGAGACAAGGCCAATATCTTGTACTGTTTCTTCCCTTCCCTCATACCCTCTCTCCCTTTCCTTCTTTCCTCCTTTCAATTCCTCCCCTCTTCCCTGCCCTACCCTTCTCCACCGTAGGTCTCTCTCCTCTGTCTTACCACTTTCTCTCTTTCCCTTCCTTCACAAATGTTTACTATCTCCTGGGCATTGAGCTAGTCACTTGAAAGTCACTTGAAACAAACAAATAGTCACTATTATCAAATCAAATATGTCTCCCTTCTTGGAACCTAGAGAGTGGCAGGGTCCAGGAAGGGGACAATTGACATCCACTTCATTATATAGATACAGAATTATAGATTGAATTAAGAAGAGGAACATGATACTGTGAGTGCTTATGTTGAGGGCCTTGATGTGGGAAACTAAGGCAAAATCTTAGCACAACCTCCAGGATCCTGTAAGTCTACTTTAACATATAAAAATTCCTTTGGAAACTTCCTTTATCTCTACCCCCTCAGATACAAGTTGGCAATCATCCCCCAAGCATATGACCCACCAATATACATCTGCAGGGTCTCATGACTAAGGTTTTATTGGACAGGAATAAATTACCATTTCCTAACAATAGCTAGCTCCCTCAAGGTCCTAGAAAACTTCCTTCCAAAATTCCTTAGAGACTTTCACTATCCCTAACCCTTTCCCAATTTGAAAGTATATAATCAGTCACTCCTTATGACCCCAGTGCCGCTCTTTCTGCCCACAGGTTCAGTCCATGTGTTTTAATAAAACCACCTTTTGTACCAAAGATGTCTTAAGAATTCTTTCTTGGCTATCAGCTCTGAACTCCCAACATCTTTCTATCAGTCCTCACCTAGTTGATGATTTCTGTGTGCATGTGCCATTTTTGCTGAGAGCAGAAGGATGAAGAGCAGTTGCTTGGGCTGGCAGGGGGGATGAAGGACTGGGAGGATGGGCAGTAGAATTGGGCAGAGGAGAGTTTTTGTAAAGGTGTTAAGACAGTACAACAGATTGGATGAATTGGGAAGGAGTGTGATTGGAACAGAAAGAGATTAAGACAAAAATACTGAAGATGAAGCTAGAGATGGAGCCAAGGGTGAGGTAAAGGCCAATCTGAGAATTCTGGTTTTTCTCCTAAGGGCCAATGCAAACACATTAAATAACTAAGCAGGAAAGTGACATGATCAAATTTATGTCTACAAAAGATTTTGGCTGCAGAATAATTATAAACTGGCTAGGAGAGTAGGGAAAATACAAGTAGGAAGATCTGTTAGGAGCCCAATTTCATGGTCCTAACAAGGGAAGCAAAACAGGGTTTTCAAACTCACCACTACTGGCATTTGGATCTGGATTGGAGGGTTGGTGGGGAGTCCCATTCAGGATATTTTAGCAGCATCCCTGCCAGTAGCACCTTCACAGTTGGGACAATAAAAAATGTCTGTGGACATCGTCAAATGTCCATAGGGGGCAAAATCACCCCTAGTGGAAAACCACTGATCAGTCAATGTATTAGAAATTATTTTACTTTTTTTTTTTTTTTTTTTTTACCTTTTGGCTCCCAGAGCAGCACCATGGCAGTTAGCAAGAACAAGCACCTTACGAAAGGCGGCAAAAAGGGAGCCAAGAAGAAAGTGGTTGATCTATTTTCTAAGAAAGATTGGTATGATGTGAAAGCACCAGCTATTTTCGATATAAGAAAAATTGGAAAAACACTAGTCACAAGAACTCAAGGAACCAAAATTGCATCTGATGGTCTCAAGGATCACGTTTTTGAAGTTAGCCTTGCTGATCTGCACAATGATGAAGTTGCATTTAGAAAATTCAAGCTAATTACTGAGGATGTGCAGGGCAAAAACTGCCTGACAAATTTCCATGACCCATGACAAAATGTGCTCCATGGTCAAAAAATGGCAGACCATGATTAAAGCTCATGTTGATGTAAAGACTACCGATGGTTATTTGCTTCATCTATTTTGTGTTGGTTTTACTAAAAAATGCAATAATCAGATTTGGAAGACCTCTTATGCTCAGCACCAACAGGTCTACCAAATCCGGAAAAAGATGATGGAAATCATGACCCGAGAGGTGCAGACAAATGACTTGAAAGAAGTGGTCAATAAATTGATTCCAGACAGCATCAGAAAGGATATAGAGAAAGCTTGGCAGTCTATTTATCCACTCCATGATGTCTTCATTAGAAAAGTAAAAATGCTGAAGAAGCCCAAGCTTGAATTGGGAAGACTCATGGAGCTTCATGGCGAAGGTAGTAGTTCTGGAAAAGCTACTGGGGATGAGACCGGTGCTAAAGTTGAATGAGCTGATGGATATGAACCACCGCTCCAAGAATCTGTTTAAAATTCAGACATTTAATGGTGACAAATAAAAACATATTTGTGATGTTTTTTTTAAAAAATAAATTATTTTAGAAGGTAAAAATCAAAAGGATTTGGTGGTGGGTTAATAAAGAGAGGTAAAAGAGAAGGAAGAATCAAGGATGTTCCTGAATTTCTTACTATAGTTAGAGATAGTGGTGCCCTTCACTGACATGAGTGAAGAAAGAATGGAAACGTGTTTCTGCTCTAATGATTTTTTTTCCTGAAATGTAAATGCCCAACACACACAGTGCTTAGTGCTAAAAAAAACTGCACAGAATTGTCTGACAAAATCCCATACTTCTGAGTCACGGGGAGAAGTGGCATGAAGAAAAGTCAAGCTCTCCTCTCTGGTACTTCCTAAACCCTGGGCAATTTCTATTGCCACTCCGTCACTAATTGGCTCATTTGTGTTTTGAACAAGCCCTCCCTCTAAACATACATTTAACCACAACCTGAGCATTTTAAAACTAACACCAGAGAAGAATGTGATGAGGCAAATCCTGCCACTGCTCCCAGGGTAAATGATAGATAGAAGGTATAAGGTAGACAGGAAGTGTATACTCTGGAAAAGAGATACTGGCCAGGCTGCATCAGCCATGATCCAAAAAACCTGAACTTGCCCAGTGCTAGAGCAAAAGAGGAACTGAATGGAATCAAATTGAAAAAAAGCCATCTTACTTCATGAAACCCTGACTGAGGTTTAGATGAAAAGATCTCCAGCTGGGTTTCTGGGATATCTGTTGTTGATATTCAGGAGGAGATGCCCTGTTCTCTGGAGATGCCAGTTACAGGAAAATGAACAGCCTATCTTAGTCTAGAGGTGGAAATATAGATCATCCCAGAAAATGGACTGGTAGGGGCAAATCAGGAAAATCTGTTCTAGTGCTCACTCCGAAAGATTTACAGATGGTAGAAACAAAAGCTTCCTCTAGAAACTAGTTTTCTCTAATCAGTGACCTGAAGGAGCAGCCCTAAGCATTCTGTGATGATAACCAGTATGTTCCACCATTTTTGAGAAGCACCCAAACCCCCTAAACACAACCTATCCCTCTCAACTCCCTTTCTCCTTGCAAATCTCCACCCTACCACCTTAGACCAGTCCTGGACAGAATAAGCATAAACCTAAGCATTAGGTTTTATAGCTTTGTAGGAGAATTCAGCTTAATGCTCCCCCCCAAAAAAGTAATGGTCAATTTAAGTCTACTGAACCCTAAGACCAAAATCTGTCCACAACCAGCCACAGAATAAAAAATTGCTTATTTCCCACTAAGAGATTATTTCACTCCTGGCTTCTCTTGAGTCCCAGCCTAACTCCATGATATCTGAAAGATGAATTTTCACTAAATTTTTCATCAAGCCCGGGGCCAAAGGCAGGAGCTAAACCACTGAGCCACCCAGGGATCCCCTAATGAATAGTTTTAAAGTAAAGGAAAACGATTTGCAATAGGCATTACCTCCTTATTCTTTGGAAACTGGACCATTTTACAGTAGTGTTGATAATAAACCACAATTTATTGAGCTCCTACTATGTATTGAGAATTTAATATGATCTGAATCCTCCCAACAACCACAGTACAGAAGAAACTGGTGCTTAGAGAGTTGAAGTATGTAACTTAAGTTTGCACATTAATTCTGCACAGATTTCCTCTCTGCTCAGTTATAATAGCAGCTGACTCATGCTGCTACTCTGTCTGCTACACATTTATTAAATGTGTATGATTTTATCCCTACTGAATAGACAGGGAAATGGAATCTCAGAAAAGTTAAGAATTTTGTACTGGATATCACAACCTCAAATGGATTTGAACCCAGATAGTTTTAATTGTCTTAAAGGGCCCTTCTTTCCAGAGATGTGCAGACTTGAAATTTTAGAACAAACTGAGCATTTAATTTGAATCGACCACTTTTTTTCTGGAAGAGGAAAAATGGGGAATCCTTCATAATTCCCACAAGTTTTAGAATACAAAATATGGGACCAGGTTACATTTTTATGGAAATTTTGGGCTAATTAGTAAAAATGGCTGAATGTTATTTCCTGCATTTAATCTAACATTTTCAGGCTTAACTTTCACATTTCAAATATTTTATAGTGTATGTAGAACAGACTTTTATGATCACATTTCTTGTCTTGTCCCAGTTGCTTCCTTGATCATGATACTGAAATAACTACACTTGGTTGAAACATGGAAAGGATTTGCAAACAATATCCAAGTAAGTAATACACTGGATCTACAGTGTTAGGGAATGCTTTAAAGGAGATGACTGAGAAATTTAGTTATATTAAGGGGAGAGGGGAGATTATCACATCAGGCCCACCCTGAATTCCAAGGCAAGAATATAAATATATACCTTTAAGCCATTTATCCAAGTATTTTAAATGATTTATTTAAATTTAAAAGTCAAAATATAAATTACAAAAATGAAAATTAAAAATTCAAATAATAATTTTTAAATAAAGCCAAAATTGTTTCCTTTTTTATTTTAGTTAAATCTTTCATAATATTTTATATCAAAAATTAGGGGCAACCCGGGTGGCTTAGCAGTTTAGCACCACCTCCCAGCCCAGGGTGTGATCCTGGAGACCCAGGATCGAGTCCCACATAGGGTTCCCTGCATGAAGCCTGCTTCTCTTTCTGCCTCTCTCTCTCTCTCTCTCTCTCTCTCTGTGCCTCTCATGAATAAATAAATAAAGTCTTAAAATAATAATAATAATAATAATATTTTATATCAAAAATTGTAATTCTAATCTTCAATATCCACCTAGTCAAAGGAAAGATTGGTGTCAGGCTCCAACATGTTTCATCTTGACCTACATACATAAATAAATGTAGACATAATAAGATTTGTATCATATTGTAAAACACTCGTCAGTCTCGTGTTAAAATTGCCAATGCCACACTAATTCACGAGAACTCCTGGAACCACAAATTGGAGCCCAAAGAGAAGTAAGAAAATAGTTACTTGATTCTTGATTCTACTGGGGAAGTGTACTATGAGAGCAGTGATGCATTCATACTCTCAGAAACAAAGGGCTAGACAAATTAATACATTAATACACCATGCTGTTGGGGAGGAAAATTTTTCTCTAGACAAATATATTAATTTGTCTTTTCTCTTATCCAAGCATTTCTGCTAATCAGTATTTCCCTACACTCCCTAAGTAGTTTCCACCTCTGATGTCAGTAGAAGAAGTTCATTATACAAACCTTGAAGTGGTCAAACACAGTAAGTAGTCTGGTTTTGAGGAAACCAGCCACAGCGGGGGAATCCGGGGCAAGAAGAGGGTTAGTTACTGCAGTAGATCATTAGGGTCACCAGGTCCTTGGGGAATGTTGAGCACTATATCCTACACCACAGAAGTGTGGGCCCTTTAAAGCATGGGGTCCCTGGTATGGGCACTCCATGTGGCAACTGTGGATGGTACTGTCACATATGTTTGACAAACTATTTAGTGAAAGATAAAATAACGTGGGAGAAAAACTTTGTAGGAGATAATGAAAGAGGAAAACAGTGAAATTTATAAGAAATATGATTTAAAAAAATTACAGTGTAACAAAAAGTCAGAAGTTAACTCCTGCTGAAGGTACCTGGTAGTAGAGTGCATTGAGATGGGCCGGGCGAGGCTTCTGAAGTTGCCCAGGGTCTTGGATCCCCTGCAATTTCACAGAATACTGGTATCTATGAATTCTAATATGGACTTTATTTAAAGAAAGCCAAGGACCATTAATAGACCAAAACAACTCAATTTGCATTGTACCATAAATATCACTTAAAATAGCGCTTTAGGAGAGCATTAAGTATCAAGTTTTTGAAGACTGTGGTTTACTATCATTACATATTCAAAATTTGAGTTTGAATGTCCTCTTAAGAAGCTTCAAGATTGGGGATCCCTGGTTGGTGCAGCGGTTTGGCGCCTGCCTTTGGCCCAGGGTGCAATCCTGGAGACCCGGGATCAAGTCCCATGTCGGGCTCCCAGTGCATGGAGCTTGCTTCTCTCTCTGCCTCTCCCGCCCCCCGTGACTATCATAAATAAATAAAAACTAAAAAAAAAGAAGCTTCAAGGTTCATCTGCATTAAATTCTTCACTGAAACTTCTTACAAAAGTAAAAGCTAAAAGCACTAAAATCCAATAATACATGCTGTTTTATATACTTTTATCTGACTTCCCTTCCATTTCCTTTGCCCATAGGGTCTTTCATACTTGTGTTCCCTTAAACTGGAAGCAAGGCAACAGTGCTTTGCAAAAAATACATGTTCTGCAGCCATATGTTTTTACAGGTAGAAACCTGGCGTGACAAATTTAGGATCAGATGCTTCATTGTATTCTATGACAAATCTTGAGTCTACAATAAGAAAGTGAGGATGAAGTGGTGAAAATACACATTTGAGTTCAGATTATACTGTAGAGGCTATGTGATTTAGAGAAAAGAGCCTCCAGGTTAAAAGTTCATGTTCTTATTCTTACTTATTACTGGATATGTGATAGCTGGAAGAGCTGAAACTTTCTGAAATACACTTTTGAAAATTGGGCTATATCTTAAAATCACTATAGGGTGGGTCTAGTCCTGACATGAATGTTATTGTTTGTGCTTGAACTTGCAAGATGGATTGTCAATGGCTTGAAAGAAAATCCCAGAGACAATAAGAGAGCATCCTTGTTCCATTATCAAATGAAATGCTCCTGTTGGCACAGAGGACAATGCAGGGGGAGAGGGTTGGCAAGTGAGGTAGGTGTAAATGAACACCTATGACTCTGACTTGAGAAATTATTCAAAAGAGCTGGATTGTAAAAGTGAACAGGTTGTAAAAAAAAAACTTAATTCAATCACTTACTTTTTGTTTTTGTTTTTTATACTTCCACAAGAGTAATATAGGATAAAATATATATTGATGAAATACGGTAGTAGTTAAGAGATCAGACTCTGATCTCAGTTCATAATTGAAAAACCAGCTCCACCATTCAGAAATATGTTGCTTTTGGAAAGTCATTTAATTTCTGTCTCTGAGTTTCCTCATCCATGAGATGGTAATATTAAATATTAATTTAATTTAATTTTATGTAATTCTTCGGATTGTGAGAATTAGAATTTTTTCATGTAGAACACTTAGCAGACACCTAGCAGGTAGTGTGCATTCACCAGATTGAAATGATCTCTACATCCTGTTTAACAATATTTTCATTTAATAGTATATCTTGAACACATTCCTGCATCAGTATATATAGACCTACATCATGCTGTTGGGGAGGAAAATTTTTCTCTACCCTTCCAGATTCTTTTGACTGGTCTAAGAATTAAGTTGACATGGGAAGGATTAATAGGAGAAAATCAAATTTCATTGCATATGTTTGGGAATCCACATAAACATGAGAGATTCCAAAGATAGGCAAAATGAAGTATATATTGTTGTGCCCAAGATCGCGATTCCGAGAAACCACCAAGGAGCCGACACCGATGCAAGCACACTAGGGTTTATTTACAAGCTCGAGCTTAGATCCAAGTATACTCCACACAGCGGAGCAGGGATTTGGACCCTGAAGTGGGTTACAGCTGGGTTTTTTATGGGCTGGCCTAGGGGATTTTCAGAAGGTGTGGAGGAATTTTTTCCATTCCAATATGGGGGAAAGGGTGGGGGAGTTTCTTAAGATCTGATATGGGATTCTCTGCCGAGGGCATTCTGAGCTTTATTGTCTTTCCGATATGGGATTCCCTACCTAGGACATTCTTAGCTTTATTGCCTTTCCTATATGAGAGTCCCTGCCTAGGACATTCTGCAGTTTTTCCTGTAAAGTTCAGCTCTTATTCCCAGGGGCTTAAGATAACTGTACTTGTGCTAATGCTAAACTTGAGGTGGAATGGCCTTAATTTTTCTCGGCCTCCACATATATGTCATCCTAAACTTGAGGAGAAGGGTATAGGAATCTGGGGCTTCAAAGAGGAGGACAATTTACAGAAAGGTGAAAAAGAGCAAGTGCTTGGTAAACAAATGTTTGCCGGGCCATATAGAAAGAGTGTGACATAGGGGGGAATCTTAACAAACAGATTTTTCCAAGTTTCCTCCTGTCTACTACACCTAGTTTATATTCTATTGTCATTTATGGTGATAGCTCCTTCCTCGGACAGGTCCTTGATCTAAATTCTTTTAGGTAGTTAGGGGGAAAGTCAAAGGTTCTTCTTGAGGCTTCTGTTTCTTTAAAATAATCAGCCTAAAATCCACATGCCAAAGAAACACATTTTGGAGTGGCGAATTTTTCTTCTCTACAATCCCTTTTAATACTAGTTACATTGTGTTTTTGTTTTTTATGTTTTTTTCAAAATCAATTTCTTAAACTAAAATTTTTTTTAAACTAAAATTTTTTGAGATATAGCATATTGTAATAACTCAGACTATATAGAAAAGTTTTCAAATGAAGACAGTCTATTTCATTTCTTCTCATCTTATCCTTCCCTACCTCAATTCCATTGTCCAGAAGCCACCTTCCAGCATAAGAAATGGAACATAACCAATACTCTGGAAGGGTCCCACCATGCCATTTCTTCCTTGCCCTGGAGGTATTCACTCTCCTAAATTCTGTTTATTGCTCCTTGTTTTTCAATTCTACCCCATATACATGGGCCATAACTGACATGGTTTCATTTTGCATGGTTTTTTTTTTCTGTTTTTCTAGTTTGTTTGTTTTTTTTCCAATGCAGGGCTTGAACTCACAACCTTGAGATCAACACTTGAGCTGAGATCAAGAGTTGGACACTTAACTGACTGAGCCATCCAGGCACCTCTCATTTTGCATGTTTTCAAAGTTAATATACATAGTCATATATATACCATTTTGTGACTCACTTTTATGATTCAATTGTGTGTTTTTGAGATACATTTATGTTAATAGCTGCAGCTATAGTGTATTAGTTTTCATTGCTGGATAGTTTGTCATTATATAAATATACCACAGATTATTTACCCATTGTACTCTCCGTGAACTTTTACCACCCTGTTTTCCTTTTTCTTTTTTGTTTTGTTTTGTTTGCTTTTCAAGCTCCTTTCTTTATGGACTGTTTATTCCTGTATGGCATCTTATTTATGAGGATTATAATGATTTTTTTTTCCTACTTGACCTCATTCTGGGCCCTACTAAATTTTTCAGTCATTCAGCCTGTATTCGTCTATGGAATCTTTTTGATGAAGGCAGCTATGGACTGTCATAGAATGTTAATTCTTTAAGAAGGCAAGGGCTCCTAATTTTCAAAGAAATTTTAAATATGGTTAGTTAAAACAATAACAAGTGAAGCATTTCATGTAACTTTTAATATTCCTAACTCACTCTGTAAAAATAGCTTATTAATTTTAATTGATCACATACTAAAAAGTATAAAATTATTCAAATTACATTTCTTTTTTTTTTTTTTTTTTTTAAAGATTTTATTTATTTATTCATGAGAGACAGAGAGAGGCAGAGACACAGGCAGAGAGAGAAGCAGGCTCCATGCAGGGAGCCTGATGTGGGACTTGATCCCGCGACTCCAGGACCACGCCCTGGGCTGAAGGCAGGCACTAAACCGCTGAGCCATCCAGGGATCCCTCAAATTACATTTCTGATGTTTATATCAGCATTATGAACAATTGACAAATTATAGAAAGAGCCCAAATGTCCATCAACTGATGAATGAATAAAGAAGATGTGGTATATGTATATACAATGGAATATTACTCAGCCATCAAAAAGAATAAAATCTTGCCATTTGCAATGTGAATGGAGCTAGAGTGTATGATGCTAAGTGAAATAAGTCAGAGAATGACAAATACCATATGATTTCACTCATATGTGGAATTTAATAAACAAAACAGTTGAACATAGGGGAGAGGGGAAAAGACAAAAGAGGGAAGCAAACCATAAGAGATTCTTAACTATAGTGAACAAACTGAGGGTTGACAGAGGGAGGTGGATGGGGGATGGACTAAATGAGGGATGGGTATTACAGAGTGCACTTGCTGTGATGAACACTGGGTATTATATGTAAGTGATGAATCACTTAATTCCACTCCGGAAACCAATATTACATTATATGTTAACTACCTATAATTTAAATAAAAACTTGAAACAAAACAAAAAGAAAACTCAAGCAAAAAACACCAAGTTACATTCCTGAAAAGTCCTAAAAGAATTTTGTATCAGGTGGTTGTATATGGTCAGAAAAGACAGGTGGTACTTGTAAGGTTGAAAACTGTTTCTTGGGCAGCCATGGTGGCGCAGCCGTTTAGCGCCGCCTGCAGCCCAGGGCGTGATCCTGGGTACCCTGGATCGAGTCCCACGTCAGGCTCTCTGTATGGAGCCTGCTTCTCCCTCTGCCTCTTTCTCTGCATCTCTATGAATAAATAAAATCTTAAAAAAAAAGAAAATTGTTTCTTATCACCAGGACCTCCAAGTCTTGATTTTCAACCAGTAGAAGTAATTCAAGTTAGCCCCCTCAAGTTAATTATTGACAATTACAGCTGTAAAAAGTGAAATACTGTGCCCTTTCACCTGTGACTAACAGCTGTGTGAATCTAGATGGTTACATTATGTACACAAACACAAAAGGCTTGGAGATGATCCACTATAAATCGCAGCAGTACTTCAGGACAGTAGTTTCCTGGGACAATATAGTTTCTTTTCAATTTCTTCCTTTGAGCAATTAACATTTTAATTGGATTTTTCAAATCATTACAGCAAAATGTTACTCTGTTCAGGCTAATTAGGGGACAAGCCATTAAAGAAAAAAGTGTTCAAATAATGTCCTGACCTGCAATTATTAGGTTGGCCAATCAGAGATTTAAATTTATAGAGTTAATTTGCATGACATCATAAATGTGCTAAAAGACATCAAAAGTTAGTGTTCTAAAAAAGAGTTAAATAGGACACATGTTTTAGCAAAAAAATGGGCTTTAATTTTTTTCATTTATTATCTGTAACAATAAGCATCTATTTAACATTTCTTTTGTGCCAAGAACTGTTCTAAGTGCTTTTTATATATTTATTAATTTAATGCTTCTTCAAATTCTATAAAGGAGGCAAAAAGTTTTTAGCACTGCATTTACAGATGAGGGAATTAAATCACAAAGGAGGGGCACCTGGGTGGCTCAGTCAGTTAAGCATCTGCCTTTGGCTCAGGTCATGATCCCAGTGTCCTGGGATCAAGCCTCCTGCCGGGCTCCCTGCTCAGCAAGGAGTCTGCTTCTTGTTCTTCCTTTCCCCCTACTCATGTTCTCTCTCTCTCTCTCTCTCTCTCTGTCTCAAATAAATACAATTAAAAAAAAACACACACACAAAGGGAATTTGCCCACATTCACACAGTTAATAAGGGGTTATTCTAATTCATATGGTTTCATAATAAATTCATATGTTGAATTATTAATTCATAAATCCATATGCTGAAACCCCAACCACCAGTACCTCAGAATGTGACTTTATTTGGAAATAGGTTCATTACAGCTGTAATTAGTTAAAGTAAGATGAGGTCATACTAGAGCAGGGTGGGCCTCTGATCCAATATGACTAGTATCCTTCTAAAGAGGGGCAATTTGGGCATAGACACGCACACAGGGAGGATGCCATGTGAAGGTGAAGCAGAAATGGGGTGATGCTTCCACAAGCCAAGGATGCCAAAGATTGCCAGGGAAGCCACCAGAAGCGAAGGGAGAGGCATGAAACAGTTTCTCCCTCACAGTCTTCAAAAGGAAGCAACAACACTGCTGACACTTTGATCTCAGACTTCTGGCCTCCAGAACTGCAAAAATAAATGTCTGTTGCTTAAGCCACTGAGTTTGTGGTACTTTGTTAACCTAAGCCTTGCAAAGTAATACAGGGGTGGAGTCAGGATCAAACCCAAGCAGGAAGGCTGCAAGATTGGTGTGCTTATCACCTCACTCTCTGCCTCTCTCAGAACAGAACAAATCAAAATAAAAACAGACACCAACACGGAGCAAATAAATGGCACAGGAGTTACCAGCTTTCAAATCTAGGCAGAGGAGCAAAACACTGACTACTCTTTTCCTGTGTCCCTACCATGTACTCTGGACCTCTTCTTCTCTACCCTTTAAGTTAAGGGGTTGTTTTAGCAGTGGCTCCAGCCAGATATTTTTCCCAGATCTACAAGTCTAAATCTACTCAGCCCACCTGTGGGACTTTGAGCCCGTGTCCCCCTACTTGGCTTCAAAATCCAAAGTTTTAATAGATTTCTGAAAGCAGCACCATCATTTTGTTAGTAATATCCACATATGTGCTATTTCCTTTGGATTAAAATTAAAAAGATTTTAAGGGGTGCCTGGGTGGCTCAGCGGTCGAGCCTCTGCCTTTGGCTCAGTTCGTGATCCTGGGGTCCTGGGGTCGAGTCCTGCATTGGGCTCCCTCTGCCTGTGTCTCTGCATATGTCTCTCTGTGTCACTCATGAATAAATAAACAAAATCTTAAAAAAATAATAAAAAAGATGTGTCCTACAGGTGACAGTCGCAACAATGGCCGTCCTAGTAGTCATATTAAGCTAATAGTGACAAGGAAAGGAAAAGGCTGTACACATGGCTGGGCGACCTGGCACCGGGCCATGGACAGGTATCTTTGCAGAGTAAATTCTGAACTGTGAGCGAACTCTGGGCCCGGGGCCACGAGCCCTGAAATCAGGAAAATCAGGAGAGTTCTGGGGCTGAGGGGGAACTTCAACCAGACCCGTGCCTCCTGCGAGCAGCCGGGGGCGGGGTGGGGGCGGTCAGGGTCAGGGGGAGGCATGCACCTGCGTGGAGGCAGGACTGGGGACCACTCTGCTTCTGCGGGGGGTGGCTCTGAGGGTGTCGAGCCGCTTCTGCGCCTCTGGCCGGGGGCGCCTGGCGGCCAGCACAGTGCTCCTGGGCACAAGGAGGGCGCGTCAGGTGGGCTCCCGGCTGCGGTTTCCTGCGGCCCACCTAGGCCACGGGGGCGGCGCATCCCTCCCCGCGGAGAGCGGGAAAGGGAGCCGGGGCGCCCGCGGGGCGGGACTACAGGGCCCCCAGCTAGCGGCCGGCCTAGGCCTGCGCTCCGGAGAGGAGGGGGAGGAGGAAGCTCCGAGGGAGGGGCGGCCACTTCCTGACTCGCCTGCCAAGCGGAGGCCCGAGCTCCGAGCTCCGTCCGCGCCGCGCCGCGATGTCCGCAGGGTCAGCCAGGAGCCTGGCGAAGGGTGAGGCGCGTGGCCTGGAGTGGCTGCCCCGGAGCCGCCTGGGGTCCCCCACGGGGCGGGGGGGGGGGGGCCGGGCCGGGCCGCAGCGCGCGGGACCTCTGGGCGGCCCTGGGCGGCGGGGGGTGCGGTGCCCGCCGCTCTCGCTCTCGGGAGCTCACGGCCTCCGCGTCTGCCCCGCAGGAAGCGCGCCCCCGGGGCCGGTCCCCGAGGGCCTCATCCGCGTCTACAGCATGAGGTTTTGCCCGTTCGCCCAGAGGACACTCTTGGTCCTGAAGGCCAAGGGGATCAGGTAAGGGCTCGGGTGGGAGCCGTTCCCCCAGCGGCCTGGCAGCAGCTGCTGGGGTAGGGGGCGGCCGGGTGGGCAATCTCAGGGCCCCAGGGTCTTCCCTTCCTGCAAAATAAACTATTCTCGGACTTTTGGAGGACAAAGCAAATTATGAACCCACTTCCCAGGTGAGGGGTGGGAGGACTGCCACAGATTACACCAGTCTGGGATACCCCATTTCCATCAACCTAACCATTTTATGGATCTGAAAAGCTGAGGTTCTCATGAAGTTGGTGGTAGGCCGAGATCCCTTGACAGGTAATGACCAGCGGCCGCTCTTTTAGCTCTGGTAGATCACTGATTCCTGGTTCACTGACCTTTTGCTTTCACCACACTTATACATGCATGCCCATCTTACATGATACTGTTTGCTGTTATTCTGATTATATAGTCCCTTCCCTAATAGCTGGCAGTTTACCCCAGTGCAGAGTCCAAGCCTTGACCTGGTGCTGAGTCACTATACTGTACATATTTCTGTAGCTTGGGTTGTTGAGTCAAAGTGTATATGCTTAAAAATTCAATCTTTTGTGAAGCCTCTTTGCAATTAAAGTTTTTAAAAAGATTGATTTATTTATTCATGAGAGACAGAGAGAGGCAGAGACACAGAAGGAGAAGCAGGCTGCTCACAGGGAGCCTGACATGGGACTGGATCGGATCACATCCTTTGTTTTTTTTTTTTTTAAGATTTTTTAAAAAAAATATTTATTCATGAGAGGCAAAGAGAGAGAGAGAGAGAGAGACACAGGCACAGGCAGAGGGAGAAGCAGGCTCCATGCAGGGAGCCCAACATGGGACTTGATCCCGGGACTCCAGGATCAGCCCTGGGCTGAAGGCAGCGCTAAACCGCTGAACCACCCGGGCTTCCCAAAACCAAATGGTTTTTGAGTATTGGTTATCCATGGGGAATATACAACAGTCACATGGCTCCTGACACCAATATCCATTGGAGTTGCTTTCCTTCCAATGATCTTTGGAATCTGTTGAGCAGACATTAGGTACCTGTGGTAAAGAAGTTTAAAACATAGTCCTCATTCTTAAGAAATTTTCTATCCATGTGCTTAGGGTTTATAAACTAATTTTAGTCTTCTAGGGAAAGAATTAGGCAGACAATAATTTTCCCCAAAAGAATGTAAGATACGTTCCAAAGAAAAAAATATATTTTCAGATTAGCCATCACTTCACTAAGATTTGCATCTTATTCGGATGAAATTGATCCTGAACACATAGCAAAATATTCAACATTTAGTAACATTTATCCAGAATGTTATGTTTTATCCAAATACTACAATATTTTCCATATTAGAATTTCTTATAATAAGAAATTAAGAGTAATCTTATTCAAATAGGATTGAAAAAAGATATATCTTGTGCTCATGTAATTGAAAAGTACAGGAGCAAAGAACAGCTGGATTGGGAAACATAAAGTCCTGATTCATGTGCCCCTCTGGAACTCTAGGTTGAAAACAACCCTACCTTATTTACTGGGATAGTTTTCTAAAGGAAAAATTGAACTGATTTATAGTGTGTGTATGGGGGTGGAGAAAACAGTTGGCAGGTAGTGCAAACAACAGAGGTCTTCTACATTCATGGACCAGTCTTTAGTTTGATGCCCAGAAGACTTTTGTTAGAGAGGTGCTAGATTTTTGCTACATGGTATCACCTAACTAAGCGTGGTTTTCTCTAAAGTGCATATTCCAACTTGTTACGGCAGGTGTGTTGACTTGTGGGCTCATAATGTCAGGTTACCAAATGCATGTGTGTTCTAAGAACTTTCTTTATCACAAAAGCCAGGCTCTACCTTTTGTTTTCATGGTATAAGATTTCAGAAATGTTAATTCCTTGGCAGGGATTGGCCTTGGATTTCTTTTGATGACTCATAATCTGTCAGCACATGAACCTCTATATACACAAATGTATACTAGTGTTCAATCCAGCCCTTCTTGTTTCCATGGGGGATTACATATTTAAATCCTCAAACTAAACACTGTTCTAACGACTGAGGTGGATGGGGAAATAGGAAACAAGAGGTGTTGGAGTATATTATTTTTTAGTAACTAACTTGTTCTATTGAACAGTTACCCAGCTTGGACAATTACACGGACCTGGCTTTAACAATTATATGAAACTTTCCTTTCTCTCATTTCCTCTATAATCTCTCAGGCAGGAAACAAGTTAGATCTAGTTACAGTCTGAATACAGCTTGGATTTCATCTGGTTTCTTCCCTTTTGGTTTGCTTAGTGTGATTTACCCATGTAACATTTAAAGATTTTATTTATTTATTCATGAGAGACACACAGAGGCAGAGATATAGGCAGAGGGAGAAGCAGGCTCCTTGAGGGGAGCCTGATGTGGGACTCGATCCCAGGACTCCCGGACCATGACCTGAGCCAAAGGCAGATGCTCAACCACTGAGCCACCCAGGCATCCCTACCCATGTAACATTTTAAAAAATATCAGTGCATGGACATTTAATCTGAAACTTTATATTGTGGGTGGATTTTTTGGATTCCTTAATAACCTTCTTTTCAATTTAGCAAAAGGAATTGAATTTTATCATATTGATTCTCATATAGTAATTAGTGAATACAATTTGGCTAGTTACCTTATATAATTTACGATTAGAATACTGCTTAGTCCAAAATGGGGTATGTTATTGACAATCTTGAAGCATTTCCACTTATTCATTCATTCATTCAACAAATATTTGCTCAACCCTATCCGACAATCTTGAAGCATTTCCACTTATTCATTCATTCAACAAATATTTACTCAACCCTATCTGAAACCATTTTTGTTTTCATAGGATTTAAATGTATTTGAAATTTTATTCCTGTACATGTTTATTAATATGAACAAGGTGTTGTGTCCAAGATTGCGAATCCGCGAAACCACCAAGGAGCCGACACCGATGCAAACACACGAGGGTTTATTTACAAGCTCGAGCTTGGGTCCAAGTGTACCTGACACAGTGGAGCAGGGACTTGGACCCCGAGACTAAGAGGCGTAGCAGCTTTACAGGGGCCAGTGGCCAATGAGATTGTAACGTACGCAGAAAGTTGCAGTCCACACACAGGTGGCCGATTGAATTACATTTTACCCTATAGTATCCATTTGAGCTGGCCTATTACTTTGGTCAGAATTGGCGCTCAGTTTTGGCTGGCACAAGGCAGAGTTACATGGTTATGAGCCGATTTCCGATTAGGGTGTGCCCAGCGGCTGGACTAGGGTGGGGCAGCGCCTTAAGCAATAAGCAGGTCATGTGGGGGTGATACAGGAGGTGGCAGGTGCAGCACAAAATGGGAGTTAATCCTGCTCTGCTTGTCAAGGGGTAGGGGATTTTTGTTAAATTTCCTGGGTCCAAAAAAAATTAAAATTTCCTGGGTCCCACACAAGGTACATAAAATCCCTGCTTTCATGGAGCTTGCATTATCGAGAGGTGACATAAGCATGTAAATAAATGGGCAAAGTAATTTCAGGTATATGTCATCGGTTCAACGAAGAAAGTGAAACAAAATGATCATGTAGTAGAGGCTCTCAGCAGCTTCAGAGACAGTAGTCAGGGAGGGCCTGAAGACAGGCAGAGATAGCAGAGGAACACAATGTAAATGCTCTAAGGTGAGAACATGTTTGGCAAATTCAAGGGACATAAAAAAGGCCAGTGTGGCCAGATTGTAATGACCGGCGGCCAATTCCTAGGAAACAGGGATGACAGGAAAGAAGGGGCCAGAGCACATGCCACAGAGGGGTTTAGTTTTTTTATCCTCATTGCAATGAGAATCAATCAATGGGTTGCAAACAGGAGGGTGACCTGATCCAATTTACTTTTGTGTGTGGAAAATGGACTGTGGGGAGGACACAGTGGAAGCAGAGAGGCTGGGAGGAGAATACAGTAGAGGTCCAGCTGGCAAATAATGTTTTGGACAAGGAGGCAGGCAGTGGTCAAACTGAGATGTTGATATGATTTGGAGGTCTAACTGACAAGTCTTGATGATCCATTTGACTTGAGGAAGAGGGAGCAAGGGAAAAGGGATCCAGACTGAGTTGAATCCTAAATTTGGGGTCTGATGAGCTGAGTGGATGGTAGGACCAGTGAGGATTTACTCAGAAGTACAAAAAAAAGTGCCACTCTCTTCATTGCTTTCCATGTCTCTTTCAGGCATGAAATCATCAACATCAACCTGAAAAATAAGCCTGAGTGGTTCTTTAAGAAGAATCCCTTTGGCCTAGTGCCAGTTCTGGAAAACAGTCAGGGTCAATTGATCTATGAATCTCCTATCACTTGTGAGTATCTGGATGAAGCATATCCAGGGAAGAAGCTGTTGCCGGATGATCCCTATGAGAAAGCTTGCCAAAAGATGGTGTTTGAGTTATTTTCCAAGGTGTGTATATAAGAAACTTCAGCTCCTCTCTGAAGAAACTTTGCTTTTCAAGCTAAGTCAGTGTTGTCATTTGTGATTCAGTGATGTAGGAAAGGAAAACAAAGCAGTGCTCCCGTCTGCTCTGACATGTCCTGCAAACCTGCTTGCCTCTCCAGAGTTAGCCCTCTTCACTCTTCAGACCCTGTGTTCTAGCCACACCGAAGGTTTTGTTTTCCCAGACTCCCTACCTCCTCCTAAACTTTTGCTGGGAGGTTCTTCCCCCTTCTCTCACTTTGCCTGATTATCTCCAAGTTCTCTTTCATGTGTCTGCTCAGGTTCTGCTGCCTTCCAGAAGCGTGTCCGGGCTGGGTTGGTGCCCAGCCCTAGGGTCTGACATGTGCTAACTCCTGTCAGTGACTGCCTTCTTGCCTGTGTTGCACCGGGGCTGTGAGCTCCTTTCGGCAGAGGCCGCGTTCCCATCACTGTTGGCTCCCTGCCTCAGTCTCCCACCAGCTCTGCCACTCCCTAGCTGTGTGACTCTGAGCAAGTTACTTATTTACTTCTGTGCCTCAGCTTCTCACTTGTAAAAGGAGTATAGTAATTGCTCTGTTCTTCTGGATAAAAATCAGTTTCTATAAAACAGGGAGCCTGTTTCTCAGCTCTGACTCGGGGCTTGATCCCAGGACCCTGAGACCATGACCTGAGCTAAAGGCAGTTGCTTAACCAACTGAGCTACGTTGGCACCCCTCCCCCCACCAAAAAAATAAAATTTTTAAGGAAGCAGAAATTAAGAGTATCGTTGAGGGACTTGATAATATATGAAGCAGACATTTAAGGAAAAGCAGGGATAAAAAACCAGGTAGGCCCAGTTGGAACTGTGGACAGAAGTGCTGCCTACAAACCTTCAGTTCAATGAGGGCAAGCTGTACTGACCTGGATGGGATTTCAGACATTCTCCTATATTTTTTACAAGCACCTGTTGACTTAAACTGGGAAATGATATCAAAGACTGAAGTATTAAAAGATATAAACACCTCCAGCACGACCACCACGCGTCTGACGCTACACCTGGTGAACATCCTTCTCACGTCCTCCCCGAGGTAGAAAGCAGAAAGATTCTCTTCCCCAGTGCCCTTTGCAACTGGGGTGAAGGCCTGGGACCAAGGCTCTTCTGTCAGAAACGGACGAGGTAGAGCTGGATTCAGAAATGAGCAATGTGAGGAGACAGGCTTGGTGTGGGGCACCGGTTCTGCTGGCGAGAGTGCTGTGGGGCAGAGCTGCAGGCTTTGGGGAGCCGTAGTCGTGGTTGCAAGATGAAATTCTGGAGCAGAAGCAGCGGCAGGGCTAAGGCATTAGTTACCCCAGAACCCATCCTCTGGCAGGGCACGAACTAGTGCACCTACTGCTCAACTCCCTGGCAGCATGGGGTGCTTCCCATCAGGTCAGTTCTGAGCATGACTTTCAGAATGTTCCAGCTTAGTTCCCAGCCTATCTTTTCAGACTCTCAATAATTCTATGAGTTACTCAGTGTCTAATTAAGACATTTTTTGGCTCAAACTCACCAAAGTGGGTTCTATTATTTGCAACGTATAAAATCCTGACTGGGGAATTTCTGACTGGGTAGCTCAGTAGTTGGGCATCTGACTTCGGCTTAAGTCATGATCCTGAGGTCCTGGGATCGAGCCCTGCATCGGGCTTCTTGCTCAGCAGAGAACTTGATTTTCCCTTCCCTCCACACTTGTGCTATTGGTCACTATCTCTGTCTCTCCCTCTCATGTAAATAAATAAATAAAATCTTAAAGTAAAATCCTGACCAAACAGCACCTCACTCCCCAAAACTGTTTCTAAGATCAGTATCCAACCTCTGGGAACACAGAAATTAGTGCAGCTTTAAGGTGTCTCCAACACCCTGACCTGGGACTCGAGGGTTCCATCATGCTTTTCTGTGAGGAAGTTGGTATAGTTTACATCACACCGATAACTACAAAATTATTCTCTGTCTAGGTTCCATCTTTGGTAACAGGCTTTCTGAGAAGACAAAATAAGGAAGATGGCTCTGGCCTAAAAGAAGAATTACGGAAGGAATTCAGCAAGCTAGAGGAGGTAATCTCTTCTCCTGGGTTTTGTCAGAGTGAAATGAAACATTGTATCCTCTGTCTTCTTTCTTCCTTCTTCTTTTTTTTTTTTTTTCAAAGATTTTATTTATTATTCATGAGAGACACAGAGAGAGTGGTAGAGACACAGGCAGAGAGAGAAGCAGGCTCCATGCAGGGAGCCTGACGTGGGACTCGATCCCGGGTCTCCAGGATCATGCGCTGGGCTAAAGGCAGTGCTAAACCACTGAGCCACCCAAGCTGCCCTGTCTTCTTCCTTCTATACTGTCCTTTATACTCCCTTTCCCCAAATCACTTTGTGGCAATTAGTAATAATATCAAAAGGAATTTGAGGTTATGACAGATTGCTATGAGCTGTTGTGTTAAACATACAAGCCAAAACACCATTATAAAATAAAGCTTAACACCTTAATAAGCTAAAGTTTATCAAAATGAACAGTCATGGAACCAGCACCCATATCAAGAAACGTTAGTTTTGGGTGTTTTAATACTTTCTACACATGGAATCATATGATATGCACTCTTTTGGGTCTGGCTTCTTTCATACAGTATTAGATTTGTGAGATTCATCTGTGTTGTATGTAGTTCATTCCTATCTTTTATGTACTGTTTCAACATATGATAGGAGTTTGTTTCTCCATTTTACTCCTGATGGACAGTAACATTTCCACTTTGGGGCTATTACAAATTGTGCTGCAATAACATTTTTCAACCTTTCTTTTGGTGAACATATGTTCATATTTCCAAACAGTAGAATTACTGGGTTAGAGTATGCACGCACTCAGCTTTAGTTCATACTGTCAAAACACAGTTGCACCAGTTTATACTCCTACCAGCAGTGGTTCCACACCCTTGTTGACTTTGCCTTGTTAATTTTAGCCATTATGATGGATATGTAGTGGTATTACATTTTGGCTCTAATTTGCATTTCCCTGATGTCTAATGTAATTTAATACCTTTTCAAATGGTTTTTGGCCATTTGAATATCCTCTTTTGTGAAGTTCAAGTCTGACCCAATTTTCTAATGAGTTGTCGTTTTTATTATTGCCAGTAGTTCTCTCTATATTCTGAATACCAGTCCTTTGTTGGGTATATGTATTACAAAGATCCTGTACTCTGTTGCTTTTCTTTTTTTTTTTTCCTCTATTTTCCAGTTCATTTTATCAGTTGCTGGTTTCATCCCAAACCAGGAGATTCTAAAGTTCAAACAAAAAGCAGCTTGAATACGTCAGTAAAAGCTGCTGCTCTCACTTGCTGTACTTAACTTGCCTTACTCATTTCTAATGATGAATCTTACTAAGTGCACAAATAACAAGTACTCTTATGCTGTTTATGTCCAGGTTCTGACCAATAAGAAGACAACTTTCTTTGGTGGTAATTCTCTTTCTATGATTGATTACCTCATCTGGCCCTGGTTTGAACGGCTGGAAGCTCTGGAGTTAAATGAGTAAGACATTTGAATATTTTATGCATAATTTAAGATAATGATAACTGGAAGAGTATATATTGACCTTTTTTTCCGAACAAAAATTAAAATATTTTATATAATTGGTATGAATGGGAACAAGCAACAGGAGGAGCATCTCAGACCATCCAGGGCATATACTCACCATCCTTCTCCATTCCTGGAGTGTGTAGGGGAGGGGTGGGCAGAGAGTTCTATGACATGTAGTAAAATGTTTTAAAAGTAACTTACTCCCTTCTCTCCAATTAAAAATCCGTAAGGATGGACATTTTTATAAGCATGTGATGCAGGATTATATGACCAATACTACCTCCCATTTACCAGAAGGATTCCCACACTATTTTCCAAATTCCATGTTTTGAAGTTTGGCAGCCACCTTGGCTTACTCCCAATTCTTAGAGCTTAGAGGTATTCAAGTTTACTTTTAGTCACAGTCTGGCTGTAGAATAATAAATATATGACATTCATTGTGTCTTTCATGTTCTCCTTCTAAAAAGTTATTAGTCTAGGGGATCCCTGGGTGGCTTAGTGGTTTAGTGCCTGCCTTTGGCCCAGGGCGTGATCCTGGGGTCCCGGGATCGAGTCCCACATCAGGCTCCCAGCATGGAGCCTGCTTCTCCCTCTGCCTGTGTCTCTGCCTCTCTCTCTCTCTCTCTCTCTCCCCCCCCCCACCCCCGTGTCTCTCATGAACAAATAAATAAAATCTTAAAAAAAAAAAAGTTATTAGTCTACCTGGACAAATTCTCATGCTGACTGAGCAGGTCACTTCACTCTAAGATTCCTTTTCCATGAAACAAGGACCTCTACAATATCTATCAAATCTACTATTCTGATTATATGCATTTTTAAAAAAGATTTTATTTATTTTTCTTTCAAAGATTTTCTTTATTCATGAGAGGCACAGAGAGAGGCAGAGACATAGGTAGAGGGTGCAGGCTCCCCTTCGGGAGCCCAATGTGGAACTCCATCCCAGGACTCTGGGATCACTACCTGAGCCACCCAGACATCCCCTGATTATGTGCATTTTAAAGAAATATTTTAAAAGATTAGAGGAAAACAAAAGGAAACTGCAGAGTGATACCGATACAGGAGGCTTTGCAAGGCTTTCCTAATTAATCTAGCTCACATCTTCATCCTTTTCCCTCCCCACAGTTGTGTAGACCACACTCCAAAACTTAAGCTCTGGATGGCAGCCATGAGAGAAGATCCTGCCGTATCAGCCCTCCTCAATGAGGCCAACACCCTTCGAGGATTCCTCAATCTCTACTTGCAGAACAGCCCCGAGGCCTGTGACTATGGGCTCTGATGGGGGCAAGAGTCAGCAATGAAATGTCTGATATTTTCTTTCACTAAATGTCTGATATTTTCTTTCACTAATATGAGTAAAAATGCGCTTTCATTTTACCTCTCTCTCATCTCACATTTTTACACTCTCACGTCTCATTGGATCACCGTCTCTGATTTGACATCATGGCTTAACTGTGGGGTTTCCTTGAGGCTCTCCTGTAGAAAAGTAAGCACATTTCCTGTCTCACGATGCTCACAAGATTCTAAGGATTTTATCAGTGTGTGCTGCAAACCTCTAAGTCATCGTCTCTGGTAAGAACTGGACTTCAGTCTAGATTTCTTACTGCCCACAGGACATTTCCACTTGGATACCCTGTCGTTTCAAGAGCTGCCCTCTCTCTCAAGTCTTCAATCCTCATTCTTTCCTTTCCATCAACTCCACTACCTTTCTTATTCCCATTGTCACCACTGAAGACTAGACTCATAGCACCTCAAAGTCAGGTAACTAGGAGTCCTATTTGGTCTCCCAGTCCCCAATCTCAATCCCCTTCAGATTTTTCCTGCCAACTCCCGTGTTGGGTAGGATACCCCAGCAGGGGTCCCATAAATGTAATTATATACTGTGAGGACAGCCTCCATCAATTCGGTATAAATCTAAATGAGTAATTCAAAAACATTCACGCCACCTTGCATATACTTCCACAGCCCACTAGGCTTCTATTTCATTTCTAACATCCCATCACCTCCATGAGAAGGCAGGTCGGAGAGCATCATTTCATTGTACAGATGATTTCACCCAGATCCCGAGGTTGAGTCCGCAAGATGCTGGCAGAGAGATCCGGAGAGCACAGCCAGCACACGACTCTTCCCATCAAAATCAGGGAGCTGTCCACCCGCCCCCATCGGTTTCCCCTACTTATTTTTGTTTTTTAAAGATTTATTTATTCATGAGAGACACAGGCAGAGGAGAAGCAGGCTCCATGCAGGAGCCCGAGGCGGGACTCGATCCCGGGTCCCAGGATCACGCCCGGGGCTGCAGGCGGGTGCTGCACCGCTGGGCCCGGCTGCCCGCCCCTGCTTATTCTGAAACGTAAGAGCGCATAACAATCAGCCGAGGCTCGCCGCCGGGTTCCCCACTCGGTGGGTCCAGGGAGCGCCGCCAAGTCCACATTGGAGATGAGCCCCCCGCGCCCCGTGATGCAGGCGATCCGGGGGCCGCGCCCCGAGAGGCAGTGAGAACCGGTTGACTTCACAAAAGGCTTCCCGCAGCCCACCCTCGGCCGCCCCCAGCGCCCAGGCCCCGGGCGGACCCACCTCTGCCGCCGGCCGCCTGCCCCGCCCTCCAGGCCCGGGTCGGATGCAGACCCCCGCGCCGAGGCGCCACCGCCAGCCACTAGCGGGCCTCCACGGCGGCCAGCCACGGACACGGCGAGGCCTCGCGACTCCGGCGTCCAGCAGCCTGTAACGCGGCCGCCCATTGGCTCGGCTGCGTACTGCTCGGCCGCGGAGCTTCCAAAGGCCTTAAGGATTGGCTGGAGCTCCGGGCGCCGCGGCCAGTTGGCGGGTAGGATCGCGGTCTAGGGGGCGGGTTCGCCTGGGGCCCCGCCTCCCTCCGCCCCCGCCCCCGCCCCGCGCTGCCGCCGCCGCTCCCGGTCCGGTGTCCGGTCCCCCAGCCCGGCGCGGAGGTCCCTGGCGGGAGGGGGAGGTGGTCTGTCCGGTCTGCGAGGCATTGGAAGGGAGAAGGGGCTTGAGGTCAATTCTGGATTTGGGGGTTTTTCAGGAATTTCGGGTTTGCCTAACCCTTCTAAAAGAAAAATCCGACGACTTAACCTCATCAAAGTTTCATCAAAGATTTTAACATCAAGAAAGGCACAAGGTCTATGACTTAAAGAATAGGTCGTTAAAGCGAATCCCTTTAGCGTAAAAAGGAAGAAAAAAAAAAACCTCACTGAATTGTTCTTATTGTTCTGATTTGGCTGGAGACAGGTAAAGGGGACCTCAGATCAGGATTCCCAGTCCTGCACTGGGCACCCCTGGGTTAGCTACATTACAGGACACTGGGAGGTGCGGCATTTGGTCCCCGGGAATGTCTTCACTTTATGAATACTTACGGGACTTCCCTGCTGTGTTCCAATACTAATAAAAATAATAGCTGATGTTAGATGCTTACTAGATATGAAATGCCTCTCAACCAGTATCTGAATTAATCCTCCCCAAGCCCTAGAATATATTGGTACTATTGCCTCCAAATTATGGATGGGATCAAAAGGGCATAGAAAGAAAAATGTGTGTTTCTCAAGGTCACCAACCTAGGTAATGCTGAAAAAGGTGATTCAAATCCAGCCTGAGCTCTTAGAGTCCTTGAGAGAGAAGAACTCACATATGCTTCCACCTGGGTCTGTCTTTAGTCACTAGCATTTAGAGGTTAAGCCAGGAGAGGATAGTATCCACTTTATGACACATCATATGTCTGGGACTTAACAGGAAGTGTTGAGGTTCCTTTTCCAAACTTAGTGTTTTGTTTGATTTTACGGTGTTTAACTTTGGCTGTTTTCGGGATCTTGAAAATCTGCCTTTGCTCCTTCAAATGTTATCATGTTAAAATGTTTTAATTTTTTTTTCTGTGATCCCCCAAGCTGTAAAGAGAAATAGGAATAGGAAAGCAGAATCTAGTACTTAAAAAGTCTCCTTTGACTCAGGTTTACCTAATGGGGAGGTGAAGTTCCGCTTCTGATAACTTTAGTAATTTTATTTGATATGTCCCAGATGTGTGTGTGTGTGTGTGTGTGTGTGTGTTTCGTGGAGGAGGGATGTAGGATCTGATAAAGGTGGTCAAAAGGTACACAGTTTCAGTTATAAGATAAGTAAGTCCTGGGGATGTACTGTGCAATGAGATGAGTGTACTTAACATTGCTGTTTGATATATTTGAAATTTGCTAAGAAAGTAGATCTTAAAAGATCTCATGGGGAGAATTTTTTTATATACCTGTATGAGGAGATGGATGTTAACAAAACCTATTGTGGTAATTATACCAGTTAGGTAAATCAAGTCATTGTGTTGTGTATCTTAAACTCATTCAGAGCTGTATGTCAATTATATCTCAATAAAAATGAAACAAAAACGTTCCAAGGGCATTAGAACATAGGATTCCTTATGATCCTAACTTTCTGGAAATAGTCCTGAGTTTAGACCTATTTGAAAATAGAGCTTTTTCCCTTACTTATCTCACTCTTTGAACTTGGTGAACAATTTTTGAACACCCAGTAACAGAATTTTTCATGTAAATTAGGCTTCTGAAATATTAAGAGAATGTCCTCCAGTTCCTGCCACTGCCAGAGACTAATGTGGAAAAAAAAAAAAAAAGATTTTAAGAACTACAAAACGCAAACTCCACTTTCCTTTCCTTAAAACAGAGACTTGTGTAATGAGTAAAGAAACTATTTCTGGGATCCCTGGGTGGCTTGGCGGTTTGGCGCCTGCCTTTGGCCCAGGGTGTGATCCTGGAGTCCCAGGATCAAGTCCCACCTCGGGCTCCCAACATGGAGCCTGCTTCTCCCTCTGCCTGTGTCTCTGCCTCTCTTTCTCTCTCTCTCTCTCTCTAGGTCTATCATGAATAAATAAATAAATCTTAAAAAAAAAAAAAAAGAAAGAAACTATTTCTGTGGTGGCATTCTTTTCCTAGAAGGCTTGAGTCATTATTACCCATGACTGAAGTTTCCCACATTTTCAAAACAGATCTGATTATATTTCAGGTGGCTAGAAATATTTTAGAGTAGGTTTCATATGGCCATATTTCTATTTGTTTTTTGCTTGAGTTAATCAGTATAATAGAGGTCTAGACATGATACAATAACATAAGAAAGAAAGTTTGCGTAGAGGATTTCAAAGAGGTACGTATCAGTTCTTAGAAAGGAAGTGGGGAGGGCAGCCCGGTGGCTCAGCGGTTTGGTGCTGCCTTCAGCCCAGGGCCTGATCCTGGAGACCCAGGATCCAGTCCCACGTCAGGCTCCCTGCATGGAGCCTGCTTCTCCCTCTGCCTGTGTCTCTGCCTCTCTCTGTCTGTGTCTCTCATGAATAAATAAATAAAATCTTAAAAAAAAAAAAAAGGAAGTGGGGATAAGTTTAAAGGTCATTTTTTTTTAATTTTTTTTAAATTTAAAAAATTTTTCCAGGGAAACCATAGCATTCAGTGGTAAGATTAAAAACCACACTACTGAAATGTAGCCTGCAGCATTCAACCCATTCAACTGGCATTAAATTGGTAACTGGTGAAAGAAGTATTCTGAGTTGAATTTCCATCCTAATGCACTTGACAAAACAGAATTGCAGTGCATTTCATCTTTCTAGGTACAAAATTGGAGTGCACTATGCTATTAAACATGTGTTCTTATTCACTATTATTAGTTATTAATTTTCAAGTGCACACACTGAGCTTTTACTATACTGAGAATGTGCACGATTACATTCAATATTCAAAACCTATCAAGTAGGTACTGTGTTCTCTTTTTATAGATGAGGACGATGAAGATCCAAGAAGTTAGAGAGCTTGCCTAAGTGCCAAAGCCAGGGTTTAAATACAGTGCCAAGTGAGAATCTTGACATTACATTGCTTCCCTTCAGAGGAAGAAGTGTTTCCATTGTTCTCCCTATTCTTTTCTTTTTTTTTTTTTTTCCCCCTATTCTTTTCTAACTACACTAAATATACTCCCAATTTAGAATGTGGCTTCCCATACACAGGTATACTTTTAATAAATAATATCCTCCAACTCTTAGAGTTGGTTTCCCTTAAAAGATGGGAATAAGGAGAAGAAAGCTGGAAATACATTCTCTTTTGGCATAGTAAAAAGGTGATCCAGTAACTTAACTTTACAAATGGAATTCTCAGTTTGTCCATTGCTAATTAAATCATTGTCAATATAGAGCAGGGATGGGGAAACTAAGGCAAGCAGGCTAAATCCAGTCCACTGCTGGTTTTTGTACAGCCCAAGAACAAAGAGTGGTTTTTACATTTTTAAATGGTTAAAAAAAAAAAAAAAAAACAAGAGAAGAACCATAATTTGTGCCACAGAAAAATTATATGAAATTCGCCAAGAGTGAGCCCTAATGAAAACTATGGACTTTGGGCAATAATGTATAGATGCAGGTTCAGTAATTGTAAAAATGTACCTCTCTGATGGGGACTATTGATGGTGGAGGAGGTTGTGTTTGTGTAGGGGTAGTGAGTATATGGGAAATTTCTATGTATTCTCAGTTTTGTGGTGAACCTACAACTACTCTAAGAATAAAGTATATATATGTATATATATATATATATATAACTTATTGTATTATATTATATATATAATTTAAATTCAGTGTTCATAAATAATGTCTTATTGGAAGACAGCCATACCCATTCATTTATATATTGTCTATGGCTGTTTACATAGAGGTAAGTAGTTGAGATAAGATGGATGTTAATCCATTGACAAGCAATTCTCTGTCTCGAATAAATAAAAAAATTTAAAAAATGAAATTATAGAATTCTTTTTCTTTTTAAAAGATTTTATTTATTCATGAGAGAGAGAGAGAGAGAGAGAGAGAGGCAGAGACACAGGCAGAGGGAGGAGCAGGCTCCATGTAGGGAGCCCGACGTGGGACTCCATCCTGGGTCTCCAAAATCAAACCCTGGGCTGAAGGCAGCACTAAACCGCTCAGCCACCAGGGCTGCCCCAAAATTATAGAATTCTTATAGGACTGTTTTAAAAATTAAATGAGTGAATACACATAAAGCACCAAATACATGTAAATAATAATTTATTTTTATTTTGTCAATTTCACATTCCTCTTGTGATCCTCTCCCTTTAGAATTTGGATACATTTTCTCTTAACTCTTTGAAAGCTGCTTTATTTATATTTGTTTGCCTAGGAGTCATCGCCTTGTCTACCCAGAAGCTCTCCCATGACATGGTTATGTTTGTTGCTTTCATTTTACCACCCAATTTTTTCTTCTTGATCAAAATTAGCTCCAGAATAATAGTTATTCTATTACTTAATTTGTCTTTCAAAATGCAAAATTATTAGCATAGCAAGTCAATTTATCTTTTCCAATCCCAGATGTCTTGCTGACATATATGCATTTTCCTTTCAGAGAACATTTATTCAAACATTTTTGCCATTCTCCAATTCTTATAAAGTGACAACTATTCAAAATCATATGAAGTCACTCTGACTTAGCAAAAACTGTAACTGAGTCACACTCTGAAGATTTTAAAAGATTCTTATTCATTAGAAAAAACATAGTTAACGTACTAACCAACAATTTCTGGATAGATTGGAATTCTGAAGGCCAGAAGTTATCCATTCATAAGTTACATCATTAGGTTCTGTCATTTTAATAAAGATATTTAGATTCAGCTAACATTTGAGCAGCTATTATGTGCTATATTTTTTCCAGGGCTTATATTTCCTCTTCATACTGTGACCACTTTTAGAGGTCAAGACAATTAGTCGGGCTTTGGACTTTTAAAGTACTTTGACCCCACTAGCTGGTCATGTTGGGCAAATACTTTCATTTTTCTGAGGCTGTTTTTTTATTTTGTAAAATAGGAACAATATTAGATACCTAAATGAGTAATCATGAGAATCAAATAAGTAGTCGCTGGAAATCATTTAGTGTGACTGGGACATATATTTTTCTTTCCTTCTTTACCTATCAATCTTATACAATCCATTGACAAGCAATTCCTACTTCAACTAAGTCCTGCAAAACTAAAGGAATTATTTTAGCACCTGCTGAATTTCAGGATCTCAGCCTATCAGGGTCAAAGCAAAGACCAGCTATCTTTTCTACTTAAGGTAGATGGAAGAGCTATCCAAGTGGTCCCACATGGCTGGGCTGTTGGCATGTTTTCCATAGCAGTCAGAAAGGGTTTCCTCTGAAATGCATGCTGGGGGCGGAAAGAGCTCATACATTTGTTTCTGCCTCTAGGTAAAGAATGTTTCTATTCATCACCTGTTTTCCACAGCAGGGTAAAATCTCATAAATAGGGCCAGAACTAGGGTGAACCAAGAGCTATGTCCAGGGCACAAATTTTAAGGAGGCGCTCACTCTTAGGGTTATGCAAGATCTCAACACTACCAAGTTTTTCTTCCTTACTTGCTCTATACTGAGGGAATGCGGCTTTATATAAAATAAGCAAACAAATCTTACTTGTTATAGGGAGGTTGTGTCCAGTTGTCTTCCAGATGCGGAGGGAGGGCTTAGGATGGGAAAGAAAATATATCATCACTCTGGTCAAGTTTTATTAAACTCCCTTGAAAGACTTGCTGGAGCTTAAATACCCATTCTTCAGGGGGTTTTTTGATGTGGAAGAGAGACCCCAGTGAATACACTACTCACGAGTTCAAGGCAAGGGGTACTTTTCAGGGGTTTCTTGCCCAGCCCGACACTTAGGCCTCCAAATCTGGGGGTGTGGCTCTCTTGGTTAAGTTATCCTAGCTCCCGTCCCAGATCACTTCTCCTCTGTCCCCCTTTGCCACCCCACAGGCCCTCCCCGCCCCCACTCCCGCCCCGAGCTCAGTCGCTCAAAAATTGAATTTGGGGCAGGAGGGGCGTGCTGGAGCGCAGCTGTCCCGGGAGCCTGCGGCCGCGGCGACCACTGCACGCTGCGCAAGAGCCCAGAGACCATGGAGGATGCGAGCAGGACCTTCGGGAAAGGTGAGCCCCCTCGACAGCGCTCCCCGGCCTGGGGCTGGGGGCGCCGCGTGGCTGGGGAGGCTGGCTCTGGAGACCGGGTCGGGGTGGGGGGGGGGGCGGTGCTGCTCGGCCTTGACCCCCAGACCAGCGCGGCGGGGAGGAACCTCAAGGGATCCTCTGCACAAAAGTCGTACAGGTGTGTCGGGAGGCGTGGCGTGCACGGTCCCCTCGGGGTCCCGGGGAGGCGAGTGACCCCCTCTCCGCGCGGGCTCACGGGCCTCTGCATCCCCGCTCCCTGCACAGGAAGCCTCCCCCCGGGGCCGGTCCCAGAGGGCCTGATCCGCATCTACAGCATGAGGTTCTGCCCCTACGCGCACAGGACGCGCCTTGTCCTCCGGGCCAAAGGCATCAGGTGAGACGCGGGAGGCGGGGACCCGATGCGCGAGCGGAGGGCTCCACCTGCGGGGCGCCCCTCGCTTCAGAGGGCTCCTGGTGGCTCTTTCTAACGAGGCAAATCAGCAAACGGGGCAGCCCGGGTGGCTTAGCAGCCCAGGGCCTGATCCTGGAGACCCGGGATCGAGTCCCACGTCGGGCTCCCTGCATGGAGCCTGCTTCTCCCTCTGCCTGTGTCTCTGTGTCATAAATAAATATCTTAAAAAATATATATCAGTAAACGGTTAGCCGAGGGTGGCATGCAGCCTGCTTCTCCCTCTGCCTGTGTCTCTGTCATAAATCAATCAATCAATGGCTCAGCAGTTTAGCACCTGCCTTCAGCCCAGGGCCTGATCCTGGAGACCAGGGATCGAGTCTCACATCAGGCTTCCTGCATGGAGCCTGCTTCTCCCTCTGCCCGCGTCTCTGTATCATAAATAAGTAAGTAAGTAAGTAAGTAAATAAATAAATAAATCTTTAAAAAATTATATCAGTAAACGGTTAGCCGAGGGTGAGTTCTGCAGTGGGCATGGAGCCTGCTTCTCCCTCTGCCTGTGTCTCTGTGTCATCAATCAATCAATCAATCAATCTTAAAACACATGGATCAGTAAACGGTTAGCCGAGGGTGGGTTCTGCAGTGGGCGGTCCTGAACTGCAGAGCTTTCTTCGGAGCCCTGTCCCTGGTGAGAGTCTTGGGACAACTCCCTGGTCTGCAAGGCCGCTGCAGGCGGGGCGCTGCGGAGGCTCCGGGCCTTCTCCGACCGCTCCAGCCGCCGCCCCCCGCCCCCCGCCCCCCCACCCCCGCCGCCCCAGGCACCTGCGCCCCCCCCCGCCCCGCCCCCAAGCACCTACGGCTCTCCTCCTCCACTGCGCTTCCCGCACCCAGCCTTTTATCCGTTTATTCCTCTTTCCTCCACGCTGCCCAGCCCCACTTCCACCGCTGCCCCAGCTTCACCTCCTCCCCACTCAACCCCCCACACCCCCACCGGGACTAAATGTAAGTTCTTCTAGGTAGGGCTTTTGCCTCTCTTATTCCTGAGCTAGAAGAAAGCCTGGTGCCAGATAGGTATTTAAAAATACTTTCTGAATGACTGAACAAATAGTTCCAAACAATGAAAACAGAAAGAACTTCAGTCGAGAGGTGTCTTGAAGGTTCTGACATACTGAGAAATAGGTACATTTTCTTCCAGAAGGAATTTTGTAAAACTAGCACCTGCAAAGGAGGTCTGGAATAGGGACTGCCAAATGCAGCTGGCCTCAAAGCCAAAATGTTAAGATTGTGTTATTCCAGGCTTTTGACTCTTGGAGAGCCCATCCTTTAAGGGACAATTTCAGAATTTCAGAATCATGCCAGAGACATACTAATATAGAGACTATATTATAACCTATACTAATATAGAGATTTTTACAAAAAGATTGTATTTATTTATTTATTCATAAGACACATGGAGAGAGAGGCAGAGACATAGGCAGAGGGAGAAGCAGACTTCTTGCAGAGAACTCAATGTGGGACCTGATTCCTAGACCCCGGGATCATGCCCTGAGCTGAAGGCAGATGCTTAACTGCTGAGCCACCCAGGCATCCCTATAGAGATATCTTTAAACAAAATAATGTAATTCTGCTTTGTCGAATGTATATGACATGCATTTCCAGATTTTTCCTTATTGCTCAAGTCTAGTCGGCCCTAAAGTTACCTATTTAAAAAAACAATAGCCTGATGTTTTACCCTTAGTGAAAAATTGGTAGCTTAGGAACTAAGGTAAATATTTCTTTAGGGCAGGGTTTCTCAGCCTTGGCACTATTGACATTTTGGGCCAGGTAGTTGTTGTGTGTGTATGTGTGTTTAGGTTGGGGTGGAGTGCTGTTGTGTGCATTGTTGGACATTTAGCAGCATCCCTTGCCTTCTACCCGTTAGATATAACAACCAAAAATGTCTCCAGACATTAACATGTGTCCCCAAATGGGGCAAGATCACTTTCTGTTGAAAACCACTGCTTTAGGATTCAAGACAATCTCCTTGATTGAGCAAAGAATATACTCATTTGTTTCCTTTAATCTTTTAAACATAGGTGAGCACTTCTGGTAACTTTATAGGCTTGAGCCTCTAATAATAATTAATAATGAGAAGAATAAGAAGGTTATTGATGCTTATGTACCTAGGCACTATCCTGAGCACTGTAGACATACTCACTTATTCAGTCCTCACAACAATGCCAAGAGGTGGGTACAATTATTACTCCCGTTTTACAATTAAGGACTAAGCACAGAGAGATAGAGGAATTTGGCCAATATCACAAGGTAGACCATCCAGACCCCAGTCAGTCTGAAGCTAGAATGGGAGCTCATAACTGCTAACCTGTACCATATTCGGTTGTGACCTGTTAATATCAGATTTGTATTTGCAAGCTCTATAGTGTATAAAACTCTGTAATGCTATGGTTAAGTGAATGAGCTCTGAGTCAGACTTCCGGGCTCTCCTTGGCTCTACTATGTCCTTGCAGCAATGATAATGGGCAGGAGGTTCAACCTCCTGGAGCCAGGAATCCCAAGGAGTGCATGAGACAAGGCAGAGAAAACATTTAGCACATATTAACTATTGGGATGAAGACAGTGATGTTGCTATGTAATTTTCTTTGTAAACACCTAAAGTTTGAGAAACTTAACTACAAACTTAAATTTTATAAATTGATTCCTTCTACCTTCCCAATGAGGTTCTGTCTGCGTAAGCCTCTCATTTTTGTTGTCTTGTTTTCCCTTTGCTTTTTAAGACATGAAGTTATCAACATTAACCTGAGAAACAAGCCTGAATGGTACTATACGAAGCACCCTTTTGGCCAAATTCCTGTCCTGGAGAACAGCAAATGTCAGTTGATCTACGAATCTGTCATCGCTTGCGAATACCTGGATGATGCTTATCCTGGAAGAAAGCTGTATCCATATGATCCTTATGAGCGGGCTCGCCAAAAGATGTTATTGGAGTTATTCTATAAGGTATATGCAGTTTTTTAAAAAGTCACTTACAGCATATTTTACTTTGTATGTCTTTCTCAAACTTCAGTTCATTTTTTAGGCTATATCATTGGTCAAATTGTTGTGTTGTAATACTACGCATATCTTAGGAGGATAACTAGTATGGAATAATAGTAGGGCCGTCACCTCTAATATTAAAGATTAAAGGCCTAAAGCAATTTTCTATTTCGACAAGCAGTCTCAAGGGGTATGGTTATGGCATGGTTATGACCGTGTGACCCAAGGGAGGAATGTTGAAAGAGCTGAAAACTAGTAGGGCTTTAAAGGGAGTATTTCTCAAGTTTCAGGCATAAAAATATTGGGGTGTGAAGAAGGTAATAGATGAAAGGGAATTGCCCTTTATGTGGAACAACAGTGCCAACTGTCCAGGAAATGCGAAGGAGAGAGAAAAGAGGTCGGTACCTGTTGATAATACAAGAAAAAGTGATGGGGAAATTTTTTGATGGTTCTCTTTGAAAAGAGATAAAAGGAAGTCAAGGACATTAAGGGTTGACGTGGCTTGACCATTTATGCTGTACCAAGCACTATCCTACCTGCTTTATAAAGATTAACTCATTTAATGCTCACTAGTACACTTTAGGGTAGGTACTGTTATTGTATCCATTTTTCAAATGACAAAACTGAGGCTTAGAGAGGTTAGGTGTCCTGCCTAAGTTTGTAGAGTGTGGAGTAGGTGAACAAGGATGGAGCACTGGAGAACCCCCTTTAAAGCACCCTGTTTTACCAGGGGCTGGACAGTGGATTCCTGGAACCACAGAGAGGACCCTCTGAGGAGGTGCAGAGCCCAGATGTGGGTGTTAGCCTGTTAAGTTGGAGTGATAAAGCTCTGGCTGCATTTTTAGGCAGAGCAGGAGCACAGTGTTTCCTGACTTCTCCACTAAGAACCTGTGTTCTCTGATTAGGTCCCACATTTGACCAAGGAGTGTCTGGTAGCATTGAGATGCGGGAGAGAATGCACTGATCTGAAGCTAGCCCTGCGTCAGGAATTCTGCAACCTTGAAGAGGTACAAAAAGGGGCCCTTCTCCTGGTTAGATACAGGGAAAAAAGCAATGCAAGATCCCTAGCCTGGTCACTCTGACAGCCCCTGCATTCACAGACTTATTCTTTTTGCCAGACTTTGGTTAAGTTCAGCTACTACTCATCTAATTTTAACTTGTGGGTACTTGCCCTCCACTCACTTGCTATAGAATTATTCTTGAAAATCTGGCAAGGAAGGGGGAAGGGCCTGTGATGAGTTTCTTCCTTCCCCTGAGTTACCACATTCCTTAAGTAGCTCTGCATGGCTTCTGTACCTTCTGCCAATGAGGTTAAGATTTATATTCGTTAGGGATTTTGCTTGGCTACTAGTAAAAGGAATCTACTGACTGTAAATTTATTTTATAAGGGTTTATTCTCTTACACAAAGAAGCCAGAGGTAGTGCAGTTCAGGGCTAGTTTGATGGCCTTTTTTTAATAGTTCCTAATAGTTCCTAGAGACTTCATCTTTTCTGTCATCTTTAATACAAGTCTTTCATCCTCAAAATGACAATATAGCTGCTGGAACTTCAGCCATCACATCCAAGCTCCAGGTTGCAGGAAGGAGAAAAGAAGGGAAAAAATGGCAAAAAGCCATGCCCCTTTATTCAAAGGCTTTCCCAGAATTCTTGCTCAATGACTACTTAAATCTCACTTAAATCTCTTCTGATCTACTTAAATCAGAACTTAGTTGTAGGGTCATAACTATGTGCAAGGGAAGCTGGGAAATGTAGTCTTTTTTCTGGGGACACCCTGGATAAAATCAGGGTTCTGTGGTTAAGAAAGAGGGGAAAGTGGCTATGGGTAGGCAAGGAGCAATCTCTGCCAGGAGACCCTTCCCTAACCTGGCAGTAATACAGCTGCTTACCCCTTACCTCTAGAATAATCTAGAAGGTGGTTCTACAATGTCCTTTATCTTTGTTCTAGAAACTGATACATTCCCTTTATGGGTGGGTTGTAACTCTGTTGACAGCTATCGGAATGCTGTTTTTTCCCCTTAAAGGAAGGCTCATTATTAATACTCTTCCATTTGACCTTTGTCAAGTGGAAGCAGATTAAATTTATTTACACTTCCAGCTGCCTATCTTAGATTTGTACATTTGCAGTATTTATGAATGATGAATAATCATCTATAAGAAATGACTCTCTGAAAGAGGAAAAAGCAGCTCTGATTTATAGCATTTTCTGATTTCAGTGAAGAAAATATTCCCACCAAAAGCTGATTTTGACCTACCAATGTTTTGTCTCTAATCTCAGGGTTGAGAAGAGATGTGATTGGTGATTGGTCAGCTCCGCACATCACTGAATAACACATTTCCACTTTATCTTCAGTAGCTGAGTCCTAGAAATAACCTGTTAACTAGTCCATGTGTAGGTAGCTTTCAATGATGGGATTTAAGGACCTCTGAGTAAGTATTCAGCATTGTTGTAGCAGATTTTTTTAAAAAAGATTTTATTTATCCATTCATGAGAGACACACAGAGAGAGAAAGAGGCAGAGACACAGGCAGAGGGAGAAGCAGGCTCCATGCAGGAAGCCTGATGTGGGACTTGATCCCAGGTCTCCAGGATCAGGCCCTGGGCTGAAGGCGGCGCTAAATCGCTGAGCCACTCGGGCTGCCCTGTTCTAGCAGATTTGAATGTGGTTTTGTTCCATCATTAGCAAGAATTATAAATACAGTGTAGGCAATATCAGAATCTGAAACATGCCCAGTTAGCTTGAATTATTTGATTCAATCCTCTAAATACCAATATACTGACTCTAGGAGATTCTAATGAAACAGAAACTTATCAGAGTCATTTTGATAGAGAATGTTCCCTGACTTGTGCAACTCTTTTGCATGGTTTTTATAATCAGGATCTTGTGTGGGCTAAAAGCGTATTAAATATACATGGTCCTTCTGAGGAATAAGCAAGTCAAGGTCCTGATTCATAAGTTTCTGCCATGTTCTCCTCAAGCAAAAGGCTCAGTTTACCTTTTACAGCTTTGAACTTTGACAGTTTTTTCTTTTGAAGTCAATACCCTGAATTTTAATTTTTTTAGAAAACCAGTTCCATCAAAATTAAAGATTCATTGTGCTTGTTCTATAACCATATTTTCCTGTAATATGTTCACAATTCTATGAGATGCCTTACTGCTGTTTTATGATCAAACCAGCAGCCTCCCCACGTGCTTTCCTGTTCTGAACATTATTGTGAGTTTTAAAACAATGGGGATGTCATTTTGTAACTAGATTTTCTGTTTTGAAACCAACTTCCTAGCCTTTACTGAATCAGTCTCAGCGGCACTCATTTTTTTTAGCTTTATTCTTTTTTTAATGTTTGTGGTTGACTTTGCCATATCAGAATAACACTTGAGCCCACCTTCATTTTATCTTTGTGGGTTTGAATGTGCCAGACCTTTCAGCGCTGCTGTTCCTGCTTCTTCTCCGTGTGTGTGTGTGTGTGTGTGTGTGTGTGCGTGTGTTTGCCATTCTGAATGTTTTCATTCAGCAGTCAACTTACGTACAAGGGCAGTGAAAGACAAAATTTGGCCAGATTTCTCTGATGCTTCGGAATTTTGCTCTAATTCAGTTTCTGTGCTTATGAATTCTGTATTCTGACTGTTGCTTGATCTGCAGCTAGTCATCAGCAGAACTCAATAAAAGGGAACGGGAAGGGTGATAATGTAGATAACTCTGGAAAAACCCTGCGGGAGTGAGAACCTGGCTAATAACTTGAGGCCTTCAACTTCTAGGCCCACAGGACACTTGATGTTTTTAATTCTTGGCATTCTCAACCTGCCTTGTGGTATCTCCATGCAGTTTCCCATGTTGCCAAATTTGATTACATGCCTTGTGTGTGTAGCTGAGGTCAAACTTGTATAAGTTGTATTTATATCACTCAGAAGCATCTCTAGTTAAATATTTTCTTGCTTCAAAATTTCTTCCATAACCTTAATCTTTAATCTGTCTATTCTCCAATAGATAAGACAATATTGTCTTGGTTATGTTTTGCTATTTTTCTTTCTTAATTTTTATTAATTTCGATAATGAAATTATCTGTTGCTTAGTTGGTTCTCTTTTGATGTCACTAGAACATGAAGGAAAGAGAGTTTGTATCTGGCTAATTGTTTACCAAAAATAACTCTCTGTAGCCTTTTGAGTATGGCAAACTATAAGCTAAATTCATTTTATTATCAACTATCTTATTGTGTCTACAAACTAAATTCATTGTTACTAGCTATTTTTTATAACAGCTTTATTGACATAATTCACATACCATAAATTCACCCTTTTCAAGTGTATAGTTCAGTGGTTCTTAGTATATTTACAGAGTTGTGCAACCATCACCACTTGTTAATTCTAGCACACTTCGTCATCATAAAAAGAAATCTCTTAGTCATTAGCATTGGCTTCCCATTTCTTCAAAACTTTTCTAGCCATAGGCAACTACTAATTTACTTTTTGTCTTTACCTGTTTTGGAAATTTCATATAAATGGAAATATACAATGTTAACCTTTCACGAGCTTTCCTTACTTAGCATAGCATTTTCAAGGTTCACTTTTTTATTCCTTTTTATTCCTGAATAGTATTGCCTTGTATGGATAGATATACCATATTTTGTTTATCTATAATTTGTTGGACACTTAGGTTGTTTCCACTCTTTGGCTACTACAAATAATCATATTGTGAGCATTTGTATACAAGTTTTTGTGTTGGATATATGTTGTCAGTTCTCTTGAGTTTGTCAGCTGATTTAGCATGTCTACTAATTAATATGCCATTTTTAAGTTGCAACCACCATCCTTTCTCACCAGAGAACTGATTATCCTCTGTTCACAATGGCTAATTTAGTGGTGTTAGTGCTGTTGCTACTTTGGCAACTTCATCCATTGTCCAGTTCTGATAGCTGCTTTCTCAGGAAACTAATATTTGCTGTATTTCTGTTAGTAGCCTTCTGCTATACCATCTACCACCATGTAAATAATAGAATAATGCTTATCCCAATTATTTAGAGATTACTTTTACTCTTCTCCAATTGTAAAGAAGTACTTGTTCATTAGAATTTGGGAAATATAGAAAAATATAGAAACCAAGGCAAAGAATCCATAATCCCACTACTTAGAAACAACTACTGGTATCATTTTGGACTTTTTGTTTTCTGTCCTTTTTTGCTGTGTATATTTTTATGCAGTTAAAATTGTACTGCATATAGAACTGGATTACCATTATGATGTAAAGATCTTTCTATATTTTTATAAACTCTGTAAAATGCTTGTTTATATGTATAAGAGCTTTTATTAGAGAAGCATTGTTTATGAGGGTGAAAAATTATAAACCTTAATGTACATTAGACAGAGAATGGTTAGATAAATTATGTTCGTCTTGGGAAATTCTATACAGCAGTTTAAAATGAATGAAGTAGATCCATGTGTACTGATGTGAAAAGACTGCCTGGAAATATTTAAATGAATTACACAGTAATAGAGATAAAATGATCTCATTAGAAGATATAGAAGATATACATGTAAAGATATAGAAGATATACATATAAATAGATGTTTAGAAAAATGCCTAGAGGGATACACATCACATTCCCAGTAGAGGCTGCTACTGGGAGAGTGACTAGTACTGGGTTAGGAAAGAAAAGTGGATAAAAGCAAGAATGAGCAAGGGCAGATCTTTGCCATTTATGCTGCTTTTTATCATTTGAATTTTTTTAAATAATGAGAATGTATTTCTGGGGGTACGTGGGTGGCTCAGTCAGTTGGGTGTTTGCCTTCAGCTCAGGTCATGATCTCCAGGTCCTGGGATGGAGCCTGGTAGTGGGCTTCCTGCTCAGCAGGGAGTCTGTGATTCTCTCTCTCTCTGTCTACCCTTCTCCACTGCTCATTCTGTCTCTCTCAAATAAATAAAATCTTTTTTTTAAAAAAAGAATGTATTTCTGTATTACATATGTAATCTTTAAAAATAGAAAAAAAATCACTTTCATTTTACATAATTTGCCATGTGTATAAATGAATTATTTATCCAGCACCCCCATTAGGAGTATGTAGATTGTTTCTAGTCATTTACTATTGTGAATGAATGGTGCTGCAAGAAACAGCAGCTTTTTTTTTTGCATAAAAAACATTTTCTCTATTTGAGAATATGTCCTTGGGCCAGACTTCCAGGAACAAAATTACCAGATCAAAGGGGATGAACATTTAGAGACTTGAGCTCTGTGTTGCTGAATTGCTTCCCCAAAGACTTGTGGTGTTTGCCCCCACCAGCAGCAGTATATAAAAATTCTCTTTGCACTTCCCCTTTTCACTGTTGGGAGATTTCAATAAAGAAGATATTTGCCTGCTTCGGAGAGAAGCAGTAGTTTTTCATTGTTGACTTAATTTGTATTTCTTTGATTGCTAGTGAAATAGAAGATTTTCCCCCAAAGTATGCCATCTCTTTGTATTTTGTTTGTGAAAATAGTCTGTTACCCATCTGTCTATTAAGATCTTCGTGATTTTCCTTGTTTATTTGTAAAAGTTCCTTTTAAAGAGTTCTTTATATTTAAACGATATTTGCCTGTTTTTCAAAAATGTGTGTTTGTGTGTGTTTGTTTTAACTTTTAGTTTGGCTTATCTTTTTTGTATGTAACAGAAATATAACATTTAACAATATTGTGCTATAGGTCTTCCCAGTGATTTCTTCCACAGCTTTTATGAGTAAGAAGTCATCTTCCCCTCTAGGGGAAATTAAAAACATTCATTTATATTTTCATCCACCATCCATTACTTTAAAGGTATTTGACTTGTCAGGTGTTGGTCTACTAGCTTCCCCCACTACTATTGTACACATATATATTGACAAAAGAAGTAAGCCTATTAAATGGATTCCAGTATAGAATTTTCAAAAGGTTTTATTTATTTATTTGGCAGAGAAAGAGAGAGCACAAGCAGGGGGAGCAGCAGAGGGAGAAGGAGACAGGCTCCCAATGGAGAAGGGGGCCCAATATGGGGCTTGATCCCAGGACCCTGGGATCATGACCTGAGCCAAAGACAGGTGCTTAACCAATTGAGCCACCCAGGAGCTCTCCAGCATAGAATTTTCAGGATGGTTCTTTAATCCCTAAATATTGACAAATTGCATTCTGAATCTTCATAGGGGATTCCAGGTCATAATTGATGAGCAGCAGGAGGGGCATGTTCTGTCCCAGACTCTGCCTCTAAGGCTTCTTTCCAGAGGAGAAATGGTTTTATATGCATTCCAAGTTTGTTTCTATTCCTTTGGTTCATTTTACAGGGAATTGGTTCATTCTCATTAGCTCAACCTCAGCTGCACTTCAGTGCAACAGGGACCCAAACTTTGAATCTTGAGAACCTTATCTTATCTTTTATGGACTCAGTGATTTCTGCCCTGGAGTTGAGTACTTTGCTGCTGCTTCTTGAGAAGGGCCTGCTTTGTCTTGGCCTGCATGTATTGGCAGGTGGTTTTGTGTCCTTTGGGTGGGTGGGTGGGGGGGAACTATTTCCATCAAGAAAAAAAAAAGCTTTCTTTGTTCTCCAGCAAGGAGGGCATCACCTCTGCAAGCCACAGCGTTGTGTCCTCCTTAGAGGCAATGACAGTGGTGCAGGGCAGCGACCTCTTCAAGGTTAAGCACAGTTAGTGAAGCTGATCCCAAGTTTCACTACCCGAGACCGTAGATGGAAGCTTTTTAGAATGCCTGGCATGAGGAAGTCTGGGATTTGCTTCTCTTTGTGATCTTGCTTCTCTCCCCAAAACCTTACAAAATTTCTTTCACCTCCTTGGTGAACTTCCTGGGAAAGCCACGGCCAGGGAGCCTCACATCGATGGCCACAAGGGGGAGCCCCACACACTTCTTCCTTCCACCTGCTCTCTGGCGCCAGCCTCTTTTGGGTCCTCCTGGGGGAGCCCGAGAGGCCTTTGCAGAAGAGAAGGAGCCTTTCCATCCGAGCTTTTTCATGTTCAAGGGGTGGAAATACTGTACCTTTCTCATGCCCAACAGTCCCTCCTGCTTAATCTGCATGTTCACTCCTTATCTCTTTGGACATTCAAAAGCAAGAGAAGGCTATCTAATCATTTTTCAGTGAGCTGGAGAACAGAAGATTTTAAAAGTAGATTAAAAAAAATATGTTGCAGGATATAAAATGGCTTTCCCCCCAAATATCCTACTTCTTAAGCCTGGATTGGAGATGTGTTAATACTTTTAGGAAAGTGGAGAGCTAGAAGCTGGAGCCTTACCTCCCTCTGCTGGCTGTGTGTGGCCTGGGGTAGATGTCTGGAACCTTGAAAGAAAAGCATCTTTTCTAAGCAGGTTATTTTATCTTGCTTGGCATACCGAGGACAGTAGTTCTGAAAGTGAGGGATTCTATTGTGGGAGAAGCTATTCAACATTAAGAATGGCCAGTATCAATCATGTGGTAGGTGGGTGACAAAAAGAACTCAAAGTAGAGTTTTGAAAATGATGTTGGATATTAGTATAACCACTGCTGAGTGGGTTGAGCTATAGCACAGCTTCCTCTTCCATTAGTGATGATACAACACTTAGGGAGGATAAGCCACTGAAGAGAAGTTTACTGACTATCCCACTATCCTATTTCACTGTTTATCCTAAAGCCTGTCAGAGTTGCTAACTGGCTGTAAGCAGAGGACTAAGGTTAAACAGAACACAGGACAACTATTTTAATAAAGTTTCCTAAGCACCTTCTTATCAATGGAATAGAACAGGAAAGAGAGAATTTTGTAAAGATTTTAGTTTTAGGAATCACCATACAACGTGGGGCTTGAACTCACAACCGGGAGATCGAGAGTCACGTGCTCTACAGACTGAGCCAGCTAGGCGCCCTGGGAGAGAATTTCCATCAGGTTTTTCTACCGTGATTGTGTCTCGCCTCTCAGCGGGGTAGGTACTCTGGCCAGGCCCTTGTTTGAGGAGAGAAAATAAGACTGGGAAGTACTTCTCACAGGGAAGCTCATCGCTGGGCAAGCCTTGGCTGTAGAGGCTTACAGAGTTTGCTGATTCTAAGCTTTTTGCTGATACTTAAATTGAAAGAACAAAGAATTCAGAAGAGACTTGGCAAAGCTGCTGTGCTTAGGATCCTCATACTTACATATTTAAAGTTCGGTGACACAAGGGCTGGCTCTCATCTGGGAATAAGGAGAAAGCTGTTTTTGTCTTAGCTCTGCACTGCCCAAGAGCTCCTTGACCTCCCTGGGACTGTTTCATCCCCTGAAAAGCGAGAGGCCCTTTGTGCTTCCCCGTGAGAGGCAAGAATCAATCCTCTCCCCTTTGGCTGCCGGGAAACTCAAGTCAAATTCAAAGCTTTCTTTAAGGAACTCTGTGGGACCCCGGGCTTGATATCTTGATGTCCTTTCCTTCCTTGTTTTGACCTCCTCTTTAGACTTTTGTTTTCTCTGATCTTAGTGTTTTCTTATTTTTCATATATAATATTTTATGGTACACATATTTTTTTTAACATTGCATCTCCAATCCCTTGTGTAATGAGCATGGTGTAGATAAATGGTAGAATGGGAGGGGAGTCCCATAGCAGAATTCCAGTGACCCTTCCAGTCCTGATGTTCTTTGATTCTCAAGGGAAAGGCCACTGCACGTATTTGGAAGGTTATCAGGTTCGCATGGAAGGGAGCTCTCCCACTGAGGGTCTTAAAGATTTCAAGAGACCTCTAAGGAGGCCTGGCCAGGATGTTTTACATCACTGGCATGTTTTACATCACTCTGAAAAGAAGCCAGCACTTTGTGCTACTTTACAGCAAGATGGCTTTTTTTTTTTTTTTTTTTAAGATTTTATTTATTTGACAGAGAGGGGGAGAGAGAGAGCGCGCGCACCCAAGCGCATGAGCACAAGCAGGGGGAGCAGCAGAGGGAGAGGCAGAAGCAGACTCCCCCTGAGCAGGGAACCCGACTCAGGAGCTCCATTCCTGGACCCTGGGATCATGAGCTTAGCTGAAGGCCGATGCTTAACCAACTGAACCTCCCAGGCACCCCAGAAGATGGCTTTTCCTATTGGGACTTTTAGACTTGCCTTATGAGAAACCCAGTAGAGAAATGCCCGTCTGAGGCAAGACTCAAGAATCGGCAGCTGTATCAAGAATTCTAAGGAATTTTGATATTAAACTTGGATTTGGGGCACCTGGGTGGCTCAGTGGTAGAGCACCTGCCTTTGGCTCAGGTCATGATCCCAGGGTCCTAGGGTGGAGTGCTGTATCAAGCTCCCTGCGGGAAGCCTGCTTCTCCCTCTGCCTGTGTCTCTGCCTCTCTCTGTCTTTTATGAATAAATAAATAAAATCTTAAAAAAACCACTTGGATTTAAGAAAGTCTGAGGCAGGGTACCTGGGTGGCTCAGTTGGTTTAGCATGTGTCTTCGGCTGTGGTCGTGATCCCTGGGTCCGGATCGAGTCCCATGTCAGGCTCCCTGCTCAGCAGCAAGTCTGCTTCGCCCTCTGCCTCTGCCTCTCTCCCTCCGCTCATGCTCTGTCTCTCGCTTTCTCTCTCTCTCTCTCTCTCTCAAGTAAATAAATAAAATCTTAAAAAAAAAAAGTTGGAGGGAATGTGAATATGTATTTTGGGGGTGGGAGAGGCTGGCAAAGTGATGCCACATCTTTTCCATCCATATGTTCATCTTTTTATTGTACCATGTACTTTGATTGGACTTGAATTATTGAGCGTTCATATAAGAATTGATTGTATTTATAACATCATGTGTATTAAGGACATACTTCTATTTTAAGTAAATAAAAAGCTTAAAAATATATACTAAATAAATATCAATGACTAAGCAGTTATTCATTTTCAAAATATCACTTTACCAAAGGACCTGTCACAGGTTCCAATAAATGCCCATGTGTGATTTGTTCTGACAAGGACTTTCCCAAGAGCACCCCTGCTCTGTAAAGAGAAGAGCTATACAGATGTTCCAAGGTTGATCGATTTAGATTTTGTTCTGATTTGCGCCATGAAGGCCAATAATAAGCTGGAAAAGTATGTTTCCAAGCCAGTGATAAAAGTTTGGGTAATCACTATCCATTCCTGAACATAAAAGAGATTTGATGCTCTCTGGAATCCATGAAAACTGAGCAATTTCTTCCTTTCTGTTGTAAGTCCGATGTTTTCCTTATGCCTTAAAATAGCCTCTGTTTTCAGTTTTCATTGGCCAGACTCTGCTGGTTTAGTACCATCCTGTTAGTTTTCTTGAACAAAGTGGTGCTACCTCACATTTTTTCAGACTTCCAGCACACGTAATGGGAACTCCTCCATGCCATATTGAGGGATTATGAAAACTTGGACTTCAGGGCAATAAGATTTGCTTTCTTCTGTGGGGAAGGGTGGCAGGTGGGAGATCGCATTGATCTTTTCTGTCAGAGATGCATCTGCTCTCTGTAGAGGTACACTTTGGTTGTCTTTGTACTTTCTCATCGTAAAAGCTTATGTTAATTCATGCATGGTGACGGCACTCTTCACCATAACCTCTGAGGTGGGCACTAACTTACCACTATTTTACACTGAGTCTTGGAGGAGAGGTAGGTACGTTGTCCAGGATTCCATATTGAATAGGAGGTAGAGCCCAGGATAGGACCAGGTCAGCCTGCTCCTGGGCTGACCTTCTTAACAACAACCCTAGACTATATCAGAGAGTCTAAAAGCTGGTCTGGAGTACGAAGAGTCAAGCTTGAATGATAGAGATAGGAATACAAAATCCAGATAAAGGATAGAGGAATCTGGCTCTATAGCTATAGAGAAGTATGTAGTTGTCTATGAGTTATATGGGTCAGAAAAGTTATTTATTTGATTTAATTACATAATTGGCACCATCTTTTCTCTTTACAACGACCTGGTCCAACAATAACCTCTAGTAAGCATTTTTGCTTTTAAAATTTTCAACTATTTTTTTAACCATTTTTTAGTTATCTGCTGAGAGTTTATCTGTTGCAGTATATCTATCTGGGCAAATTTGGGCTAATGAGAAATTCTATTTTTTCAAGGTTTTATTTATTTATTCATGAGAGACAGAGAGGGAGAGAGAGAGAGAGAGAGAGAGAGATAGGCAGAGACACAGGCAGAGGGAGAAGCAGGCTCCACACAGGGAGCCCTATGTGGGACTCGATCCCAGGTCCCCAGGATCACGCCCTGGGCTGCAGATGGCACTAAACCGCTGAGCCACCCAGGCTGCCCAAGAAATTCTATATTAATGTAAAAAGTTGATAGTGTTGAGTGGCCAAAAAGTCTGAAGTTCAAAGAGCTCAAAAAAAGAAGAAAAAGAAAGAAGAAAGAAGAAAGAAAGAAAGAAAGAAAGAAAGAAAGAAAGAAAAGAAAGAAAATATTATATAAAGGCAATGTTAGAATTTGAAGGAGTCCACTAAAATAGCATTTGCTCTTTCTTGCCTTAGTTTTTTTTTTTTTAAGTTTTATTTCATTTAGAGAGAGACAGAGCATGTGTGTGTGAGAAGGAGGAAAGGCAGAGGGAGAGGGAGAGAATCTCAAGCAGACTCCTCACCTAGCATGGAGCCTGATGCAGAGCTCGATCTCACTATCCAGAGATCATGACCTGAGCCAAAACTAAAAGTCAGATGCTTAACTGACTCAGCCACCCAGGCACCCCTTTCCTGCCTTAGTTTTGAGTCAACTGAGAAATAAGTCTAAAGGGGGAGACATATAGACTAGGGTATCCCCTTAATTATGGATAAGGTGGATCCTGGAGAACAGGTTTCCTAATGTGGTCCCCTCCTTCTCAGTAACGGGCAGTGTGGGGCAGGCCCCTGCCTCCAGGGACTGAGCTCCTCCATAGAAAACTTAGCATTCAGAGGAACCTCGTTTCGGCTAAGAGGGAGGGGTTAGGCTCCTTCTGCCTAGGTTTTCCTCCAAATTCCCTAGGTCACCCTGTTGCTCCAGTGTTGAAAGGGGGGAAAGGCTGAGTGTGGCTGGGAGTTTGACCTTAAAGGAAGTGGAAGAAACCTTAGAAGAAGAGAAGACACGTTGTCTAACAAATTGGAAGGAGAATCAGAGCCTTGGCTCTCCCCCTTTGGGAATCCATTTGATACTTGTATTTAGCATCTGTAAATACGTAAGCAGGTAGGTAAATTAACTTGCTTTTGTTCTGTTTAAACTTATAGATTCTTGGCTATCAGAACACCGTCTTCTTTGGTGGAGACTGTATATCCATGATTGATTACCTCTTTTGGCCCTGGTTTGAGCGGCTGGAAGTGTATGGAATCGCCGAGTAAGACCTTTGACTGTGGGGTTGCACGGGGTAACAAACAGAGTGGCCAGCCATTCACCATGGAGATGTAGGGGTGTTTAAAGTAGAAGAAATTACCCAGTGGACTCAGGAGACCGTGTCGGGTCCCCAGGTAGAACAAGTGCTTTGTTCCCATGATGCTGAGACGTTGAACTTGAGTTGGCACCTGCTCTACTCCCAGCCAGTCACAGGGTGGGTGCTGGACAATTCTGGCATTGGGGAACCGGGTCCTGCTGAGGCAGAACTGTATCTGTACCCTCACAATATGTGGATGTGAATCCACCCAGCAGTGCTCTCCTACACCTCCGAAGGAAGGTCAGATAGAACATATTTAGATATTTTATTTTATTTTTAAATATTTAATTTATTTATTTATTCATGAGAGACATAGAGAGGTAGAGACACAGGAGGAGAAGCAGACTCCCTGCCAGGGCTCAATGCAGGACTCGATCCTAGGCCCTGGGGGATCACGACCTGAGCCAAAGGCAGATCCTCAACCACTGAGCCATCCAGATGCCCCCATATTTAGATATTTTAAACATATTAGATATTTTAGATATGTCTCAACATAAACATTACCAAAACCTGTGTCCCCTAGGGACAGAGTACTGAACCATGGCTCAAACCCTCACCTTCTAGATTTCCCACTGACCAGTTGTACTGTCTTGAGCAAGCCACTTGTATATCCTAGACCTCAGTCTCCTGATCCATCTTTGAAAGGGCTCAGTCAGCTCCATTATTTCAAGGTTTGATGTTGGTTTTGCTGACTTTTAAAAAGTGTTTTTGGGAACTACTTGTCTTCATTCTTTTCAGACTTCGGTTGGTTAGCAAAGCACAGACACTTTCTTTCCCCAGAGCAGTCGATCCACAAGTATTATAACTCTTGCTAAAACCAACAACAGCTTCTGTCATTCAAAACATACACAGCTGTGCCCAAAATAAGATTTTTTCCTGCAGTATATGATCATGGTCAGTTTCATAATAAGATAACTAAGATAACTTTATTGCCCATGTAAACCAGTCTTTTGTATCTTGTAAATCTAAAACGCAGTGCACGCCATGTCTCCCGATGGCCTCCCTTTCAGACGAGCTAACAGTTCTTTCCTGTCCTGCAGCTGTTTGAACCACACGCCAGCACTTCGGCTCTGGACAGCAGCCATGAAGCAGGACCCCACAGTGTGCGCTCTTCTCATAGATAAGAGCGTTTTCTCGGGCTTCTTGAATCTTTATTTTCAGAACAACCCTGATGCCTTTGACTATGGGCTAATTTGCTGAGCCTCAATCCACTCCTTCACCATCCAGAGTTCCCAAGCATGTCGTGCCTCTGCATCAGGAATTGTTTTGGTGGGTCAGTCAATCTCTGTTCATTTTCTTTGAGATTCCCAATAAACATGGAGACAGAAAATGTATTCTTTCTGATAATCCATTTGTTTTTTTTTTTTAATTTTTTTAATTTTTATTTATTTATTTATGATAGTCACAGAGAGAGAGAGAGGCAGAGACATAGGCAGAGGGAGAAGCAGGCTCCATGCACCAGGAGCCTGATGTGGGATTTGTAAATTTTTTTTTAATTTTTATTTATTTATGATAGTCACAGAGAGAGAGAGAGGCGCAGAGACACAGGCAGAGGGAGAAGCAGGCTCCATGCACCGGGAGCCCCATGTGGGATTCGATCCCGGGTCTCCAGGATCGCGCCCTGGGCCAAAGGCAGGCGCCAAACCGCTGCGCCACCCAGGGATCCCCTGATGTGGGATTTGATCCCGGGTCTCCAGGATCGCGCCCTGGGCCAAAGGCAGGCGCCAAACCGCTGCGCCACCCAGGGATCCCTCTGATAATCCATTTGTATGACTCTTCTGGCCCCTACCTTCTAGTGATTGTCTAGAAATTTCTAGGGCCTGGTGCTCATGTCCAAGCTCATTTGGGAGCCTGTGTGCCTCCTGGCTCCTCGACCTTTGGTCCAGTTTGACCTCCAGATGTGGAGGTTCAAGGCCTGCCCATCTGTGATGATCATCACTCCCGATTGGCACCATCCACAACCTTCCTGGTGAGAGGAGAGCTAGAGAAGAGGAGGAAGAAGAAAAACACTTCAGGTCCAAATACTTTCCATTTGGCACGCAAAAGCTGCTGTCCGCATGGGCATGTGAGTGTCATTCGGCTTCCCACTTTGGCATGGGCCTAGGAGACACCAAGGGTCTCATGACTAAAGGAATTCCAAAGCAGGAAATGAAACACCCGTTGTCTCCGCCGAACTAACTACGTCAGAATTTCACCGGTGCTGACAGGGCTCAGAATGGCTCACAAAATGTTCTATAGCTGACATCCTGCCTTAAAAAAAATAAACACGCCCCAAACCCAGTCACAGGCAAAGGTCACTTTGTTGGATTTGCGTCACACACACTTTCAAATCCCAGCAGATGCCTCTGGTTGCCTGTTGTGTACCAAGCCCTGGGCCATGTGGGGGCTAAAGATGACAAAAACACAGGAGCCCCTGGTCCTTCCACTCATCTTGGTTGAGATTTTAAACTTAGTGCTTTGGAGCTGCTTGTCTGGCAGTCGGAATGCTTGTCTTGGCCTCGTGTGGCACCTCTGCTGACTCTGCCCCGCATTGCTCAGCACTGAAGGTGACTAAGATCCCCGGAGGGTGGCCAGGGATGCTGGTGGGTACCCGAGGCTGGGAGCTTCCATCACTCACCCCATAGGAGTGGGACGGGATTGTCCAATACCATTTTATCTCATGGTCTAGGGATCAGCCTGTGATCATTTCAGCTGTGTTCATGCCCAATCTTTTCTCAGCCTCCCGGCCATGTGAAAGGCCAGGCAGTAGTGGGAGTGATGTTTTGACTTGTCAGTGCCCACTGATGGGCTGTCTACAGCCCCTGCCTCTGACTCAGTCCAACTAGCCCAGTTTCTCCCCACGTCTCAACCTGGCCTGGCCATCTGCTGCCTCTGGGTGGATTTTGACTCATGTAAATAGTTACCAGTGTGACTTCGAGCCAGTTGGACAGAAGCAAGCCTGTTTGGTGAGGTAGCCTGGGCTGCCAGAACAGGCGCCGCGTGACAGGGGCAGTCTGCTGTGGCATCTGCTCAGGATGGGCCTTGTTGTCATGGCACCTGAGCCAATGCAGAGTACAGTCTGCGAGTCACATTTTCCTGGGATCTTTGCTCGGCCCCTGTAGCCTCTCCTAGGACTTGGGGACGGATCAGTCTCTTTGGGAGTAAATCCTGTGTGCTGGCGAGTATTTGGCATGAGACCAAAATTGCTGTTGACACAACAGATAATGGCATGTCTTTGGATGACCAAAACCAAAGATGTTCTGTTTGGGGCTCTACATACTAATTTAGAAAGCTTGAAAAACCAGGAAACACAGGATGAGAAACGTGCTCGTGGGGAGAGGTTGCAGGCTGGTGGCTCGCAGCCCAGTTGAGGATGTGGATGCCTTTCAGCCAGGCGTGCTCTCTGCAGTTTGCCATGGTCACCTGCACTGCCTTCCACGTCTCCCTTCTCGTTCCTTTATGTTACCTGTCTGCCCCACAGAGGACTCAGTTGTCAACCTCTGGATAAAATTAACGAGGATTTAGCCTGGAGACAAGAGGCAATTAAATAATGCTCCGTGAGGAGCTTTTGAAATACCATGTCTTTTACTGCGGGAGAGGGCAAGAAATAATATATCAGGGTTTTAAAAGAAATGCAACAATGCAAAAAAAAAAAAAAAAAAAAAAAAAAAGGGAATCCTTCCACCATCTCGTGTCACAGAGATAACCACTTTTAACAGTTGGTATCTATCTTATAAAAGCATGTTAAACCTACAGATTTAAGGTGAAAGCTCTTCTCTATGTCCTGCAGAGCAAAAAAAGAGAAAAATAGTTTGAACCACCGCATTTGAAAGAGCCTCATCGCACACGAGGTTAACATCCAAGTCCACGACCAGAGGAGGTCCTGTGAAGCTCCCTTCCTTAGAGGTTCTGGACTGGAGTGAGTCCAGTGACATCCTGATGCGGTCTGGGGGTCGGTGGAGTGACTAGGACAGCTGGGCTGGCAGTGGTGGTGGGGCGGGAAGGGTTGGGGGGCAGATGGTGACTCAGTGTTACGTGGAATTGCTTCTAGCTCTCAATTTCTCTCATCTTTGACAACACAGTCACTAACTGTTCAGGTGGATTAAATCTGAATTATAAGGTAGAAGCTGGAATGTTTCTTCTGCGTGTGCCTCCACATTGCTCTCTGGAGCTTTGGTGGCACGTGGCAGTGGCAGAGTGTGCGTGGGGTGTCTCTCCACCTGATTCCTTACTCTCATGTCTTGCCTGGTCCGCATTTCCTTTGTCAAAGTCAATGGCCATCTTGATGCAGGGGTTCTGTTCTGCTCTGCCTTCAGAACCAAGCTTAACTCTCATGGTTTATGTCGATCTGGTTCCATTTATCTAAAATCTTCACAAACAACCAAATATCCTGCTCGAGGGGGTAGGGGGCTTTCTTGTTTTCTTTTTCTTTTTTTTAAGATTTTATTTATTTATTCATGAGAATACACAGAGAGGAGAGAGAGAGGCGGAGACACAGGCAGAGGGAGAAGCAGGCTCCATGCAGGGAGCCAGACGTGGGACTTGATCCTGGGACTCCAGGATCACGCTCTGGGCTGAAGGCGGCGCTAAACCGCTGAGCCACCCAGGCTGCCTGGGGCTTTCTTGTTGACTAAGCTTCAGTCCCTTTCTCCCTCCCCCTGCCACAAACTGGAGAGTGTGCCCACCTTAGAGGCTCATTTCCCACTACCTTCCTCTGTGAATCCCTGGAAGGCTGGACATTGGTTTTTTTCAAACATTTTGCTCACCTCTGGCTACTCAGAGCTCTTTAGCCTTTTGCAAATGCTATTTCCTCCACTCTACAGTCTTCCTCAGAATAGCGTCTCGTTGTTTCATTTTTATTTTTCAACCAGCCTTTTCTCTTGCAAAGTTCAGATGAAAATTCTTTGTGCAAAGAGGTAGTGTACCAGCATGGGTAAGAATAGAGCTATTTGGTCAGGCACACTGCGCTCACATCCTAGCTCGGCCACTCATTAAATTCTGTTGCTTAGGGGATCCCTGGGTGGCTTAGCGGTTTAGAGCCTGCCTTTGGCCCAGGGCATGATCCTGGAGTCCTGGGATCGAGTCCCACATTGGGCTTCTTGCATGGAGCCTGCTTCTCCCTCTGCCTGTGTCTGTCTCTCTCTCTGTCTCTTGTGAATAAAATCTTAAAAAAAAAAAATAAATTCTGTTGCTTAGCCTCTCTGAGCATCAGTTTATCTGTAAAATGGGACCATGAAGTGTCTATTTCATAGGGTTGTTGAAGAATAATGAGACCATCCATGAAAGGGCTCAGCACCTGCCGGGTAAATGCCCAGTGAGTGGCAGGCAACCCTGTTATCATGGTGAGACTTCTGCAAAAGATCAAACTTGACCTGTGTCCATTCTCCCATCACGGTTCGGAGTGTTTTCTGGTTCTGTGCAGGTGGGTTTAATTTCAAATGACCTGTGATCCCTTGGAAGCCGGGACTTTTGTCTCCTCCTCCCTTTCCTAGCCCTCCAAGCCTAGATGATCACCGAGTCCCTGGATCTTGCTACACTGTTGAGGAACGTAAAATAAATACCGTTTCCCGTGTTGTGGAGAAGTACTCAGAATCCGGCTACTCTGTCTCTTGAAGTGTGTTTAAGTAGGAGGGATTTGAAATGACCGAAGGCCTGCACAATTGTTAGGTAGCTTGAGTGCTGCGGGGAACATACAGGCGCCCCAGGAGCAATACTGTGTCTTGTCACTTCTTCCCAAGGACCCAGCACTGCAAGAATCCCCTTGTAGATAGGGGCCCCTGGCTGGCCTGCTTCCTTGTCGGTAGCAGAGGGCCTCACTCGAGAGTGTGGCTGAAAAATCAAGAGTCAGCTAGCTCCCTAGCATCGAGGCAGGATGGAAAGAGCATTTGTAAGCCTGTCAGGCCCAGACAAAGCCATCGAGGCAGGCTCTGACGGGTAGCCCACCCCAGGTAGCCTGAGCCGACTGTCTCCTAGGAGCAAAAGATGGGTTTCAGAACCTAGGATGGTGATCTGTTAGCAGGAGCAGCTTTTGATGAATCTGGGATTATGGTTGTGGAATTTTTGGGTTATGCTCAGGGATTTAGTTAAGTCTTTGTGTGTGTGTGTGTGTGTGTGTGTGTGTATTTGCATGCTTCTGTGCATTTCTGTCATAGAAGGAAGGTACTAGGATAAATAATTAGAAACTGTATAGATGGTAAGGGCAGGAATTATTTTTAAAATTCCATCCTAAAATAAGTGGCAATTGGTCATTCACTTGATAAAGAGAAAGGTCCCCTTTGGGGACTTTATCTGAGACAGTCTGATGGTAGCAGGTGTGGGGTGGGGGGTGGACATCCCAGATGTAGTGGCAGCAAGAGCTGCTTAACCTGGAAGCCAGAGCAAGAGCTCACTGGGGCTCTGTGAAGCCCTAGCCTAAAGCCAGGCTTCAGGAGTGCAGAGGAAGGAACCAAGGTAGAGTCAGAATAGAAAACTTCCTGTTTATGTTTTTTTGTTGTTGTTGTTCTGCTTGTTTTGGTTTTATTGTCCAAGTCCCAAGCTAAGCGCTTCATTTGTGACCATTTTACTCAATCTTCTCAATGGCTCTATGAAGTGGACAGTACTCCTGTCTTCTAGAAGAAACTGAAGCAAAACCTAGGCTCATAGAAATTATGAGGCTTGCTGAGCTAGGACATGGCACAGCTGGGATCTGAACATAGAGCCCAGGCTCTTAGCACCTGTGGTACTTATACGGTCTGGAATCTGACTCTTTGCTCTTTGTATCGCTTTGTCATGGGAGAAATTGGGTATCTAGTGGGCAGTGCCTCACACATGGGGATCCATTTTGAGTGAGTACATGGAGATAGGGCAGAGGTCCACACTTCCTTGTCTCTTCCTGGATCATGGAATGTTGAGGCTGAGCGATAGTGCTGCTTGAAGTCTGGTACTGGATGGGTGGGGCTTCAGTAGCTCCCTTGGCTAGTCAGATTATAAAATGTTGCAAGGAAGACAAAAATGTGCGGAGAGGGCTTCTAGGAATTGGCCTGGACAAAGCTTGGGATATCAAGAGGGCAGATTGCCACCAACCTCCTTGGCCCTGCATCTGGCTCTAGTTAAGGTCTCTGCTGTCATCTTGGTTAGCCCAGATTCCTGGGGTGAGGGGGTATGTATGTATAGGCTGACTCATTGTCCTTGGCTGATTCAACACTAGCCATGATTTTTTGGAGGAGACCCAACACAACCATCAGCCACTGGAGGTCCAACCATCATCCCGAGAGACTGGTCCAACATAATCCAGTCTACTCTTCAGAAATAATAGTGAGGCCTTGGGGGCTGTGTGAGTCATCTCTGGCCAGGTGGGAAGACAGGCCCAAGGGAGGCTTGTGAGAAGTGGTGGGAAGTGGGTCTTAGCTTTGTTTCTATTTTAAATAAAGTTACCTTAAGAGAGACCTACAAGATCACTCATCAGTGGGTTTTAAAGTAACAGATGGGAGCACATTCTTCCCAATCTCCGACCCCACCCCTGTCCTGCAAATTTCATTTGGCACTTTTAAGACCTACCTTTTCCCAGCAAGAAAAGAAGAAAGGCCTTCGAACATCTCTGAGGTTTATGCACTTCCATCTTGCTGGAAGAGAGTTTGTTGTTGACAGCTTTATTTTCTGGTTTCTTTGTGGGGCTGCAGAGGAACATTAAAGGAATAGAAATGCCACTTATACTAGGAAAGCAGGGGCCCCACATTGTCCAGGAGGAAACAAAGTAGCCCTGAGCACAAATGAACAGAACACATGCATCTGGGGACAGGAAAACAATCAAGTTGATCTGATTTTCTTTGGGATGCTCCTCACCTTTTCCTGAGAGCTGAGACTGTTTACAGCCCAAACTCAAAGCTGACCTGGGGGTCCTCGAATTCTCTCTTGCCATGCAGGCCTTAAGAGCCACATCATTTCACTTTCAATGACTTAACACTCTCTACTGTTCTCTGGCTTATTTTTGGGCCATCAGTTTTGCCTTTCCCAAAAGACTCATGTCCTTGGGGACAGATCCCTCGTCTTACACTTCTATTCCCCACATAGCCCCTGACCCAGGGTGGAACACAAGCTGGGTGGTTCAATACTTGGCTAAAAATGCCTTTTCCTCGCTTTGGAGTCATAATGATGGAATAAATATGGTAAGATACTTGGTGGTGAATCCGTATGTACCAAGTTGGTGAGTACATATTATAGCAATGACCAGGAGGGAGGATCACTTCAAAGCAGACTTTATGCCCTGAGATGTTCACTGGTGTGTTGTTTGTAATAGCAAAAAAACTGGAGACATGTCACTGTCCCTCAGTAGGAGAGGCTGGGTCAATTAGGGTATGTCTGCGCATACAGGGAGATAGTAAGCAGCTATTTTGAAAAATAGGGTAGAACCAAATGTTGAAAAATGGTATCTAAGAAAAGTTAGATGGTAGGATGTAATTTATATAAAAGGGAAAGGGATGCATGCACACATGTGATACATACACAGAACAATTTTGGAAGGATACACAAGAGACTTCATCTTGGTTCCGGCTGGGTAATGACTGGAAAAGTAAGAGGTGGGTGCTTTTGTCTGTTACTTAATTTTTCTGTCATTGGTTGAATTTTTTTATTATGAGTCTACTGTTTTTGGGATCCCTGGGTGGCGCAGTGGTTTAGCGCCTGTCTTTGGCCCAGGGCGCGATCCTGGAGACCCGGGATCGAATCCCACATCGGGCTCCCAGTGCATGGAGCCTGCTCCTCCCTCTGCCTGTGTCTCTGCCTCTCTCTCTCTCTGTGTGACTATCATAAATAAATAAAAATTTAAAAAAATTAAAAAAAAAGAAATGTTTATGAGTCTACTGTTTTTATATAGAGAGAAAGTAACTAATTAGAAAAGCAAGCTATTTTTGGATGGCAATGAGAAAAGTTAACTCAAAAAGATGTCCTTCCCAGGGTGGGGGTCCTGGGGCAAGGCAAGAGGAGGGTGAAGTAGGGTGGGGACAAGGCAGGTGGTCATTGGCGCTCTCTGCTCCCGGTCTGCTGGCCAAAACAAACAACCTTCCAGCTCTATCCCATGAGATGGAGACCACGTGGAGCATGAGAATGTTCTGAATCACAGCCTATGGGGTGATTTCAGTTAGAACTTCCGGGACATTCACTGACCCTGCCACAGATGCCACCGACCCCACCCTGGATGCGGGCCATAAATCCCTGCAGCACCTGACACAGCACTGATCACATAGTTAGGGGCTTTGAGGTTTGGGGTAAATCTAGTTACTGTCTCACTCAAAAATCAACAATGGTTCACCACGGCTTGTTGTATGAAGTGCAAATTTACCTTGGCTCTGCCTTGAAGGCTCTTCTGTGATCAGCCCCAACATCTTCAAACTCATGTGCTAAAACTTCTCATTATCTGTCCACATATACACCAGCCCTGTGTGGATTCAGCCCTGGCTTTGCTGCTTACCCTTCTGTGCCTCAGCGTCCTCCTCTGGAAAATGGGAGGATTTTAACAGCACCCACACCATAGGGTTGACATGGGAATGAAATGATACGTAAGTGCACATAGAAGGGCGGCTGGCACAAAGTAGGTGCTACTTCAATGTTGCCTGCACCTATCATGCTCTCCCACCCTCACTCCATGGTTCTGGCTGGAACACTTGTCCTGCTCAGGTCCTATCCATATTTCAGAAGCTGTCTCAGGCAGGGCCTAATCCTTAACATCCCCGCCCAGGTAGCAGCAGTTCTTGGGCTTTCAGAATCACCTGGGGGACTTGGCAAAATGCAGATTCTTGTGCTGGACTCTTAGAGACTCACTCAAGTCTGCAGCGTGGCCAGAAGCCTTCACCCGTGTGATACCCAGGCACGGAGTGCGGGGCCACAGCTGGAGAAGCAGGCTCTAAGCTGGCTTCTCCTTTGGACCAGTGAGCAATGTGTTTCCATCCTTCTTTGGCCCATCCCAACCTACTCGATGTCTTGGCCTCGTAGCTGTACCCCTTTCAGCGTTGTCAAGAGGTGCAGCAAGCAGTGAGCGGATGCCCAGAGAGGTCAAGCATGCTTGGGAAAGGAGAGAACTTCTTCAGAGAAAGAGGCCTGGGTGTCCTCTGTGGGAAAGCCTATTAAATGCCCTCATGTACTAAAGCCTCCACTTAAAAGATAATCTCTTTCCTCAAAAACCACAAGCTGCGTGTTCCTTGTAGGTCCCCATGTGTTTGCACATTGAGCTCTGTGAAATCGGGTCTGGTGCAGGCAGCTACCACGTTCCCCTTCTGGAACTCTGCAGGCTGCTTCAGAGATGGGCTAGAAATGTTCTATTTTGTTATTTTTTTTTTTAAAGTTTCCTGAAAGCCCAAGAATCAGAAGGGAGTGAAAGCTTCCGCTGGTCAACAGGAAACCCTCCCTGCTCCCCAACTCTGCCCTGGGAATCTCACAGACTTCCTGAAGTTAAAACAAACACTGTGACCAGTTTCTACTCCTTGCAAGAATTTAATTCTTCCTTTAATATAAATAAGGCAGCATGAAACACTGAGAGCCCTGCTGCTTTCTGCTTCAGAAGCAGCTTTGGTACAAAAAAGATCCCCCCACCCCTGTCCCGCTAAGTTGTTATCTCTGCATAAACAAGGGGCCAGAAGGTAGTTTTTCAGTGAACTTTCCCCTGGAAGCCAAGGGGAAGCCGAGGGAGGTTCAGGTTCGGTCTTAGCTTCTGGAGGCTGGTTCCTGGCTGGGGGTCTCCTCTAAGCACAACGAGATAAGGATGAAAGGGGAAAGGCAAGGCACGGGCAATAATAAATACGGAAATTCCCCCTGATTCTGGAAACACATCACAACTGAATGGGGGTGTGGGCTGCTGTTGAGGGCCATGTGAGCTTAATCCTTCCTGGCAGCACCGGGCCACTGTGGTGCTGGGGACACACAGACCCAAGTCTGCACAGTCTGGCTGCAGCTCACGCGGAATGGTTCCTACAGGCTTCAGCACCCCATCACAGCCGAGCCTCCTGCTGCCAGTAAACCCTGTCAGGCAAACCGTCCATCTTCCGGAACCCTGGGGCCAGGTGAGAGCACCCTTAGGGAAGGGACAGGATCCTCACGGAGAGCCTGACACCCCTGTGGAACTGGGTATGCTGTCTGGCAGGCATGGCCAGCTTGAACCCCAGAGCAGATCCCAAGTGCTGGTTCAGGCGTTCTTGGCTTGCTGCAAGGGTAATGAGGCAGTGTCATGAGAGAAAGTCCCAAAGGGCCAGTGAAGCCACAGGTGGGGTTGGAGTGGCTTCCCAAGCCCCCTACACAGGCCCGGAGATAGGCTCGCTCCCACTGCTGGCTCTGGTGCCTGCTCAGTGACCAGGTAACCTCTGTGGGGCTCAGGGGCTGGGTTGGCAGCGCTGTCCTTGCACGTTCCCAGGCAGCCAAGTATCTCTGGGTCTTGGTCATCTGTGTGGCTGCCAAGGCTCATCCAGAAAGGGGGGTTCTTGTGCGGTGGGAGCGCCCCACTGGAACAAACAGATCTTGGGGCCCAGAGATGGAGCTGGGTATCCTCTTGCCTCCAGGCGTGCTCAGCTCTAGGACTGGGATCTTGCTGAGGAAAACTCAGGTCTATGGTATCCCTCATTTCTCAGCTCTGCTGTTTTCTCTGAACTGGGCATCAGAGGCAGAGCCCAGCACCCCTGGGCACAAGGTTCCACCCTTTGCCCCAGTCACCCTGTGTCTCTTGCAGCTTCCATCTTCAGTATCTGCCCTCCCCCACCACACAGATGATCAGAGACCAGCTGTTGGAGCTTGTCCCTAGCATGGTATGTGGCACCAATGCCACTCAGGGCACAGCACCCTGGGGGAAGGGGTGGGGAGAAGGGGGCGCACCTTAAGCGAGACACGTAGCTAAAAAAGCGGCCGATCGAAACTTCTCTCTGCCACCAAGTACCCACTTCTGTGCAACAAAGACATCGGCCCTTCTGGGCCTTGGACTTCTCCTATGTCTTTTCTCCAAATAGTTTAAAAAATGGCAGCCACAGGTGGGCCCCTCCTGTGCAGGCTGGAGATGGAAGGTTGCAAACTCCCAAAACTGTCCCATCCTGTCAGGGTGCAGGGTCTCAACACGTGTCCCCATCAGCACTCCTGTAGACCCTCTGTTGATATTCAAGTAAATGTAAAAGTCACACCCACGGCGATGTTTGTGCTGTCTTTACCTCAGTGACCAGAGAGTATCCTGTTGTCACCTTGGCCATATGGGGTGATCCAAAAGTAAGCTGCAAAGGATCAACCAGACGCAGACAATAGCCTCATCGGTAGGCCCCGGTGGCACGAGGGCAAACCAGCTCCCGGCTCGGGGTTCCGTTTCCTCCGTGCCGCGGGGCCTGGCTTCCTTGGCGGGCTGGGCCATGGCGCCCGGCAGGGCCCGCCTTCGTCCTGGGCCAGGGCCTGCAGATGCCCCCGGAGGTGTGGACGCGTGGGTGCCCCGCGCCCTGGCCCTCTGGGTGCTGGACGCTCTACAAGGCCGCAGCTTTGTGGGGCAGGCCGGGGTCTGAGGGGACGTGCAGGGAATACTCGCTGATGAGCACCGGCGCGTTCTTCAGCATCTCGTAGAAGGCGTCCACCGTCTTGCGGTAGAGACTTCGCTGCAGGACGAAGGGCCTGAAGAGGTTGAGAGGCTCGGCCCGGCGAACGGCCTCCGGGAGCCCCATGCCGTCGGGCACCTCGCGGTTGCCGATGAAGAAGTGATGGAGCTTCTTCTCCAGCAGGCTCTTCTCCAGGAAGCGGAGCAGCTCCCGCAGGCGAGCGTCCAGCTGCCCGGCCCTCCAGTCGGCCGGCCGGCGGCGGAGCAGGAGGTGCAGCAGGGCCGTCTTCAGGTGGTAGTTGCCGAGCCCGCTGCGGCCGGTCAGGCGGCTCTGCTTGGAGAGCAGGAAGGAGGCGATCTGCAGGCAGCTGAGGTGGCAGGCGCCCTCCGGCAGGGCCTTCGAGGTCACCCTGAGGAAGTGCCGCTCGTACACAGCGAAGGACAGGAGCCAGTCGCTGCTGGACGCCGGGGCCTCCCCCGAGGGCTCCCTGGGAAGGTGGGAGACAAAGTACAGGTCCGAGTCGTCACACTGGATCACCGGAATCAGGTGGAAGGGCATAAACTTCCCCGAGCGGAACTTGATCTTGAGGGAGCCGGGCCGGTCCAGCTGACCGAAGGCCAGGTCGAACTCGTACTTGTGGGCGATGCGGTGCCAGGCCCGGGTCAGGGCCATCTGGAACCACTTCATGACCCGCGCGGTGTCCAGGTACGGGGAGTCTCCGGCGCACAGCAGGCTCTCCAGCTCGCCGCCGGGCCGCGCCACGCTGCTCCTGCCGTGGAGGAGACACAGCATGTCGTCCCCGAGCGTGGTCTTGCCGCAGACGCAGCCCAGCGCACCCTCATCGGCCCTGACCACCCTGATCTGGCCGTAGCCCTGGCGGCCCAAGGGCACCGAGCGGCGGGAGCAGCAGAGCTCCGGGCGGAAGTGGTAGGGCTCGGGGGGCACGAAGGGCACAAAGAGCTCGCACAGCAGCGGCCTGTCCACCTGCCAGTTCTCGTACATGCTGTCCACGCCGATGAAGTCCTCCAGCTCCATGTCCGTGTCCCGGTTGCAGAGGCTCCTCAGGGCTTCCAGCAAGTCATCCACGAAGCCTTCCACGAACTCCCGGGTGCGGGCCGCGTCGGCCGTGGCGCCCCGGATGCAATGCTCATAAAAGTGGTGGAGGGTGGCCTTGTTGGGCAGGGTGAGGCCCCGGAGCGGGGCGCCGTCCAGGCCGGGCAGCTCGTCCTCGTCCCCGCCCAGGCACTCCGGGGAAGGCCCGTCCTGGTGGTCCTGCCGCCACACCTCGATCACCAGGAAGAGGATCATGCAGAGGGTGCTCCACAGGTCCCAGGCTGTGCGATTCTCATTCTGCTGCTGCCCTTCCTCTGCCACGTGCTCCAGGGCCTCCTTCTCAGCTGCCAGCCGGGCCACCTCCTCCTCCAGGCGGAGCTGCTCCAGCTGCAGCTTCTCCTGGTGCGCCTGCATCTTGCGGATGATCTCCTCCTCGTTCTCGGGCACTGTGGCATTCTCCCGGGGGAACAGCAGTGGGTGGTTGATGATGGCTGTCACCACCACCAGACACACCCGGAAGAGCCCCAGAGCCATGGCTGGAACTTTCCTGCCACACAGAGAGACAGATCAGTGGTCACACCGAGCTTCCCTCCGTGCCACTTCCTCCCCGGACCGTCACACCAAGCTCTGTCCCACTGCGTCGGTGACTGTCTTGTAGGTCTTCTCCCGCTCAGCCTGCAGTCCTACCTCCTCCCCCACTGCTGTGTCTCAGTGCAGCCTTGGAAGAGGGAACTACAAAGTCACACACCAGGAATCCCGGCTGAGCAACCCATGGAAGCTGTCCTGTTTCTGGAAGCACAACCCACTTTGGCCAGGAGCCAACCCTTTTCAGTGGTCCCCGTCCATGATCGGGTGGGGATAACTCCAACTCCAGCTACAGGGGTGAACATATAACCCAGGCCCAAACTATTCCACACCCCTGTCTCCACAGTGTGGATTCAGAGAGGAGCATAGGACCTCACTCCGGCCAATGTGAGACACAGAGAGATAGGATGTGCTGGGGCCGATGGGGAGAAAGACGGCCCTGGGGCCTAGGTTTGCCAGGGAGCAGGATCATCGCTGCCCATGGCTCTCCAGCTCCCGCAAAGGGGGGTCTGCTTGAGAGGGATGCCAACGTAGATACAAGCAGACTCCTTGGATACAGCTATGCCTGAAGCTGTTGCCTCTGGACTCATAAAGTCATGTAAGTCCATAGTTGCTTTGCTTTAAGTCAGTTTGAGCTGTTTTCCTATCACTTCAACCCACCTCCCCCCGGTTAATGCCGTGTAGCGAATGTGACTTTGCTCGAGGCAATAAAACCTAGTGGTTAAGAATAAGAAGGCTGAGTTCCAAGGCCAGCTCTGTCACTGATTAGCTGTGTGCCCTTGGACATGTTAACACACCTCTCTGAGACCCATTTTCCTTAATGGACAGGAGGAAAGCTATATGTAGTAACCACAGGGCGCAGTATTGAGGGATGTGGTGACCCATGCAAACTGCGTACACAGCACCGTGGATGGTGCACAGCATACATTTGTTGAATGGCAAGTGTTTTTGAACCAGTTTTGGGTCCTTGTCTTCCCCCACTGCACACCTCTCCTTCTGATCTGTAAGGCCTCATCCAAATTCAGACACTGACCTCCTCGACTTTTCCCAGGTCTCTCCCCAGGGCAATCTTGGATATAACCAGAGTGACTGAGTCATTGGATTTCCTTTCCTCTCATGAGTCGTCTAAACTTAAATCTCACTTCTTAAAATTGTGTTTCCACATGCCATTCCTCCAGGACAAATGGATTTTTAGATCTCAAGCCACCCCTTATAATTCTGGGAGTTTTTTAGATACGCTGAACCTGGGGCCCCATCCTGGGTCTGTTGAACCGGAATCTGCATTTTAATATCATCCCCATTAAAGTTTGAGAGGCACAGTCTTATGGGGTAAGCCTCACATTATACCCTCTCCTCTTGCCAAGTAACAATGAGCCTTTCCCATGCTTTGCCCTGCCCCCTTTCTGCCTGGGACCTCCGCTAGGAGAGCAAATGGCCAAATGAGGTTGTTGTTGGACTACAAAAGACACAGAAGGTTCCCCTGGCCACCCCCCAGCCTCGTATGCCAACACGCGCTTCTCCACATTGCTTGAGCCCCATTCCCTAACCTTGCATTTACACCCTTCCAACCACTTGTGCTGGTTCTTACCCTAATGGTGCCAAGAACAGGTGTGTGTCATCAGGTGAAGACAGCTCTGCAGGTTCTAGCCAGCAGTGCCAGGATGTACACGACTCGGGTTGCCACAGGTGGGTAAAGCCTGCTTCTCAGATGTGATTCTATCCCACACATAGCTGGACAACGAGCAGGAACCAAAAGCGGGATCCAGCGGTAGCAGAATTCAGTGTGCACATATATTCAGGCCCCAGAGGTGGACTTGGGGAGGAGAGGGAGGACAGGAGAAAGTGCAGGAAGTCAGATCGGAAGGGGTGTGGGGTGAGGAAGAAGTCCAGGGGGAAGCTAGCCAGCTTTTCTTCCCTAAGACAAGGAGTGGCTTGCTGGATAATTGCAGAAACAGGTCAGCCCTGGTTTCCACACAAGAGAAACATCAATGGAAAGTTTTGCCAGGGTGGTCCAAGGCAAAGCCACGAGGCAGGCTTACGAACGTGGATCAGGGTTTTAAGATAAAGGTGTGCAGTGCTAATAAGCACAGCACCAGGCAGCAGCCAGCTGGGAGAGAATTTGGAGGTTTTGAGGCCCTTGAGGGTCCCTGTACTATAGGCAGTCCCCTTTGGGCATAGCAGACCCTGACAGGTCACAGTAATAGTCCTGGGTGGCCCCTGACCCAGGAGGTTGGTCTCCAAGCCAACTCAGGGTAGGATGCCAGCAACTGGGGAATAGTGCCATCATCAAGCCTCCTCTTTCCCCAACAGCTTCCACGGGGCTACCTGTGTGCATCCTCGTGCCTTGTTCAAGGGCTGTAATGGCCTCCTTGTACTGGGACAGGCAAGGTTCAGAGCTCCAGACCAAATGGAGCCATCGACTCTGTATGGAAGGGGTTAGGAGGATGGATTTTGGATTCCAGAACCCAGCATGGGCACGTACTAGCTCTGTGACCTTGGACAAACCACCTAACTTCTTAGACTCTCAGTCTATTCATCTGTGAAATGGAAAGAATAATACCTGATGTTGGAAAGCTTGAACAAGATCATGCATATAAAGCCCTTAGCGAAATCCTTGCCCCTGAGCAAGTTTATAAAAGGGTCTCAGAGATGGGATGGGGAAACGCAAGGGCCCTGCCTGTACAGTTTCCTGATGGGCCATGCAGATGCCCCTACCAGGTACCCTGGCAGGAGGCAAGCAGCCCACAGTAACACTGACAGGAGTAGGGTTACAAGACTCACCCGAGCATGAGGGAGATGAGGTAGCAAAGTGGAAGGAGCCCGGGCTATAGAAACAGACAGGCCTGGGTTTGAAACGTGACTCTATCCTTGCCGAGTGGTCTTGCTTCATGGCACCACTGCTTTACCTTTGAGATGGAGCTAAGAGAAGTTCCTCCTTCCCAGGAAGGCTGAGTTAAGGGAGATAATCCAGTTCAGGTGCTTGGCACAGTGCCTAGCACAGAGTGGATGCCCTACATTAGCTCCTTCCCCCTAGGCTTCCACGGGCCTCTGTTTTCTCACCTGCTAAGCACCCCAGCCCTGCCAAGTGCTAAGGGGTGCGGAGGAAAGCACGCTCAAAAGTGCTTTGAAAGCACAAAATGCTCCTCTAGCATTGCTGTCCCTTGGCATGTCACTCTGCCCACCCTGCCCCCCAGCAAAGGGGAGAAGCCTTTGGAGCCTTGGATCCTCTTGGAGGTAGAGTCTGACTCACGTCAACTCCCTCCCAGGGATCAGATGAGATCCCAGTTGTCATTTTGCTCCTTTTAACGTCTGGGCAGGCAGGCTCTGCCTACGGCACCCTAAGGGGTGGGGAACAGGCTGTGGTTGCTCAGTGCTCACTAGATGGGGCAAAGTTGGAACCTCTGCTTCCCCTCCCCAAACCAAGCCACAGGGAACACTCCTCTGGGGGCCACAGGGCCAGAAGAATAAGGAGAAGGAACCAGAGTGGTGTGACTTTTATTGGAGACCACAGGGACAGGCAGGTATCTGGGAGCCTCTCCCCAAACTGTGGATACACATGCATGTATACACACACACACCCCTTCCCAAAGAGCCCCTTTCCTCTCAATTTCAAATTGTCCACTTCTCTCACCCCATGAGGCTGCCCCATACACGTGGCCTGAGCATCCAGTTGGGTTTGGCTTGAAAATTAACTTGGGTTACTCCTCGGGCTTTTGTCTGTCTGCTTGCCAGGAAGGCAGCAGGAAACCTGCTGAGTTCCTCTCCACCCCCCCGCTCCTGCCCACAGAGTGTGGTGGCCCATGCAGGTCACAGCTAAACTTAGCCTGGCAAAGAGCCAGGGTCACGAGGCAGCAGGGGCTGGGGCAGAGGGCTGCAGATGGTCAGGTCAGCCTGGACCATTGGTTTTCTCAGACCCTTATTCTGTGCCTGGCCAGAAGCCTCAGACCCTCCCTATCCCCTGGGGTCGATCACTCCTGCATCCCCCAGAGCCCTCCAGCACCCCAATCAGAGCTTAATCCAGTGAATTCCACTAGGAGTTGTCTAGTAGAGATTTGTTTCTGTTTATCAAACCCTCACTAGGCTGTGCTGGGTGCACTGTGACCCCCTTCCAAGTGGTAGGTGGTATCCCTGTTTCACAAACCTGTTAACCAAACCCAAGAGACGAAGCAATTCTCTAGCACACGACTAGAAAAGGCACAGCTGGGTTGAGATACCGTCTGTTCTGTTTCCACCCCGAAAGTCCACGTTCTTTCCACCCTGCTGTGTTTTCAGAGCACCTACTATGCACAAGGACCATGAGCCCAGCCTGATCCCAGGCACGGAGAGCACCACAACCCACATGTGGAGGCAGACAGCCACCAAGGCCTCACAGGACTTGAATGGGCTGGGGAGCGTTAATGGCACATGAGCAGTAGGCTATGAAAATGCAGAGGGAATTTCATTTCTGTTCTTTGGGGACCCCTCCTTGTCTGTGGACCTTCCCTGTGTCCCCCCTGCTGCAGAGACGTGGCTGTGCTAGCTTTTGGCTCCATATTGGTGAGAGCAGTGAGAGCCTGTTGTCCAGCCCCGTGTGTTCATCAACATCCCTTCTGACCTGTCACCCACCTACCCCCACTCGGGGCTGGGTGGCTGTGGCCTCAGCAGCAGAGGCACCCAGGACCCATTTCTCAGCAGCCAGCAGTCCCCTGGGACAGTGGTTCTCAAAATGTAGCACCGTGATCATCTGGGAACTTAGACATGCAAATGCTCAGATGCAATCCCAGTCCTGCTGATCAGAAATCCCAGGGCTGGGGCCCAGCACCTATGTCGCAAGGAGCCCTGTGGGTAGTTCCAGCACCCACTCAAGTCTGAGAACCAGCCCTGCCCAAGCCAGGCAGGCCTCCAGGAGGAGGAGGGTGCGGCTCCTGCGGTGCCCCTGCAGCCCAGAATCCTGCAGCTCGCCAGAGCTCTGCCCCACGCCCAGCTTGTCAGATGCAATTAGCTCAAGCGGCCCTAGCGTCATCGTCAGAGCTAAAAGGAACAGCTGAGTGGTTTCCTTATAAATAGAATAAAGGAAGGTGGGTTGATGGCAGGGGAAGCCACCTGTAGCCCAGATCCTGGGGGGTTTCTTGGGTCCCTCTCCCACTGCTGAGACTCTGCACCCTCTGAGGAAGAAGAGGCCAAAGAAGACAGAGCTGTCGTTAATTTTGGGCTGTGTGCCTGGTCTTGAGCTGGACTTTCTCAGTGCCAGCTGGCAAAGTACAGGACTGTTTGGGGGAAATCAAGCCACAAATTTAAGAAAGTCAGAATTTAGTGTATGCTCGTCTAAGCCCCATTTTACAGATGAGGAAACTAAAGAGACCTAAAGAGGAGACTCCTCTGAGCAGGAGTGGGGCGGGGAGGGTGTGGTTCAGGCTGGTGGGGTGAATCCCACATGGAGAGACAGGCCAGAGAAGTGGCGGCAGGTGCCCTGCAACAGCCGGTATGCATGAAGCTAAGCACTTTGAGTATATTTTGTCATTCGATTCTCGGAACATTAGTTCCATAGTCGCAACATCCTACCTTGTGAAGAGACTGACGGTCAGAAAGACCCACTGTGTGGCTTCTCAGATTCCCTGTCTGCAGGGAGCCTGTCCCCCTCCCTCAGTGCTCCTTCCATCCTCCCAGGGATGAGTGAGCCCTGCCACCTCCCAGGTATCACGGCCAGGCCAGCGGCAACCACTCAGATCATGGGGAAACTACTGTAGAGTCTGACCCTGCGTCTGTCTTGGGGGTGGAGTTTGGGCCCCGGAGAGCAAGAGAGCAAGCAGTCTGTCTGAAGCCCTGGTGAGGCTCTCCTGGGGTCTGGCTTGTCTGATCCCTGATTCCATGTCTCTTTCTAGCCCAGCCCATGCTGCGCCCCGGCGTCAAACAAGCTTCCCTGCCCAGCCCAGGGGCCCCTCCTCAGGGAGGACAAAATACATGCAGAGTAAGGAAGGGGTTTGTGGCTCTCACCGGCAGGCCTCCCTCGCCCATCTCAGAACTCCTGCAGCTCAGGCCACCTTCCCGCTCCCCCTTGTGTCACTTTGCCCACCAGTCCCTGCCTTCCTGGCTACAGTTCTAGCAAGTTCCCAAAGCTGAATGTCCTCTCACCTCCTCCAGGGCACCAGGCTTCGGGCAGCGCATGCAGCAGGCGCCCAGTATGCCAGTCAGAGCTGACTTATCATGCATTGGGGAGGAGATGGCCACTGCGGGGATGACATGTCTCCACAAACTCCTTTTTCTTCCCCTCAAGGCTGGGGGTGGGGTGTAAACGGACTCATCCTAGATGGCTCCCGCCCTTTCAGGACAGGAGTCTCCTACAGGAGAGGAGAAAGGCCTTGCAGCCTGGCCCACACCCCAGTGAGGGCATCTCTTGCTGAGGTTCCTCTTTGCCTGCACCCCAAATGGAGGAGGTGGGGTAGGGGAAAGGCTGAGCAGCACTGGGGAGGGGGCTGGGGCCTGGGGCCTCAAGCCTGACTGAGTAGGAGATGGAGGGCAGGCAAAGAAAGGAAGTGAGGAAAGAGGAAGGAAGAGAACCAACAAAGCATAATTGAGAAATGGGTTGAAGGGTGAGGTTCTGAGCCCCCAGTGTCTCTTCTCCATGTCCTTACAGCCACCCCCATTACCTTTCACCTCACTCCTCCCACTCAGCAGAACTTCTGTCTTGGCCGCCAGCCAAGTTCACCTTCCTCAGACCTGCCACCCTCACAGCCACTGAGGTCCTTCCCTTACCTGCTTTCAGTCACCCTTCCTGAAGGCAGGGGTTATAAGACCAAATGTGGGGGAGAGGGGTGGGGAAGGGGAGAGGTGACCATAGTAAATGGTCAAGGCTGCAGATGCTACAGATCCAAGTGATGCGCATGGGGTCAAATGGGGCCCACATGCTTTCCCTAAAGGGGAGAGCCACCACATGGCATGTGCTGTGTGTGGAGAATGGCATGATCTATTTTTTCCCCCCAAGAGAAGCCAGAAATCTGGATTTTATCAACATCCCTCAATTTTACAATGTTGGGTGCTATTTCAAAAATTCTTTGAAAACCATGGAAGCCACACAAAGTATGTCAGTGGGCCACCTAAAGTCCATGGGCCCTGGTCCACAAGCCCCCTTTATGTGCCTTCTTTCTCCTATTCACCGGAACTCCCCACTTCCTCAGCATCCTCAAGGCTGCCCTTGACCTTGGGACTCTCCTCACTCTTCCTCCTTGGCAATACGACCATCTACTATTTCCTCCGTGAATAGGACTCCCTGGAATAGCCCCCCTGGCTCGACCTTTCTCCCCAAACCCAGTCCTGACTGTATTCCAGCGTCTCCCAGTCATCCCAGCAGCCGCCCCCAGAATAATCATAACCGGCATTTATGAGGGCTGGCTATGTGCCAGGCCTTCTCCACAGCCAGGCCTTCTCCACAGCCTCTCCAGGGACTAGAAGAAAGCAAACTGTGGCCTAATGGGTGTGCACTAAGGAGCACTTGGTATTACTGTCTAAGGTCTACGGTCCCCAGGACTGGAGAACTGGACCCCCACTGCCCCTCCCTAACCCAGGGGACCTGAGTGAGCAGGGGCCTGGGCTCAGAAGAAGCAGGGGTCAAGACTGTACCCCAGTAGGGGTGCAGGAGAGAACAGGGAGGAGAGAAAACTCCCCTCCCTGCCATGCCCAGTAGAAGAGAGCCCATGGCAAAGTTTAGGCTGGGAAAGGAACAGCCTTCTCACCAAGGTGAGCTCTGCTGTCATCGCCCCGTGTCCACACTGGCCAGACTCACAGGGGGTGCCCAGTCACACCAGCCAAAGTCACATCGGCCAAAGCACTAAGTTTCCTCAAGGCCCACTTTCAGAGGGGAGAGGTTCAAAAAGTCACCAGGAAGCCAGCCCCCTCCTCTGGTCTGGGGTGAGGCAGCTGACCAGCCCGAGCTCAGGAAGGACAGAGGCCTGGATTCGGCTGCCGTGGGTGGGAGAGCCCACATCCTTCCTGTTCCCGCTCTTCCATCAGCAGCCCATACATATCCCTTGGCAAGCAACAGATGGAGAAGGCAGGGAAGCCATCAATCTCCCAGGAAGGACACGGTGTCTGACATCCCCACAGCACGTCATGGGAAATCACCGTGTCCTGGGACAGATGGACTCCGGGGAGTCTCAGAGGCTTAGGCCCGGCAGACCCCAGAGACAGCAAGGGGCTCCCCCTGGCAGCCTTTCGTCCAGGCCCACATCCAGCTTTCTTTCACCTGTTCCCCCAGGGAACTTTGAATCCAACAGTTCCTGTGGTGGGTTGGATGGTGACCCTCCAAAAGTTAGGTAGGTCCACATGCTGACACCCAGGCCCTGTGAATGTGACTTTACTTGGAAGGAAGGGTCTCTACAGATGTAATTAAATTAAGGATCTTGAGATGAGCTCAGCCTGCATTACCTGGGTGGGCCCTAAATCCGGTGACAAGTGTCCTTTTTTTTTTTTTTTTTCAAGTGTCCTTATAAAGAGACGGAAAAGGAGCAAACAGACACAGAGGAGAAGGTGATGGAAGCCAGAGGCAGAGGCTGAAGCAAAGCTGCCACAGCCTGGAAGGCCTACAGCCACGGCACGCTGGACAGGACAAGGGAGTAGCTCCCCTGGAACATTCAGAGGCAGTGTGGCCCTGAGGGTAATCTGATTTCAGATCGGGCCTCCAGAATTTTGAGAGGGTCCTTTCTGTTGTTTCACGACCCAGTTTATGGCGTTTTGTCAAAGCAGCCCTCAGAGAACAACACAGTCTCGAAGCCCAACGCAGCCTCCTCGCCCCACTCTGATCCCCAGCTACCTCTGAGGCAGCCTTTCCTCTGCACCGAAGCCGGGGGCTCCCCATCCTGGCTGGCATGAGCCTTTGGAATCGGCTCCTTTGAGCCCTCCCTAACGCCCAGCCACCCCAGGTGGCCTCCTCCTCCCTGGAATTCTCCTTTCTCCATCTCACTGGTTTCTAATTTCCATGTGACACAGGTCAGAGCTTTAAGACTGATGTTCAGGGCCTGGTCCCACCAAGCCTTGGGGGTCCCCTCCGTTCCCTTCCCACCTGCCCTGGCTACTTCAGATTACTGACTGCCCCCAAACACCTCCTACACGGCCCCAAATTCCCTGCACCGTGTCCACACCACACAACCCAAACCCTACTCAATGGTCCTCACAGCAAGCACACCTCAGAAACTGCCTCCAAGGGCCTTCCCCATCTCTCTCCACCCCTAACTCCTGAGACAGATCCTTCTTTCTTGAAAGGGAGGAGACCAAGCCGGAGTTGGGGTGGGGGGCGGGCTGGAGCAGATGGCATCTGTATTAAGCCCTTCTGAGTACAGCTAAGCCTGGTGCCTTGTGCAGATGGCATCGCCAGAGAGGTCCCATAGCAGGAACTCCCCCCCCCTCCCCGCCCTGCTGCCCGCTGCCCGCCTCCCTCTGTAGTTAGCTCAGCTCAGCAGTACAGCGGTCCCTGGAGCTGAGAGGTGGAAAAATCACTCAAGGTCTCACAGGAAAAGAACAGGGGAGCCAGAGGCCATGCTAGGCCCACAGCTCCAGACCCTGCCCTCCACCTGGTTCACCCCATCCTGCTCTTTTATCACAGTGAGTTGCCTGAGCTCTGTTACCCCATGACTCCCGGGGCCAGGAAGGCTTGTCCTGACATCCCCCGAAGTGGCCGGCAGAGACCAAACAGGTGGCCTGCTCCATGCTCCATGGACCCATGCATCCTGGGGACCCACCAGTGCGCTCACATCCTGTGCTCTGGAGACACACCCGCTTTCAAAAGAAGGTATCGCACAAGTCCTCCGTTCTAGGGAAGGATGCGTTTCCTACAGCGAGCGTGCACCAAAGCGTCTCCCTTGGTCCCCAGATTCCCACCTGGCGTTTCTGGACCTGAAATCACATGTGAACAGCGGAAACACAGAGGTGACCATTTCCCACAGTGAAGCAGCCCTCATCTACCACCAGATGCTGGCTAGGCTCGAGCTAGTATTTCCCTGAATCTCCCTCCACCTCTGGGCCCCATCTCGCCCACAGGAGCACCAGCTGGGAAGGAACATGAACACCCACGTCAATGGGGGGGATGCCGAGGCTCCCCAGGCTTGTACCCCCTCTCTCCCTCCACCCTGTGTCCTCTACACCCCCGGCCTCCCAGCAGAGTAGTGGATGGGCAGCATGGGCAGGCTCCAACAGCAGCAAACATGCTGCCTCGATGGGGAGGGTATCTGAGGGGATGAGCAGGAACCAGAAAGAAAATATGAAGGCAAACAAAGTGGAGACAAAGCCGTGCTTCCGCCACCACCCTGCTTCCCCTCTCACACATGAGCTGGGGATGGATGGAATGAAACAGGCTGCTGGGCGCCACCTTCCTGGTGATCCCCTGGAGAACAGACTAGCTCATAAAGATGACCTGGCTTCTCCGGGGAGGGCAAGGGCGCCTAGGGCTTTCTATGGCCACAGAAAGGCCAGCTCCCTACCTCCTCAGTCCCCATTGGGCTCCCTCTCACTCACATCCTGGCTTGAGGGCTTCTGGCCCCCACACATTGAAATCCCAGGCTGTCTCCCACCCTGGTCCCCTGTGGCTGGGGCGGTACTGGACACAATGCCTGGGCCCCAGCTGGGCAGGGCTGGGGGGGGAGGCATTGGGGAAGGGAAGAGCTCTGGGCCTCCTGCATGTACACACACACACACACACACACACACACACACACACACACACACAGCCTGCAAAGATCTAAAACCCCTTTCATCTTTATAAAGAGACACAAAGGCAAGATGGGGGCCAACCCAGTAGTTAAACACTTCAGAGCTTGTGGCGGGCCTCTCTGCTTGCGCTCTCTGCTGCAGGCACCTGGGCTGAACCACAGGCCCAGAGCCGCCTCCGTCAGGGCAAACCCGTTCTCCCCGTCCGGGAAAGCAGAGGGCCTAGACTGTAGGCCAGGAACAGAGGGCAAAATTACCCCCAGAATCGTCTATGGCTGCACAGAGTCCCCTTCCCCTGAATTAGTCAAAACACCGACAACCACAGGAGGCAGCCACAAGGGACCAGGGTGACGCCTGTGCTCTGCCCTGGCTTCTGCCCGAGGCTGCGCGGGGCACGCAGTGGGTGGGCCCGAACCACGGGCAGGTACCAGCGGGTCAGGCCGGGGCGGGCAGCCGCTGCCACTGCCAACGTCCCGGGGACATACTCCGCCCCAAGGCCACCCAGAAACAAACAGCCCAAGGCGCTTCAGCTCAGGAGAGCTTAACACTTGGCCGAGGCTTAGTGTACAGCAGCGAAGGGGCCAGACTCCGGAATCAGAGGGCCCGGGTTTGAACCCCAAGTCTCTCACGGGCGGTAACGACGGGCATGGTGGTCACATACATGGTCGTGCTCCCTAAAGGACATGCTTATCTGCGTTGGTATGGGTCATAAGGCCAGGGCTCCCCTTTGCTCCTGCATCTTAGGGACTCTGACTCATCTTAGGTGACCCACATCCCTGTGGCACTCTAGATGCCTGGGGACTTGGCCTGGTTGTCTCCTCCGCCTCCCTGTTTCTCCAAAGGCCCCAGGGGCTGCCACAGAGGGAGACAGGAAGCTTGGCACCTGGGGACCTCATAGCCTGCCACCACCCCCACCCCCCAATCTGGCAGCATCAACACTGACCCTCCTCCAGGACCTTCGGAGCAGCTAGAAGGAGAAACCACTGTTGGTGCCTGATGTCCGGTATTACAGTGCAGGCACCCTGTGATGCTTGCTGAGTGAATGAATGATGTCAGGACTGGGGGGAAAACCTCACTGCTTTTACTCCCAGGAGCACGAATTTGAAATGGGGGTGTAGTGGGAGATCCCTGACTAAGTAACTTCTAAGTTTTTTCTTCCTGGGAACGCTCTGCAGTCAGAAAAGCAAAGTGCTGACAGTGGTGGGTGCCTTGGGGAATGTGAGCAAAAACTCTTTCAGATGCAGGCCCCCAGAGACAGACCTCAGCCACTTCAGGTCTGGACAGCCTTCGCTGAACCATAGGCTGACTCACCACTCGAGTTTACCAAGAACACAGCCCAGGAATGAACCCCAACACAAGTTTATCTGACCGCCAGCTGCCTCTCCCTTTGACGCTCACTTCCTTGCTTGAGAGTCTTACAGAAATGTAAGATAAATGGAGGATATGGGATTTGAAGCAAATTCAGGAAAAGAAGCAGAGAAGCACCGCTTGATGGAATGGCAAGCAGTTTTCCCTTTCTGGAAAAGAACAGACTGGCCCTATGGCCCTATGCCCCATGGGAGAGTTTAAACAGTAGCAGCCCAAGTGTGACATTTACTAAGATTTAGGCATTCTGCAAAATGCTTTGAGTCTCATCTGCACAATAAGCCTCTACGAGAGGCAATATCTTCATTTTACAGATAAGGAAACTGAGGCAAAGACTGGAGGGATCCCTGGGTGGCTCAGCGGTTTAGCACCTGCCTTTGGCCCAGGGCGTGATCCTGGAGTCCTGGGATGGAGTCCCACATCGGGCTCCCTGCATGGAGCCTGCTTCTCCTTCTGCCTGTGTCTCTGCCTCTCTCTGTGTGTATCTCATGAATAAATAAAATCTTTAAGAAAAAAGACTGGAGAGGCTACTTGCTCATTATCAGCATTGGAATTTGAACTCAGGACTGACTTTCAAGTCTCTGGTTTTCCCATGATGCTGTGTGACCTGATTATCTGTGAAATATTACACGCACCTCTGGGCTTCCCTGTACCATTTAAGGCAAGGCAGGTGACAATTTAAGTGAAATCTGGATATGAAGCAGGGAATCAGTCTTAATGAGCTTTCAAGGTACTTCCCACCCAGAGATTCTGGGTGTGCGACCTGGGATGTCTGAGACCGCTTTTCAGCCAAAAGGGCAGTGTATCAGGAAAAGGGAGGGAGGACCCTTTGGACACTGGACAGTGTGTTTTATGGGGAGGCCTCAGGAAGAAAGTGGCATTTTGGGGGGGGGGGCACTCAGGGGTAAGACCTCGGCATCCCGTCTCGTGCCCACCAGCCCAGGCTCACTGCGGTCCCACACTCCTCCGCCTCCTGCCTCTTCACTTGACTGGGAACAAAGTCTCAGCAAACAAAGGACCTTTTCATGAACTTGAGGCGGGTCCTCTGACTGCTACTGAGAAGGCTATTGAAACAGGCTCCCAGGAGAACAGTTTGTTATGAGCACATGGTTTTGTACCAACAAGCAGGGCTAGAATTATGACAACGCCCTCCCTATGGTTTGGTGCAGGTTAGTTAGAAGGAAACTCTCCTGTTACCCACTTAAGGCAAATGACCTGGGGGTGAAAGTAGGAGTAGCCCAGGACAGCTCCAAAGCTGAGCCCTCCTCCCGGGCAGCGAGTGCTCCACTCTGCCATTCACCTGGAAGAGAGTCATTTGAAAATTATGGGTTTTCTATTTTTTCCCAGGACTTCTGAGGATTTTATTTTTTAATTTATTTTTAAATTTTATTTATTTATTCATGAGAGACAGAGAGAGAGAGGCAGAGACACAGACAGAGGGAGAAGCAGGCTCCATGCAGGAAGCCCGAGGCAGGCTCGCTCCCAGGTCCCCAGGATCACACCCTGGGCTGAAGGTGGTGCTAAACCACTGGGCCACCTGGGTTTAGGTTTAAAAGGTTTAAAATCCTTATCTGAGGATTTTAAAGTGCTCTGTATATTCATTCTCTGGTACTGGCTGCTATTATCCCTATTAACAGGTTGAGAAACTGAGCCCTAACTGCTAATACCAGAGTGAGTCACAGCAGAAGACCTGGGTAGGTGGTTGGCCTGGTGTCTTCTCACCTCTTGACACTCAGACTTTGTGGGATTCTGCTCTTTGGCAGGACGCAGTTGATACCTGTGCCCATCCTCTCTAATGCCACTCTCCAAATCCTGGGATGTATCTCAACCACTTCCGAACCCCTGTATGAACTACTGGGGAGGAAGGGATTCTGTAGCTTTAGTTTAAGCCAAGTTGAAACTGTGGCGTGCTAGAGCTGGCGAGAGGTGAGCTGTGCGACCTTGCTTCTGTTCCCAGCTGTACCAGCTCTTGGAGCTGCAGATCCCAGATATTCCTCTTCTCTGCGTGCATTTGATTATAAAGCTCCATGAGGTCAATGAATCCCTAGCACACTCATTGCCTTGCACATTGCAGGAGCACAAGAAATACTCGAGCAATGAACGGACAGTCTCTCTTAAGTCAGTTCCTGTAGCCAGGACGTGGGCATCCTTGTTTCCCACTTTCCTTTGGGGGTGAGGGTGGAGAAAATGGGAAAGCCACTCTTCTGATCACCCTATCACTGCTCCCCTACCTACCACTCTCCCCCACCAGATCAGGCTGTGAAACCCAAGGCCATGGAAGCTGCCAGAAGCTACTGTAAGATGTCATACTCTTTGTTTCAAGTCACAACTCAGAGAACTACACAAAACTGCTGGTCTCAGCACTGAGCTCTATTCCCTTGGGCCAAGCCCAAGGCCCAGAGGCCTACCACCAACTGGCTCACAGCCCAGACCTCTGAAAATGCAGCCCCTACCTGCCCCCCTTGCCCAGCCCCTGAGAAACACACCTGGGATGTCACACCTTCTATGCTCCCTCCCTTCAACATCAGTCCTACAGTTGGAGTGGTTCTTATTCCTCAGTTGCCTTAAGGTAGAGGTGTTGCCGTGGGCAACAGTGATGTCACCTTCCAGGTGCTTCCATTCTGCTGATGTCAGGGGGTGGGCCACTCGGATAGAAGGGCAGTACGCTTTCTACAAGAAAATATCACAGGTCTCAAACTCCTGAGGAGGGCCCTATAGACCTCTGAGGCACCCCCAAATGACCCTCTTCCTCTCCCAGAAGACCTCACCTTTCTTTCCCCTCTGGATGCCTGTTCAGGCCAAGCCTCAAACCTGGCTGTCCCTCCCCCAGAGCTGGCGGAAAGGTGAGGACTAGCGGCTGTGTCCTCACCTCTGAACAAACCACAGCAAGGGCACCGATGAGCAACTTTCTTCTAAGCCTCTGAGACAGTCTGGGTCCCTACAGCCTTGTCCTTTGGCCAGACATCAGTGGCAGTAATGGGGAAGCCAGAGGCCCAATTCGGCAGAGAATGTGGATGAACTCAACCTGTCTTTAAGAGCTCATACTAGCCAGATAAGTTGATGCCAGGTACAGGGCTTGGAGTTTTCTACACATGTCCTGTGAGTGGTTATCCCCAATTTACCAATGATGAAACTGAGGCTTGAAATAGTCAAAGTGCTTGCCCAAATACAGAGAACATCGATCTACTGGGTGGTGGAGCCAGGACTCAACCCAAGTCCACGCTACTCCAAAGCCCATGAGGGTCATAGCTTCTTGGCACCGGGTCACCTAGAGACTGTAGCTTACTAAAGATGAACCGTGAGGGAGCCTGACCAGAGATCACAGAGAGCCCTTTAATTCCAAAGAGGCCATTTGGGCAGGCCAACTGATCCGAGACAGCCAAGGCAAGCAGTGCCTTAGTACAGCTTCATGCCTATGCTCACAAAGGGGCTGCCATAAGTGGCCAATCTGGGGTCTTTCACTTCCCCAAGCATCTGTGATTAGCGATCTTGTTTCTTCGCTAAATCCTCTTAATTTACATACAGAATTTATCCCTGTGGCCTGGCCTTCAACCCTGAAACTGTATAGTGGTTGACTTTTACAAATAAAACTACGTAGCTGGGAGCTAAGTAAAATAGAAGTAAGCTAGGGGCACCTGGGTGGCTCAGTGATTGAGTGTCTGCCTTTGGCTTGGGTCACGATCCCAGGGTCCTGGGATCAAGTCCTGCATCAGGGTTCCCCACAGGGAGCCTGCTTTTCCCTTTGCCTGTGTCTCTGCCTCTCTGTGTGTGTCTCTCATGAATAAGTAAAAAATTTAAAAAATAGAAATAAGCAAAATGATGCAAGAGGAAATGGAGAAATCCTATCAGGTAGACACTGCCCCCAAGGCACTGGCCAAAAAGATCTAGACAGCCAGGCTGACTGGAGTACTGGTCTATCTGGCAAGTATCTCTCCACTGATGAGAGGGCCATAGAGTCAAGAGAACCCCATTATATTAGACACCCCACTCCATGCCCCGCTTTGCCAAGCATGAGCTGCCTGGATCTTTGTATTCCTATGTGGCTCGGCCAAGATAGTCTGCATGATGGTGACGGTCACAAGTCTTCCCAATTAATAAACTAGCATTCTAATTTGCAATTAATAAACTAGCATTTTAATTTCCCACTTCTGGGAGCTTCTCGAGGTGACTCAGTACTCCAAGTCCAAAATACTCTGAAAATTGTGGAGATGAGGTTTCTGAATAAGCATAGCTAACTAAGAGCTAGGCTTGGGACAGGTGACAAGATGTACATAAACAGCACCCTTTATGGGAAATCTGCTGGGTATCAGCTGGTCCTTCCCAGGAGACTTCGAAGCATCCTCATGGCCCAGCAGCTAGTTTATTTAAAATACTGTCTATAGATAGTATAGTAGTAAAATGCTTCATTCCAGCTAATTAAATGCTAAAATGTATAGTGTGGAAAATAAATGATCATTTAGATGTAGCTATAAGATGGAATTTTGGGAAAGATTCCCTGAACGAGTTTGGGAAGGGCATTTACAGGTGAACAGGGCCTAGACAGGGAAGGGAAGAGGGGACAGATGGGGCCCAGGAGGTGGGAAGAGCTGGGACAGCATGTTTGGACACTCGCCAACTTGTTCTACCCCTGAGGGCATTTCCTGCCTTGGTCAGGGGCCCCACGTAGCTCTGGCCTTCACTTTCTGTACAACGCCCAGGTGGCACTTACTCATCACTCTCACGTCAGGCCCCAAACTGGATTTGCCACCTCACACTGTCCAGCAATTAAAGACGAAAGTCAATTGATACTTGGGCCTGGCCTCCATGAGCCATCAAGGCTGACTGAGCATGCTCTTTTCCCCTTATCTTTCTGCAGCCAGATGAGTTTTCTATCTTTCCTCCCTCTGAGCAGTTTTCTGTCTTCCTCTGATAAAGAAAAGACCAAATCATACAAGAGGCTTGCTCTTCCCTTCTTCCCACTAGGGCTCCCAACCAAACAAGTTTATTTTTTTAAGATTTATTCACTTATGAGAGAGAATGAGACAGAGCATGCAAGTGGTGGGAGAGAGAGAGAGGGAGAGGACCCCAAGTTCCTAAGCAGACTTCTTGCTGAGCATGGAGCCTGCCCCTGCATGGATCCTATGACTCCCGAGATGATGACCTGAGTGGAAACCAAGAGACGCATGCTCAACCAATTGAGCCACCCAGGCACCTGGCAAACTAGCTTTTTAAAATTAACCGACTTCTTACTCTAGGTTCAGTGATTGGGACTCAGCTTCCAGGCTCCTAAACACTTCACTGCTCTGTGTCTTAGCTTCCTCATCTATACAGGGGTAACAACACCTACCTCATTGGACTACTATGAAGATTAAATGACTTAATGAAAGGAAAGTGGTTTTGGGAAAAAAAAAAAAATCCTGGCAAATAAATGTTAGGCCTTCAATAATTGTTGGTCATCTGGGCTGCTGCGTATGGTTGCACAGGTGATATACTGCTCAAGAACACTTGGCCTGAGTATGGTTAAGGATGGATCCAGCTCACAAGCACTTGCCCGGCTATGCGCCTGGGCCATATCCATCAAGATGAGACCCCAACATGGCATCCTAAATGTCACCAAGGTTCCACCCTCTTGCAGAAAGATGCATCTTACTCTAATTCACACAAGGGACGGAACTGGCTAGCAATAGCCTTGGCGATTATTAACAACCCTTGGCATTCTCAGATATATCCCTCTCCCCAGCAAGACTGGATTAGAGGGGGATTGGTCTGAGATGGACTGGTCTCAGCCATAAGTAAGGTCCTAGCACTCTTGGTAGGACATTTCTCTGTCAAAACCCCACAGGCTGCATTGCGACCTCATCCCTACTGAGGGGACTTGTCTGCCCCAAACGTGGAGCCACAGTTTTGTGCTCTCTCCTTCCTGACTGCTAGTGGCCACCTGCCTCTGCTGGCAGGGATGGCAGTGCACTACTAACTTCTAGTTGTTGCCAAGTTACTCCTTACTTCTGAGTGAAAGCTATCTCCCTGCTTCTAATTGGTGCGTCTCTGAGCAAACCTTTGTGTCTGTGAGCAAACTTTTCCTCAAGTGACAGTGCTGGAGATTCCTGAGGGCCACGGCCTCATCCCCCTGGGCTTCTCATCCTGGAGACAAATGTGGGTGGTTCACTCCCTTCTCCCTCACAAGATGCGCTTTGCTGACCCCCCATTGCCATGCCAGCCCCTCTCCCCTGGACCACTTCCCTTTGGCAGTGCCATCCTTTGCTGGAGGGGGCCTGGAGGACTGAGCTCACCGTAGGGGCTCTGCTGGTCACTGCCTCCCAACTGAGATGTGTACCTCCTCCATCAGACAGAATCCCCCACCTTCTTTCTCTTTATTGACTCCAGGGCGTTTGAGAAGGGACAAATACAAAACCAGCTTTCTCCCAGGTAGTACTTTCTCGGGTGGGCACTTTTGCCAGAAGCCCCTGCTAGATGTTCTTCCCTGTTCTTGCCCTCAGATAAAAAGTTCACCCCCACACCCTGGTCTTTGTTTCACTTTGAATCCTGCAGGAGCTGGGAACCACTCCTGGTAAGGTGACAACTTCTGGGATGATGGCATCGGGTTAAAAGTTCAGATCCTTGCCCCCTGAAATCCAGAGCTTGAAATTGCTGCATCTTTGCAAATTACGGAGCTAGGGGATGGCATCTGAACAAAAGCCATCCACCCAGGGAGAGCAGAGAGTCAGTATAACCACTTTATGGTTACCCACAAGTGGAAAATATGAGGGCAGAATGGCCTGGAGCAGCAGCAGGCACAGGGAATTAGCAAACAATGAAAGCCACTTAGGCACGTAGGCTGGAAGGAGGGCTCCATAGCACAGCCCATTATGTTAATAATAAAGAGGTGAACAGCAGCAACTCCACCTGCGTGTGCGGTGCCATGTTCACAGCTAACCTGGACCTGTGACTGCAGCGGGCTCAGATCAGCTTTACCTGGCAGCCTCTCCGGGGTACAACTGGCTTGTAAAAGGCAGGAAGGGCTCTGGGTCAAATCCAAAAGAGTAACAAGAAAACAGAACAGGATTCTCAAACTGATTCAGATCCCACAGGCCGGGGTCCAGGATCTGCCCGGCATCTGGAGCTCTTCTAGTTTTGAAGGCGGTTCCTTCTCACACCAGGCAGGGGATGTGTGATCCCTGAGTGGCTCCGTAAAATATGTTCCCCTTCTTGGTTGGCAGCATTTTGATTTCTAAAGAGGAGCATTTGGGATGGGAAGCCCGGCCCTGGGGCTTCTGAGTCCCATCACCTGGAAGCCAGAAAGCTGGAGACACAGGGGGGAGAGGTGGGGATTGGGTTAAGGGTCAGGCGATTTGCAGCCGCAAGAGGAAAGTCCTGCACTGCGCGGGGTCTCTAACACTCGCAGTCCCGAAAGAGGAAGCTGCGGAGGCTCCCTCGGGCCCCCGTAACCCCATAACTTCACTACCTTAAACCGAGAGAGAAAACAGGCAGCCCTCCTACTGCCTCCTTGCAGGAGGGGAAGAGCCGGGGACCGGCCCGTCGGTCTGTCCGCGCACGCACGCTGCACTCAGAAGTAACGGACCCCGGGGCGGGAGCGACCGTCGCCGCGCGGGGGTGCAGCCAGGAGGCCCGGGGGCCCCGGCCCGGGCTGCAGCGGAGACGCCGGGGGCGCGGAAGGGCACGCAGCCGGCCGCCCCGCGCCCCCAGCCCCGGCGCCCTCCGCCGCGCCCCCAGCCCCCGCTCCCTCCGCCGCGCGCCCCCGGAGCCCTCCACCGCGCGCCCCCGGAGCCCTCCACCGCGCCCCCAGCCCCAGCGCCCTCCGCCGCGCCCCCAGCCCCCGCTCCCTCCGCCGCGCGCCCCTTCCCCCCCGCGCGAGGCGGGCGCCCTCGGGACTCACGCCGGCCTTCGTCCCCTCCCGGCCTCCGCGGGGACCGCGCCAGCCCCGCAGCGCGCGCGGGGCCCCAGGGCCCGGAGGCCGCGGTTCGCGTCCCGCCGGGCGCTTAGAAGGACGGGGGCGGCGGCTCCACGGCCGGCTCCCGCCCTCGCGCCTCCATCCGCGCGGCCCCCAGGGCGGCGGAGTTACTCATTTCCTGGATGTCACAGAAACTTTTTCCTCCTTATAAGAACAAAACACCCGCCTCTGCCACGGGCCGCCGCAGCTCCTTAAGGAGGACCGCGCGAGTCGCGGTGAGGCGGCCCCAAGAGGTCGGCCCCCGCCCCCCACAGGAACCCCCGAGAGGCCAGCAGACCCGGAGGGCGACCCTGCGAGTCGGGCTCCGGCCTCCCGAGTCGGCCGGCGCGGGGGGCCGCGGGGCGAGCAGGACGCCCTTAAAAGGCAGCGCGGGCGGGCGGGGGGCGGGGGTTAAGGCGCGGCCCCTGGGCTGCGAGCTCTCCGCGGCGCGTTTTACAAGCGGCGGGATCCCAGCCCCCCCCCCCCCCCCGCTTTTGTCCTGGGAGGGAACTGTACGTCCAGACACGACGCCGGCCCCTTTCTTTTTCCGCGGCTCGAGTGGACGAACAAGGAGCCACGGGCCTCCGTGCCTTGCTCCCGGCTGAGGCTGCACAAAGGATGGGCACCGCCCGCCTCCCTGCAGAGGGCGCTGTCGGGCCCCGAGCCCGCCGCCGTAGTGCAGTTAGACCCCGTGTGTGAAGTTAGGGTCCCGGGAATCGGGTGCCCAGGTGCCCCCCCCGCCCCGGGTGCGAAATCCGTAGCCTCTCCTCCTTGTGACCCGCCGGCTGTCCCGGCCAGGGGGAGTGGCGGCCGCGGCTGGAACAAATCCTGCATTAAGTGGCTTTGGGGGAGTCCAGCACGACGGAGGGCGGCCTGGGGGGAATGAGGAGAACACGCTGTCCAAGGGGTTGTCACCAGGGCCGCTGCGGTGGGGCCTCTTAGGTCACCTATGCCCTTCCCTCTTGGAGCCAGCCCAGTAACGTGAACACTCGCCTGCAAGACATTAGGCTGAGGCTCGAAGATAAACAGGCAGTGAGACAAAGCGCTAAAAATAGACCCCCCTGGCCCTTGGCCCAGGTTACTCTTGTTTTCAAGCTTCTGCTTTGCTCCTAGCGCTTTCCTTACATCAGGGACAGTTAGGCGGAGTTGGGGGGGCACTGATGGGGAGGATGGGGGAACGGGCTTGCAGGGGTCAAGGGGCAGGCTGCTCTGAGATGGGCCCCTTTGGCCTGAACATTATTTTGAGTTAAAAGCAATGGAACCCTGCCTGGGCAGATTCTGGAAAAGCTCTTTACCTCCCCCTCCCGGGGGCCAGCCAGCGCTAGGAAGAGAGCTATTAGGAATTCCTCTTTACCTAAGAAGCGTAATGAGGCAAGCTTTGTTTTCCAAACTCCTCCTTTCACCATCCTCCCAATAGTCTTTCTCCCTTTGTAACCTCAGAGCCCACCCCCTCTCCTGGGCTCACCTTAGCTATCACTGTCTTTGGAATTTCCCTGTCTGGGTGGGATCCCCCCTTACAGAGGCACCTAAATGTGATTTTCTCCTGTTAAAAAAATCTGCTTCATGTCAGTTTGATTCTTAGTCTTACTAGAAGGATCTTGAGGGGTAGAAGAAATTCTTCCTCCTTGACTCCAGGAATCTAGGGAAACGTTTGCGAAAGGGCTATGTATTGCCAAAATGTCTGTCAAGTTGGATGGGTGGGGTACTCCTTCTCCCCAAAGCAGGCAAAAGGAATTCTTGGAGGGTAGGGACACTGACCTGAGCACCTCTACACTGCCTTATAATCCTTGGGGTAAGAGTTCAGGGTTCTGTATGCTGGAACATGAAGGTTAGTACTCGAATGCCCTCTGGGATTGTCATCCTGTGTGCAAAGTCCTTCTAGCAATTTCTAACCGGCTGTGTATATTTATTTATATAAGGAATATTTATTAGATTTGTCTTTCTTTCAAACCGGATGATTTCACTCTGAGTGACCTAATGGTCACCTGCATTGGCTCCCCTCTGCTTTCAGCACAGAATCCACCATCCTAACCTGGCACACAGGCTGTTCATGAATTAGCCTCTACTTATTTTGATGCAGAAAAAGGATGTTAGGGTTCGAAGCCAAGGGCCAAGAAAGAATTCTTGAGACATCTCTGGTGCGAAAAGGTGGTTTTGTTAAATGTGGGGACAAGACTTGTGGGCAGAAAGAGTTGCACTGAGGTCACTGAGGAGTGGCCCATTATATATCTTCAAGCTGGGAGGGGATTAGAGAGAGCCTTAGCCTCCCAAGTATTTTGGAAACAAAGTTTCCAGGATCCTGAGGGGGATAGCTATTGTTAGGTAAAGGTCATTTATTATTATTTAGTAAAAACTCAGGAGACCCTTCAGATGTATGTATGTTATCGGGTCATATGCTTGGGGATGATTGCCAACAAGTATCTTGGGGGCGAGGGGTGGAGGGTAGAGACAAAGGTTTCCAAAGGAATTTTTATATGGTAAAGTAGACTTACAGGGTTCTGGGGGTCAGGCTAAGATTGCCTTTTGCCCTTAGCAAAGTACCAACATCGACATCAAGGCAGTTGAGTCCCTAGAGGAATGTCACTCTGCCTGTTTCAAGGACTTGTCCATGGGCTGTAGGTAGTAAGGGAATTTAACAAGTTTTCTTCTGCCTTTGTTTCCACATCAGTTTCACCAACCTCATATCTCACTACACGTTCCACACTGAACTCCTTGTAGTTCTTGGAATTCATGCTTCTCAGAATGTGATATGGGATCTGTTCCCCGCCCCTACCCTTAGATATTCACAAGTGCTCTATCTTCTCTGCAACCGTCACCCACCTCTTTCTCCAACCTGTCACTCCTTGCACACACACACTTTTTTTTTTTCCTAGCTAAAGGGGACTGGGTCTTCAAAATTGGCAGTTTCTCTTCCAGGAACTCTTCCTTGAACCACCACGCCGTGGTTAGAATCCTCCTCCCCATCATGTAGATTCCATAGCACCTTGTGCTTACTCTAGAAAGGGTTTTTAAAAGACAGGAAAGTACAAAGATTCAACTTCTGGGAACAGTAGTGATCAAAGAGTTCATGACCCTCGGCTTTAAACACAGAACAGCTGAAAAAAAGATAGTAATGATTGAAAGGAAGAAAGGGGGAGCCCTAGGGTTGATGCAAGAAAAGAGAACTCAGAAACACCTCGGGAGAGTTGACTTATTTTAAATAAACCCAAATGGCTGACCGGAGTTCAGGACTCATTCAGGCCTTGGGTTCTAAAAAGGTAGGGATCTGCCCACAGTTGGGACCCTGCAGAGGATCTTAGGGACTAGAAGATGGAGAGAAAAAATTCTCCACTCATCCAGGGGCCCAGCAAGGAAGTTTGTCGTTTGTCTGGGGCTTTGGATGAACTGAAGTTGTCTGCTGTAGAAATGGAAACCACTATGCACAGATGTGAGGCCCTAATCTACACAACGGGTGTGGGGAGGGAATCCTGAAGTCAACACAAAATATCAAAGCTGGTTCCAGAGTGATGACTTGGTCCTGTCAGAAGTGAATGCAAAACCTAGCTGTTTCTTCTGATCTCTCACAGCACAAACAACCCTCATTGAAGATGAGCTTATAATGAGAAATTATAAACTAGGAAATGAACTGCATGAGGAATGGGATCGGTAGGTGTAATAAACACGAGAATTAGACTCTTAAGAACTTGATACAATAGAACAATTTTTTTAAAGATTTTATTTATTTATTAATGAGAGAGAAAGGCGAACAATTTGAAGAATACTATAAAATAGTTCTGTTCAAAATAATTACAAAGATAAAATTATAAGAAAGATAAACAGTAGAACATAGCACTATGAAAAAAGAATAGGCAAATTTGAAAAGCATAAATGCAATATGTAGAAATAAAAAGTTTAGTCATTTACACTCAAAAAATCTTAATGGTTGGAATTCTTAGGCAGTAATAATGTATCAGTCAAAAAGCCAGGAACAATAACTCATTGAAAAGGGGAACGGGTGTCTGGGTGGCTGTCTACTAAATGCCCAACTCTTGGTTTCAGCTCAGGTCATGATCTCAGGGGCCTGAGATGGAGCCCTACATTGTTGGGCTCTGCCCCTAACCCCTGGTCCAATAAATAAATAAATAAATAAATAAATAATAAATAAATAAATAAACAAATAAATAAATAAAATATTTATTTTTAAAAAGATTTTATTTATTTATTCATGAGACACACACACGGAGAAGCAGGCACCCTGTGGGGAACCCGATGCAGGACTTGATCCTTGACCCCAGGATCACAATCTGAGCCAAATACTGAGCCACTCAGGTGTCCCAGTAAATAAAATTGTTAAAGGGGGGATAAAGAAAAGTGACATACTAATCTCATTTACAAATACTCCTTCAGAAATCCTAACTAAAATATTGATACAGAATTTCAGCAGTATATCAAAATGTAATTCAACACTTCTGGGCACCTTGGTGGCTCAGTGGTTGAGTGTCTGTCATAGGCTCAGGTCGTGATCCTGGGGTTTTGGGATTGAGGCCCACATCAGACTCCCTCTGCCTATGTCTCTGCCTCTGATTGTATTTATTTATTGTAAATAAATACAATCTTTAAAAAGAGAAACAACTTCTGTAGCATGATAAAAATAAAAGGTGACATTTGGCCTCCAAACCAGTGTCCTGCTTAATGAAGAAATACTAGAAACGTCATGTTCAAGTTAGTGCAGGATAAGGATGTCTTCTTTCATCTTTTTTTTTTTTTGTCAATTTGGAGTGTGATTGGTTGCAAGTAATAGAATACCTGACTATAATTTCATATGTGTTTGAGACTACTAGAGAATTAAAGAAATAGGGGATTTATTTTTCTTAAATGAGAAGTCTGTATAGAGGTGGCTGCTTTGGTTGAATCCTTTGATAGTTTTGGGTCTGGTCAAATGTGATGTACATATTGCAAAACCCGTCCTCCAAGGCTGTTTTCAGTTTAGACTGCCATTGATAAGGTATGTGAACAATGTTTCCCCACATCCTTTCCAGCACAGGCTATTTCCTTACTTCAACTAATGTGCTTCTTTTTTTATTTCTTCTTCTTCTTCTTCTCCTTCTTCTTCTTCTTCTCCTTCTCCTTCTCCTCCTCCTCCTTCTTGTTCTTCTTCTTCTTTCTTCTTCTTCTTCTTCTTCTCCTTCTCCTCCTTCTTCTCCTTCTTCTCCTTCTTCTTCCTTCTTCTTCCTTCTTCTTCCTTCTCCTTCTCCTGCTCCTTCTTTTGGAAATAAACTTTTATTAACTTATTTATTTTAGAGAAAGGGAACACAAGAGCGGGGGAGCAAAGAGAGAGGGAGAGAATCTCAAGCAGATTCCATGCTGAGCTTGGAGCTCTATGCAGGGCTCCCTCTTACAACCTGAGGTCATAATCTGAGCTGAAATCCAGAGTCAGATGGTTAACCAATGGGGCCACCTAGGTACTCCTAGTGTGCTTCTTTTATAAGTAAAAAAAGATATCTCAATGTGTTGATGTGTATTTCTTTAATTATAAGTGAGGTTAAATGGAACATGATTGTTGGCCATTTTTATTTCTTCATTTGGAGATAGTTGATTATAACTTTACTCATTTTTCTGTTGGCTTGGTTCTCGTGTGTGTGCGTGCATGTGTGTGTGCATGTGTGTGTGTGTGTGTGTGTGTGTGAAGGTAAATGGAACTCTTTTCATAATCTCAGGTGTTAGCTGTGACTTCAAATTTTACAGTGAAAGGTGACTTGTGACCAACACCAGACCAATTGCAGGGCAGCCTCACACTGTGCTTCACAGTCAAGAACATTTAAAAAAACCAACCCAAATGTGAGGACAGATTTCCTGTTCACCCCCGGCTGTGGTTATCCCCATATGTAGAATAGAATACACGACGATGGGAGAAACAGGAAGCCAATGCTAGTCATGAACAGAATGATGGATGAGAAAAATAGGGCATTTTCTTTGATTTAGTCGATCTCTTGCCATCATGAATTCACCTTTGTGTGTAGTTTTAAGAGATAATAACACGGTGGTTTACAGAGCATTTCACTGGAACGGGCTACTTTGCTGAGACCTCAGATGTGTCAGTTGAACAGGATAGATGATTTACATTTAGCTATTTCTTTCCTCAAAGTCTGTGCTGGAAATTCCTCCCTCTCCTAGGGATTTTGGAACCAGCAAGTTAGAGATTATTTACCAACAAAAGTGGAGCCCAGAGAAACCAGGTCACATATTCAAGGTCACATTGTTGTTTAGTGACAATATAATAGGGAAAACTTACATGATGTGGTTATACTTTTGCTTTAAGCACTTTAACAATTCATTAATTCTCATAATAACTGCACACAGGAGGTATCATTAGCAGTCCCATTTAATATATGGAGAAACTGAGGCCCAGAGAGGCTAAGTAGTTTGCTTGAGGTCACCCAGCTATTAAGTGGCAGAGTCAGGATTTGAAACAGGCACTTTGGCTCAAGAATCTTGACCTTAATTACAATGCTGTATCTTTCTGTTTAAAGTAAACCCCCTCCAAATGTACAACTACAATGAATTTCCCCAAGAATGAGATTTCAATGGTTAAAATGTTTTTCAAACTTTTTTGAAACTACATTTTACCTCAGAACCCAATATACTCACACATAAAAGTCTGTTATAATTGAAAGATTCCTTAAAAACAACCCTTATGCTTATTGCATGTGAGATACTCTGGTATATTCCTTCTTTCTCTACCGGTCTCTTACCCTTTCCTGAAGATAAAAAATGCAGGTTACAACTGACTAATGAGTCATGATCCAAAGTAAGAGAAAAAAGTGCTTTCTTGTTTTTATTTTTTAGAAGATTTTTAATATTGGGGTGCCTCGGTGACTCATTTGGTAAAGCATCTGACTCTTGATCTCAGCTCAGGTCTCGGTCTCAGGATTGAGTTGAAGCCCCATATTGGGCTGCTAGGCATGGAGCCTACTTTAAAAAAAAGAAAGATTTTTAATCTTAAGTAATCTCTTCACCCAGTGTGGGACTCGAACTCACAACACCAAGATAAAGAGTTGTATGCCCCACTGACTTAGCCAGCTAGGAGTCCCCCAAAAATGCTTCTTTAAAAAAATAGATTTTATTTATTTCAGAGAGAAAGAGCACACACAAGCATGAGCAAGGGGAGGGACAGAGGGAGAAGCAGACTCCCCGTTGAGCAGGGAGCCTGACATGGGGCTTGACTCTAGGACCCCAGGATCATGACGTGAGCCAAAGGCAGACACTTAACCAACTCAGTACACAGGTAGGTACCCCCAAAATCCTTCTTAAAATCACTTTTCTAGTTCACATCTGTATTATGAAAGCTGTTAGTGGTTTATAAATGTCAAATTTCCAACCGCACACAGCACTTGGAGTGGGGAAAACTGTCAAATAATTTCTATCAAACTTGTTTCTGGTTAGTCAGTATTCATCGCTCTCCGTGTAGTTAATGTCTAAAGATGGTACCCTGGAACTTTAAATCACCATGCTCTAACCTTTGGAAAACCTGCCTTCAGTCATTCACATATTCATTCATTTACTCATTCACTAATTCAATAAATATTTGAGCACCTACTACATGCTACATGCCAGGCATTGTGCTAAATCAGGAGTTGGCAAACTATGGCTGGCAGGCCAGCTCCGGAGTGCCTCCTGTTTCTGTAAATAAAGTTTTGCTGGATCAAAACCAGGCCCATTCATTTCTGTATTGTCCGTGGCTGCTTTTGCACTACAATAGCGGAGTTGAATACCGAGACCCTGTGGCCTATGAAGCCCACGATATTTCTTAATCGGGTTCTTCACAGGAAAAGTTGGCAGACTCTGGTGCTAGATTCTAAAAATACAATGTCAATTTAGACTGGTCTCTGTTGTCCTGGAGGTTTGAACAGTCCTGCTCAGCTTCAATTGGGTTTCAAGCTCCTTGGAGGGTGGGAGGAGGGGCTCGAGGTTTTTGCCTCCCTCCCATTGTGGCCTCTGAGAACACCTGTTCACAGTAGATGCTCAGCAGTCATTTTCTGCTGCTGAAATTATTTAGTAGATCTGGCAGCAGATATTGGAAAGAAAGAAACCTACCCACAGGGTAGAAAGGAGAGTTTATTCCTTTAACATAACAAATACTTTCATTTTATAGATGCCTATCTGCTGCTATGAAAAGCGAGTCGTCAACTTTTATTGAGTACCTACTGTGCATCTGGCCCTGTGGGTAAGAAAAAAGATTTGGTTCAAACTTTGGCACTTGTATCAAAACAGGGAAAGGAAGGAGATAAACGGATTTTATTGTAATCCTTAATACTTCTGGTGGGGGACCTGGTGTATACCTGGAGATGATTTTGGTTAACTACCTTAGAATCTCAAATGTTTGTGTTCCAATAGCTTTTAACTTCCCTTAGTCATTAATCACTCCCCAAAGTAACTGCTGTGTGCCTGAAAGTATGAGCTAATTGCATTTTTTCCTTCCTTCATCAAACTTTCTATTTTGAGGGGCACCTGGGTGGCTCAGTCAGTTAAGCATCTGCCTTCCACTTGGGTCATGACCCGGGGTCCTGGGATTGAGTCCACATTGGGCTCTCTGCTCGGTGGGGAGTCTGCTTTTCTCTCTGCCTGTCACTCCACCTGCGTGTGCTCTCTCTCTGTCAAATACATAAATAAATTTAAAAAAGAAACACAACTTTCTATTTTGGCTGTCTCTTATGGGTCAGCACCATAGATATATTTTAAAGAAAAACTGGACCTTCTAATCTGGTGGGAAAGACAGAAATAAACACATGGCTACAATATTGTGTATTGACAGTGAATAGAGGTTTTCTAGCAACATAGAGGAGGAATACCTAACTAGGGAAGGCTTCCTGGAGGAGGTGACACTGCACTGAGTTTTGAAAGTCTAACTGGGCAAAGAAGGTAGATGTAGGATATTCTTGACAAGGGACCAGCATATGTTAAGCCTAGAGGTGTTTGAAAATATGGCATTTTCTGGGAATAGCAGACATAAGAGTATTGGGTCATCATCAAAGGGATTTGTGCTTTGATTTTTAAAAAAATCATTTGTGCACTCATTTGTTTATTCAATTTATTTATTCATTTGTACTGGGAACAGGTTGTGTAGAGCGCCTAATCTGGTTAGCCAGTTGGTTTGTGTACGTCCTCACTGACTCTAGGAAGGCATCAAACTGCAATCTTGACCTGGCCTTTCTGGCAAAAGCACCAACTGAATGAGCCAGTCATACCCGAAAGTAATCTGACTGGGAGAAACACAGTTGCTGTTAAACCAATAAAATGCAAGGCAGGCTGGATGACAGAGTGGTTGTGACACTGTCATCCCTTTTTGGTAAAAATTATTGCCTGCGGTGGCAGATCGCCCACTGCTTCCACCTCATGGCCAGTCTTTCAATCTTCCTGATAAATCTGCCCGAGCTTCGTAGCCTCTGCTGGTATCAAGGGGGGAGTTTGTATGGAGACCCTTTGGGAACTAATGTCAAATGCTCAACAAATGTTCTGTTAAGTTAGGTCCGCAGCAGGCTGGGAAAGGAGCAGATTAAAGGAATAAAATATAGCCCTGCACAGTTTTGGAGAGCACCAGCCAGCTGGGACTCTGTTCTGTCATCTAAGGTGAGCAGGGGGTCGGCTGATAAATGCTAACAATTTTCTGTAACACGTGGGCCTTTAATCTTCTCAACAGCCTGGAGGAGAAATGTTAGATATGATGACTGGAGCAGTTTCTACGCTGTTGTTTGGGGCCCCAAATACAGTTTTTAGATTTCATGGATACTAAATTCAAGCAACATCACAAGAATGCCTGCATAAACAGGATTTGTGTTGGTCAAGGCTTTTGGGTTTTCAGGAGGGGTATAAGCAATGGAAACTAACTCCATCTAGCTTAAACAAATGAGGTGAATTTGTTAGGAGGTAGTATCTGGCAAAGCTCCAGAGTGCAGGTGTTGCCATGCCTCCCCAGGAACTGTTACCAGGCCCTGAAGAGGCATCAACAGCCAAGGAGGCCCCTTTCCCCCACTCTCTCTTCTCTTGGGCCTGTGGCTTCCCCTGTACATTCATTTGCTTCATTCTTCCTTCTATGCAGCCTACCTTTTTCTCTGCCTCTCCTGGTTTTCACATGCTCAGTTCCAGGCCCCAGCAATGAGTGGCTTGCAACTTGACCCCAATTATAAATCCCCAGGAAAAGTAATGGAATTGGCCTCACGTGGGTCAGATCTCCACCCCAACCTCTTCAGCCATGGTCCCAGGGAGCCAGAGAGGGTCATCTACAACATTTTGGCTTCCAGGAGGAACACATTTCCTGGTGGGAGTTACTAGTCTCAGAGAAGGGGATTGTGGACTGCTCAGACTCCCTCCAAATTGCCTCCAGGACCTTTCTGATCCCATAGAGAAGGAGGTTTCCTTTAGGGCATAGTTGCTTTGCATTGCAGGCTGGGAATTTCCATGTAGGGCTACAGTGTTTCTTTCTGCTTTTCTGGAGTTTCATTTTATATCCTCACTGGGTGCTAGAGAGGAGTTGAGCTCTATGTATATAATGCTGTTCTTATTACTGAGTCACAACACACAGTTTAGAAATCCTAGGAGGACACCGTCCGTAGAAGGCACTATATCCAGGTTTAAACAAAGAGCTTTGCAGAGGTATTACAGTTCATGATCATATATTCAAGTTATCTGGCAGTGCAAACGGGTGTGTCCTTGGCTGTCCCTGGTCTTTGCATTTGCAGCCACTTCTCTGTTATTCCTCCAAACCTCTACCATTCACCCACGCCCTCTTATCAACATTAGTGTCCACTGGCCCCTGAGACGGACCCCACCCTCCCTGTAGCAGGATTTTTGCATTCTTGCCTTGGTATCTATTCCCAATGGTCCCTCCTATACTTGGGATTCCTTCTATTTTCTCATTTAAGGTCAAGTTCAAGGGCCATGTCTACGATGTAGCTTTTCCTAATATGCCATCCTTCACTATTCTTCCTTATTTTAGAACTCATTCAATAGACATTCACTTAATAGTTATAAACTGAGAGGAGTGATGGCCATTTATATCAGTTTCCTGGGGCTGCTATAATAAAATACCACTGACTGGGTGCCTTAAACAACAAGAAATTTATTTGCTCACAGTTCTAGAGGCAAGGAGACCAAGATCAAGGTGTCACTGGGTTTAGCTTCCCTACTTGGCTTGCAGATACCCTTCTCACTCTATTTTCCTCTGTGTATGTGTATCTCTGGTGTCTCTTTGTACGTCCAAATGTCCTCTTTTTATAAGGACACAATATTGATTGTTTTAGGCTCACCCTTATGGTCTATTTTAACCCAATCACCTATTTAAGGGCCCCATCTCCAAATATAGTTACATTCTGAGGTAGGTGAGGGTTAGGGCTTCAACATATGAATTTTAGGGGGACATAGTTCAGCCTATAACACCAGCAGAGATAGGGCTGAACAAAGTATACATGATCCTTGTCTTCTTATTGTTCGATAGTCTGTTAGAGAAGACAGATTTTAAGCAATCATTTCTATGAATACATGATTAATTACCCATTGTTGGAGGGTCCAAGAAGTAGAAGACATGGTATTTGTAAAAGTAGTCTGGTGTTGAGGGCTGGTCAGAAATGATCTTGAGAAAATGAGATCTGAAGGAAGGGTGGATGGGAGTCAGCCAGGTAAAGAGGGAGGGTTGAGCATACCAGACGAAAGATCAGCCTCTGTGAACTCCAAGTAGTGGGAGAGAATGTGACATACACAAGGAATTGAATGAAGCCATTGGGGTAAGAAGTGAGCTGTGGGAGAAGGCACCAGAAAGTCAAAGAGGCCAGATTACACTGGATATTATATTTCGACATCCTCATTTCAGTGCTCACCATCCAGCCTTGGACTGTATTGAAAATTTTTTTGTGTAGGGGAGGGGTGCCATACATGTTTTGCTTCTCCTTATGTTCCCATAGGAGGAGATCCTTTCTTCAGCTCCTTTTTTATTCTCCACAGTATGCAGCATAGGATGAGCATATAGTAGATGCTCAATAAATAAATTAAGTGGATGTTATGAGAAATGAAATTGTTAGAAGCAGTCTTGTCTAAGATTAGGAGCTGACTCAATCTTGGTGGGGGAGTTTTCTCCTTGAGACTTTAAAAGGTGAGGACTTTTGGTAGTATGATGCCACCTAGTGCTCCTTTTTATTACAACCACAAAGGGGAGCAGGGGCCTCAGTAATCTGGGAAAATGGAAATGAAGCACCTTCTTACATCAGCATAAATTAATTTGTCCAACCACTCATCCTCTCATCCATTCATCCATCCAAGATGATGTCCACCTGCATCCCTTTCCTGTGAGTTGAATGCATCATGTTCCTTTCCACCTCCTGTGGATTCCTGATTTCCTTGGTTCTGGTCCTTTTGTCCCCATATTTTGAGTAATGCTCTCAGGTATCAGTGTCTAGATGGCCAGAGCACCCATAGTGCTTGCTGTTGATATGCCATGTTCTAGATGATGCCATCATATAGTATTAGAATTAATTGCAGATTTTCCTTTCTCTCTTTCTCCCAAAGCCAGATTGTGAATGCAAAGGGCAGTGACTCTGCGTTACTTAACTCTGTGGTTCCTGAGGCCAGCCTTGTACGAACAATGTAGCCAGTGCTTTAAAAAAGTGTTGTCTGGATTGAATTTCTATCACCCTGGCAGATCATCTACTTGTAAAACAATCCTTCAGGTGATTTTTGGGAAATGGGAAGATATGTGGCGCCACAATGGACTCCAGCACAAGATATGGGTGGTTAGGGCCCTCTAAGTCTCTCTTTGTTGTTATGTACTTTAGAGAATGTTATAGAGTCTCTCTGGATCACGGTGGTCCCACAACCTGATAGTCTCCATATGTGATCAGGTCTCCTGTAAACACACAGAGCAGTCTGAGTCATGTTCACTGCCCTATGTTTACTTCATTTCTATTATCTTGGCTTGCAGTTTGGTGCAGACTGCTTCTCCAGCTTCTCTGTTATTCCTCCAAACCTCTACCATTCACCCACGCCCTCTTATCAACATTAGTATCCAACATTATCTGCCACCTCTCCCATCACCTCCATGCACATTATGCCTCAACCATATTATGTAATGTTTGTCTACCACATATACAATTTCTGTTCACAACGGAGATATAATTATACAAATGTGAATTTTCCCCAAGTTAATAAATTCAGTGATGTTCCAATTAAGATTTCTCATGAGGAACTTGAAAAACATCCTGAAAATTATATGGGGTGATGGAAGTTCACGAGAAGCCAGTGCAGTTTTGACAGAAGACATAGGGGTGGGGGACTTGCCCTTCAATCATGATGACTGGCTATAAAACCATCATAATAAAACCTTGTATTACTGGCATAGGAGAAAACCAGAGAGCTCAGAACAGACCCATCTAGGTTAGGGGACAAAGATGTTGAAAATGTGCTCACTCCGTTGAGAAAAAAAAAAAATGTCTCCTTATCTCATACCATATGTAAGAGTGAACTCCAAATGGACTCAAGAACTGAATGCTAAAAAATGAAACTATGAAACTAATGGAAGAAAATGACAGAGAATCCCTCTATGACCCTCCTGAACTTGGAGTTGAGAATGTTTTGTTAAGTCATTTGAAAAGGCATATAAAAAATTAAAAAAAAAGAAAAAAAATGACGGGCTACAAAACGAAGGATTATTGTCTTACAGAGGATGTTACAAGCAAAGTTTCTAGTCTTTGAAAGCAGATTAATGTCCAGACTTTACAAAGACCTCTTGTAAATCAAATCAAAAAGAAAAAAAGCAATTGAAAAATAGGCAAAGGCTATAAATAGAAAATTCACAGAAGGGGACCCCCAAATGGCTTATGAAGAAAGCCATGAAGAAATATTCAATTTCACTAGCAGAGTGATGCAAAGTAAAAAAAAAAATATGTTGACACTACTTCCATGATAATTGACAGAATTTATAAAATTGGCTAATTAGACAAGTCAGTATTTGCAAGGCACTTAGAATAGTATCTGGTACTTAGTAAACACTATGTGAGTGTTTATGAATAAACAAACTACCATGTGCTGGCAAGGATGGGAGTGGAGGACAGAAACCCTTATATTATGCAGTGGAGCAGAGTATGGTGCAGCAATTCTGGTGTGCAATCTAGCAGTACTTGGTGAAGGTGAGTACATTGGAAAATAGTGTCCACCACTGGTCAGATGAATTTGAAAAAGGCATATATATCCTCTGGGTGGTTATAGCCTTCTTCTAGTTTCACGTCTTGTCCAAAGAACAGAGCTTTTGTGGGAAGAAAAGGGCACATCTTCCTTCAGCAGGGCACATGGCACAGGATAGAGTAGGGGCTGAGTTCCAGCCCCCACAGGTCCCTTGGCTGGATGTCTTTGTACTGGACAAATTGCATAACCCAATGTGATGGCCCTGTGCATCCCCTGCAACTTCACCAATCTCATTCCTAGGCATATATTTCCTCGGAATTGCACGTTGGTCCATAAAAGACCATGCCTCAAGGATGATTATCACTGCATTGTTTGTGGTATTGGAGAGGTGGTGGTAGCCTTGGTATCCATTTGGGGAATGGAAGTCACTTGGGTGGATGTCCAATATGGAAGGCTATGCAGCAATCAGAAGTGATGAACTAGGATTGCAACACCAACCACAGAAGGACAGATGCAGAAAAAGAATATTGAGTGAAAAAAAGAAGAGAATGAGATGATTCCTAAAGTCCAATAGCTTTATGAAACATTTAAAAATACACCAATAAAAAGGTCTACACTTTTCAAAAATCCATATCCATGCACAGCAGCATGAATGACTATGGGCCTGAGGAAGGGTGAGAGTAAGAATGAGGATAGAGGGAAAAGATAAAACAAGAGCCGGGTCTTGCACGTTTCATGAACCAAGTTTTTTAATCCACCTTTCAGTACCTGAAGTCTATAGGGGGTGGTGGAGGAGGGGGAGAGGGAGAAGAAACGGCCTTGGGAGCGGAGGCCCAGATGAAAGGTAGCTTTTCACAATGTGGCTCCACATTCGTTTTCCTAGGGTGCATCGAGCGCTGTACCCTATTTTTGTCACCACTGGTGACTAAACCTTTGGAAAGCAGGGTCTGTGTTTTCTCTATTTTACTTTCCCCTCCGTGTCTTGCATACATCAGCTGCTTCATTAGGGTTGAATTGACTTGAACTGAGATGATTTCCTGTTCTCGCGACCGAATGTCACAGAGAGCAGAGGGTGGCTGCCGGTCCTTCCCGAAGCCTTTGATCCACGTTTCCATTGTCTGGCCCTAGCGGCCTCCGGGATCTGCCCCTGCCCGCTCCCCCGGCGCCTCTGGCCCTCACCTTGGGGTGCGCGCAGCCTCTCGGAGGCCCCGCCCCGTCGCATCCTTGGTCCCGCCCACTCCGGGCAATTTGCATATGCGTCTAAGGAACGCCCCAGGCGCCCGCCCCGGAGGCCCCGCCCCTTCTCCGGAGGCCCCGCCCCTCCCCGGCCCCACGTTTCCCTAGGGGGCGTGGCGGTTGCCAGGCGACGGGAGGACGCGCCGAGCGCCGGGTTTCTGTCCCCCTGCGCGGGATACAAATAACGTGGCGCCCTTATAGACGCTGGGGGGAGTGCACAGCCCCTTCCTCAGACTCGGGCCCAGTTTCCGCGGTCACCACAGCAGGCTTTGAGGCCACCCCCAGAGAGCGTCAGGATGGCCGAGGTTAGGAGTCGTGCCTCTCTCTCTGTTGTCTCTCGCTCGACTCCTCCCCGACTCCTCCCCGTCGTCCCTCTCCCCCTGTCGGCTTATCCCCGGTCACATCCACGGATTCCCGCATTCCCGCCGTCCCGCATTCTATCCCCACCCGCAGCCTCACCCCACCCCTCCGTCTCGTTGGTTCTGGCCCCTCTACCTCCTGTCTCACCTCCCACCTCCACTCTTAAAGCTGGCGCTGTGTGAAATGTAGTCTGAAATCCGTGAATTCCTAGACGCACACCTGACAGGCACCCGCCCCTTTGACCCGTAAGGTGATACCACAGGAGAGAGACGCAGAAATGTTGATGTCTCACTGGCTGGGGGACCTGGAAGAAGGCTTCATAGATACCCACTGTCACCCTTATTCACTGACCTCTGTCTGCCTGTCACCCCACGATTCCCTATCATCTGATCACCTGCTGTGAACACATCTCCATTAAGCTCTTCTCCCATCGCGGATGCCCTGTGTCGTCATTGACCACTGTGTTAAAATCTTGTAGCATCCTTCACTCCCTCACTTTGTAGTATACTCCATCTTTAGCCTCACTAATGAGGGGTCGTTTCTGCAGCCCCTTTATTGACCCTTTGCCCATTAGCATCCTCGTTTGTGATTTGTACAACATCAAGTCCCTGTCATTTGCTGGTCACAGTCCCCATTCGTCATACCCTACCCTATTCCTCCACTGTCCCATCAAAGTCCTCCCTCATCTCCCCTGTCACAGGGTCAGTCTCAACCAGGGTCAGCTACATAAGTGGTGGGGCTCAGTGAAAAATGAAAATGCAGAGCTGCTTGTTAACAAATTATTAAGAATTTCAAAAAGAGATAGCAGAGCATTAAACCAAGGGTGGGGCTTATTGAGCAAAGGGTTCCTGTGCACCCTGGCAGGTTGTGTGCTCATGAAATCAGCATGGTCCCTCCATCATCGGTCATCACCGTCATGCCCTGACCCCTATTCTAGTTCCTTCTATCTCCTCTGCACCATTCACATCCTCATCATTCTGTCTCCTCCACATCAAGCCTCTCCTTATAAGCTCCTTCCTTCTGTGGACAGAGCTTCCTCCTTCTCTTAGCATCCAATCCCTCTCCCACCCTCCTCTTCTTCACTCCTGGGCTCCTTGATCTCTGTCCCTCTCACATCTTCATGGTGGTGGCCACCATATTCACCCCGTCCCTCGCTTAGTCATGTTCCTTTCCTCTCCATCTCCTGTTCCTTCATTTGCTTTTGAGCACTCCCATCCTTTCCCCCTCACAAGTCATCTTGGTTCATTTCATTCTTCTTCATAAGCCCCAGATACCCTCACCATGAACAAATGATTTCCCAGTCTCCCTTCCCCTTCATGATCTCCTCTCATTTCTTCCCTTCTTCTATTTTTTCTTCTCTCACTCGATGTCAGCCAGGTTTTCCTCACCTCTGCTTCCAAAGTTTCCATTAACACTCTGGCCTCATTTATCATTGCAGCTCTCCTGTCCTTTTTCCTTGTCGTTCTCCCACTAATTGGTATTCCCAGCACCCAGGACAGTACCTGGCAGATAGTAAACACTCGAAAGATAGGTGTTGAATGAAGGAACATCACAGTTCCTTTCTGACTAGTTCATGTTGAAATTGTGCTCCCAAAATAGAAACCATTATATGCTCTGACCGTGTAGACATCAACTGGTTATTGGTCACAGCTCAGAGGCTATTTTTGCTGTGCTTTTAGCATGGTACCTTTTAAAAAATGTCAATATGAACAAATCTGTTCATAAAAGTTCTTTTTAAAAACTTTTCTTTGTTTGATGTTTTTCCATTCCTGTGGTAAGTGCCAGATGTACAGGGAAAACCTCGTCTGCAAACAAATCATTAGGCTAGTGATCAAAGCCTGACATTAATACCATTTACAGGGATGGAATTGAGAACATTGCCATGATAAATTTTTTGTGTGTGCTCATGTTTAGCATCAACAAGGGGAGAAAACACAGGGCAGCAGCAGCACCATATTTTCTTAATACGATTTTCCTCTCCTTTGTGGAATGGTTATAATGTGATGTTTGCAATAAGCTGCTTTTAGTCAGGAAGAAAACCTCTGTTGAGTTTAACATTAGTACTAATGTTGTTATGCAAAAATGTTATAGATATGCTTGTTACTCTACATCTATTTTAAGATGTGGGTTCTTTTGCTTGGGTGTCATCTTTGGAAATCAACAGAAGTGTTTTTGGAAACCAAAAATATGTAGACTTTCTCTATATCGGGCAAGACAGGCTTGTCAAAGCAGAAGGTAAATGAGATTGCTTACCCTAAATCTGCAGGGCGAATTTAAATTTTACTTTTTTTGGGGGATTAGAGAAATAATCTCAGTTGATTTCTTTGATTAGCAATAGAGTGTTGATGTTGAAGCTCTTTTTAGGATTGAACATCAAAGCATAATGATGCATCCATAAATAAGGCCTTTCATACCTTATCAGTTCCAAAGTCTTGCATGGCCTGCGATTAATCCATTCCATATCCCTTAGAATTCCATTCAAGTCCTCCAATCTGCCCTTATTTCCTTGTCTAGTCTTCTCTTTCTTTCTCCCTATCATACCCCTTACACTTCAGCCGCTCTGAGCTTCTTAACCAACCTCAAATCCTGAATACTTGCTGGGCTCTGAGCATTTGTTCAAGCTTTGCCCTGGGCCAGACATATCTTTTTCTCTCCATATTTACCTGTGAAAAATTCACTCTCCCTTCTGGGCCTGCTCAAATACCACCTCCTTTAGGAAACTGGCTTTCATTCTTGCTACTGGGAATAATTCCATCTTGTAGAATTTTGAAACCATTTTATGGCAGATATCAAATTCCTTACTTCCATTCTCTGAAAACATATCCCATCAACTATTAATGTAGAAATTCCCTGTGGGAGAGCTGTTTATTCCTTACCTTTGTGCCTCCTACAGGCTTTATAAACTTACACAGAGCAAATGTTCAATAAACATTTGCTAAATAACTAAACAAATATATTAACCATTTATATTATAATAAATATATTAACCATCCCTATCTTTTTTATTTTTATTTTATTTTTGTGCTGTGTCTAACAAGAAGAAGGTGTATTAGTTTTCCAGGGCAGCCATAACAGAATACTGCAAACAGGGCGACTTTAAACAGTAGAGATTTATTGTCTCACAGTTCTGGAGGCTAGAAGTCTGCAATCAGGGTGTTGGCAGGACCTTCCTTGCCTCTTCTGGCTTCTGACAGTAGCTAGCCATCTTTAGCTTTCCTTGGCTTCCAGCTGCCTCAGCCTAATTCCTGTGTCTGTCTTCATGTGGTATTTTCTGTATTTGTATTTCTGTCCAAATCCCACCCCTATACTTTTGTTTTATTGAGATATAATTGACATGTGACATTGTATTAGTTTTAAGTGTACAACATAATGATTTGATATATATATATATATATATTATTATTACAACAACAAGTTTAGACATCAGTCACTACACATAGTTACAATTTTCCCTCTTTTTATAAGGACACCAGTCCTGGGCACCTGGGTGGCTCAGTGATTGAGTGTCTGCCTTTGGCTCAGGTCATGATCCTGGGGTCCTGGAATTGAGTCCCGCATGGGGCTCTCTTCAGGGAGCCTGCTTCTCGCTCTGCCTGTGTCTCTCTGCTTCTTTCTCTGTCTCTCTCATAAATAAATAAACAAAATCTTTTTCTTTTTTTAAAGGAAGCCAGTCCTATTGGATTAGGGCACACTGTATTCCAGTATGATCTCAAGTTAACTAATTATATATGTAATGACTCTACTTCCAAATAAGGTCACATTACAGTTACTGGAGGTTAGAACTTCAACATATATTTCTGGGGGACAAATTCAACTCTTAATACTAGAGAAATAAGAATTCTTATATAACTGACTTCTAGGTTCTCATCTAAGTTTCATCTCATAGCCAGATCTGCTTGAATTACACCTGTACGTCTGGACTCTCTCTCTCTTTTATTTTATTTATTTATTTATTTATTTTTAATTTTTATTTATTTATAATAGTCACAGAGAGAGAGAGAGAGAGAGAGAGAGAGAGAGAGGCAGAGACATAGGCAGAGGGAGAAGCAGGCTCCATGCACCGGGAGCCCGATGTGGGATTCGATCCCGGGTCTCCAGGATCGCGCCCTGGGCCTAAAGGCAGGAGCTAAACAGCTGCGCCACCCAGGGATTCCCGCCCTCCCCACCCTTTTTAAAATTCTTTTTAAATTTGTTGTCCAGTAAGCACAAAAAGCAAATCTGGAGAAGCCCTGTGAGCATGGCATAGGGGGCATCTCATAAACCTGTGGAGATAACCGTGCCTAATTATTTTAAGAAATAAAAATGATGGAATATCTTTTAGGATACTATTCCATATTTCAGATGGGGTTCATTGTATGTGTGATTTCATGATCTCAAATCAACACCAAAATCTCCTGATAGCTGACCATAACATGCCTTGGCTTTCCTCTGCAGTCCTGGGGCCAGTAAGAAGTGGAATGAAGTAAAATCAGGGCTTGGAATAATCCTAACAGCTATCAAAGTTTATGAGTGCCTCCTGTTTGCCAGGCACTTGGCCAAGTATTTAACATAAATGATCCTATTTAATCTGCTTGTTGATACCATGTGGTAGGAAATATATTATTATTATTATATAATGTATATAATAATTAATTATAATAATATTATAATAATATTATTATTAAAAATCTTATCCTAACACACATGTGTACATATATGCATGCATCGGGGTATGAACAAAATGTTTTTCCATCATGTAGTTTTGTCAATGACTTTTATTTTGCTTCTGTGAAGGCTTTGTGTTCATAGCTATTAACAGCAATTCCCAAATAGTAGCGATGTATATGTTGCAATACTCATTTCCCCCCTGCTCTTTTGTACAGGGTAAAAGTGAAAAACTCGCACTGGAAGAAACTGCATTTGAAGAAATCGAAAGGGATTTTCAGGAGGTTCTCAATGAACTTTCAGGAGACAAAAGTCTGGAGAAATTTAGAATTGAATATGAGAAGCTTCATGCTGTCATGAAAAAGTCTTATGACAATGAAAAGCGTCTGATGGCCAAATGCAGAGAGCTCAACGCAGAGATTGTGGTTAATTCTGCAAAGGTTGCCACTGCCCTGAAGGTCTCCCAGGATGATCAGACCACCATCGCATCCCTGAAGAAGGTCAGTGATCTTGTAGAAACAGAACCCAGGCAGAGCTGCCATAAATGCATCCTGTATTTAAAACATCCTTCTTTCTTTACATTGGCAGCTCTTGGCTGGTAGTAAATGAGTTACTAGGTGAAAATTTACGTGATTTATGTATTTCACTATGCAGGAAATAACGTAGAACCTTACTGGCTTAGTTTCTAGGAAATTCTGGGTTAGCAAAAAAGAATTAGAGGTAACTAAGTATAATACTAGGGACCTTGGTATGTCTTGTTTGATATAAGATGAGTAATTAAATATCTCATGATGATAGCTTGCTAAACATTTTTTAAACTATATTTTCATATTTTTGCTATTCCCCTTGTTTTAGGAGAAATTAACTTGAGAATTCCTAGATAGTGATTTTCACGATCGTGCTTCCTCCTTGATCCTCCCAGTTCCTCATAATGGGAGAGCAGGGATTCAGTCTGGGAGATATTTAGTAAATATGGTTCTGTTTTACCCTTTATTTATTTATTTTCTAATTTTCAAGTGTGTTGTATTATTTTGAGGGTAAAATGTAAATGTTCTGGGCGGCCTGGGTGGCTTAGCCGTTTAGCACCTGCCTTTGGCCCAGGGTGTGATCCTGGGGCCGGGATCGAGTCTCACGTCGGGTTCCCTGCATGGAGCCTTCTTCTCCCTCTGCCTGTGTCTCTGCCTCTCTCTCTCTCTCAAGAATAAATAAGTAAAATCTTAAAAAAAAATGTAAATGTTCCTTGTGATTTCAAGGTGATGAGAGATTAAGAGATTTTAATTTATAATTAAGGCCCTAGTGATGAGAAATAACTCATGAAGTTTTTAAACTCCTTGATATCATACAATGAAACATCACCCAGTTTAAGTGAATTTCCAACACCAACGCATATTATGACATCTGTTTTCTTAGAAAGGACCTTTTTAAAAGTGCCATTTTCTCCCTACTGCCATTTTCTCCTTTTGTCCAAAAAAACAATAAAAGAAGGCTTTAACTCATTCTATGATGATAAAAAAAACATTTTTTATTGTAAATTAAAAAATTGGAAATGGAAATCATGAACTGGTTAAAATATAATTGGTGATTGATTGAGACATAACGTCATATAATTGCATTTTCACTTAAATATCCTTCATTTGTTCTGCTGAAAATAGTACATATGGTTGCTACAAAAAATACCCTATAATTGTTTTGAATCACTAAATTATGTAAAGTTACCCAAGACTCATTTCTCTCTCTAATGTGAGTATGAATTTATGTAAATATTCTCTTCCAATTTTATGCCTTGTCAACACGAAAGTGGGTATTGTCACCTTCAGCTTATAGGTTCTTACACGTATAAAGGACTCACATTCCACTTGACAAAATTTTGCAAGAAAATTGAGTGGCAGGGTAAAACTCATGGCTGTTGCAACATTTGCTTTGTTCACTTATTTGAATGGCTGAAATTCCCTTTTAAGTATTTATGTTGGTATTCCACATTGCATTTCAGAACAGTAAGAAAACCCAAACTGCATGAGTTGTTTCCATTTCCAGCTAGGGGCTTTGTTTTTTCCCCTGTGAGCATTTGATGAGAAGGCCTGAGCATGGGCTTCTGGAATGGGAACCACCAAAGCTGTTGTATACAATTAGATGACAGTGAAGACTACCTTGCTATGAATTGTTCTAAAGTTGACATTGCCATCCAGGACCACTTACTTGGGACCTGAGGACAAAACAGATTTTTCTATTTGGAACTGTCAGGAGCTTCAAATTAAATTTGAAGCTTAGATCTAAGGTCAGTCCTTAATTTTTTTTTCCCAAAAATATCTGGACTTGGAAAGCACAAACTTTCATTTTTAATTTTGTAAACCTATATTAATATCTTTATTAAAAATATCCCCCTAGTTATAGCAGCCCTTGCAGGATGTGAGCCAGAACCCCTCCTAAAACTGCTGTTTAGTATTGACTAGCTCGTGTTGAGAAATTCAGTAAGTCAATATAAATGGAATGCATAATGTATAATATGTAACCTTCTTTCCCCACAAGTGATTACTATATTGGAGTTGTTTTATTATTCTGTTTACTCAGTTTATCTTGCATCTGGATCCTAGTTTGTTCTTTCTCACTGATGTCCCATGGCCCATATAGGAAATTGAAAAGGCCTGGAAGATGGTGGACACGGCCTATGACAAAGAGCAGAAGGCAAAGGAAACGATCCTTGCCCTGAAAGAGGAAATAGTGAACCTAACCAAACTAGTGGAGCAGGGGTCTGGATTGTCCATGGACCAGGATAGCAAGTAGGTCATGACTCTTGATGGATGTTGAACTTGCTTTTGGGAATAGCCTTGGGGCTTGCAGTGTCACCTTGAATGTTTTTTGTTTTACAGAGAGTTTCCTTCTGTGGTGGTTTCCTGGAGATTGTTTTCCATCTATTGCTATTTTTTACAAAAGAATTTATTTATTTATTTGAGAGAGAGAGAGAGAGAGAGCAAGCAAGCATGAGCAGGGGGAGGGGCAGAAAGAGAGGGAGAAGTTGACTTCCCGCTGAGCAGGGAGCTTGATGTAGGGCTCCATCCCGGGACCCTGAGACCATGATCTGAGCCAAAGGCAGACCTTTAACTGACTGAGCCACTCAGGTGCCCCTATTTTTTGTTTTTAATGCTCCCTTTCTCCATACCCAAGAACTCCTAATTTGTGTGTGTGTGTGTGTGTGTGTGTGTGTGTGTTTTGTTTTAAGATTTTATTTTTTTATTCATGAGAGACACAGAGAGAAAGAGAGGCAGAGACACAGGCAGAGGGAGAAGCAGGCTCCATGCAAGGAGCCCGACGTGGGACCTGATCCTGGGTCTCCAGGATCACACCCTGAGCTGAAGGCAGGTGCTAAACCGCTGAGCCACCCAGGGATCCCCTACAATTTCAAAATGAGTAAATGTTTTAGGTTTATTTCTTTCAAACCTGTGTGGAATGGAACTGGCTGCCTTTCTGCTCCAATTTCCAGCTGCTTCCTCCTCCCCCCAAACCCCATGATTATACCCATCACCATTCTTCCTACTTCTCAAATTCTAGGCCAGGAAATAGGTTCTAGGCTATCCCTTAAAGCTTCATCTTGTTGATTCTGTCTTCTAAGTATCACTTCTATTTTTCCCTGCTCCCTATCAGCAGTGCTAATGCCTGCTTCGGGCCTCTCATTTTCTGCTGGATCTAGTGATGGACTGCTAATTAGTCTCCTTCCTTCAAGGATCTTCACTATCTTCACTATCTTCCATAAATCAGATTTAGGCTTCTGAAATGTGTGCCTGTGTGCTTCCATCTCTAGCACATGTTCCAAACACCTTTAATAGCTTCCCATTCCCAAAGGATGCAGCCTTGTTATTTAAAAAAATATTTTATTTATTTATTCATGAGAGATGCACAAAGAGAGGCAGAGACATAGGTAGAGGGAGAAGCAGGCTCCCTGTGGGGAGCCTGATGTGGGACTTGATCCCAAGGTCCTGGGATCACGACCTGAGCCGAAGGCAGACGCTCAACTACTGAGCCATCCAGGCAACCCTGCATCCTAATCTTGAACATGTCTTTCAGGGCCTTACATAGATCTGCCTTGCTAGATTCATGCCCAGAAACACCATGCTTGCTTATGCCCCCACACCTTAGACCGTGCTGTTTTCTATGCCAGGAATGCTTTCTCTTTCTTTCTCCACAGAGTAAACCACTATGCACCCTTCAAGACCCATCTCAAATACCATCTAATTTCATCACTATCAGCATCTCTGTTTCAACCTCTTCCCCACCCCTAGAACCAATGACTAAGCACAAGAGTACTGTTTTCTCTGTTTCCATAGAACCCAACATTTATCTCCAGTATGGCACTGATCACGTTGTATTGAAAATATTTGTTGAGGGATGCCTGGGTGGCTCAGCGATTGAGCATCTGCCTTTGGCTCAGGGCATGATCCTGGAGTTCTAGGATCGAGTCCCACGTTGGGCTTCCTGCGTGGAGCCTGCTTCTCCCTCTGCCTGTGTCTCTGCCTCTCTCTCTGTGTCTCTCATGAATAAATAAATAAAAAATCTTCTTTTAAAAAAAGAAAACAATTGTCGATATGCTTTGCTACCCATTAGGCTGTGAATTCCTTGAAGGAAGACACCTTTACCTTCCCTTTAGGAGTCTAGCACTGTGCCGGGCATGCAAAGCCTTGCATTAATTAATTAGTCAGGAAAGAGCACACACTTCCTTAGCCATTTTTAGCTATATCTAACTGCTGTCTAGTTTTCTCATGCTTTCTAGGTGCATTTATCCAATATTGAGAGTTAATTCTAAGTGCAGGTGTTAGGGGAGGGAATAGGAAAAATAGAAGATGCAGTGTCTGTAATATTGGACTCTATTTTCTCATCAAAGAAGTCAAGCATCATCAGAGAAACTACTGAAGAGCAATGTAAGGGAACTGATCAGTTAGGAGAAGTTTTTTTTTTTTAAAGATTTTTATTTATTTATTTGAGACAGACAACAGGCACAAGTGGGGAGAGGGGCAGAGGGAGAAGAGATGCCTTGCAGAGTGTAGAGTCAAATGTGGGGCTTGATCCCAGGACCCCAAGATCATGACCTGAGCTGACGTCAGATGCTTAACCAGCTGAGCCACCTAGGTGCCCCAGTTAGGGCGAGTATTAATGAGAATTAGAACATGGTGAGGAGAAGAACTGAAGAAACTATCCAGACTAGAATTATATCTTTAATAATGTGCTTAAGCTGTCTTCATAGTAGTCTTAGAATTCGAACTTTTGTTTTTGGAGAAGTTGAATGTGGTCTTGAAGTGTCCTTATTAAATAGTTATATTCTATCAAAGTTATTGGTAAGTAAACATTGTCAGATTACTGTGCTTCCAATAGTCATTTGATGACTGCCAGTGGCAAGTGCCTCTAGTGCAAGTTCTCTGCTTTCTTGACTCTCACATAGCTGCCTTGCTTTAGACCTTAATTCTGCTGCACAGATCAGACCAGACATAGTCTTTCTACTTTCAAAATGTTGATTCTGTGGAAAGTCATGTCAAATCATATGTAGTGGTTTTTGAAATGTAGAAGTAACTGTTTATGATTAAATCAACAAATATTATCACATACTCTCCAATAACTGGCATTGTGAATGATTTTCCAAATTTTGTTCTTAGGAATGTCTTATCTGGGTTACATCTCTTTGGGAGAAACTAATCTCTATGGGTGAATGGAGAGAAAATTGGCAATGCATATTATTTGCTTATGTTTATGCTTCATTTTAGACTTTATGGCTGTGATCACAGTCCTCCACCGAACATAGTAAACAAATAATTTCTTAAATTAATATCTCCTTAGGGTTAATTACAAGAGTTGACAATAGCAATATAATTGGGACGCCTGGGTGGTTCAGTGGTTCAGCGTCTGCCTTTGGCCCAGGGTGTGATCCTGGAGTCCTGGGATCAAGTCCCACATTGGGCTCCCTGCTTCTCTCTCTGCCTATGTCTCTGCCTCTTTCTCTCTCTGCGTCTCTCATGAATAAATAAATAAAATCTTGAAAACAAGACAAAACAATAGCATATAATCTTACTGTAACAAATTCAAGTAATACAAAGGCATGGAAACTAAGGAGGAAAAATTATCTCTCCAACTCTTCCAACCCTATATTACACTTTTCAGAGATAACCAGTCACCAGTTTCAAATTTTTTTTTAGACTGCTACAAAAATGCCTACAAAACACATATACATGCATATACACAGACAGTGTAATTCTTTAAAGATAAGAAAATAGATCATATTATATATATTATTATTGGAACTTCTTTTTCAGTTAATAACTCATGAGCAGCTACTGTGTCCATGACAGGGCATAAAAATCTTTCTCTTTCACACCTGGATAGTGTTAGTCCTGGTCCCGGAGTCTTGCCTATGAACATGAGCTCAGAGGATAATATGAAGGACTCCTGAGCAGATGGCCTTTTAGTCTGAGTCCTGTGTTGTTCTTTTTCAGCATCCGAGATTTACTGAAGTTCAAAGAAGAAGTGACGAAGGAGCGAGACCAGCTCTTGTTAGAAGTGGTGAAATTACGAGAGTCTTTAGCTCAGACCACTGAACAGCAGCAGGAAACGGAGCGAGGCAGAGAAGAGGTGGAGCAGGTCATCAGTCAGGTCTGCTCTGCCAAGGAGGGCAAGATGAAAGAACCTTCTGGAAGCCCTTCTTGTGTTGTTCCTCTGTTCAATTTACTGCCTGGTGCCCAAATGAAGCATCCACGGTTCTGGTTGTTTCTCTGGTTTTACTTCTGCAAGAACAGTTATACTTGTGTATTTCCTCTCAACATTGTGTGTCTGAGAAGTCACTAAGACAGGGCACTGCTTACAATTTTGGCCCAAGAGAATATGCTTGGTAACAGCCAGGATGCCTTGCTTTTGGGAAGGGTGGAAATAGGCTCTTCTCCTTTTTAAGGACTCCTTTATTAAAAAAAATAATTTATTTATTCATGAGAGACACACAGAGAAAGGCAGAGACATAGGCAGAGAGAGAAGCAGGCTCCCTACAGGGAGCCTGATGTGGGACCCGATCCCAGGACCCTGGGATCACAACTTAAGCCAAAGGCAGACACTCAACCACTGAGCCACCCAGGTGGTCCTGTAAGGACTCCTTTTGAACACTTTTATATAAATTCAGAAGTCAAGTAGATGATTCACATGTGCAATCTCCAGAAGAAAAACATGAGATTCTTTTGAGCATAAGATAACAAATATTTTTTGTAGATTTTGGCCATAATGATAAAACTATAATGCTGTTTTTAGTAACATCCAGGACATGTGAACATAATTTCATGTTAAGGGTAGCAGGAAACATTTCATTTAGATCCTATTAATAGAGAATTGTATGAATTCTTTCCATGTTTAACTTCTCTAGAATTCTGGGCTTCCATATTTAATTGGATTTTATACCTTTCTTTGTGGATTTGTTCCCACCATCCAGGTGGTATTTGGTGTGAAGTGTCTGAAAAGCAATATAGAATATTCTTGGAAAGTTTTAACATTGAGGTTCAAAGATAACTGTCCTGCAGGGGAAAGGCTAATACAAGGGGACTATCCTGAAAATGTAAGATTTGAGAAAGGGAGAAGCTTGGCTGGGTGAGACCTGTCCTGGTGTGGGCTTCATCTCTTTCCTCTGTCCTTTCTGTGTCCCTAGTTCCAACAAGAAATCCAGCAACGTCAGAATGAAGCTTCACGGGAGTCCCGGAAGAAGGAGAAACTAGAGAAGGAGCTTAGGCAGATTCAGACAGACATGGACACCAGGCAGACAGAAATTAAGGCGCTACAACAGTACGTGCAGAAGAGCAAAGAGGAGCTTCAGAAGCTGGAGCAGCAGCTGAAGGAACAGAAGGTGCACTGGGTGTGGGCTGTACGGCGGTCCTTGCAACAAGAAGGGTGCCTTTGGAGCACTTGGAGTTTTCTTTGGAAAGCAGCAAACTCCCTTCCTTAGAGATGTGAGCAATACAGCACTTAGCACTGCATTGCTCTTTGGACAGCTCGTATAGGTAGATATGACCTATCTACACTCCCTCCCCCAGCTCCAATGGGTTAATTTCTTTTGAATCTTCTATGGATCTATAATATACATATAGGAAAGTGTGTAAGTCACAAGTGTATAGCTTGATGAATTTTCTCCACTTAAACACATGTTGGTCACCTGTATCCAGCCCAATATACACCACCCTAGATGTCCCCTTGTGCCCCCTCCCAGTCACATGCTCCCCCAAAGTTCACCTCTATGCTGAATTCTAAGCAGAGTTTAATTTTGGCTGTTTTTATACTTTACAGAAATGCAATGTGTACTCTTTTGTGTTTAACTTCTTTTGCTCAGTATTCTGTTTGAGGGATTCATTTATGTTGCCATGTAGTTATAGGGCGGCATTGTCCAGTATGGTAGCCACTGGCTACGTGTGGCTATTTAAATTTATTTAAAATTAAGTAAAATTAAAATTTTAACTCCTCAGCTGCATGAGTACCACTTCAAGGGTTCACCATACTGGACAGCACAGATAGAGTGTGCTGTATCCATATCACTGTTAAAACTTCTATTGGACAGAACTCAATGGGCCATTCACACTCATAGTAATCATTGTGTGACCATTACATGATTCATTTTTAACAGGCTTATTTTTAAGTTTCAATTTTAGGAAACCATACTCAGTCTTTATGCATTTTAAAATGGTACTACTTTTAACATTTCCCCTAAAATAGCTGTTTAAGGTAACATTTGAGTTACAGTAATAATTCTGGTCTGTCTTTTCTCTTTCCTTTCCTTTTTTAAAAGATTTTTGTATTTATTTTAGAGAGAGACACAGAGAGAACATGTGCGTGGGAGCTGGGGGAGTGGCAAAGGGAGGAGAGAAGCAGACTCCCTGCTGAGCCCAAGGCAGGCGGGGATCCATCCTACAACCCTGAGATCATGACCTGAGCCGAAATTGGATGCCCAACCGACTAAGCCACACAGGCGTTCCTCTTTTCTCATTTCTTAAAGAAGCAATTCGTGTAATTGAAAAAAGTCATTTCTTGAAAATATTTTCTCTTAGGAAGGTTCCAAAGAATTGCCAAACCATACAGTGTTTTATCACTTACAAAATAGATATTAGAAAACATTTCTTTGCCAATTGCCTCATTAGTTTTGTATAAAGCCAGAAATCATATAGGTAATATACAATGTGCAAGTATCCACAAGAAAAACATGAGACGTCTTTGAGCGTGAAATTTGAGAGGTTTTTGAACATCATGATCAAACTACAGTTCTTTGTTTAGCAATATACAGGACTCACGTAAAACACAATTTCATTTTTAGCGTAGCCGGCTATGTTTTATTTAATCCCTATTGACGGGAAATTGGATGGATTCTTTCTGTGTTTAACTTTTGCTTACATCAAATTATATTTTGGAATAATTGTCTAAACTATCGTCTCTCTTCTCCTTTCAGCACATTTGATATGTCTCCATCCTCCCACTAGTCTGCCAATAGAAATGACTCCCGGCTCCCCCAAATATAATCCTCTTTTTTTTTCCTTTTTTTTAAATAAAACCTTGTCTGCTCAGGATAGTCAAGGTAGGGTAGAGGAAATGACACTGACACTAAAGTCAGGTAGATTGAAATCATTGCACTGCTGTTCCACGGTTTTGAGTTCAGTTGGATTTAAGAGGAATTGTCTCTGTGTTGGTGTCAGTGAATTGTTCTGCTCACAAAAATGTTGTAGGCATGTTAATGTGGGATCTGCTTCTGAAGATGTAGCATCCCAGCCCCACAACTGATAAAACCCGTTTGAATCTCTGGCTCATTTGCAATGATTATAGCAATTGTTGCATATGCGAAGCTTGCCAAATGGCAAACAGGCATTAAAATATTTATCCGCCACCTGTGAACAAGACTTCCCAAGGCTCTCAGAAAAAAAAAAATGATGCTCTCTGTGTTATTCATTAGAAGACATTGTTTTCCTCAGCCATTTAACATTTATCATATTTGAGTGCATTAGTGCTTTCACCAGGGATAAAGAACAATTTCTACAAAGACAAAAAAGAAGTGTGGTTGCTATGATCATCCCAGGAGATTTGCAGGGCCTCCTGCGTGGATATGCAGATATTGTGATCAGATTAAAAAGCATTAACCAGCTCGTCATGCATCTTTCAGATATTGAACGAAAGAGCTGCAAAGGAACTGGAGCAGTTTCAGATGAGAAATTCTAAACTTCAGCAAGAGAATGAACAACACAGTCTGGTTTGTGAGCAGCTATCCCAGGAAAATCAGCAGAAGGCATCGGAGCTCAAAGTAAACACCGTGTGACCTATCTGTTCCCTAGCACTCCCTCCTTTATTCCCTATTAATAGAGGTTTACCACTGCGGTTGGACCCCTTGGTTGCGTAACCTGTATTAGCCTTGATATATTAGAGGCAGGCGCCAGTCTTAAGTGATGGTTTTCTGCCTGGAAGTAGATAATTTGATGACTTCCATTCTTCTAAAACCACAAACCTGAATGTCGATTATATGATTATGCAAATGTTTTTTTGAAAGCAAGCCCAGATGCTCATCTCTGTAACTTAGCCTTGGAAATAACTAGTTGCCCTGAGCTAGACATCATTTATATGAATGAGTAGCAAAGAAGTCAGATTATATTTTACTACTTGTATGGAGAAGGTGGAATGGCAGGGCTGGGGATGGACTGGTGTTATTGGGTATCTACTTCCAGGATTGTACAACCATGATTTTTACTTTCATCTACTGCAAATTTCAAGACAAGCTTCCCATTTTTCTCCCTGTCTTCAATGAAAAGTGCTTGAATCTTATGTTTGGATAACAGTTTTATACTTGGGTACATATTGTATACCTACACACTTAACAGAAGGGTTTTATGTTTATCACTGATTCTGAAAAAAAATCCATAAACCCTTCTCCAGTTATGTTAGGATACTAGGCACAAAATGAGTGACTGATCAAGAATGATATATAGATTTGATCAGTGAATCATAACAGTTTTTGCATTGTAAGCCCTTTTGACAATCTGATGAGAGCATGTACACACACACACACACCACACACACTTATTTGCACATCTTGCATCTTGTTTGGAATACAGTTTAAGATTTACAGGGTTTTTCTGTAGTCTAACCACAGGGTCTGGATTAGTAACTATTGAGTTAGAACATCCTATCGTTCTAATTGGAAAGGGCCTTAGTTCAGCTAATTTAGACCATATAAATCTGAGGTGGAGGAGCATTTAAAGCAGTCCAGAATGGTTTGACTTGAAACCATTCTTTATGAGAAAGTTATAAATTGAAGCAGAAATGAAATGACTACTTAAGGCAAAATAATATATTAGCCCCTAGGTGAAATTAAAATAAAAATACTTATGCCATTAATTCTCTTCTTTGATAACATGAATGGGGCACCTTGAAAGATGGAATATTTTTGTTATCAGATTCTGAACCTATAGGATTCTACTTCTAGCAATAATCCGAGAATAGCATGCCCAGCTAAGTGCAGTTTCTTCCTTGTCAAAAGCTAGAGATAATTGCTAATGTTTATTTGCGGAAGAATCACTGATTGCTTTTCCAGCAATGTCTAAGAATGGCAAATTAAAAAAAATGAATTTAATTTAAATTGAAAAAAGTCATAAAACTTGAAGTCCTTTGACAAAAATCTGGTGCTTTCTTTTGCTAGAATTATTATTTTGGTACCTTTTGCCATTATGTAGACTTGCTTATTCATGTCACCTTGTCTACCTATCTGTATGTACACCCACTGACTAACATCCTCTGAGGAGGGAGGGCCCTTTCTCTAGTATATGCTATTCTACTACAGTGGCCACGTGGGTTCAAAAGACTTTGAATATTTTATAGCATGTTAATAATCTTCTGAGACAGATTACTCTGTGAGTACATAAAAATTGCCAATCAAATACAGCATTTGTACATAAAACTCATACATTTATGATACTCAGCATTCTTATCCTATTTGATTCAACAATTCAGTGGTACCTTGGGACATCAGGTCTAATCAGTCTTTTTCATTATTTTTTAGCTTACATAGCCACATATTTTATTCAGAGAATAGTTTTTCAATTTCTCTCAAAATCAAACAGTCTGTGTTTTTATTTAACCCATAGAACAACTTTACACTGATATAGGAACAATTTCCTTTTATTGGTTCTGAGTTTATCATCATCTAGTCACTGGTTCTTTATCTACTGAGTGTCTCTGGTTAATTCTGTCTCATTAATTACAGGCCAAAGAGGAAGAAGTCCATCAGATGCGGCTTGACATCGGGAAGCTCAACAAAATCAGAGAACAAATCCATAAGAAATTGCACCAGATTGAAGATCAAAAGTCAGAAGTTGAACAGAACAAGGAAACTCTAAAAAATCAGATCTTGGGATTAGAGAGAGGTACAGCAAGAACCATTTTGCACTTTGTTTTATTCCTTTGCAAACATTTCATAGATGACTGAAGTCATTTGGTAACCCAGGGCTCTATGCATACAAACACAAACCATGCCAAATGTAATCAATAAAATAACTTTCAAGCTGGTAAGCAGCCAATATGCAGGGGACATAATTTTGCATATCTTAACTTTCTTACCTTAAAAAAATTCTTCAACAGACTATATTGGCACAATGTAAATTCAGCCAAAAGTATTGCTCAGTACTTGTCACTGGAATAAATAACATCTATACCCTCAGGTCCTAGTTCTACATGACCTTCTGCTTTAGCCCCCTTTCTCATGGAAGATGGGGAATAAATTAAAATGAATGTCCCCCACTAGCAGTATTTGGGACAATATTATACAAAGAATCAGTGGAACAAAAATAAAAGGCTCCTAACTTCTTTGTTAGTATTTTCCATGTGGTAAACATTTGTTTTACCAGCTATCACATTGCCCTGTGGAGGAAAAGTTTAAGAGCCATGGAAGGCCAATAGCACAGAAAAGTCATTAAAGATACAAACTATGGAGTCACTGTCTACCTGGGATCAGATCCCACCTTTAATGTATGTATTGTTGGAGGATGAGATGAGCTAATACACATAAAGCACTTGTGGATGGTACCTAACACATAGTAAGTGCTTACCAAATGGCATCTATTATTATCCAGGATATTACAGTTTATATAAGAAGTAAGATAGAAGACCATCTTATTCTGAAAAAGAATATGATTGAAAATAGGATATGCTAGTCAAATTTGGTTTGGCAGAAATAGCTCTGAACTTGGAGACAGAGGACCCAGGTTTGAATTTAATTATGCCAGAGTATGTGAGGCAGAAACATGTCATTGAACTTAAGTGGGCTACTATGAGTTGTAGGTCACTGAAGGAGGTAACATACCTAAGAGCATAAAAACATACATTGTCTCACTAAAAGTTAGGCAAAAGCTAAATCTCTAGGTAAGGTTATCCAGTTGACTATTGAAAATCCAGTTGACTATTGAAAAACATTGAACAACATGTGTTTGGACTGTGTGGGCCCACCTGGATGTGGATTTTTTTTTTTTTATAAATACAATTCATATAAATGTATTTTCTCTTCTCTATTATTTTCTTTTTATATATATATTTTTAAATTTTTATTTATTTATGATAGTCACAGAGAGAGAGAGAGAGAGAGAAGCAGAGACATAGGCAGAGGGAGAAGAGGGCTCCATGCACCGGGAGCCCGACGTGGGATTCGATCCAGGGTCTCCAGGACCACACCCTGGGCCAAAGGCAGGCGCCAAACCGCTGCGCCACCCAGGGATCCCTCTTCTCTATTATTTTCTTAACAACATTTTCTTTTCTCTAGCTTACTTTATTGTAAGAATATAGTGTAGAATACATATACAGAATATGTGTTGGTCTACTGTTTATGTTATCAGTAAGGCTTCTGGTAGACAGTAGGCTATTAGTAGTTAAATTTTGGGGGAGTCAGAGTTATATGTGGATTTTCAACTTCGTGGGGGATTGGCATCCCTAACTCCCATGTTGTTCAACAGTCAACTGTATTTGTTATGTAAGCCTTTGAAAAATGCAGATATTTTTCCTTCTAAGACATCAGGAAATAATCTTTTATTGAGGTATAGTTGCAGCTTATCTTGATAATTTCTCCATCATTCATTCAATGACTTGAGTGCCTACTATGTGTAGTGCACTAATGTTGGTTGAGTGCATGGAGGTCACTGCCCTTAGGGTGCTTATGATCTTGCATGAGTTTACAATCTAATGTCTTCAGTGACAGGAAGAAAAATAGAATTACTAGGTCATATTTTGTAATTGGTTTAGTGACTTTTAAAACACTCGCATATTTAAACTTCTATACTTTTGCCTGCTAAGTTTTGAAAAATAATTATTCATTCAGTGTTCAACCCAATTCTTCATCCTTAAGTAATGTTTACAGAAGTTATCATGCTCTCTCCTATGGTTATTTTATAACCATATAACCATATTTTATTTTATCTCATTAACATCATTATTTCTTCTTAGGTACCTCTTCCTTTTGATGTGTCCAATCAAAGAGTTACATTGGACATAATAGTTAGGAGAACGAGTCCTCCATGTGTTATGATTTTCTACCATAAAGCCCAAGGAACTAACTGATAAACTGCCAGAACTAATGAGAGTTCACTGAGGTGGCAGATTATAAAATAAATATATACATATCAATACTTTCCTTTCATACAAAGAATCAGTTAGTTAGAATATATGATGGAAAAACCCCCTCTCACAATAGTAACTAAAGTAATAAAATATCTATAAATAAAGTTACTAGGACACTGCAAGACATGTATATAAAACATGCTACAGAATTCTATTGAGAGGTATAAAGGAAGACTTGAAAAATGGAGAGATATATGAAGTTCCTGAATGAAAAAGAGCAATATGATAAAGATATAAATCTGCCTAAATTGATCTATACACTTAATATTTCCAATAAAAATTTCAGTAAGTTATGTTGTTGGGACTTGAAAACTGAGTCTAGAGTTCCTCCAGAAGAATAAACAGGTGACAATAGCCATAAAATTCTGGAAAAGAGAAGTGATGAAGGAGCATTTGCCTTACTAGGTGTTCAATATTATGAAACTTCGGTAATCAAAGAGTGTAGTGAAAATGCCTCATAAACGGATCAATGGAAGAGATTGGAAAAAACACAATAAGACTCAAGGTTATCATTAAAATAATGGTGTTGTTTCATACCAGTGCAGTATGGATGGTTAAGAAAATGGTAGCATGACATAAGTTACTTTTTGGGATTAAAAGTTTACATCAGATGTGGAAACCAGAAGGCCAAGATTGAGAGATTTAATGAAATAAAAGCTAAGGGTTTTTAATGTATCAAAATTTCTCTCTATAAAGGCAAATTGACCAAAACATTGCCAAAGAGCTAATGTTTTTATTATATAAAGAGTTCTTAAAAATCCACGAAAAGGACGAACAATTCATGAGAAGAATGGGCAAAGAGCAAGTGTGGGCAATTTTAAAAACAGAAACACAAATAAATTATCATTAAACATGAAAAAGTAGTCAACTTCATTACTAATCACAGAGCTATAAATAAATACAGATATATGGTTTTAATAATCTATTGGATTGTCAAAGATCAGAGAGCATAATATCCACAGGTGTTTTGGGTGTGGATTTAAACTACTATTAGAAAAAAAAATAAACTACTATTAGTTTTCTGGAAAGAAATTTGGTAGTAGGAGGAAATGCCTTTTTTTTTTTTTTTTTTTAAATCACCTTCAATCCAGGACTTCCTCTTCTAGAGTAACAAATGAACAAGAACTTTTACAGAATTATGGCTTATAATTGCAAATAAATAAGTAAAATGGAAGCAATTTAAATGTTAAGGTGGGGGATTGACTAAATATATTATGCATTTTCATATAGTGAATTATCACAGAGGCATTAAAATCTGTTGTAGATGCATATTTATAATATATAGAAGCATTTATTTTATGTTAGTTAATTATAAAAGCAAGCTACAAAACAGTATGTGAAGTATAATTCACTTTGGGTATATATATATATATGAATGTGTGTATATCTATATTTTTATTATGAATGTGTGTATATCTATATTTTTATGCACACATATATTTGCAAAGGAAAAAGTCTGGAAAGAGACCTATTAAAATCCTAAGTAGATTCTGGTTGACTTGAAATTTTTTCCCTCTAGTTTATTTGGATGTGTCATTTGTTTCTGTATCCCGAATTACTTGTATAATTAAAAAGATTTAAAAGAGCAAGGACTTTTGGCTTCAGAGAAACCATGCTCCCAGCCTTAGCCCTGTCACCTAGTTGCAGACGGTTGGCATGTGGCTTAATCCCACTAGTCTCAGTTTCCATCTGTTCAGTGGGATGGGAGACCTCCTTCACTAAATTATAGTGAAGATCATCTAAGACTCAATAAATAGTAGTTTTATAGCTGCAGATAAACACGTAAAGCAGTTTCTGTGTCACATCGGCTTTGGCTTTGGCAGATTCTTTCTTTGGTCAGCTCCATATTTCTTCTTCTCTTTCTACTTCGTCATTTAGAGGTGGAAGCTTCAAAGAAACAAGCAGAACTTGATAAGAAAGCAATGGATGAGCTTCTGAGAGAAAGGGACATATTAAATAAGGTGAGCTTGTACCCATAGCATGGTAAATAAATATCTTTCTTTAATGCTATGATATCTGCCTATAACCAGTTGTGCAGGGGAAGGAAGACTCTGAAACGAACAAAAGTGGATTAGAAATAAATAATTGTGCTCCGTTTTCTTCCAAGCTGCCACACACAGGCCACCATTCACAGGCTGAGAACTGAAACTGCATTATCACCCTTGAGCACAAAGGGACTTGGGGGGAATTACCATATAAAAGAGCAGGGGATTTAAGAGCATTGTGTGGATTCTGATTTTATTGCTAGTGTGTTATTTGGCATCCTAAACAGTTGATCAAAATTTCTGAATTTAATATCTATGATCTACAACTTTTACTAATCCAGAAGATACAAGTGAGTGCTAATACCATTTTACCTTTGAGTTTGGTTTAAGAAGGGCTGGTTGATGCCATAAACCTTCCCTCCGTCTTCTTTTCCTAGACTGTTGTAGGTTTTGTTTTTGTTTCCAGCCCTTTCGTCTCTTAGTCTTTGAGCTCAGTCTGGTCCAAAGTTGAGGGAGGGCTTGTGGGAGCTTGAGGACTGCAAAGCCTCCACTCAAGGGATGACCCCTACCCTCACCCCTTTCCTCTTCAAATGGGTCCAGAGAATTCCTTCAATTGACAATCACTCTTAGCAGGCTAACTACTTTCAAGGATTTAGGGTAAACTTTCCTGCCCTGGGATTTCCTCCAGGGAGAAAAAAATCCAAGGGCCAGGTATAGAGTGAGGAGGCTGCTTCCAGAACAGTCTATGGCCTTTGGCCAAGACAGCTTCATCTCATCAAGTAGAAACAGCATATATTTTTTCAACTTCCATTATTTCTTTAGGTTTCCCAGTGTTGAACAAATATTGACAAAATAGACCACTTTGGAAGCTAAAAAGAGACAAAGTAGGGATCTCAGGAAATAGTAGGAGATTACATATCTTTACATGCTGAGCACTTCTTAGAAAATTGTTGTTTTTTGCATAATCCTGGAAACTTTATTCAATAAATTCGCACATGCAAACAATTCGTTTGATTTAGAATTTTAAATGTATTTTTAACACATACATTGAATGCATTTATATTTTATGTATACCGGTAGACGACCAATAGATTTTCTGCTACAATAGGACATGTAGTACAACATTAATTTTACATTTATTTGTTTGATTTGACTAATGTCAGTTCCTCCTCTAGGGCAGGGTATACTTTTTTTCTTTTCTGGCCAGTGCATCCTTAGTGCCTAGCGCAGTGCCTGACCCTCTGCAGGTATGCAATTAACCTTCACTGATAATACATTCCTTCCCCACTGACTTGAAATGCCATCTTCACTGAGTGAATGAGCTGCATGGTTTCGACAAGCGGCAATGTTAATATATTTTCGTTCTTTCAGTGTCATGTTAAAGTGGCTTTGTCTTCTAGAGAGTGAATGTTTAATTCAATACTTGAAAATCAAGTTGACCTTTTCTATTTTCTGCATCACCACCCAAGTGAGGTGTAATGTGTTTATGTTCCAGTGGTTTCAGACCTGCCTGCAGGTATGTATTGCTTAGAGATTTGGGAAGGGACAACCAGGTACCTCATCAAACCCAAGGACACAGCTGGGCCTCATGAACTAATGGAAGCCTGACCTGACATTCTTGGGGACACATGAAAGCCCTCTGTTGCCACCACTAGATTTGCTTTCATTCCTTTCTTTCAGGGAAGATTGCCTCCCTGCTTCTCAGTCCAATAGGCATCACCAACAGCTCCCAGGTTTACATCCTGTATTGAGTTGCAAAGAGCGAAAGGCCCTGTTTCAAAAGTCCCTGGTCCATTCATACCTATGGTCAGAAAAGTGAGTCCTCTTGCATGAGCGTGGCTGCCAGAGTGGCCCTACTATTGAATCCATATTTTCAGGGGACAATCTGGCTTCTTGGGCAGGCAATCCAAAGGAATTTCCATTTCAGCATCAGAAATCACTAGTGCAGCTTTTTAAAAAAAAACAGTGTTGGTGCCTGGGTCCTACCCTAGATCCACTGAGTTGGAATCTCTGGGAGTTGAGACAGAGACATCTGCATTTTTTTAGAAACTGGGTTCATTATGTTATTGTGGTAAAATACACGTAAGGCAGGATAGACCATGAGTGACAGTGAGTCCCATCACAGTGTCACACAACCATCACCACTATCTAGCTACAGTTATTCCCCCACCCTCCGCCTCTCCCACCCTGACCAACTCTGACTTCTTCTGCTTTCTTCTTCTGTGGATTGGACTATTTGAGATATTTATGTAACTGGAATCATATGTAACTTTTATATACGGCATCTCTCACTTGGAATGTTTTCAAGGCTTCAACCATGCTGTAGCTTGTATCAGGACTTTGTTCCTTTTTTATGGCTGATTGATATTCCACTGTGTGGATAGACCACACTTTGATGACCTGTTCATCAGCTGATGGACATTTGGGTTGTTTTTCCCTCTTGGCTTTTGTGACTAGTGCTGCTGTGTGCATTCATATACAAATTATTGTTCGAACACCTGTTTTTTGGCTCTACCGGGTGCATATACCCAGGAGTGAAATTGTTGGATCATACATTTACTCTAGACATTTGTGTCTTTAAAAAAATATTTTATTTATTAGAGAGAGAGATAGAGAAAGAACAAGCAGTAGAGAGGAGCAGAGGGAGAGGGAGAAGCAGGCTCCCCGCTGAGCAGCTGCCTGATGCGGCTCTACCCCAGCACCCTGGGATCATGACATGAGCCCAAGGAAGATGCTAAACCGACTGAGCTGCCCAGACACTGATATTTGCATTTTTAACACATTGGTTTTATTCTACTTTGTAGTCAAAGCCCTGGTACATGATTCAGTTGTTCTAAGCTCACAGGAACAAAGCTAGAGCTGGGGTGGAGTTTACCTTTGGGGGGTCAGCCGGTCCTGACTCAGATTAGCCCATCAGACTCAAATCCTGGCTCTGCCACTCCCCCATTGTATGAACTTGTAGGCAAGCAGCTTAACTTCTAAATGTCAGTTTCCTACCCTTAAAATGGGAGCAAGACAATACTCACTTCCTAGTGACATTGTGGTCACTTAGTATATTTACGGATGGGTTTGCCTTATGCAAAATTAACATAATAGCTGTAGAGAATATGATTATTTTTATTCAACCAAAAAACAATGTTATCTAATTATTTTAGGGATGAAACAGGATAAATGTATCCCCAAATCCCCACACATTTTGAGTAATGTGGCTGCTCTTTTGTCATTTTTAGAACATGCTTAAGGCGATCAATGCGACCCAGAAACAGATAGACCTGGTAAAGCTCCATGAGCAAGCCAAGAGGAATCTGGAAGAAGAAATCCAGAACTACAAGGATGAGGCTCAGAAGCAGAGAAAGATCATCTTTCAGCTGGAAAAGGAGAGAGATCAGTACATCGATAAAGCCAGTGACCTTACCCAAAAGGTAAAGTCACTCCTTGAAGGTGTGGGTGGAGCACAAAGCACGTCCTTTCTGATTGTCACACACTGTAGCAAAGAGAATTGCTTCAGATTTGAGCCTGTGGTTTGCATGAGAATTTAAGAGGAATGATGTTGACAGAAGGGAAGCTGTCCCAGAGCTGATCTGGGCCAAATTGTGAAGTGGACAAAGCTTAGGGGATCCCTGTTTCCCCCTTTGAGGCTCTTCCTGTGCACTTTCCCTGGGTTGGATGCATAGGTTGGGAGGAGGTGCTGTCAGCATCACCATCTCCATACCCTTTGTTCTCACCCTCCACATCTGTCCCTGAAATCTTTGTCCCCTCTGACCAACTACTTCCAACTAGTTGTTAGGAGAAAGGCATCTAATTAAATGGTCTCAAATTAAGATGTAAGTGACTCCTGGCATCAGGTAAATGTTCACACATTCAAAGAACATTTCTATTTTGCAACTATTGTGAACCTGAAAGCTCACCAGTGGTAGAAATTCACACATCAAGTAGCTAAGTCCCAGATCTCTACTTCCTGTGAACAGCAGCATCTTGAAGAATGACTTCAGGGATTTGGTTCTACTTGAACCAGTTGTCTTAGTACGTTGCCAGCATTAAGCATGAGTGGTTAGACTCTGCTGTCTTCAGTGCATTCACAGATGGCATAGAGCAGGAGGTTTTATGAGAGGGGGTTTATGATGTCAGGAGGGGGCATTGGAGGAAAGCTTTTAAAAAAGATTTTATCCAGCTATTTGCAAGAGTGAGAGTGAGAATTAATGGGGTGGGGAGTGCAGAGAGCCGTCTGCTAGGCTCGATCCCAGGACCCTGAGATCACGACCCAGGCAAAGGCAACTGCTTAACTGACTGAGTCACCGAGGTGCCCCTGGAGGAAAGTTTTAAGTATGAGGCTTAGAAGAGGTTTTGGGAGAAAAGACTAGTTTAATGAGATTTTTTTTACCCCCTGGTAAAATGTTATCTACTTTACACCATAAGCCCTCTCCTTTATCTCCTCAGTGAAATCTACAGTGTTTACCAATGCTCTTGTATGTTATTTATTTATTTATTTATTTATGAGTGGAATCTCAGTGAAGATGACAAGGACAGCCACCATTTTTTTTTTTTTTTTTTTTGACAGCCACCATTTGAGTGATAAACATTAACAAAGTGGGGGACCAGCTTTCCTGTTAGAAAATCAGCTTCTTCCCGCTTAGGCTAAATAAATGCTGAGCAGATGTTTGTTGAACATAAGTTTGGAAGAACACAAATACATATGCTCAGTCTAGCCCTGGCTGGACGTGTCTTCCTTGTCAAAGATCCCCCAGTGATTCTCATAGCCCTAATTGAGGGCCATTGGAATACAGTGTGTTTCTCTTCTGACTTAATCATCTTACAAGCACCATTGATTGATTTCCTGATGCTGAGAAAACCATCAGTTGTCAGTTCAGGAACTCATATTCTACAGTCTGAGTTAGCCTAGCCCATCAGGCTCTGCATCCATTAGCTTAAGCTGTAAGAATTGACCCTTAAATTTCAGTGGTTGATAACAACAAAGATTTATTTTTGGCTGAAATTAATGGCCTTTGAGGGTCAGCTGCCACCCTGCTTCATGTCCCCTTTTACTCTAAGCTGATTCTGTTGGGATATGCTGGCCTCTTTCAGAGGGAAAACACTGTAATAGTGGACTCTGTGATGCTCTCAGAGCTTCTGCTGGTAAGGGAAGGGCACAAGGCAGGCTTGTCCACTCATATTCCCTTGGCCAAAGCAAGTCTAATGGCCAAACCCAACATCCCTGGGTAGGAGTATAATCCTCCTAAGGGAGTGGCACTGTATGGTGAGACGGTAAACATATCTGAACATATCATCTGTCGCAGCTCCTCCTTCACCCTCCTGGTACTCAGTCTTTCTCTACCCCTGGCTGCCATCACACTTTCAAAGTTCATGGTTAAAAATTCCAATGTGATCTTAGTATCACTCCCGGCCTTATAAACCTTGGTCACATCTCAGCAACCTGGGCCTGTGCTTTCTAACATTTTTTTTGTATCCTTAGTAAATGTAGAAAATAATATGTCTATATCTTGTGGGACGAAGGGAGAAGTGGTTCCGGGCTGGAGAGGACTACCCCAGGGAGGCCAGTTGCCCTGGTCCCACCACCTGGTATTTTGGTACATACCTCTAATCCATGCAAGACAAAGCAATTGGTCTACTGTGATTTATGGGACAGAGTCCAACCTTGTTGTTCTCTCTGCGAAGTCCTTCCTTCCCTTCTCTGCCTGGAAAACTCCTCTTTATCCTTCAATAATCCTCATCTCTGGGGTCAGGCCTGCTCCAACTCTCTCCTTTATGGGTTTGTTGGTAGCTCTGGAATGGCACTTATCATCCTGCAATTATTTTCTTTGCATATTTGTTTTTCCTACTTTACAGTGAGCTCATGGAACTAGGACTTCATCTCATTCATTTCTTCATTTCCAGTACGCTGGCAATAGTAGGCACCAATAAAGTTAAGCAAATGGATAGATGATGAGTTATAAAAAGGATGCTGTCATTTTTTAACATAGGATTATCTATTTTTTTGTTTCCTTGTCAAAGTGTAGAGGTACCAAGTTTTGCTGGTAACTGTTTTTCATAATCTCTGATGTTTAACTGCACAAGATCATATAATGTATTACTAAATTATTTAAGCACAAGTTCTTAACAAATTCTTTATCAACTACATTTTTTCTATTTCTTTCTTAACCCCTGATGGCATATATCAGCTGCTACAGCAACTTGCATCATCTTTGGACTTTTTTTCTTTTTTAAGGATTTTATTTATTTATTTTAGAAAGAAAGTGTGAGTGAGGTGTGGAAGGGCAGAAGGCAAGGGAGAGAGAGAATCTGAAGCAGGCTTTGCAGAGCCTGTCATGGGATAAAATCTCAGACCCTGAGATCATGACCTGAGCCAAAATTAAGAGTCTGATGCTTAACCAAGTGAGCCACCCAGGTTCCCTGGGGCTACTTATTCAGGACCTGCATATGCCCCTCCCCATATTTTTTCTTTTTTCTCTCTCTCTCTCTCTCTCTCTCTCTCACACACACACACACACACCCCTTATTCCCATAAAGAGAACATTCCTTTTCATGTATTCTGTTTATCGGGAGTTGACGACTGATACCAGGGGTTGGGGATAATGTCACAAAATTGTTGTTTTCATCTATCTCTGGGGTGAGTATATGTTGTCCCAAGTTTTGACTCAGCAATTTCTTTTGTAAGAACTCAATTTATGGAAAAATAAGAAATGCAAAGAGTTTTATAAAAGAATATTCTTTAACATAAATTGTGCCATACTTACCTGATAAAATATTAAGTATCATTAAAAACGTGTTTGAAAAATATTTTTTTTAAATGGGGAATACGTTCACAATATGAATCTGATAAAAACAGAATGCAAAATCATGTACATGGTTTGACCTAGTTTTATCAGTGTGCATAGGAGAAGGATTGGTATTTGATTTTGAGCTCTTCATATTACTTATTTTCTAGATAGGTACCAAATATTTTTTGAAGGAGTGAATGGAAAGTGTAATTAGAGATCTAACTTAACTACTCAAAGACTTACTTTTAAGTATTTATATTAAATTCTTCTTCAATAATATATTTATTATTATGGGACTTCCTTCACTTTAGATTCACTGGATGCATGTTGCCAGAATGGACAATCTTATCTGAATTATCCTTAGGAATTTTAGCTGTGAGTGACTTGCGGCCTGGTCTCTTCTGCCTTCTGGGCTGCAAACACAGTGTCAACATTTGCCTTCTGGTTCTTTCTGTTTAAAGAAAGAAAGGTGAAATCTTAGATACTGAAAGCCCAACATTATATTTTATTAATTTAACTTGGCATTTGCAAATGAGGAAGAAGATCCTTTTCTGTGCCAGAATTGGATGGCTCAGAATCCCAAACCTTTTCTTATGTGCTTATCTCAGTCAACACTTGCCATAATAATGCAGCATAATACACAACCACCAAATCTCACTGGCATGCAAAAATAAGCACTGCTTTATTTTTTTAAAATGATTTTATTTATTTATGAGAGAGAGAGAGAGAGAGAGAGGGAGAGAAGCCCGACTCAGGACTCAATCCGAGGACTCTGAGATCACAACCTGAGCCAAAGGCAGTCACTTAACCAGCTGAGCCACCCAGGCACCCCAATGCTTATTTCTCACACTTCTGCAGTTGAGAAGGAGTCGGGTGGTCTAGGTTAGGCTTGCCTGCACTTGGCTTGAAGCTGTGAGTTGGGTCTGGTTTTGTTCTACATGTTTCTGGTCTACCAAGATGCATGGTGTTCTCATGGGGAAAGGAAAGCAAAGGACAAACCCAATCACACGGGCACATTTCAGGGCTCTCTCCTTGCCTAATGTCCTCTGACATCCCATTGGCTTTGACAAATCACATGTCCAGGTCCAACAGCAAAGGGAAGACTCTTCCTGTGGAGATGGCAGGAACAGGGAGAGGGAGTGAATATTTGCAGAACCCTAAGATAATCTAGTACAGTAATTCAACACTTTTTATCCTCATGCTTTCTCCTCTGCTGCACTCTAAATTTTACTATTTAGTTAAATTACGAGGCACCAGGAATGGCATTATAAGTTGTGGTCCACCACATTTACTGAACTTTTATAAATTCTGGGTAAAACCATTCCTGGTTAATCATTACATCCATAGCACATTTTGCACATTATGCACTTGGCTCATTTTAGGACCCCTCCTTTCTCATCCTAAATATTAAACTGGCTATTTCCTTTCCAGACATTTTATACGCCAAAAAGCATCCTTTCACAATGAATCCTTACCTCTAGGTTCCTTATTTGCCTGTTACAGTGTCATGCAAAACTCTCCCAGGCAAAGGTTCTAAGAAACTAATCATAATGTGCTTTCAGGGGCTTAGAAGTAAGTGAGAAAAGCGAAAGTTGATAAAAAAAAATATTGTTGATTAAATAGGTACTTCATGATGAAAGAAAGCTCCTGTTTGGTATTAATTTGAAATTTTATACAGAGGATCTTTCATAGACAAAATATTAGCTTTATGTGTCATTCTAAAATTAGTATACTAGGGCTTACTATTTTCCTGAATTTGTTCCATGGAAAAATCAAATTGATTTGTTAAGTACTAATATTACATAACATGACAGAATATGAACACATCATGATAATTTTTATTTATTAAATTGTGATCTGCTAGGTACTTATAGGATGGAGCAAATATATGATCTTCTGACTTAAATTCTCATAATAGCCCTCTGAGGTAGATATGATTATGTCTCTTATTTAATAATATGATGTAATATGTTATTAAGAACAGAAACAGAGGTGCCTGGTTGGCTCAGTCAGTAGGATGTGTGACTCTTGATACCGGGGTTGTGATTTTGAGCGTCACGTTGGGTGGAGAGCTTACTTAAAAAACTAAAACCTTAAAAAAAAACCCCAGAAACAAAGACGTGCCTCTCTAAGGTGGAGAATAAAATAAAATAAGAAAACAAGAAAAATAGAGAAGTCTTAAAAAAATCTCACCTTGCCTGACCACATAGGGGTTTTTTTCCCCCAGAGAGTGGGTTTTTCAGTTTCATTATGAAGGTAAAGGCATCGTCAGCATTCAAACCATTGACATTGAGTCAGAAAAACTTATTGGAGGAGTTTATTATACTGATATTTCATCAAATGTAAGTTAAAGGGCTCCAAATTCAGTGACCTACTTTCTTATCCTGCCTTAGACTATGTGATGTTTTGACTATGCTGCAGATTTCCAGCATGCATTATTGATTTTTATCTCACTCTTCCTTCTATTGGCAGGTTGTTCTAACAGAAAAAGAAAAGGTAGTAGGTTATAAACTGGGACGGTACCGTCAGAGTGCACTGTAAGCATTTTCTGGGCTAGTCTGAAGTGGGCTTACAAAGGCTGGGATCTCCAAGTCTCCACCTGTAACAAAAGCTTTTTATTTTTAGGTGTGATTTCTCTCATGAGTTGTTTGGGGTACCTGAAGTGTAATCAATTAATTAAGCTCCAGTCCTATAGCTGGCATCCCATATTCTCTGATATGCCATTTGCAACAGGGGACATTCTGCTGACTAAAGGTTTTGCTCCTATTTAACAATCCACACATTTTATGAATTTTCAGGATTTGACATTGGTTTGAATCATTTCCATCGAAACAAATTGAGTTTCAACACTTAGAACTAAATTGCTTTGTAAATTGTCTTTTCCCTTAGTTTCAATATTTTTTCCCATTGTCATTTAACTAAAATACCTTTGATTTTCCTTGTATCATGATGAGTTCTTATTATTCCCAGCTTCAAGAAGCCAGAAGCAAGTGCCCTGTGATTTCCTGCACTGTTATGTGCAAAAAGATGAACCCTGCTACTGGATGCCCCCAAAAGAAATGCCCTTGGCCATATCCTTTCTCTGGAGCATTATTCTGTCTCTGAAAGGGATGATTCTTGTTATAACATCTCTTACAGTGATTGAAGGAGCAATTTTTTTCTTTTCTCTGATGTGTGCTGCTTGATATTCTGAATGCTGATGATACCGTTCAAAGTATTTTCAATCCAATCATTTCACTGGCCCCAAAGAGGATGATCATGTCCATAGAAAGGCTAAATTTAATTTTTAATTTTTATTTTTAAGATTTTATTTATTTATTTGAGACAGAGAGTGTGTGCATAAGCAGGGGGAGGGGCAGAGGCAGAAGGAGAAGCAGACTCCCCACTGAGCAGGGAGCCTGACCACTGGGAACTCTGGGAACTCCATACCAGGACCCTGGGATCATGACTTGAGCAGAAGGCAAATGCTTAACCAACTGAGCCACCCAGGCATCCTAGAAAGGCTAAATTTTAGTCCAAAATAGTGCCTTTCCCCCCCCTTTTTTTTTTTTAATCAAACGACAGATCCCCAGTAATGGATATCTTATTTAGGTTTTACAGTTATTTCTAAAACTTACACATTTTAGTTACCAGTGGTGGTACCTTAAAGACCACCTGCTACTCATTTTGAAGGAATCTACAGATAGGGATCAAAGAAATGATGGGAAAAGTAAAGAGGTTTCTTTTCATTTCAGATCAATCCACATACCTTTTCTCCAAATCTCCTTGTGTCGGATTTTTAAATTTTGTTCCTTCTAGGCCCTCAACCATTCTTACTCTTTGCTACTTTATTTACATACAAAGTGGACGATCACCTTTAATAACAATAAAACAGTGAAAGCATATAAAAATACTTGGTACGAATCTAGTGGCATACATTTAAAAAATGGGTTGAAATAGGTACTTCTCTCAAAAATACGTACATACATCAAGGTTTGACTTGAAGAGAAGTAGTAAATGTGAGAAGATCATTAACTATGGAAGCCACTAAAAAAGTTGAAGAATTTTCTCCAATACTCGCAGAGGGCCCAAAAACTTTAGAACTGAGGTTTTCAAACTTTGAAGAATCAAATAATTCTCTGGCTACATAACTTTAGAAAAGGTGCTGCTCAGGCACTTTGCATTCTTTTGGGAGTGATACCGATTGACCTTGCTTGCATTGATAGAGAACCCATGCCTTCCGTGGGGATAATGAGTAAAGACTCCAGGTCTGGGAGAGAGCTTGGGGTCTGATGTGAGTCCTTGGTTGGGATGGCTGAAGAATAAAAAGGAAGAGGTAGTTCCCACAAATTATGTAAATCCGAAATATTAACTGCTCAGATTATATGTGTACAACCATTCTCAGAAGAAACTATCCATTAACCTTCCAGTGTTTTTTTTTTTTAAAGATTTTATTTGTTTATTTGGATTTTATTCATTTATTCATGAGAGACATAGAGAGTTAGAGGTAGAGACATAGGCAGAGGGAGAAGCAGGCTCCATGCAGGGAGCCTGATAGGGGACTTGATCCTAGGACTCCAAGATCATGCCCTGAGCCCAAGGCAGATGCTCAACCACTGAGCCACCCAGGTGTCCCAACCTTCCAGTGTTTGATTCTCTCATAACACCTAATGCATGTCTTAGTTTCCTGGTTCTATTTATTCCTTGACTACACATTCTGTGGTGGAGTCATTCACTAGAGGTGAACTTGAGGATAGGGAATGTGTCTTATTGTTCTTTACGTCACTAGTGCTCTTACAGTGCCTGCCATTGAGAGATAAATCCTCTCAATACATGTTTATTGAGTAAATGAATAAATGGGTGAGTGAATGAATGGCTGAACAGAAAGATACTCTGTTCACTTTACCAAACTAGTAGAAACCTTGATATTAAAATAAAATGGAAAAGAAAGTTATAGACTTAGATCACTTGTGAATATGTACGCAGAATTCTAAATGAAACTCTAGCAAACCAAATTCAACAGTACATTAAAAGAATCATCCAGTATGACCAAAGAGGGTTTATCCTGAAACCGCAAGGATAGTTTTCTATTAAGAAAACTATTGCTGGCACTATGGAAATGTAAAGTGTTACAGCCATTTTGGAAAGCAATCTAGCAATATCTATTACAGTTAAAAATATATATGTCTTTTGAGCCAGATATTCCACTCCTGGGAATCCATCCCAACAGAATTGAAAACACAGTGCATAAGGACACATGTACAAAGATGTTTATTGCAGCAGGGTTCAGAGTGGCAAAAAAGTGGAAGCCAAGCTAATGCCCATTACAGAGGAAGAGCTAAGGAGATGATAGCTCAGCCACACTGTGGAGTGTTAAACCACCTTTAAAGAGAATGAATTAGACCTACTCTACAGGATTCTCCCAAGTATTATTGAGGGATTAAAAAGCATACAAATATATATTAGAAGATCACATTTTGCTAAAAAATAAAAACAAAACCTGAAAAGCAAGACAAAGGAAGATAAACAAATCCCTGTGTCTGAATATTTACTAGTTGAGTAGCTATGGATGATAATACTTTTTTTTAACTTTTTTTTGACTTAAATTTCCTTTGTAAAATGAGGGTGATAATAATGCACATCTCATAGGATTTTGTGAAGATTAAATGAGTTAATACATATAGAATGCCTGGTACGTAGAATGTGTCTGAGAACTATTAGCTATTACTGTGCTAGAAGGCCTGAGTAGAAGAATATGTAGAGTTCAAAGAAAAATGTGGATGAATACATACTAAATTGTTAATCATTGCTTTATATGTTGGTAAGGGGTTGATATGGGTAGAAGAGAGAAGGAAGGTCCAGATAAATAAGTAAAAGGAAAAAAATATTTCACACTGCTGAATTTATTTAAAATTATGGCACATGGGGCTCTGTACAAAGAAATAAAATTAAAATACTTGTAAAGGGAAGCATTTATTAGTAAGTGTATCAAATTAATAGACCCAATAAGAAAAAAATGGTACAAAATAATATATGCCAAAATGCATTTACTAAAATTTAATCCCATCCCTCCTTAAATATATCTAAGAAAACTTTGAAAGGTGTTTATTTAAAGATATAAAGGATAAATATATTAAACACTAGGCATCATTACCTCTGATGGGAAAACTTTAGAGTTTCTTGGAACGTATTTTCTGGCATACTAATTCCACAGATGGAACGAAAGGCTTATGTATAGCAGTGATTCGGGAGCATGTTGCTTGGAGGTAGCCCACACTTGAGTCCCACTGACTATGAACATGGCAAAAATCTAAGTACTTTTTGATCATTAGGTTCTAGATAAAATGCCTCCTCTTCAGAGGAAACTTCCCTGGCCATGTGACTGCAAGGACATGCCCTGCCCTCTATTATCTGTCACATTGCTGTTTATCTCCTTTAGCTGTAATCATTAATTAAGGGAATGCCACTGTGAGGCAGTAAAACTCTGGAGAATTTTCTCTTTGTATGTTCTAGCTTTTGTCCAGACCATAATTCCATTGATTCAATCAGTCCTCCTTGCTAAAGTTTTTCTTCTTAAGGAATTTTCGAAAAAGTTTGTCTTTAAAAAATCAATTTCTGTGGACACTGCAGCTGAGAGTCATGATTATGTAATTTCAACGGTATGGATTGCTTGTTGAGAAGTTATTGGCTCACGGTGGAATTCGGTGCCTGTGTTTTTCATACTTGCAAAAAACAGGCAGTTATTCTCACATCTCATCTTGCCTAGAAATGTTTTGAGCACAACAGAATGCATTTTTATGAAGTCCTTTGAGTTTCCCTGATGGAGCGAGTTTGACATTGGCAAGACAGCGTTTTGATTACTATCGATGTCCAAAGGCCACTTTTCTTTCTGGTGGTTAAATTTATAAAGCTGTGAGTGTGGCCAAACAGCTAAGTTATCTCTTATCTTTCTTAGTGCTCCATGGGAAGATCTGTTTAAACCCGTGCCTTTTCTTTTTCTTTTGTTTTTTGGTGGGTGGGTGTTCCCGAGAGGTTTTCAGAATTCAAAGAATTCCTTTATTTATTTTTTTTTCTTCTTGTGATCACAAAATAACTGTGCTAAGCCTTCATGCTTGAGCAGAACTCTAGTGTGATAAAATGTATGTTTGCCCCTAATCAGCTGGGCTGAATTTCTGTGTTGTACCGCAGTGATTATAGCCTCAGTCAGATTTTCTACCAGCTGTGAACATTTCTACCAGCTACCCTTAGATCAAAATCTGTTTGTCCCAAATTGATAACCACAGATTGGGTCTTTAACCCTTTCATATACTTCTTTCTTCTCCAGCTCCTCATGAACATGGAAGACATAAAAATCCGTGAAATGCAGATTTTTGACTACAAGAAAAAAATCGCTGAATCAGAGACTAAGTTAAAACAGCAACAGAACCTTTATGAAGCTGTGAGATCAGACAGGAATCTGTATAGCAAAAATCTGATTGAGGCTCAGGTAAAGAATATATTTATGTCTTTACATTTGACTCCTCCCCCCCTTCTGGGTTTAAAGCAGTTTCTGTTTTCCTGATGGCAGAATTTAGAACAGGGCAAGCAAGAAATCTCAGGGAATTCACCTGAAAGAGAAGATCAGTTTGTGCAGAATTATCAGGTTGTTTGAAGTGGAAATGATACAACTCGATGGGATGTGAAGATCATGGTCCTGCTTTTAATTATTATGTAGAATTGCCATTCTCCTGTTTCTAATTTTTAGAGCTGCTAATAGCTATCATGACTCAGAGGGGAGCAGCATGCTCTTGTCATTTAATTGCAGATCTTTGCTTTGTAATCTTTTAGTTATAATGTTTGTTGTGGGGCCAATTTCTTCCTTATAAAATGAGGAATAGATGTGCATATTGTGTGTGTGTGTTTGTCATGTGTTGTGTTTTTGTGTGTGCTGTATGTGTTGCGTGTTTGTTGTATGTGTTGCATGCAGTATGTAGTGTGTGTTGTGTGTGTGTTGTGTTTTGTGTGTTGTACGTATGTGTTTGTTGTATGTGTGTTGTGTATGGCATAGTCATTACGCATACTTTGTATATATCTCATGAGAATATTTTGAGAGTTAATGCTATGAAGTACTTGGTTGATGGGCACAAGATACAAAGGAACAGCCCAGTGGTAATTGTTCAGACCATTGTTTTGAGAGAACCTCCTTTAAAAGCTATTGAATATGTATTGAATTCTATACAGATGGTGATGTCTATTTAATTCACTTTCAAAGATTCCTTCTTTCATTTTGTTAGGATGAAATAACAGAGATGAAGAGAAAATTAAAGATTATGACCCATCAGGTAGATCAGCTGAAAGAAGAAATCTCAGCCAAAGAGTCAGCACTTGTGAAGCTACATCTGGAACAGCAGCGGATAGAGAAGGAGAAGGAAACTTTGAAGGTACAGAACTTAGAAGAAAAGTGATGGACCAGAAGAAGTCTGTCTGTTTGCCCCACTCGCGGCAGGCTTCATGCTCACTGAAGGAAAGGGGACAGGGACAGCAACCAGGGACCCAGGAGGATGAGCTCTACTACCTCTAGGTCAGGCTTCCTTATGGGGAGTGCTCCCAGGTGGAAGGGGGAGGAGGCCAGTGGAGATGCATAAGTACCTACTTCACCTGTGCTGCTACCATCACATCAGCAGAAGAGAACATAGCAGGTGGGCAGTGCCCAAGAAGTCCTGGAGGTTACAGACTTGCTATAGTCCCTTTGCATTTACAGCCTGAGTCCAACACCCACATCCCACTCTTCCAAACTCCTCCTAAGATGGTGCTGGCAAGACCTTTTGTCCCTCTGCTCCTAATAGTTGTTTGCTTTATGTGCACCTGACTTTTCTGCCCACACTATCCTTAGCCACTCTTCCAGGGAACCACCTCTGTCTTCAAATTTATTACTAAGACAAATCCTTTTAAATCTATGAACTTAGCATGTTGTATGTCTACTAAGATAATACAAAAACTTTTTCCAAGTATACATACCAAATAATTATACCATTATTTCAAATGGTATAATTTCAATCCTTGAACCAAAGTTGTTTTACTATACACATTCACTAAACCTAATGTATTTTTCTTTTCCTATCTAATCCAATAGATTTCCCTTCTAATCCATTTGACCAAGAATTAAAAAGGAACTTCTTAGAGTATGAAAGTATTACTTTCATCTTGAAAATGTATATACAGAATATTCATGCATGTTTATGAGCCACTTGGAGGAACTATCTATAGCAAATGAGAGACCTGGTGTCTTGGTTTCTGCACATAATAGTTTTCAAAAATAATTCTTTTTTTTGTGTGAAGATTTTATTTATTTATCCATGAGAGACACAGAGGGAGGCAGAGACATAGGCAGAGGGAGAAGCAGGCTTCTCTCAGGGAGCCCGATATGAGACTTGATCCCGGAACCCCAGGATCACGCCCTGAGCTGAATGCCGACGCTCAACTGCTGAGCCACCCAGGCATCCCTGAAAGATAGTTCTTATCTTGAAAATGTGCAGCTGGTGTTGGACACTTTAATACCAAATTTCCTTGATTCCAAAATGCCATAGATTGAAATGTGCACTCTCAATTTCCTAATAGGTTTTGTCAACTTAATGATAGGTCTTCATGGAAATAAAACTACTACAGGAAATCAAGGCACATTTGGTATAAGAAAGATCAAAATACAACAGAAAAGATGTGATAATTGATATTTATCTGAGACTTTCATCTCCCCACTCTAGCTTATGATAAAAAAGGAATAAAAAAATTCTGCATTAAAATTAATTTCCATATGAAGAAACATAAATATATATTTTTTTAAATTGGAAAATAGCCTGCATCTTTGCCCCTGTTCTCTTTGTTTGTAAAAATAATTTTGCAGATGGTAACTTGTTCCATCCCAAAGCCCGTAGTGGGATGTATTTATTTACCATTGAATGAATCAGAGGAATCTTATAAATATTGCTTCACCCATGGGCCTCATGGACCCTTTGTTAGCAAGGCTTCCATTTAACTCTATTTGGTACATCATATTTTTCTTTTTATAGGATGACATCAATCCTCATCTCTTACATCCCCAGCTAATGTTCTTTTCAAAAGATTATTACCCCATAATGGGGTCCAAGGTGGAACTAACTGCCTTCTACCAAATTCTGCTTTAGAAAAAACAATATCCTAGGTAACAGATCAATTATTCCTAATTCTCTAGAGTTTGACTTTGGTTAATATTTGTTTCAGTGATGTCCTCCATCATCATGCATGTGTAGCTCCAAATAAGCAACATAATAAAAGAAAATAAAGGGCAAGAGGGCTCTGTTTTTTGGTCCAGGACTAGCAGAGCTGGGAGTGGGTGAACATGGTAGATGAGTATAAAAGATTTCTGCCCTGGAGAGTCTGCTCTAAATGGGGAATCCAGGGTCTGGAGAGCTTGGAGCCGTCGATTATAGAAAGGTGATTGCTTTGGACTTATTGTGAAGCCACAATGACTTTTCTCCCTAGCATTTCCCATTGAGGTAAGAATGAGGAATAGAAAAAGGATGTCCGCTTACTTTATTCTTTGAGGTTATCCAAGGGTGACTTGCAATGGTGCTTCGACTGGATAATTTTGGCCTATCATGAAGCCTGTTTGACATTCTTTAGAAAAATATGACAGCTCAAATGTTGAGTTTCAGCCTCTTGACTTTTTTAGCCTCATATTTGAATCACGTTTCACACAGGTCTCTGGATTTCATGCATCTGAAGTTTGCAAACCAAAACCCCGGAGGGAAGGGCAGATTTTCAAGTAACCTTGCTCCAAGAGACATTTAGCTTATTATTATTGGGTTCTACAAAGCTTTGTGGGCACACAATCCCTCATGGAAGGGCAAGACCCCTATTCCCCCACCCTGTGTGGTAGACCATGAGACACCTTTTGATAGGACAACCTAATTTACTTCTCCAAGATGACAAACAGTTGTCCATAATAGATCATCTTTGTCCTCACTCATCCCCCTCAAAAGAAACATCTTGCTCCTTTCATGTTTCTTTTTCTTTCTCAGTTGCTACCCGGCCCTACTGACTCCTCAGTATTCTAGACATTGTCAGCACATTATGGTTATGACAGAATGTCAATAGTCCTCATAGACATCGCTGCATGTGTGTTCATCTGCCCATTCCGTCCCAGCCTTGTTTCATCAGTGCTGACGGAGCCATCTCATTTGGAGTGTCCTAACAAGCCCCTGATCTGCCTCATCACCTCCAAATCATCCCACATCATTCTGACAGCACTTTGATTCCTGGTGAATAATTCAGCAGCAGATTCTTTATGTCCAGAGCCCAGCATCACATTAGTGACTGGCTTCGGGACACCTTATCCTTTTACTGGGATGACCTGGATGGGAGAGAGAGGGAAAGCCTAATTATTCCCATGGCTGGAAAACTTTAGGTCTTAGATGTAAAGGGATGGTTTCTGTGAAATGCAGTGAATATTGGGATCATGTGCAAATGGGTGAAACACCTGTGAGTCTGATTCTTAAGATATGATTTATACCTGCAGCCAAAAAGGATGATATATGTTCTGTAAACACCTGCCACAAAACTAATTGTGGAGTCAGTGACTAACAAGTGTGTCCTGTGAGTGTATTACAACTTCATACCACTGGTAACACCTTGAGAATTGTGGATACCCAATGGTCCACCCAGAACATTGCTTGATGTGCTTTTGGGCACATAGCAGTTACCATCTTTCCTGGGTAAGACAGCTCAGATTTATAGCTGCTAAATGCATTAGATTCAAGGTATTTTGTTGATGTTAACATTTGCTGCCATAGTCTAATGCCACATCTTGTTTACAGCCCATAAATTTATGACATAAGGAGACCACTCAGAATTTTGATATATTATGAAAAAAAAAACACAGCAATGCCAAACGCGTGAATGGTTTTACATTTCAGACAGATACTTTTACACACCGTTGATTGCATTTTAATATAACAGGGGTTTCATTTTGTTCTGCTGATGGATTCTGATCAGCTTTTGGCACTTAGGAACAGGGAAGGGAATGTTGCACATCTGGGAAAATAAAAATTTTATTAAAGAAAACATGAGCCAAACAGGTATTTATGGCTGTCTTCATTGTCACCGTAACTGATGATAGAAAGAGAAATGCTGGTTCTTTGCTCTCTTTCCCAACAGGCAATCCCCCAAAGTGGTAAATACTAAGAAGATCTTTTCTCAATACTTATTTCCTTTTGCTTATCCCTGGACCAAAACATATTTTGTGAGTGAACAAACCAAATGTCACAAAAGAACCCTTTGGTTTCCCATTAGCCAGATACATTTCGTTTGTGACATTACATGTCTGATCCTAGGTGTGCTGTATCTTCTATTGTTGGAACAAAAGCTTGAGGTATGGAATTAATGGTTCTTGGTCTTCATGAGTCCAACTCAACTAGAGTTGGGTTGGGTCACAGGCACTTGCAAATATGAGGTTTTCTATCTCTTGGTGAACTTTCTGGGTGGGTGGGGGAGGGAGGTCCCAATGCTTCCTTGAAGGAAAAATGTATTACCTTTTTACTGTCATTTGCCAACCTGTTAGCCATTAAGAGTTGGGGACTTAATATCATTTTGTCATCTCCCTTATGTTTCCAGGCATGGGTGAAATCAGAGCTTTCTTCTCATTTGTTTCTTATTGTGCTGACCTGGTCTGTCCTTCCTATGTGGGCCTAGGACCTCTCAAGACATACTCTTCTTTCCTTTAGTGTGAATACCTCAGTGGCTCCCCACTGCATACTCTGTACAGTGTGTGGCACACAAAACCCTTCCCAGTCTGGCTCAGTTTTACCTCCTGCTATTCCCTACCTAACACTCTAATCCAGCCACACTGGATGCTTGGCTGTGTGGTGAACACACCAGGTACTTTACAGTTGCATGCATGGTGCATGTTTAACACCTTCCCCCAACACAAGCCTCTCCACTTAGGAAATATCTGTCAGTTGCCAAAGCTCTCACTAGTTCCTCCCTCTAATCCCTAGGCAGGCAGTAATTAGAAGCTAATTCCTGGGTACTCCCATGTCCTTTTTCACCCAGTAGATAGCATTTCCACTGTGATGTAGTTGGTTATATTTGTCATTTCTAATGGATGATGAGTCCTTCGGGTCTTACTTTTTTGTATTTCGCTTGGAATAATTGGGTAGTGATAGCTTCGGGAGCACAGGATTTGGAATCAAAAGATCTGGGTTGGAATAAACTCTGCTGTGTACTAGCTGTGTGACCTTGGGCAAGCTAATTTGTTTTTCTTTGTCAATTACACATTGCATTTATAAAATAAGATAAGAGTAGGGATAAGAGTAGCTTGCAAAATGCCTGGTATTATGCCTGAGGTATTTAGGTCACAAGCACTTGAGAATTGGAACGAATGTGTCCTTTAATGAGATGCATTTTCCTTCTGAAACTGACCAGTTCATGGTACCCTGTCCCCATGACTCTTACTATTTCCATATAACCTCAAGAGAGTCAAGATCTGAGCTCTCCAGAAAGCTTCCCTAACAACCATAGTACTTTGACCTCCTGTAGCATCAATTCACTGCGTGATACTGAAAAATCACTGCCTGGACTTGTTAATATTCACATAATACTTGTATATCTTATTTTCTCATCTAGATTGGAAACATCTTAGGAATAGGATCTATATATCTCTTTATACTGTGACATCTCTGCTGTTCCATCAAGACCTTTTATAAGGTAGATAGTTGGCTCCATCTTTGTTAATTTAATTTTTGCTTGCAACAGGCTTTATCTTTGTAGTTGATGTGCTGGTGGTGTTAGGACCATTACGGGAGCTGGTGCGTACAAAGGTCCTCCCCCATCTTCATCCCTACATCCTCCTTGGCACTATTCTTTGTGAATCCTCACCTTGTTTAGCTGGTAAGGGAAGAGCTGCTGAATACCAATGAAACCTCTGCTACACGTATATAGAAAAGTGATGGAAATCCCTCAAGGGCACAACTCATAGAATAAACATGATCATGGTAATGTGCACTGCTTTTTCTTTTCTTTTTATGAATTTATTTTTTATTGGTGTTCAATTTGCCAACATATAGAATAACACCCAGTGCTCATCCCATCAAGTGCCCCCCTCAGTGCCCGTCACCCAGTCACCGCCACCCCCCGCCCACCTCCCCTTCCCCCACCCCTAGTTCGTTTCCCAGAGTTAGGAGTCTCTCATGTTCTGTCTCCCTTTCTGATATTTCCCACTCATTTTTTATCCTTTCCCCTTTATTCCCTTTCACCATTTTTTATATTCCCCAAATGAATGAGACCATATAATGTTTGTCCTTCTCTGACTGACTTATTTCACTCAGCATAATACCCTCCAGTTCCATCCACGTCGAAGCAAATGGTGAGTATTTGTCGTTTCTAATGGCTGAGGAATATTCCATTGTATACATAGACCCACAGCTTCTTTATCCATTCATCTTTTGATGGACACTGAGGCTCCCTCCACAGTTTGGCTATTGTGGACATTGTTGCTATAAACATCGGGGTGCAGGTGTCCCGGCGTTTCACTGCATCTGTATCTTTGGGGTAAATCCCCAGCAGCGCAACTGCTGGGTCGTAGGGCAGATCTATTTTTAACTCTTTGAGGAACCTCCACACAGTTTTCCAGAGTGGCTGCACCAGTTCACATTCCCACCAACATGCACTGCTGTTTCTTTACAGGCTTGTGTGTGTGCATGTATGTGTGTGTGTGTGTGGAGCTTGTTTTGCTTGTGAGAGTGATCAAGCCAGGTTAAATGAAACATCAAAGGAGAATATAAGAACAACTGTGCCTCTAAATCTGGGCCATGAAGACCCAGGTCCTACTGCCCTAGAGCAAAAATTGTCTGTATCTTTCACTCTTTGTCAGGCCAAGCTGCAGAAACTAAGACAACAAGCTCTGGAGACCAAACACTTCATTGAAAAGCAGGAAGCGGAAGAGAGAAAACTCCTGCGAATCATTGCTGAGGCTGATGGGGAGAGGCTGAGACAGAAGAAGGAATTAGACCAGGTAGGAATATCTCCTCATTGGACCTGCAAACCTCATCAGCAGACATAACTGTTTGATTCAACTTTTCATGAATCCTCATTCTCCTCTAAGCTCTTGCATTCAATCTATTGGAAGAACAGTAATAGAAAGCCATCTTCTGTTGATTAATTATGAAACATTCACTCACTATTCAAGTCATATTGAGCACTTACTATCCCCGAGGCACCGGGGGATGCACTGGCCAACAGGAAAGTAAGGTCCCTGTCCTCAGGGAGCTTACATTCTAATACAAGACTAACTGCTCACATGTAATTGCAACTAATAATTACATAATTCTGGAGTTAGAAACTCAAAGGTATAATTAGGGGATTAGAAACTTAAATGCTTTCAGAGATTTGGCAGGTTGAAAAAAAGACAAATTGGCCAGTGTAAGACAGTAAGGAGTGGTGGAAACTGGCAAGAGCTAGCCCACCATAGAGTCATTCAAATTTAAACAATAAAATAATGGATTGGGAAAAAATCAAACACCCCAAACACCCATGGGCCAAGAAATAGTGGATGATGATGATGATGATGATGATGATGATGGATAATTTGTCGTACTCTTTCTCTTTCCAACGGGACAGCAAATATATGGGAGGAGCTCAGTGTTGACCGTGTAGCAGGATATTGCCCACTGGATGCCTGGCACACATAGGCCTTTGAGAAATCTTTGACAGAATGAAAGAGGCTGCCATAATGAAAAGTGAGACTTTTTGTTCCCTGATGACCATGCCTTTCCCTATTTTTCTAGGTCATCAACGAGAGAGATATCCTTGGGTCTCAGCTTGTTCGGCGCAATGACGAATTGGCTTTGCTCTATGAGAAGATCAAGATCCAACAATCTGTGTTGAATAAAGGCGAGAGCCAGTACAACCAGAGGGTGGAGGACATGAGAATTCTCAAACTCGAGATTAAGAAACTTCGCCGAGAAAAGGGAATTCTTGCCAGGAGTGTGGCTAATGTTGATGAACTCAGGTAATAGGAAGCCCTTCAGAGGTGAGGGCACTATGGTCTATGGGGAGCTTCTGAAATGACCTTATGTTCATTACTTGTTGGTCATGGAAAGTCTTTATCAAGTTGTATAAATTAACGTTTTATATGATGGAATTATTAGCAAATAATGAGAACAACTTTTCCGTAATTTAGAATCTACCTTGTACCCATTCTATGTCACACACACAAAATGGACTAGTTTCCTCTCAAGGGAATATAAGTGAGTGCAAAAAGATTTTTTATAAATGTCTTATGGATTTTATTTTACTTATTATTTTTAAAAAAGATTGTATTTATTTATTCATTCACGAGACACACACACATAGAGAGAGAGAAAGAGAGAGAGAGAGAGGCAGAGACATAGGCAGAGGCAGAAGCAGGATCCATGCAGGAAGCCCGATGTGGGCCGAAGTCAGGTGCTAAACTGCTGAGCCACCCAAGGATCCCTGTATTCTGGATTTTATTTTATTTGGTTTTTTAAAAAATATTTTATCTATTTATTCATGACACACACACACACACACACACACACACACACACACACAGGCAGAAACATAGGCAGAGGGAGAAGCAAACTCCATGCAGGGAGCCCAATGTGGGACTCAATCCTGGGACTCCAGGATCAGGCTCTGAGTGGAAGGCAAGTGCTCAATCACTGAGCCACCCAGGCGTCCTTGTATTCTGGATTTTAAAAAAGAAATTTCAAGACAAATCACAGACCCAACCTAGTTACAATTCAGAAAATCATTTCCCCCATGAGCTCTTTAGAATTTAAGAAGGCAGCATGTAAGCGATGGAGCAGCAATATTTAAATTTAATCCTGGTAACATTTGCACATCTTTTTCTTGGAATTATACACAGAATGAAAAGAAGGGAAAAATTTAATCACTATTTGAAAACTCTGTTTCCTTAGAAGGTGGCCAAATTTTATATCTCACTCTTGATTTATCTTCTGCAGCTTTCACTTTAGCTTAGTGCGCCTTCTCTTGCTTTAAATCTTGCATTATACAAGATCTACTTCCCCTTTGGGAAAACATCACCATGTTTTATATAGGCAATTGCAGGAAACCAAATAAGAGGCCTGGTGTTGTCTCTGTATCTAACCTTATTCCCCATGGATTTGTAGATGAACAGTATCCTTGACCACCTTGGGACAAGGACACGGTTTGCATCAGCTTTTTAAATAAATTGAATTAGAAGATAGTTTTGATATTTAGGTGCAGTGAATATATTCAGGAATAGCAAGGGAAGTTGTCATTATCAAAGATGGATCAATACTTTTTATTTTTTTAGAGTCACTCGTTTTTCAGATGATGAAAGTAGTACAAACTCATTGTAGAAAACATGGCAAATGGAGAAAAAATGTAAAGAGGAGCTTAAAAAATCACGCATAAGTTTACTATCCAGAGATGCCACCATTGACATTTTGAAGACAAACAGATTCATTCTAATGATCTCGAAGATCATCACTAAACTTGCCAGCCATGAGTTATTTTTATTATATACACAAAGGACCAAGTTCTACCCATTCCTAGTCAGTATCGCTGGCTTGTAGATAATAGATTTTATTTTTTCTTTTCAATGGAAAGATAACTTACTAAAGATATTGGAGGCAGGCAGGTATGAATTCCAATCTCAGCCTTGCCACCCACAAGCTGTGTGACCTTGGGCAAATCCCTTAACTTCTCTTAAACTTGTAGTTAAAATTAAACATGAAAACAAACACAATGTGCCGAGCAGAGTCTTGAACAAAATAAGCTGTCAGTAGCAGTAGCTAATACTCTGACCCTCCTCTTCTGACGATACTCTAGAAGATTGAAGTGTTAAAAATATGCTTTTAATTCTAAGCAGCTTGTGCTGAGCTCCCTGTTGAGTGAACATCATGCAGTTAATTCTAATGGTTTGTCTTGCTAATGAGGGGAAGTTGTATTATTGGTTTAAATGAAGCAATTAAGTAAAAGAGATGGCTTGGTATTAGTAATCTGCACACCCACAGCAGACGAGGACAGATAATAATATCCTTATTGCCCATGTCAATGTGAGTGTTTGCCTCTTCTCCACCCCTCAACAAAGCAGCTTGTTCCATAGGGTGGCAGCCAGCTCACAGAGCACTGCGAATGGCTCTAGCACGGTGCCTATTTGCTAGAAATTCCTGCAGATTGGAGAAGTAGTTTTGAGCCAGAGCTAGTTCTTCAGGACTTTTGCAGCCATCTGTGTAGTGGTGGAACAGCAAATATCACTTCTAACTTGATTTTTCTCAATCCTGGCTGCACATTAGAATTACCAGGAGGACTTTACAACCTATAAAGCCCAAGTGACATGCTTGACCAATTAAAGTGGAATCTCTGTGGGGATTGGGTCCAGGCAAAGGTAGGTCACACAGCTCCCCCCCAGGTGATTCCAATGTGAAGTCAGGGTGCAATGCACTGCCCTAATTGTTGTCAAGTTACCACAAGAGCTTCAATGTCCTGCAGTCAGGTGCCATATTTTGTGGTAAAACATAAAAGATAGATTGTTCTTTATATAGAGATATTTAGAGTATATTGAAATTCTTATAATTCACTTCCTCCCTGTTCTTTCCATTGACTTGTAAATTCCTCGGGCTTTTGGAATCATGGTTCTGAAGTTCTGGTACTTTCATTCAAGCTAATGCTGAAGTTTGTGCACTTTAAGGATTGATAATATCTATGTCTGGCCCAGGTTGGAAGCTGGTTTGTGTTCACAGAAGTCTCCCTGATGCCAACTTTTTATATAAGATGCTGTATGTCTATAGCCACATAAAGACATGCTTTTCAAATGGGTGGAGAATTTCTCCCATCCAAGTACTAACCAGGCCCAACCCTGCTTAGCTTCCAAGATCAGACAAGATCGGGTGCATTCAGGGTGGTATGGCTATAGACAATGGGTGGAGAATTTCTTAGCAAAAGACAGTTTGTCTTATATTCAGGCAGGAGCTTTTCCACATGCAAAGAGAATTCTTGAAGGAGAGGACACGATGTCGAGCCCTGGAGGAGGAACTGGAGAACCCCATGAATGTGCACAGGTGGAGGAAGCTTGAGGTAATGCCTGGCGGAGCCTTCCTCTCCTCCTCAGATCCATTCTCCTACCCTACACTGTCCCCTCTCTAATGCACAGGAAGGAGCTTGGTTTTATTTAATACTATGCAAATTGTCTATATCAAAGGTAAATTGGGTTGTTCCCAAACCAGATGGTTTACTTGGGTTTTGTTTAAAAAGTCTTGGACAAGATCCGTTCTGTTTAAAGAAGACCCAGGGGAAGTTGTGAACTGACTTCACCAATAGACATTTTTCCTGTTGAGAAGTTTTTGGTCAACCAATTATCCTCAGGCTGCCTGTCTCTGTTGCTGATCGTCTTCAGCCACATTGGCCACCAGCATCTATACCTTCTTTCAGTTTGTCTTTGCATTCTTTATGTTGCAGCAGGAAACAAGGCTCTTGTCAACTAGCTCTTTTTTTTTTTTTTTTTGGACTAGCATTGCGTTAGCCAAACCCTTTCTCTTAGGATCTGGGGACACTGCCAAAGTCTCACTGGTAGGTGATGGATAACAAACCTCATATTTTATTTTATGACTTCCTGATAGATATTACCATCAGCCCTGCAGATAACAGGTAAAGACAAGCCCTGCTTATTCAAGAAAAAAACAGATGGCCATCTCTCAGAGCTGTAGCCAGCCATGTGGGTGCCAGGAGGGGCTTTGACCACACTAACAATTAGGGTTTGGGAGGATAGACGTATATGACATAAGAAAGTACAACCAGCCAGGTCAGTTTTGGTTTTCATTCCTATTTTTTCCTTTTAATGAAGAAAACATTAAGGGTAATGCATTATAAATTGTTATGTAAACATGAGGCTTGAATTTTAACAACATCCAGTCTTGCCAGATGAATGTGCGCCAGATATACTCCCAGTATATGGATATCAGTTGGCACTGCTTAGTATTTTTAAGCAAAGTCACAGTCAGTGGAATGTTTTCTTCCCTTGATGTTGACCCTCATTTATTCCTCTTTAAATGCCAAGAGTGGTGTCAACTAACAATAATATGGATGTGTCTGGGGAAGTAGAGCTGAAGACTTAAAATTCATTTACTGTCTCATTCATTTATTCCATGTGTTTTCAAGCAAATCTTTACAGTTTCCAATTCCATGTCAATTTCTATTTAAAAATTAGAAAATTTCAGGGAAGCAGATGAAAATATTTAGCTGCTAGATTAATTCAAAATGTCAGTACAGTTGAAAGCAGAACTTTGGCTCAAAGTCGAGAGGACAGATTATCAATTTATAACTGTAGCGTTTGTTTGAATTGTACATAGATAGTTATTGAAAGTGCCTCAAAGCTTTCCGGATTGATAACCCCGTTTGAGAGCTAAATGCCATGGTCGTGTTTTGTTGCCCATTATTAGCAGAAGTCCACATCCTAGAAACCTTCTTCATCATAGGCTATAATGAATCTTCTTGTTGGCAATTACCAAAGGAGAATCCTGAGTTTGAATAAATTAGGGAAGCCTGTCTCATTCATTCGGAAACAGAGGGCATAGGAGGAAAAGCCTCAGAGCATAGTAATGAAGAACTGCAGGCTTTCGAGCCAGGCACATCTGGGCTTGAATCCAGCTCTGACCCTTACCAGTGTGGGTGGACAACTTAATCCTCTGACCCACGGTTGTCTTCTCTGTAAAAGGGGAAGACTAATACTGTCTTAAAGGAACTCGTGTGCCTAAAATTTGATGTTGTACGAAAAGCACTTAGCATTGTGTCTGGATGGTGGCAAAGAATTAGGTATAATGCATAGTAGCTCTCATTATTGTTATTATTAGTATAATCATTGTTTTCCCTGATGGAACAAACATATTCATTTTCCACTTATTGGCTAACTAGAGCCAGTAGGTAAGCTATTAGCCAAACTTCATTTCTTTTTTGATGGCCATTGCAATCTATTATGCTTTTTTTTTTGGTCCTAATTCTCTCTGTATGGGGTCTGCAGGTTTGCAATACACTTTAATAAGACAATAATTATTTTACATAGAAACTTCAGTGTTTTGAACTGGTGATATCTCAGCTGCTTTACTTTGTTGCCTCTGAACAGGCCAGTGACCCCAGTACCTTTGAGCTGATACAGAAGATTCACACCCTGCAGAAGCGTCTCATCAGCAAGACAGAAGAAGTGGTTGAGAAAGAGCTGCTTCTGCAGGTAGCATTTTCCTTTTCTGGACTCAGTGAGGAAGCATGTTTTCTGAGCATCACCTTCTCTAGGACTGCTTTTAGAATTAGCTATTTGGCAGCATTGCACGCCCCATCTTTAACTGTAGATGGCAACAGTGACTCACACACAGAGAACAAACAACATGATTAATTGGTCTTTTATGCTGCCATCACTGATATTTCAAGAATTCTGGAAAATTAAGTTGAAGGCTAGACTTAGTGCGTTGGGTGCTGTAAGCCTTTATCCCCCACTTCTCTACAGTTTTATTTGTCAGATTCTTTTAAATACTTTTCTTTAAATCTTTATAAAATGGGAAATGCTATGATTTTGATTTTGAAAATAAGCTTTCACATAGAGCACAGATGATCTGTCCTCTTGAAGATTTGTGAGATGAACTGGAAGGAAAGACTTCTTTTTGTGGGTTTTATGCATTCAGTTATTCTGGAGTAATCAGGACTGCTAACATCCTTTTAGGCCTGTGTCTTTGCAAGTATAGGCTGTTATCACCAGCCTATACTGTCCTGGTGGCTTTCCCTACGTGTCTCAGTTCTTTTTCACGGTTCTGGGTGGGGGTATTGTCACCTCCAATCAGTGGATGAGGAAGCTGGGCTCTAGGTGTGCAGTATGGATAAAAACGTAAGCTCCCATGTTAGGTGGGCTGGGTTGGAATCAATTTAGAGCTGCGTGAAGTTAACTTCTCTGCCCCTGAGTTTCTTAATCTGTACTATAGGTTAATAACAGAACTTGTGGAAAGGGATGTTGTGAAGATGGAAGGAGCTCAGTATTATGCTTGGCACACAGTGTTTAATAAATATTGCAGCTATCCTTATTATTTCTAATTCCAAAGCCCATGCTCTTAACTGCTGAGTTACCATTAATAAGAGCAGGAATTTCTATACATGAGCAAAAGGCATTTGCCTCTTCTCTTTCACTTTTTACTTTAAAAAGACATTGTCCGTGAGGTTGGAGATATATATATATATATATATATATATATATATATATATATATATATATATAGTAAGTTTCTTTCCAGAGCATGGCTATGCTGAATGGCCCATGGATGTATTCCTCTTCTCTTATAGATGAACATAGTGGTTAGGAGGGCAAACTGGAGTCAGAAAGATCTGGTCTTGAATCGGCTCCAATGCCTTATGTTACATGACTTGAGGGAGACTTACATAAATTCTCCAAACCTCAGTTTTTCCATCCGTTAAATGGGGGCATTAATACCCAGTTTCTTTATGGGAGAAAGATACTCCCACTGGAGTATACAACTTGGAAGTCCTGTGGTAAGGATAACCAATTAGTGCGTGGGCACCGGGGTGTGGTGGGTAGTTCAGGCTTCAGGCTATAACTCCATCAACCCAGCCACAAGTCACGTCCCACAGCCATGCAACTGGGAAGTGGCAGAGTGGCAGCTCAAACCAGACCGTCCCCTCCAGAGCCCACGCACTGTACCAGCGCATTACTTTGCCTCCCCAGTTGTTATTGCGTTGTTGGCTTTACAAAGGACATTTTGTGTTTGCCAAACCTCTCTGTGGTAAGTTTGTTTGGTATTTCATTGACTGCTTTAATTTTATTACTTCATTCCTTCCATAAGCTTTGGATTTATTCTGCTCTTTTTCTACCTTCTCAAGACTAGTGCTCAACTCATTAATGTTAAATCTGCTTTTCTATTAGAAGCATTTGTACCTATAAAACATACTTTAAATGATTTCTGGAGTTCCTCCCGACAGGGTTTGCAATATGGTATTTTCATTTTCATTTAGTTCTAAATATTTTCTGTTTTCAGAATTATTTATCCTTTGAGAGTAAGTAATACCTGCTATTCCTCTTATGGTAATCAAAAGTATAAGTTTAAATTCCCAAATATATATGCATTTAGGGAATCACTTAGTTACTGATCTCTCATTTTTTTCTTTTTTTTTGCATTGTGGTCTGTATTCTACTGATTCTTTGGAATTTGTTGAAACTTGCTTTGGGACCAACTGAAGTGGTCAGTTTTTCTAACAGATGCTTATGTGTTTGAAAGTGTTATGTTCTCTACATGTTCAAGCTTCATGAGTCTCTATGACGTTCATCAGATCAACCTTGTTAATTGTGTTGTTTAGATCTGTATCTTTCCTAATTTTGTCTACATAATCACTGAAAAAAAGTTTGGAGATTTATCTATTTCTCCTTGTAGATATGTCACTTTCTTTGCTTTAAGTACATTTTGGATTATGTTCGTAAGGTGAGTAAAATGTTGCAGTTGTTATTTGTTCCTGATGAATTGTGCCCTTAGTATTATATGAGAACCTTCCTTAATCCTTAATGCTTTTACTTACAAAATTGTTTGATATTAATATAACTCTACCTGGGGCTTTTGTGCATAAGTACTATATAATTTTAAACTTTTAGAGTCTTTAAATTTTAGGTGGGTATCTTGTAATTAAAAAATATCCAATCTAAAAAAAAAAATCCAATCTGACATATTTGTCTTTTGATTGGTATGTCTAGCCTACTTGTATTTATTGATAATTTTAGGTTTATTTCTACCTACTTATTTTCTATTATTTGCCCTGATTTTTTTAATACTTGAAAAAGGTCTGTTCCTATATTCTATTGGATTAAGTCTTCTTTATTCCCTCTTTTTGCACTCCACTGGTTACTTCTCTCTCCTCATTATTCCCTATTCTCCTTTTCCTGGTTTATCCATTTATTTTCTGAATAGCTACCACTGCTCAATGTAGTTCTCACTCTCTGCCTTATGGATTTCCTCAAAAATTGAACACACATAGTGGACATCAAGTCTAAACCAATCCATAGTTGATGTTGATCCATATGCTTATTCTTAATAACATGAGGACCTAGATGCTTTAACTCCAAATACCCACTGTAGTCCTGCCAGCATTAGTCAGCATCATGATTTTATGGAGTCAATGAATATTTATTCAGATTTATCAAGATGTTGACCAGTTCTTTTGTTTTCTTTTGTTCAACGTGGGGCTTGAATTCACAAGCCTGAGATCAAGAGTCACATGCTCCACCGACTGAGGCAGCCAGGTGCCCCACAGTTCTTCTGTTTTCTCTTTCTTCATATCCCCAATTCCTTACTTCTAGGTTCCATCTCCTTTTGAAAGTGCATCCTTTCATAGTTATTTCAGTGATAAAATTTTCAGAGGCTAATACTCTCTTTTGTATCTACAAATATTTTTATTTTGGCCATACTCATAAATAAGCTGAAATTGTATTTTCTGTTTATACTTTCAAGCTAAAAGGCCTTTGGGTTAGCTTCTAGTGATGCCATTGAGACTCATGATTTGTGTTCCTCCTCAGGCATCCTGCCTTTGCTTCTGTTTGGTTGCTAGAGCTGCCCATTGTCTTTGGTGTCCTGGAAAAGCACAATGCATTTGATAAGAACTTAGTTTTGCTGACTGTGCTTAGGATTTGCTGTTTCCTGAATCTGAATTTGAATAATCTTTGAATAGTATCTGCTTTATTGGAGTGCCTTAGTGGTACAGTCCAGTTAAGCATCTGACTCTTGTTTTTGGCTCAGGTCGTGATCTCATGATCATGAGATCAAGTCCCATATAGCTTGGAGTCTGCTTGAGTTTCTCTCTCCTTCTCTCTCTGCCCCTCCCTGGCTTCATGTACAAATTCTCTCTCTCTTTCTCTCAAATAAATAAATCTTAAAAAAAAATAGTGTTTCCTTTATCTCCTTTATTCACTCCTAGAACTCTTACCAGATATATGTTGGAATTTCTCATTTATTCTTCTTTATCTACTGGCCTCTTTGATATTTTTCTTCTCTTTATCTCTTATTTTACATTTTCACAGCTTTGTCCTCTTACTCACTAAGTCTCCCTTAAGGTGTGCTTATCTGCTAGTAGCCAATTGGACAGATTTTGTTTTCAATGATTTTATTTTTATTTTCTAGAGGGTTTTTTGTTTTCCTCCATATGACTGGTCTTTGTTGATAGTGTCTTGATTTTTTATTATGTTTTTATTCTTTCTCTATGTCTTCAATCAATTTAAACATTCTATAGTCTTCATCTGCTTGTTCTATTAGTTGAAGGTGTTGGTGGTCTTTCCTATTGTATACATGACTACTGAGTTTGATTTGTAGTGGATCTTTTTACTTTTGTATTGTAATTTTGGATTGTGGACTAATTTTCAGAAAAGCTTTGTTTACAGGACTTGGGAATGGTTCAGGTTAAGGCTATATCCTTTCATTTGTTTCTCCCAGGTGCCCTAGAAGATATCAATTGCTTAGGATAATTTTTAATGTTAAATTCTCACCTTGGGGCTTCTTGGACAACTTGGTTCATGTATATTAGAACCCCAAAGACTTGTGATGGAAGAGCCATGAATATAAATTCTCCACACAGCCAAAGTTTTTTCCTCACTCAAAGCCTAGGAGACATTGTTAGACTTCTTTGTGGTCTTCCTATCCCAGTGGGTAGATTTCCATCTATTGTCTCTTTCACCAAAGGTGTAACCCTGTTAAGTCTGTAACTTTATGTGGAGGAGTCTCAGTACCAGTTACCCACTTCACACAGGCCTAGCACCAACTTATCTTTTATCATTTTATGGCCATTAGAGCCCAAGCCCCTTGTTCAGTGAGTCCAGTCACTCTATTTTTTTTTTTTTTAATCAAAAGAATGTGTCGTTTTACTCAGCAGCTCTCATGCTTTGTGGACTTTCATTGTCAGGTTTTTGTTCTGCCATATGACCATTAATAGCCATTTTTCTGGTCTTCTCTAATCTCTAGTTTTCTCATTCATAAAATGGGGACAGTAGCAGTACTTACCTACAGAGTTGAATTTCTTTTTTTTTTTTTTTTTTTTTTTTAATTTTTATTTATTTATGATAGTCACAGAGAGAGGGAGAGGCAGAGACACAGGCAGAGGGAGAAGCAGGCTCCATGCACCGGGAGCCTGACGTGGGACTCGATCCTGGGTCTCCAGGATCACGCCCTGGGCCAAAGGCAGGCGCCAAACCGCTGCGCCACCCAGGGATCCCCCCAGAGTTGAATTTCTTAAGTACACATAAGATTTGCCAGTATGCTTGGTTATCTTTAACAATGTTCTCATTAACATAACTATTATTGTTAACATTATTAACCACAAAACAATTTTTTTTACAGTTCAAGGTTTAACACCCAGCCTCACTCTCCTTTATTCAGTCCCTCATGTAACCTTTCTTTTGGATGATTGGGTTGCTCTGTCCCTGCTGCATATTTCCTTCTGGGGCTTGCATATATCCCCAGACAACACACCTTGTAATTCTGGGGAAGCCCCAGGTGCTCCACAGGATTGGACAGTTTCTCAGTGTCATCTGCTTTTTAAAATTATTTGAGAAATTCTCTGCACTTAGAACATTTTGCAATTAGGAAGATTTTGGTTGAATTCCTCTGAGTATCAGAACATTTTTTAAATGACTAATTTGTTACATGGTAATGAAGAGACCCCATCATTTTCTAGCAGCAGATTAGATAGAAGCCTATTTACCCCAATAGACTTGAGTTATTTGAGGAAAGGCACTTGATAATTCATTTCTCTAACCCCAATGCCTGATATGGTAGCAGGGCACATGAGAAGCGCTCAATAATGAAGGACAGACTCTTTGCCTGGGCAACTCCTACACTCAACCTTTATGCCTTAGCTTGAGTGTTATTTTCTTCAGAGAGGTCCTTATTCCTAGGTTAGGTATCCTGGTACCTGTTCCTATGTCTTGACTTCTCTTTCATGCCATCCTTACACTTGTACTTAACAAAATAATTGTAACTCTGTGCTTAATGACTCTTGCTAGACCATAAGCTTCACAAAAGTGGTACCTGTGTCTGTCCTGATGATCATTTCATTCCTAGTTTCTTGCCCACAGATAGTTATTTGTTTAGTGACTGATTAAATGTTGGAAGAATGGTGGTCGTTCAGTAAGTGGTATGTCTCATAGCCATTTAAGTTCTGTCTTTGAGCTCTGAGACATTATGGTAATTATTCTTCTTGTTGCCTTTTCGTTTTTGTTACTAACTTCTAACTTTGTGGGAGTCTGGTATTTACTGTGACTTTATGGATCTATAAACTTGATGCAAACTGTCAGTGTCCTTTTAGTGTGCCTAAGCATGCTAATTCATGTGGTGCACTCAAAGTTCTCCCCTTGCTCAGAGTTAAGATGAAAATGGTTCTTGAGCTTGACTTTATAGCGTCAGTGGTAAGATGAAGAAGTCTGCATTCTTGTGAGAATTGGAATCTAAGGTGTGGATGGGAAAGATTTCTTTCTTTTGCCTACCAGTCCACTCTGCTATTCCCTTCAAAAGAGCAAGGGCAATGCAAGCATATCTGAGACATGCCTCCTGGTAGCCTCTTCTTTCTGTTTTTAATGCATTTAGTCTTCATGTCTTCTGAATCATTCTGTGTTAATGACTTCTTTAAAAAACAAAATAGCATCTGTAGGATTAGGCAGGCATATGTGCCATGAGTGACTGCTATCCATTACCTAAGTATCATTATATCATCATCATCATCATCATCATCATCATCATCATCATCATCATCAAGATGGGATTCCAAATAATGGCATAATAGCATGAGAGTAGGAAGCTCTAACCTTTTGCCAGAGGCACTTAAACATATAAGAAACATAAATAGCAGTTGGGACGTGTTTTTTCTAAGTGTTTAAATATGGAACAGCAAACTCAAATATACCCCCCCTTAGGACCAGGCAGGTAACAAGAAAGACCACATTAAACTTTGTGTATCATGATTAGAAATGGCAAACTAAAATGGACAGGGGCCTCAGAATCAGAGGCAAATGGCAATGCTGGGGACTACAGTACATAGGGGCTGCAGATCCCTTGTCTAGGAAGCAGCTAACCCTACCCTCCACTATGCTCTCATGTCATCAGATCTTTAACTTTTCAAGAATAGCTTGAAATGTGAATTTTTTTCTGTTCCCTATAATGAGTTTTAAATATTGGCAACTTTAGAACAGTGTATAGACTCCCCAGAAACATATCTTCCAACCACCCTTGACCCACAGGAGGCTTATTTGCTACCTCTGGCTTCAAGGCCTGATGGGAGAAAGAGATTTAAGAGAAAGCAGCAGCAAATCAGCTTTTACTTGTTATAATTTCTTTGATCTAGTCCTTTGTTGTGATTCCTTGATGGAAGTACAGAGCATAAAAATCATAAGAGAAAGAGGAGATAAGGAGGGAGGAGAAGGAAAGGCTGTAGGTGTCTTATGGGGATAGACGGTCAGAGGTGAATGAAGGTGGGTTATTTCTGAGGAGGCAAGCAAAAAGGTGGGCAAACCTGGGGTATGTTTTGTGGGACCAGGCATTGGTGGACATAATAGAAGATGAATCTTCTTAAAATATCTTTCCCCCTGCTGCTAATGTCTCTGTCTTAGTTTCATTTTTTAAGCTTTTCTAAAACAGAAAAGAATTCCCTGAATTCTTTTTTTTTTTTTTTTTTTTTTAATTCCCTGAATTCTTACAAAGACAAAGGTTTGCCTCCTGGCCCTCCAGGGCACAGGCAGCAGATGTATTGCTGGTATCCACTCAACTGATAGTTACTGAGTGCCATCTATGTGCCAGGGCACCTGGGATTACAGGATTCCACTTGATCTTGGCCTTGGAAGACCATGGAGCTCTACAGCCACAGTGCAGTGTAACAAAGGCTTTGATTCTGTACAGGATCCTATGGGACTCTGAGAAAACTTTGGTGTGGTCGGGGTCTCAGTGTGGATTCTCCAAATCAGAGAATGAGACTTGGCTTGGGTTCCAGTAGTTTGGGAGGTGGTCTTGGGAAGTTGGAATGAGAGAGTAGGAAAGTGAGACTGGGAAGGAGAAAAGCCAGTAGAAGGAGGGAGACAGCTGGTCACTCTGTGGATATCTGAGTTTCAGTTCTACTGGAATTTCTCTGAGGAGCCACACTGAAATGACTGAAGAGTTGTCTTGTCAAAGGAAGGTAGACTGGGATATTGTTCACTGATCCCCATTCCCCCCTGGTTAAAAATTGCCCCTGGGGGCATTGGGCTGCTTGTGAAAGCAGACTGAGATATTTTAGTTGTATCCATGCCTACATCTGAGGGAGCCCTGGCCTGAGGCAGAAAAGCCGACTCCACCTGCACTTGAGGCAGAAGCTGCCAGAGTGTTCTGGAAATGATGGCCATGCCAGTGTGCCAGGCATTTCATCCATAGCTGAAATTTTGAGGTGGGCTGAGAGGATGAGACTCAGGGCTGCAGTAGGAAATATGTCTTCTTGACAGGTCCTGAAGACTAGCAACCAGTAGACCCTGTTCCTCCCAGTTCCTTACTCACTTAGCTTCTCACCTGAATGGTAAATTGGCAATCCAACTTCAGAAAAGGCAGTGGCATTTTCCCAGCCACATTCCCATCTGGCCTTCCCCCATCCCATCAACAACCTGGCATTCCAGGTGATATCCAATAACCAGATGACATGGTAATACTGTGGTTTGTTTAAAAGATGGCACCCCAAGTTTGCTCTAATCACAGTCATCCATTATTGCATGGTTCCTCTGTGTTAGGCTCTGTGCTTTCCCCACACACAGACCTCAGGGATGTTGGTGAGCACACAGTGAACAACAGCTGGCCAGATGGGAGGGTGAAATAAAGTGTGATGCACCTGAGGAGGAGGTACAATTTGGGGGAAGGAAATAAGCTTGACCCCCACAACATGAATACTAGATTATCTTACTCAGAACATTCATCATATAGATGAAAACACTGAGGCATTTCCCTTAATATGTAGAATAGCGGCATATCACTGGAAGAGTTAATTACTTTAGGGGGTTATGATGCATGGGAGCCCACTACCTACCAAAGTGACACATTGAAATGACCCAAGCAAGAAAAGTACTTTGATAAAGTTCAGGTTTGTGTGGCTTAGGAAATTATCATATACATTCTCCATTATTTCTTTGTGCTACCAGTCTAGAGAATGGGCATGCCCCTCAGATAAATAAATAATGAACTGAACTGGAAACCACTGCTTCTTTGTTGGCATCTGGGTCCTGCCCTTTCAAGGTGAACTTTTCCCGTAAGTTAATTTTATGACTGACTGGCTGCAAGTCTAGTTTATTTAACTGTAAAAAAGCCTGAAAGATAGGAGAGTTTGAATGGATCAGCTCAAGTCATTAGCTGTACAGGGGAACAAACCTCTCATAGTACATTTTTGGATAATTCTTTCATAAGGCTTCTTAGGATCCTAAGGATCTTCTGATTATCCTACATTTATTGGACACTTAGAATGTGTTAGACATTCCTCTAAATGCTTTATATATGGATTATTTCATTTAATCATCCTTACACCCCAAGAGATGAGAGCTGTCACCTTTCCCCCTTACAGGTGGGAAACATTAGGCACAGAAAGGTTGAAAGACTTGCCCCCAATGCTACACATCTGGCACCTGGTGGAGGTATGAGTCTGACTTCAGAAGTCTGGCTCCAAAGGCTCTTCACCATGGAAAATCATGGCCACTGATTCATCTTGTATAGACTACTTTGGTCATTAACGGGCAAAATTCACATTTCTCACTGCATCTAGAGCCTGACTACTCTAAGCCTGGTTCTAGAACCAGTAGCACTGCGTCATCTGAGAACTTGTTAGAATGCAGAATCTCAGGACCTTGCCAGACCTAATGAATCAGAATCTGCATTTCAACAAGATTCCCAGGGCTATAGGATATTGGTTCAGATAGTCACCCTTTCTTTGCAAGAGCTATGGTTCAGGAAGGAGCCCCACAACACCTGGTTACTAGGCATGTGGTCTTACTTTCTGCATAACCTTCCAACACTTCAGATCTCCTCTGAAACCTGAAACACTTCTGTGAAACTTGGAGCTCATCACTTTATCGGCATCCTTCAGTTACTGTGAAGATGATAGGAAGGAACTGCATGAAGCCCTTCTTAGAGGAATGCCTGTGGTCATAAGAATTGGCCAGTGCTCAAAAAATATCATGATTTCTGGTTTAGGGCAAGATAACCTCACCCTCTGGTTCACAGCTCCTGAACTCCAGGGACCAAGACCTAGGAGGGAAACTGAAAAATGAATGCATCCAGGGTTTGAGGCATGTTTTAGGGCTCCATAAACTCTCAATGGCTAGTGTTGTTATTATGAAAAGTCTAGAATGTTTCTTTGTTGATAGAGACATGAAAAACCTTGATCTTGTTTTATGGCAGCCTGGATGAATTTGGCAGAAGCTGCAGAGAGTTTTGAAGAGTGGAGGGGAATGGCAGTCACAGCTCACATTTATAGCACACTGAGTACGTGCCCAGCCGCCTTGCGCTAAAGCATTTTGCTTTCACTGTATCCACAGGAAGCCCAGATGAGCCGGTGCTGTTATTGTTTCTGTTTTATAGGGGAGGGGACTGGGGCTTCACAACAAAACTTGCCTAAGAGTTTACAGCTAAGAAATGCCAGAGCTGCATTTAAACCAGGGTTTGGTAAACGATGACCCAACATGGCCCATACAAAGAATAATATTTATGCATGTAAATGGTTAGAAAAAAATCAAATGATCACATCTCATGACATGTAAAAATGAAATGAAATACACCTCAAAATTCTTTTTTTAAAAAGATTTAATTTATTTATTCATGAGATACACACACACACACACACACACACACAGAGGCAGAGACATAGGCAGAGAAAGAAGCAGGCTCCTCACAGGAAGCCCAGTGTGGGACTTGATCCCAGAACAGGGATCATGCCCCGAGCTAAAGGCAGACACTCAACCACTGAGCCACCCAGGCATCCCTACACCTCAAATTTCTGTGTCGGCAGATCAAGTTGTATTGGTGTATAGCCACACTCATCCATTTATGTATTGTCTATGGCTCCTTTTGTGCTAGGGCAGCAGAGCTGAGTAATTGTGGCAGAGACCATATGGCCCACGAAGTCCACAAAAGTTACCTTTGGCCTTTTGCAGAAAAGACTCACTGACCCCACTTCTAAACCTTAGTTATTGGAAGCCAGACCAGAACCATTCACCACTATTCTATGGTTAGTCCTAGTAAAGCCACTGAACATTTCATTTCTATGACTACTTCCCCCTTCTCCAATTCCAAATGAATGGGTCAATTATTAAAGAACTGCTTTGAGATATGGAAGGCAGCATTTTAATACTGCGTCCCATTGCTGGTGGTATAGTCTGTACCAGACATAATTCTTGTCCGCTCTGTTGTCAGATAACGTGTTCATCCTCCGCAAAGCTGAGCTGAAATTGTAGGAGATGCTCCCTCACCAGACAGACCGGGGGACAGAAAGGCAGAGCAAAAGCTGCTGGCTAGAAGGCCATCTGCAGATTTTTGTTCTGTTTCAAAATCAAAGGGAAGGAGAATGAGATGAGAGGGGGAGACACCATCAGCAAAGTCTTGCTGTCCCAAAGAGTATTGGAAGTGTCAGAAATCTTTGAGGAGGCCTCTTCCCCAGCATGCTCCTTGTGGGCTGCTTCTCCGCTGTTACCTCGTCCTCAGACTTCCTGGGGGATGTCTACTTTCCTGCACCTGCTCCTCATGTGTGAGGGAGGATGAGGAGCAACTGGAGACGGGTCGTTCAGAAAGCAGAGCGCTAATGCTGGCCATTAACAGAGATGTGCATACATCCATGTGGCCTGCCGGTGGGGCGCTGTATGCTGGTCCATATCTGGTTTGTGCAAGGGCCTTGATGTGAATTCTAAGAGGGTGGGCTCCAGGGCAGCTTGTTTGTGATCTTACAGCGCCTTGGCAACCGTTAATGTCTGATGGGCACGTTGTGAAGTGCTTTTTCTGCATCATATCTCAGTAGCTCCCGAGTGCTAATCTGGGGGCTGGGAGAATGTGTATGTTCCCAAACACGAGTGTTTCATTGATTTGAAATGTCATGAGCACAATGACTGGGTAGCATAAGGCCGATTTTACTTTTTAATTTTGGAGACTGCATTTATCCGCCCCCGCATTCTTCTTTCTTACCTTTGGAGATGTAAAATGTTATGTAGTTTTTTGAAATGGCCTTCTCTTTTATTTTTCGTGCATTCCTTTCCTTTATGAAAGGAAAGGATTGGTAAACACTCCTGACAATTTCCTATTTGTTGATAGTATGGATGTTATTGCTAGATTACTATAGTTGGAATGCGTGGCTCTGCCACGAGCTCTGAACCCCTGGGTGGGTTACTTAACCTGTCTGTGGTGACTTGATTTCTTCACTTGTCAAGTAGGGATAATCATGGTTGTCTCACGGGTTTGCTGGAGAGATTATATTAATATATGTAAAGCATTTAGAGCGGTCCCTGGACCAGAGCAAACCTACATCAGTATATCTGTTAGTCTTTTTCTATTTCATGTTAAAACTTAGCAGCAGAAGAAATTAGTAAGACCATGCTGGTGCTTTCAAGAGCTTGGCAGGGTGGGTGGGTGGGAGTTATTCACATCTAAGAAATCTAAAATGAAGGAGCTCTGGCTTAACCTCTTCATCTTTGCAACAGCCCCATTTAACAGATGAAGGAACTAAAGGCTGGAGAGGTTTGTGGGCCCTCAGAAAATGTATGGCAGCCTAAGAAAAAGGGTGACCCGCTTGTCTCCTTGGCGGGAGCAGGCTTTTAATATGCAGATGTTTGGTGGCATTAAGAAATCATGTTCAGCTTCATTTAAGATCAATACGCTTCTCAACCTGTGTCCCTTCACACTTGCTCAGTTATCACCCACCTTCTATTCCCTCTCACTGGTTCTCTATCAGTGTGCCAGGACTAACTTCCTGGGGTGTTAGAGTCCCACAAACATTAGGAGTTTCTTAAAAAAAGAGATAGTCTCTGGTAGGCTCCCTTAGGCAGACAGAGGTTAAAAACCAGTTTATACTTTCAGCCGTGAGTACCTTAAGCACTTGTAATTCCAGCCAACCCAAGGAGATGCTCAGCCACCTGGTGCACTGGATTTCTGATTTGCTTTAGGAAGGGTTTTGGTCATGTTCCTTCCTTTGAAACAAGTGGTTTCCAAGCGGGGTTATCTTGAAGGACTCACTTCTCCTCTGTCTTGTTTTCATCTCAGCAGTAAGAGAATTGAGGCTGTTTAAATTGTCAGGAATCCAAGAAACAGCAGGCCTGCTTCCAGAGGTTTCATTAACAAAGGACAGACAGATATTAAATGCACAGCAGACATCAAACCTCGTTCCTCTCCTCAAAGGAACTCTTTCTCTAACCGCAAGAAACAAGGACCTTCTTCCCAACTGTCCACTGATTTTTCTAGCTCTTTCATGACTCCTTTCTGCTCCACCCCCTTCCACATCCCCGCAAGACTGGAAAGGGAGGCGTTGCTACTTGGTTGGTACATATTCATGAGGCCTGGGCCACATACTGCTGGTGGGCCAGACCATTCTGTGTGGCATAGCCCGTGCCCATGTGCTGAAGCTCCCCAGTCTCTGTGTTGGAGGGCAGCGGGCCAGGGCAAAACCCAGCATGTCCACTGTCTGTTCCAACTCCTCTCTGATTTTGACTAGGTGGGTCAGCCTCATTGGGTCTATTCTATCTGGCTGTCTGGGATCCAGGAAGAAGAGAATAGGTCTCTTGGTGTAGACAATTTCTCAGCCCAGTGGACTGGAGAAGCCTTCTGTGGGGGATGGGGTGGGGAATTAGGTAGAAAACCTGGTGATTAAGAGCTTGGACTCTGGAGCAAATCAGGTTTGTGAGTTCAAGCTCACTCATAATACTGTGTGGCCCTGAGCAAGTTACTTAAGTTCCCTGAGCTGCAGAGTCTGATTTGTAAAATACAGATGATAATAATCCCTTTTGCATGAGGTTTTGTATGGATTAAATGAGATTATCTTTACCAAGCCCATAGCCCAGTGCTTGCGCTTAAGAGATGTGAGCTGCCAGTGTCATGGTATTGTACTTTGGATGTAGATTTTATTTATTTATTTCAAATATTTGTTTATTCATTTATGCCTCTCTTAGAGAGAGGCAGAGACACAGGCAGAGGGAGAAGCAGGCTCCTTGAGGGGAGCCCGATGTGGGACTCGATGTGGGACTTGATGTGGGACTCTATCCTGGGTCTCCGGGACCATGCCCTGAGCTGAAGGCAGACACTCAACCACAGAGCCACCCAGGCGTCCCTGGATGTAGCTTTTAGAAGGATCTCCACAACCATAGCTTATAAGTGGCTTAGTAGAACAATTGAGCATTTCATATGCAAACTCACTTTCAGGAATAACTGCTTGACCCATCTCTCCTTAGGGCAGCCTTTCACTTTACCTAGAGAGTAGGCCATAAATAGTTTCTGTGATGACCTCGGTAACAGTTAGCTTTTACCATATGACAAATCAGTCTAAAACTTAGCAGCTTAGGGCAGCCCTGGTGGTGCAGTTGTTTAGTGATGCCTGCAGCCTGGGGTGTGATCCTGGAGACCTTGGATGGAGTCCCATGTCGGGCTCCCTGCAAGGAGCCTGCTTCTCCCTCTGCCTGTGTCTCTGCCTCTCTCTCTCTCTGTGTCTCTCATGAATAAATAAATAAAATCTTAAAAAAAAAAAAAAAGAAAGAAAGCAATTCTTAAAAAAAAAAAAAACTTAGCAGCTTAAAACAGCAATCGTTTATTAGGCTGTGATTCTATGAGTTGACAATTTGGACTGGATGCACCTAGCCAGTTCTCTCGGGCTTGCCTGGACCCACTCATGTTTCTGCCGGCAGCAGGTTTTTGGGAGCTGGTTGATCTAAATGGCATCATTCACATGTACAGTGTCACACTTGCCCTGTTGGCCAAAGCAAATCACGTGGCCAAGATAAATGGAGGAGATGACTGTTTAAGATCATGGACAGGGCAGCCTAGGTGGTTTGGCGGTTTTGTGCCACCTTCATCCCAGGACATGATCCTGGAGACCTGGGATTGAGTCCCACGTCGGGCTCCCTGCATGGAGCCTGCTTCTCCCTCTGCTTGTGTCTCTGCCTCTCTCTCTCTTTCTCTCTCTCTGTCTCTCATGAATAAATAAAAAATTAAAAAAAAATATCATGGACACATCCAGCCATTACTGCAACAACATATCCCAATTTCTTATCTTTGGTGAGTTTGACTGGAAACACTTTGCATTTAAGCATTCAAGTGGTATAAGATTTCTTTTTTCAATCCTTTGTCAGATATGGTATTTTAATGTGCCTGGCATCTGGTTGCTATCCTTGGATTTTATTGCTGACATGCTTTTCTTTTCTTTAATCTTTTATTCCCTTTATTTGGGAAATTATAGTTTGCTGTAGGACATAGTTCTTTTTATAGGAGAAACAGCTGTGATGTCATAACTGAGCATTTTTCCTTAGGGAAATGCATTTATCCCCATGCATTTGGAAAAATGATCCACAATCCATTTGTTCATTTCTATTTTGGTGTCTGACTTCACATTGAATTGGAGCAAGTATGTGAGCCAAAAATGTATTAGTTGATAAATTAATATGTAAAAAATGTTATTTACTATTTTCTTTTGATTTCTAGTTATTGAGCTCTCAGATGAGGGGATGTTAAAAAAAAGAATTAATTTTCTTTCTTTTATAAGGGTCAGTTGGAAGTTTCACAAAACCAACTGAGAGGGCGAATCATAGGAGTTTCTGATAGAAACTATTCAATTCTTTTCATTAGAGAGGTGTTTAAGCAGGATTTTTTTTTTAGTAAAAACAAATGCAATAATATGACTAGTAACCTAAAATGGAAATAAATAGATTACTTAGAGTCCAAACAAAACATTTTCAATAAAGAATTTCTCAGTGGAACATTTAGATTCTTATTGAATCTGTATACAATTATATTTTACTCCTCAAACAAAACAGAGTTTCAGTGATAAATGTTTTTGGACAGCAGCAAGATTCAATTCAGTTTGTTTCAAGATGCAGATTTATTTGTGAAATTAGAGGAAAACAAACACCCACCTGGGGAGTCCTGTCTATCTTTAGCTACTCTGTTGGTTTCTCACCCAGAAATACCTCAGAGATAGAGGTGCTTCTTACAAGGATGAGAAAAATTGCAGCTGGAGCAGAAATTAATTTGTATTTATAGTCCAAACACCTACATGAATCCTTAATATGCTTTTTTATGATTTTAGGGGAATTTATAGAATCGTTTAGATTGGAAGAAATCTCCAGTGGGTTATCAAGTTTCCTCTCCTTATAATGGCAGCACTGATTTTATTATCCTTAAAGCAGCTCTGATAGATGGGTGTCAAGTCTGGCTCATGTTTCATGCATTAAAAAATGTATATTCCCTAGCCTGAATGTATTTAATCTGTAGGAGACAGAGTGAGAGCTGCCTATATGCCCAGGAGACCTTTGCTGAGTTCCTGAGACACAGTCTTCTCTGGAATAGATGCCAAATATGTAGCATATTAAGCATTATATTGATGCCTTCAAACTGAGTTTACTTTTGGCTTCTGACCATTAGAAATATTTTTCCCAGTGTGTATAGAGTCCGAGGGTGCTATCTGTTTTGAGATAATAATAGAAAATCATTCCCTCTTAAATCCTTTTTGTCCTGCATACATTCAGGGGTCTATCATCCCCACAATTAAGAGAGCCTGGTTGGAAGACAGGTTATGAACCAAAGGTATTTTGGGGGTGTTTCTAATGTCTGCAAGAATTTGTGAGACACAAAGGAATAGAAGACATGGTCCTTACGTGCAAGAAATTTATATTCTGTTTCAGAAGATTTCTGAGGTATATCTAGGAAAAAAATGAGATTGGTCTCTATGAGCAGTGTCTAAAAAATCCAGACTATCACTTTATGGTTCCACTTAGTGAACAATACCCAATTATGCATCATTACATTATACTGGATACTGACAATAGTGAGTGTCCAATTATGCAGAAGAGACACTGTCTAGGAGAGAATATAATATGGTGTTTGTTGTTTAAAACAGCTGTAAGTGCCAAAGGGGTAAGAGTAGGGGAGATGAATAAGAACTGGCTTCTTCACAGACAAAGAAGATGTGATTGGGCCAGATTTTGTCGCATTAAAATTACTTATCCAACCATTGCCTGAAAATACGTGTTGAAGAAGAATGGGGTAGCAAGGGGGCTCAGACCTAGTCTTGAGTCCTGGTTTTACCAATGCCCAACTTTGTGATATCCAGCAAGCAACTTACTCTCTCAGAGCCCAGCTGTAGAATGGTCAGAGTAATAATATCTGGTTCACAGTGTTGTTGTGAGGACTGAACAAGAAAACTCATTTGAACTGTCTAGGACAGGGGATCCCTGGGTGGCTCAGCGGTTTAGTGCCTGCCTTTGGCCCAGGGCACGATCCTGGAGTCCCGGGATCGAGTCCCACGTCGGGTTCCTGGCATGGAGCCTTCTTCTCTCTCTGCCTGTGTCTCTGTCTCTCTCTCTCTCTCCCTATGTCCATTATGAATAAATAAATAAAATCTTAAAAAAAAAAAAAGAACTGTCTAGGACAGCGCTAGTCACGTAGGGTAGTAAGAGCTAACTACACATGACATCGATGGCATTGATGTAGAAAGGGCTTGTAATGTAAAGTGTTCTTTTTTCTTCAAGATTTTATTTTTATTTATTCATGAGAGACACACAGAGAGAGAGGCAGAGACATAGGCAGAGAAAGAAGCAGGTTTCCTGCAGGGAGCCCGATATGGGACTCGATCCCAGAACCCCGGGTTCATTCCCTGAGCCAAAGGCAAATGCTCAACCACTGAGCCACCCAGGAAAAAGCCACCCTGGAAAGTATTCTTGAGGGAGGCATATTTGGAAACAAGGGAAAGGGACATTTTAGGTTGAGGGAAAATAAAGAGTCAAAGTTCTGAGATGGGTGATAATGCCTGCAGCTACCATGGCAGAAATTATAGATTTTGGATGCCTATTGTATAATTATGTGTCCAATCCTGTGACTGATCCTTTATGTTATTATGTATTATTTTTAATTCTCACAATGATTTTTACTGTTTATGTGGTAGGCCAGTTTTACAAATAAGGAAACTGAGGCTCAGAAAGATTAAGTAATATGGTGAAAGTCACAGAGTGACCCAGTGGTAGAACTAGGTTTCAAACCCATGCAGTCTCTGGTGAGAGGTGAATCCGTATTCTATCCCAGCTTGGTTAGCCTTCCAGGCCTATGTTCTGCAGGATATTAACTAGTCAGAGGAGTGACCAGGAGGAAAGACCGAAAGGGCAAGGGGTCAAGGATTGAGCTGAAGGAGCACCAAAGGACAGTTGTAATTTGGGCCCAAGTTACTGAGGATATTGGTAAGGGACAGGCACTGAAAATGAGGAGAAAGGAGTAAATCAATGAGATCTTTAAAAAGATGAACTTAAAGGACTTGACCATTGAATGTCTGTGAAGGTCAAGAGAGAAGAGTCAAAAATGGTTGTCAGTTTTTATCCTGATAACTCCCAGGATACTTCCGGTGACTCACTGCCTTGGGGCCCAGTAGCTACATCACATTGGTCCTCTTGTGCCTGTTCCTTACCCACCCACCCCACCAAGGTTGCCCAGGCTGAAACTTGGACCAGGAGATTCTTTGAATCTTGAACAGAAGATGAAAATAAAACAAAACAGGGAAGAACACCCATGTTACATGAAGGCTGCAAACAGTTACCATCTCAGAAAAACTATACAGACTTAAGGTAATCCCTTAATCCTGTGTCACTCATCTGGATTCTACTTCTGGTACAGATTGGCAGTTAAGGCAAAAAAAGTCTTTCTCCCATTACATGTTTCAGTTGCACAGTTCATGGCAGTTCATATTACTGCTGCCATATCAGAAAGCTATTGATTTTTCATACTTATTTGTATCTAGCTCATCCTGCTATGTAGTTTCTCAGTTGATTTTCTGGGGTTTCTAGTTATATAATCATGTCTTTTCTAAAAAGTGATAGTTTTCCTCCTCCTTTCCAATAAATATTCAATTTGTTTTTATTTCTTGGCTCATCACTTTGTTTATAATATTAGTTATTTTAAGAAATTAATTGGACTAATTTGGGTTGTTGCATACCCAAAGGAGGGATGGATTGGAAATCAGAGAGCTAATATAGAGAGAAAGGCCCAGAAACTACTGCAGTATAACCATAATGTTATGATGCCCAAGGAGATTGAAATGAAAAAAAAAATGGAAATAGTCACAAGAGAAAGAGCGTTGGCCTTCTTTCGGTGGGCAGGGCACAAAAGATGACTTTCAGGCCTCGACTCCAAAGTCCGTGGTCTAGCTAACAATCACCAGGAACTTTGACTCTGTTGTTAATAGAGTTTGAGGTTTATTGTAATCAGTTCATCTGAAAAGAGGTGAGAAAATGGAAATTAATTAGAATTCGCAGTTTATAAACAGCTTCAGGAAGGTGGATTTAAAAGAAATTAGCAGGTATTTTAATTTTCTTCAATATTGCCATGGTCAGACTCTTAATCTAGCCTGAGGCAAAGCATCACATAATAATTACAGTTTAAAAATTTTAAACTGCTTTTTCCAGTTGACAAAGCAATCTTACATACATTGTCTTATTTGGTCTTCAACAACTTCGAGATGGATGATGATGGAAGCATCTAACGTTTGTCTAGCAAGTTACGTTTTGCAAAGCACTCTCACCTATTCCACCTCATGCTTACACTCATTGATTTCTAACATATACTCAAAAGGTTTCTCTAATTGTCTCTACACACAGTTATTCTTTTCTGTTCCTGAAAATAAAATTCCCAGAGAATATCTGTCCTTGCTTTGTCCATGCAGCAAACCCCTCTTTGTTTTTTAAAAATCCTGTTCAGGGGGTCCCCGGTGTCTCCGTTGGTTAAACATCAGACTCTCGATTTCAGGGCTGTGGGATCAAGACCCGAGTCTGGCTCTGTGCTCAGTAGGGAGTCTGCTGGAGATTCTCTCCCTTTCCCTCTGCCCCGACCCTCATTCTCTCTCTCTCTCTCTCAAATAAGTAAATAAATCTTAAAAAAATAAAATATTGTTCAGGTAGGACGTGGTCTTTGCCCTCTCCTCAAAGAGTGGAGAAAAGCTGAGTGAATCAGCCTGGGAAAGGGGGACCCAGCTCCGTAGCCTGTGCAGTGGGGATGTATATAGAAGATGCCTGAAAGGAAGTCCCCTTGGCTGATTCTGAGGGTTATGAGAACTTTAGAGTGACTTTCTCATCTTTGGCTTTTCCCCAAAGTGAGGACAGTGGGGAAGGTGGCTGTGTGAGGGTATGTAGTATTTAGAGGATGATGTTTCTTAAGCAAACACACACACATTTAGAGCCTCCCCATTCCATAGTGCCTGTCATTTCCCTCAACTTTAGAAGAAAAAGAAGCTTGTTTGGCTGTTTGCAGAGCCTTTCAGGGAAATGTGTCCAATTTTGCAGCAGAACTCAGAGGGCAGTCTCACAGAAGCCAAGGAAGGAGAGAATTTCAAGAAGGGAGTAGGTTATCACTGTTGGCATCTCCTGAGAGAGGTGGAACTCAGGGAAGGATGTGGCACTCACTGGTGCCCTTTGAGTGTCCAGTTCTGAGAGGTTGTTGGATATGGAAGCCTGACTGCCAAGGGCTCAGAAGGAAGAGGTGGTGAGAGAGTGGAGGGAGTAGATTTAGGTTATTGATGTAAGACATGTGGCTCTGAAAGACTAGAGGTAAAACACTAAACACACACATTATATAAATACTTTTTTGTTATAAAAGATTCAAAATATAGAGAAATATAGAATAAACCAGGCAAGGCTTCTGTTCCTTTTTGTGGCAGCCCCACTCCCCGAGTGTAATGGAGTGACATGTGCTCTTCTAATCCTTGGTAAACATTTTAGAGATAGGGTGAAGTTCATGTTTATGTCAGGCATGAGTGTGAAGAGGAAGCACAGAAGGAGAGGAGGAGATTCAAGGTAGGCATGTGTGTTTGTGCGTGTGCAGGGTTATAGAATATGTGGATTTATGTGCATGGGTAGAGTCTACCTATGTTATTCACATGCACATACCAGGAAAGAAGATGGAGGCCACCAGCTCTTCATTTGATGTGGACAGGAAGGGAGTGAGAACTTACATAGCACTGGTGCCTTGTGATGAAGAATGAGGTCTCTCTCTTTTTTAAGTTTTATTTATTTATTCATGAGAGACACACAGAGAGGCAGAGACATAGGCAGAGGGAGAAGCAGGCTTTTCGCAGGGGGCCTGATGTGGGACTCCATCCCAGGATCCCAGGATCAAGCCCTGAGCCTAAGGCAGACGCTCAACCACTGAGCCACCCAGGTGCCCCAAGATTGAGGTCTCTTAAGATGCCTTCTGTCTGTTCAGATCAGGTCACCTGCTGAGAGTGAGTGTCCATGGTGAAATTGGGAGCCAGAGGAGAGAGGTCTGAAGAAGCTGCTGAGCAGATGGTATCTGGATGTTCACAAGAAATGAATATGAGAATTTCTGAGAGGAAGGAAGGAAGAAGTCAAAGTACCTAACTTGAACCTGTAATGGCCCTGCTCTGTACCCTGCACTGCCCTTTAGCAGCACTGGATGGCCTGGGAGCTGAGCAATGGTCAGCAAGAGAGAGGACCATACTCTCTGGGAACATACCTGCCAGGTGTAATAGAAGGTCAGGGAGGAGCGCTGAAAGTGTTGTGGAAGGCACTCAGGAGTATTTAACTCTAGGGCAGCGGTGGGGGGAAGCAGAACCATAAAGCCAGGAGGAGGCTAATGGGCTGAGCCAAGTGGGAGGGTTGAGTGATTTGCAGGTCCCAGTGATGGCAGTGAAGGAGGGAGAGCAATGGCGGGCAGGAGTCTGCATTCAGAGATGGGGAGCATGGATTTAGGGTGCGTTTTCAAGCCAGCTCTGGAATTAGTGGCATTCATATTAAACTGGTCATGGAATTTCAGGTAGACTATTTCAATCAGATAAAAGCCAAACCCAAACCAAAACCAAACAAAAAAACTCCCAGTGCTTGTTGCAATATATCTGACTCTATTTCCAAAATTTATAAAAAATTTCCTTCTTATTTACAGTCCCTTTGTAAGAGTCATTTCTGAAAATCAGTAAGTCTCCAAATGGCACCTATTTGAAGAAGAGACTTAATTCCTCTTTTATATAGGCTGTTAGTAATGCTCTCTGACTTGTGAAATCCTTCTATTCTGCGAGACCTGATCCCACTTGAATTACTCCTCAGTAAAACATGACTCAAGGTACATTTTTATACTTCCCCTCCCTTTCCCCCCTCCCTTTTCTTTTCTTTTCTTTTCTTTCTTTTCTTTTTTTAAAGATTTTATTTATCTAAGACACACACACACACACACACACACACACACACACACAGAGAGAGAGAGAGAGAGAGAGAGGCAGAGACTCAGGCAGAGGGAGAAGCAGGCTCCATGCAGGGAGCCCGATGTGGGACTCGATCCCGTATCTCCAGGATCACTCCGATGGCTGAAGGTGGCACTAAACCACTGACCCACCAGGGCTGCCCTCACTTTTCTTTTCTAAAATCTGATATTTTAATCAGTTGAGCTCCCCATGATGAACCTTCAATTAATGCATATATTTAGAACTTCTGGCTTTGCAAGTGATGCAGAGCATTTTCTCATGTGCATGTTGGCCATGTCTGTGTCTTCCTCTGTGAAATTCCTGTTCATGTCTTTTGCCCATTTCATGATTGGATTGTTTGTTTCTTTGAGTTTAATAATTTCTTTATAGATCTTGGATACTAACCCTTTCTCTGATATGTCATTTGCAAATATCTTCTCCCATTCTGTAGGTTGTCTTTTAGTTTTGTTGACTTTTTCTTTTGCTGTGCAGAAGCTTTTTATCTTAAGTCCCAATAATTCATTTTTGCTTTTGTTTCCCTTGCCTTCATGGATGTATCTTGCAAGAAGTTGCCGTGACCAAGTTCAAAAAGGGTGTTGCCTGTGTTGTCCTCTAGGGTTTTGATGGAATCTTGTCTCACATTTAGATCTTTCATCCATTTTGAGTTTATCTTTGTATATGGTGAAAGAGAGTGGTCTAGTTTCATTCTTTTGCATGTGGCTCTCCAATTTTCCCAGCACCATTTATTGAAGAGACTGTCCTTTTTCCAGTGGATAGTCTTTCCTGCTTTGTTGAATATTAGTTGACCATAGAGTTGAGGGCCCACTTCTGGGTTCTCTATTCTGTTCCATTGATCTATGTGTCTGTTTTCTGTGCCAATACCACACTGTCTTGATGATTAAAAAAAAAATAGAACTCCTAGCTTTGGCTGGTGTGGATAGGACACCAAATGTAAAAGTCAAAATTTTTTCACAGTTTTTCCCTCTTCTCTCACTAGACATAGCTCTGGCTTTCTGCTCTTTTCCTGGCAATCCTTCTTTCCCACTCAGGGGAGAGATCTATCCTTGTCAGAACAGTTCCCCTGGCTTTTGAGATATATAGTCATGATAACAATGAAGGAAGGAATATGTGGGCAGCACATGAAAGAAGTTTTCCTAGGAATTTTGGAGTTGAGGATGTGAGAACAGCTGCAGCTTATGGGAGAAGAGGGGTTTAAGTTTTGATGTGGATAATATACCCCCTTCATAGACATTGGTGCCAACACAGTCATTGGTGCCCCCTTCACAGTCATTGGCGCCCCCTTCACAGTCATTGGCGCATCTACAGAAGTTAGTCTGAAATTACTTTTTGGTTGCTTTCCTTGACCATGATTCTTCTCTGTGGCTGGTCCACATCCGGATCTTAGTGTCAATAAGGCTACATTTGATGTCACTGTCCAGACAAAAGGAGACCACGTTAAAAAGAAAGGGACCCCAGGATCACTGAGTAACATGGGCTGATTCAGCAGTTGTCCACGGGGCAGCAGAAACATTAGGAGACTGACAACAGAATGTCATTTCTTTCTGGTATTTCACATCACCTTCTCGCCTTATGGTCTACTTTTGGAAATGAGCCTATTTTGTATTACAGAACTTAATACAAAATTTTCCACTTCCCTAAAATTTTATTAAGTGCTTTATGGAACAATTTGTGTAAGGTCTAATTTTCCAAGTTGTCAGCTGTGCAGTGTAATGACCTCATACTTTTTCATCTAGTTTCATACCATTATTTATATAAAGAGGGGGCTGGTTTGCATTCAGATTAGGCAAATGTGAAACCTGGGCATGTTTTTTTCTTCTACAATTTTAGATCTAAAGCAATATTGTTGCTCTATTTTAGTGCTATCCAACAAGAAATAAATAAAAAGCCTTATCTGTAATTGTAAATGTCCTAGTTGTCACAACAAGGTAAAGAGAATCAGGTGAAATTAACTTTGATGATATAGATTGTTTAACCAAATATATCCAAGATAATTATCATTTTCACATGAAATGAATTTTAAGTTATTAATGTGATATTTTAGATTCTTTTTTTTTGTACTGAGTCTGTAATATCTGGTATGTATTTAACATGAGAGCATGTATCAATTCAGACTCTGCATGTCAAGTGCTTGGTAACCACATATGGCAAGTGGCTACCATACTGACTGGCATATATCTACTTTTTGGCCATAATTATTGAGTTTCAGTTTGGCTACTAAATTCTCTCTGATTTGCAGAGTATGTTTATATAATCTGAATGATGGTGCTCATAGAAGTGACAGAGAATTATTTAGTCGTTAAGAATCATTCATTTGCTTATTCACTCACTCATTTTCAGTTACTCATTAGAATTCTACTTCATACCTCATACTAAATTTTACATATATTGAGAAAGTTATAGAATAAAATAAAAGTGAATTTCTATATACTCTTGGAAGGTAGAGGAAATCCCCTATTTTTTCATTTGGGGGAAGATTATAATGCAGAAAAGTAAAGTATGAAAGAACAAATATACCTGCCACCCATCCAGAATGGTGAATATTAATGTTTTGCCACATTTGTTTTAGATTAAAAAAATAAATAGAGTAGCTTTTTCAGTTTGGGTGGACCCCCTTGAAGTCCTATTTCTTTCCTGACTTTTCTAGGGGCAACAACTATCAGGAATTTGATGTATATTCCTTCAGTGTATTTCTATGATTTTACTACAAATTGATGCATCTGCAAAATAGTTATTTGGTGTACTTTATATTTATGCACGTGGCATTACAGTATATGTATTATTATTCATTTTGTTCTTTTTTTCCACACTCAACATTATGTTTTTGAGAAATATCTATGGTGATATACATAGGTGCTATGGATGATTCTATTGTATATTTCTTTCTTTTTTTAATCAATACCGAGAAATCAGTAGCATTTCTATACACTAACAATGAGACTGAAGAAAGAGAAATTAAGGAGTCAATCCCATTTACAATTGCACCCAAAAGCATAAGATACCTAGGAATAAACCTCACCAAAGAGGTAAAGGATCTATACCCTAAAAACTATAGAACACTTCTGAAAGAAATTGAGGAAGACACAAAGAGATGGAAAAATATTCCATGCTCATGGATTGGCAGAATTAATATTGTAAAAATGTCAATGTTACCCAGGGCAATTTACACGCTTAATGCAATCTCTATCAAAATACCATGGACTTTCTTCAGAGAGTTAGAACAAATTATTTTAAGATTTGTGTGGAATCAGAAAAGACCCCGAATAGCCAGGGGGAATTTAAAAAAAGAAAACCTATCTGGGGGCATCACAATGCCAGATTTCAGGTTGTACTACAAAGCTGTGGTCGTCAAGACAGTGTGGTACTGGCACAAAAACAGACACATAAATCAATGGAACAGAATAGAGAACCCAGAAGTGGACCCTGAACTTTATGGTCAACTAATATTCGATAAAGGAGGAAAGACTATCCACTGGAAGAAAGACAGTCTCTTCAATAAATGGTGCTGGGAAAATTGGACATCCACATGCAGAAGAATGAAACTAGACCACTCTCTTGCACCATACACAAAGATAAACTCAAAATGGATGAAAGATCTAAATGTGAGACAAGATTCCATCAAAATCCTAGAGGAGAACACAGGCAACACCCTTTTTGAACTCGGCCACAGTAACTTCTAGCAAGATACATCCACGAAGGCAAAAGAAACAAAAGCAAAAATGAACTATTGGGACTTCATCAAGATAAGAAGCTTTTGCACAGCAAAGGATACAGTCAACAAAACTAAAAGACAACCTACAGAATGGGAGAAGATATTTGCAAATGACGTATCAGATAAAGGGCTAGTTTCCAAGATCTATAAAGAACTTTTTAAACTCAACACCAAAGAAACAAACAATCCAATCATGAAATGGGCAAAAGACATGAACAGAAATCTCACAGAGGAAGACATAGGCATGGCCAACATGCACATGAGAAAATGCTCTGTATCACTGGCCATCAGGGAAATACACATCAAAACCACAATAAGATAATTTTTTTTAATTTGTTTGAGAGAGAGTGAGTGAGAGAGAGCATGAATGGGCAGAAAGAAAGGAGAGGGAGAAGCAGGCTCCTCACTGAGTAGGGAGCCCGACTCAGGGCTTAATCCCTGGATTCCGGGATCATGACCTGAGCTGAAGGTAGACACTCAACTGACTGAGGCACCCAGCCACCCTTCTATTGTATATTTCTACTATATCTACCTATATTTTAAGTGATGGACATTTAGATATTTTCCTTCAACATTCACTACCATAAAAGTATTCCAGTGGGCACTCCTGTGCAAGTTTTTTTTGTACACGTGTATAAGCATGTCTCTAGGGTGTGTACCTAGGGGAAGGGCAAAGACTTTCTAAGTATTATACCAAAGGCAAAAATCACAAAGGAAAAGAAGAATAGCTTTACCTACATAAAAATTTGAGAACATCATCAGTCCAGAAGAAAATACTTTAAAAATGGAAAGGCAAAAAATTTGCAATGAATATGACAGAGAAAGGATTAATATCCTTAATATATAAAGAATTTTTGCAAGTCAATTTGCTTTTTGCTTTTTTAAGAAAAGATTTTATTTATTTATTCATGAGAGACGCAGAGCGAGAGCGAGAGCGAGAGACACAGGCAGAGGGAAAAGCAGGCTCCATGCAGGGAGCCCAACGTGGGACTCGATTCCAGGTCTCCAGGATCAGGCCTTGGACTGAAGGTGGCACTAAACCACTGAGCCACCAGGGCTGCCCTTGCAAACTGATTTGTAAAAGATAATCACTTCTGTGAATAAACTGCTGGAGGTCATAAGTAAATAATTCACAAAAGAAGAAACACAAATGGCTAATAAACATAAAAATATGATTGGCATTACTAGTAATCAAAAGAATGAAAATTAAAAGAATAATTATCTCTTGTTTTTTGCCTATCAAATTGGCAAAGATGAAAAATAGAGTGATGATACCTAGTACTGGTGAGAACATGCAGGCAATAAGCATTTTTATATACCACGGGTAGAGTTTGCATTGATGTTAGCTTTTTAAAAAAGATTTTTAAATTAATTAATTAATTAATTAATTAATTATTTATTTATGAGAGACAGAGAGCAGGCACAAGTTGGAGGAGGGACAGAGCGAGACGGGGAAGCACACTCCCTGCTGAGCAGGGAGCCCTACATGGGGCTTAATATCAGGACCCTGGGATCATGACCTAAGCAGATGGCAGATGCTTAACCAACTGAGCCACGCAGGCTCCCCTCAACTTTTCTTTTTAAAAATATTTTATTTACTTATTTAGTTGAGAGAGAGAGTGTGGAGGAGGGTATAGAGGGAGAGGGATAAACAGACTCCATGCTGAGTGTGTAGCCCAACATGGGGCTTGATCTCACAACCCTGAGATCATGACCTGAGCCAAAATCAAGAGTTGGACACTCAACTGACTGAGCCATCCAGGTGCCCCTGTGTTGATGCCAACTTTCTAGAACAGAATTTGGTACGATGTATTACAGGCCTTCTAATGTGGCTCAGAAATTCAACATTAGGAATTGATAAAAAAAAAAAACCCTCAGTTGTGCATAACTCAGCCACACTGAAATGCTTACTGTAGTATTATTTGTGCTATATATACAGTTAAAGAGGAACCAATGATGATAAGGCACCATAAACCGAAGAATACAATAGTTTCCCCTTATCTGCAATTATACTTTGCATGATTTCAGTTACTTGTGGTCAACCATTGTCTAGAAGCTGGTGTAGTTACCTAAGGTTAGGTCACAATGCCTACATCATTCATCTCACTTCATCTTATCACATAGGCATCGTCTCATCTCACATCATCACCAGAAGAGTGAGGACAGCACAATAAGATGTTTTGAGAGAGACCACATGCACCTACCTTTTATTACAGTATATTGCTGTAATTGTTCTTTTTTGTTGTTAATGTCTTACTCTACCTGATTTACAAACCAAGCTTTATCAGGGCTAGCCATGTATAGGAAAAAAAATAGGCTGTATAGAGTTTGGTATTTGCAATTTCAGGCATCCACTGGGGGGTCTTGGAACATATCCTCTACATGAAAGTGGGGACTACTCTATGACTAAATCCACCCAAGGTTAAAATACCTGACAACAGGTGGTAACATCAAAGATGCTGTTAATTTGAGGAAATTGGAAAAGCTCCCCAGTGGAAATTACTTTGAGCAGCATTTTGAAAGCTGAGATGTGTTGGACAAGGGCTAGAGCTGGAAGTGGGGGGAGGGCGGTAGAGAGGAGTGGGTGGCCAGTATAAAGGCCAGAAGGCTTGAGAGAACCTGGTGAATCAGGAAGGGAGAATGACTTAGTGTGATGGGGCACAGGGAACATGAAGGAGCAGAGCAAGGACAGAGCCCTCTCTGCTCTGAGCCCAATCTGTCAATGTCATGGTCCTCTGATTATTTGGAAGCTTTTTAGGATTTAATCACAAAATCCAAATTACTTGGAGTTATTTCAACTTGAGTATATAATTCCATCAGAGTATTTGTTTTAAAATTGAATTTGGCTTATTTAAAACTATGTACTACTCCCAGGAATTTTCCAAGTTAGCAAGATTTCCCTTAGGTGCCTTTCATTGGCCCCATTGCATGTTTTAATAACTTGACTATGTAAGGTCCTTTCTTTATGCACCTGTCATTGTCGATGTATAGTTATACAGCTGCTCTATTCTCTCCTGATTCCTCTCTACCTTGGCCATCCCTCTGTTTTGACTGGTGACTGAGAATAGTGGAGGCAAGGTGTTGATGGGTTGGAAGAAGCCAAGAGTGTGCTCGTCCAGGCTTGCAGTCATACTGGCATGGGTTAGAATCCTGGCTCTTTAATTTGTAGGTGTGTGATCTTGGACAAATTACTTAGCCTTGCTGAACCTCAGTTTCCTTAATACATGTTTGTCAAAAGGATGTCCTGTTGACTCCTTAAAATGGGGCTCACCATCTTTTTCCTGAAGCCAGCTCCTTCCCTGGCTTGGATATGCACATTCATGGTGTGGCAGCTTGTTCAGGCATCTAGAGGCTTGAAATGACAGAGCCATTTCTGACTCCCCCATCCACCTCCCACCAGGTCAGTTGCTGAGTCAAGTTAATTCCATCTTCCCATGCTCTTGCATCTATTTCTAACCTTATATGTTTGTTCCCTCAGCCACTCTTCTGATGTAAGTCTTCACTTCTGTTATCTCAGACCAGTGTTCTGCAATGTAGACGGCCTAAGACAATCTACTGAGTGTTGGAAGAAAATATCACAACATCTAAATATATGTGCTTTTTAATCTCAGTCTTTAATTCTATTTTACATATGTCTTATAAATTATTACAGTAATACATGTATATAATAACAAATAATATATTAATGTTATTAACATAATATATTATTCACCAAGAATCCCTCGGTGGTTTCCTACTGCCTATTATGTTGGAAACATACTCATCGATCTGTCATTCAAGACACATATAGTCTTCTTTGCTAGTTGAGTAATATATGGTTGCTTGCAACTTTTCTTGCATACACTGCAGGATTACTGGATGCTTTTATGTTCTCACCTCCTAACCTTTATACTTTTGTTTATATTTTTCCCTTCTTTTACTTCCCACTTCTTTTACTCCCCACTATAGGAAGCAGTGTGAGTAATGCTTAAGAACAAGAATGGAAGGCAGCCCCAGTGGCCCAGTGGTTTAGTGCTACCTTCAGCCTGGGGTGTGATCCTGGAGACCCAGGATCAAGTCCCATGTTGGGCTCCCTGCATGGAGCCTGCTTCTCCCTCTGCCTATGTATCTGCCTCTCTCTTTCTCTCTGTGTGTCTGTCATGAATAAATAAATACAATCTTAAAAAAATAACAAGGATGGAGATATATACATACATGCACACATATATACGTATACACACATATTTATATATATCTATATTTTTAAAAAGATTTTATTTATTTGACAGAGAGCACAAGCAGGGCGAACAGCAGAGGGAGAGGGAGAAGCATGATCTCTACTGAACAGGGAGCTCGATGTGGGGCTTGATGCCAGTACCCTGGGATCATGACCTGAGCTGAAGGCCTTTGCTCAACCTACTGAGCCACCCAGGTGCCCCTGTACACATCTATCTGTATCTATATCTGTATCTATGTATCTATACACACATCTAGTTATAAAATATGGTTTTCTCAATCTGTGACATGCTCTATTTTCTATAGGTTCAAATAGTGGTTCTGCCAGTTTCTAGTTGTTTTATTTAGATAAGTCACTGACACTTCTGAGCCTCAACTTTCTCATGTGGAAAATAGAGATAATAACAATCACTTCTTGGGTTTCCTGTGATGAGTTATTGAAATGCCACATTTGAGGGGCACCTGGGAGGCTCAGTAGGACTCCTCGATCAGCAGGGAGTCTGCTTATCTCTCTCCCTCTGCCCCTCCCTTCCGCTCATGCTCTCTCTCTCATGCTCTCTTTCTCAAATAAATAAATAAAATTTTAAAGAAGAAAAGAAATGCCACATTTGAACTGAGCACCATGCTTGGCATACCCATAGTACCTGTTCTGTAGATGAGAGCTGCTGTGACTGCTTCTATTACTCTTTTCTAGAATATTTTTGTCCAGTTCTACCAAATTCTGAGATTGCACAGAAAAGTTAATATTTTCATATCAATATATTCACTAATGAGCTTGCCATTTATATGACTGTTACCTACTCAGACATCCCTTCCAGCATCATGTGAGTGATTCCTGCACATCTTGGTATCATTGATCTCTCTTTTTTGGTAGAATTGTCCAGTGTTATTATCAGCCAACAAGAAATGCAAATATAATGCAAAGCAATTGTAAGCTTTGCAAAAGATTCCAGATCACTTGAAGTCAATGCAAGTGATACTAGATAAATTCTAGAATCATATCAAAGGCAATGGCAAGTCAGCATCTGGTAAAAGAGAAAATCAAGCAATTTTAAGTGTAGGTACCTCAAAACAATGTTTTAAATATCAAAGGATTAAGAGGGGATTTGGGAGAAATTAATGAAGGCTTTGAATATTTTTGCTAAGGGAAGTCTTTTAAAAATAATTGGTCTGAGTACTTAACTAAAATACAAAAAGCATTAACCATAAAAGAAATTATGGATAAATCTTACTACCTTATCAGTAAGAATGTCTGCTCTTCAAAAGAAGTCATAAAGAAAACAAGGCAAAAACTTTATATATCTTCATCCAGAATATATAGAGAATTACAAACCAGTAAGAAAAAGACAATGGTAGAAAACAGGAAAACAATGTGTGTGAAATAGACATTTCTCAGAAGAGGAAACACAAATTATGAATAAACTAAAAAAAATGCTCAACCTTATTTTTATAAGCAAGGAAATGAAATATATGACCACTTTGAGATATTTTTTTACTACTTCTAGAGGAACAAAAGTTAAGATGTCTGTATTAGTTATCTATTGCCTTGTTATAAATTACCACCAATTTGGCCACTTAATATACATTATTTCATAATTTCAGGGGATAGGACTCTAGGTATAGAGATTTAGTTAGGTCTTTTGTTTAGGGATGCCTGGTGACACTCAGCAATGGCAAAGATGCAGATCGTTGGGGGTTTTTATATAGCACTTTGGAAAATCATTTTACATTCTTTTATTTTTTGTATATTTTTATTGGAATTCAACTTGCCAACATATAACACCCAGTGCTCATCCCATCAAGTGCCCCCCTCAGTGCCCATCACCCAGTGACCTCAACCCCCAGCCCACCTCCCTTTCCACCACCCCTTGTCCATTTCCCAGAGTTAGGAGTCTCTCATGTTCTGTCTCCCTCACTGATATTTCTCACTCATTTTCTCTCCTTTCCCCTTTACTCCCTTTCACTATTTTTTATATTCCCCAAATGAATGAGACCATATAATGTTTGTCCTCTCCAACTGACTTACTTCACTCAGCATAATACCCTCTAGTTCCATCCATGTCGAAGCAAATGGTGGGTATTTGTCATTTCTAATGGCTGAGTAATATTCCATTGTATACATAGACCACATCTTCTTTAAAAAGTCATCTTTCGATGGACACTGAGGTGCCTTCCACAGTTTGGCTATTGTGGACATGGCTCCTATAAGCATTAGGGTGCAGGTGTCCCAGCGTTTCACTGCATCTATATCTTTGGGGTAAATCCCCAGCAGTGCAATTGCTGGGTCATAGGGTAGTTCTATTTTTAACTCTTTGAGGAACCTCCACACAGTTTTCCAGAGCGGCTGTACCAGTTCACATTCCACCAACAGTGCAAGAGGGTTCCTCTTTCTCCACATCCTCTCCAACATTTGTTGTTTCCTGTCTTGTTAATTTTCACCATTCTCACTGGTGTGAGGTGGTATCTCATTGTGGTTTTGATTTGTATTTCCCTGATGGCCAATGATGTGGAACATTTTCTCATATGCTTGTTGGCCATGTCTATGTCTTCCTCTGAAATTTCTGTTCATGTCTTTTGCCTATTTCAAGATTGGATTGTTTCTTTGCTGTTAAGTTTAAGAAGTTCTTTATAGATCTTGGACACTAGCCCTTTATCTGATTTATCATTTGCAAATATCTTCTCCCATTCTGTAGGTTGTCTTTTAGTTTTTTTGACTGTTTCTTTTGCTGTGTAGAAGCTTTTTATCTTGATGAAGTCCCGATAGTTCATTTTTGCTTTTGTTTCTCTTGCCTTCATGGATGTATCTTGCAGGAAGTTACTGTGGCTGAGTTCAAAAAGGGTGTTGCCTGTGTTCTCCTCTAGGATTTTGATGGATTCTTGTCTCACATTTAGATCTTTCATCCATTTGGAGTTTATCTTTGTGTATAGTGTAAGAGAATGGTCTAGTTTCATTCTTCTGCATGTGGATGTCCAATTTTCCCAGCACCATTTATTGAAGAGACTGTCTTCTTTCCAGTAGATGGTCTTTCCTGCTTTGTTGAATATTAGTTGACCATAGAGTTGGGGGCCCATTTCTGGATTATCTATTCTGTTCCATTGATCTATGTGTCTTTTTTTTTTTTTTGCCAGTACCACACTGTCTTGATGATCACAGCTTTGTAATACAACCTGAGATCTGCCATTGTGATGCCCTTGGCTCTGGTTTTCTTTTTCAATATTCTCCTGGCTATTCGGAGTCTTTTCTGATTCCACACAAATCTTAAAATGATTTGTTCCAACTCTCTGAAGAAAGTCCATGGTATTTTGATAGGGATTGCATTGAATGTGTAAATTGCCCTGGGTAGCATTGACATTTTCACAATATTAATTCTTCCAATCCATGAGCATGGAATATTTTTCCATCTCTTTGTGTCTTACTCAATTTCTTTCAGAAGTGTTCTGTAGCTTTTAGGGTATAGATCCATTACCTCTTCATTTTACATTCTTTTACAAAGTTGAACATTTATATATCTTTAAGATGCAGTAATCCCACTTATAGGTCTACATGGGGAAGCCTTGTAATTGAGGACATGCACAAGAATGTTCATGGCACCATTATTGATATAAACAAAACTCTGGAGACAACCCAAATGCTCACTTACAGGAGAATGGGTAAATTGTGGAATTTTCACCCAACAGAATATCAGACAAAATGCATGTATGGAAGACACACAACAACATCAATAAATATTTTACCAATTATTTTGAGTAAAACAAGCAAGTCAAAGGAACTAGGCATGCCAGGATGTATTTTTATGAAGCTCAAAGCAAAGCAAAATTAAAAAAATAGATGTATGATAAAACCAAATGGAAAAAACCAGGGAATGACAGTAACAAGATTCAGATGGTGCTTACCTTGGCTGATGGTGGCAGTTGTGTAGGCACAGGGATGGGATGGAGAAGGGTTTACACAAATGTTGGGTATTGATGATATTCTATTTCATAAGTTGTGTGATGGATTCATCAAGGATTTCATTTTATTATTATGCTTTATAGTCATATATACTGTATATTCTTTCGTATGGTTGTTACATAATAAAAAAATTAAAGAGTTGTACTGCAGAAGTAAGACATATGAAGGAAGTAAAATTGTACTATAATATTGTTAGCTATGTAAAAAAAAAAAATACCCAGGGGTACCTGGATGGCATAGTCGGTTAAGCATTCAACTTTTGGTTTTGGCTCAGGTGGAGATCTCAGGGTTGTGAGATTGAGCCCTGTGTCAGCTCAGCATGCATTCTGCTTGGGATCCTCTTCCTATCTCCTTCTGCCCCTCCCCTTTCCTCACCTCAAATAAATAAATCTTAAAAAAAACAATAATTTTAAAAAAGTTTATTTAAGTAATCTCTATACTCCATGTAGGGCTCAAACTCAGGACTCTGAGATCAAGAATTGTGTGTTCTTCTGACTGAGCCAGCCAGGTGCCCCCAAACCCAATAGTTTTAATTGATCCAGTACTTGTACATTATTACAATTAAAATGCAAATTTTAAAATTATAAGACAAAATACTCAAATAAAAAATTAAAGATATTCTTAAAATGACTTTTAGATCAATTTTTTGGGGGGAAAAAGTCTCAAACCTTTTTCTGTACTATTTATAATGAAAATTGATCACATTTTAGGTGGATCACCTTTAAGTGGCTTTATCAATTAAGTCTGTCCTTTGGTAATGAGTCCTTTCTCTAATTCATGAATGCAAATATTATTGCTATGACTACTACTCCCACTAAGATCCATCTGAAATATTTCCCTTTCTACAGTCCATCAAATGAATTTTGTCTCTATTTTTGGACATACCCACACACTGCACACTACTCCTAGCACCTCTTTGGAGACCTGGCAATACTCTGTCTTATTTTATAACTTAGTTATTTGTTTTTCTCCTGCTGAAAAGTGAGCTTCTTGAAGTTTGGACCTTATTTATCTTTGTATGAAACTAGCACAATCATATGTGTAGTGCTGTCACTAAATAAAAACTTAGTGGACTTGAATTTTTCTAGACCTGTTTCATTATAGGTTTTAAGAAAAGTCAACGCCATCATTACTTAATATGTGCAAATTCTTCACATATGTTAAGTTGTGAGGTAAGGTGCAAGGGTAAAACAAGCCAGCAGTCTTGGTAATGAAGTTCAGGCTGGTCTAGGCAATTCTATACCATCCAGGACTTCACAAACATATATTTGCATTTGGGACAAAACCCATTGAAAAAGATCTCTCAAGAAAGTTTGTGTTGTTTACATTAGAAAGCACCAGAAGCATTTTCCCTATTATTACAAAAACGGTGAAGGTTAGCATGTGCAGATTTCTCCTATGCCTCATAAAACACTTAATCATCTACATCCAGAGCCAAGAACCACTGTGTAACTAAATAGTTTCCTTCTCATGAGGAACTCAGCTGTGTAATTCTGTTTCATCCCCAAATCCAGCATCTCCCAGCCTCTCCAGGGGGCCTTACCACTTCATGACACCATAAACAAGATAGGTCCAGAGTTCAGGTTAGCTGACATTTTCGTTATAAAGCTAATAAACAAGAAAGCCCCAAGGTATCAGCCATTATTTTCCCTTTCCTAAAGCTAGATAGAAATGCAATATGTTTACAGAGTTTCTAATTTATTTTCCTACTAACGAAAAGAGACATTTCTAGATAAATTAGATGGTGTTCTGGAGTTGCCTTCATATAAAGGGGGAAGCAATTTTGCTTAAAATTTTAAATTTGGCTTTAGTCTTTTCTTAAGGATTATGGGTGGGGGGTAGGAAGGTGGAAAACAAACTAAAACCAAACAGGAAAAAGTGTAACACATTTTTTTTTTAATTGTAGAAGAAAGTTATGTGTGCAGTTAGGATTCTTGTGATTAAGGAGGCTGTTTAAAAAGTCCACACATTATTTGGTTTACATGCATTATTTAGTTTGCTTGCATTTTCATGTGTCTCTATGTACATACATATACAAGCAGAGCTTCAGAACCAGTTAATGTAAATACCTTTGCCAGTCTTATGAATTAGAAGAAACATTTGAAACCAGTTGCACTATCAGAAACCACTATAAACATTTTACTAAGAGATCAAGGCTGTATATCAATTGTTTTCATGAGTTATACACAGCATGCATGATGATAAGGTTTCACTCAAAGGTATATGATTTATAGGACCAACTAGCTCGTTAGGGTGAATTATATAAGCTCTGCTGACTGGGAGTTGTTACCCAATGTTCTAATTTAAGTAAAAGTTCTCAACATAAATATATCTCACCTCTGTTGATGTGTATTACTAAAATATGATAGGCATAGTTTGCTGACAATATAATTTCAAGCAACAAAATTATCAAACACCTAGAATGAGTAGAACACAATAGCAGGTATGAGGGACACACAGAAAAAGCCACCATTGTTCTGACCTTTAAGGCTCATAATGCAACGAGGAAGAATGGATTCATAAGTATTAAATACTGAAGTGATATAAATGGTATTTTGACATTTTGTAAAAAAGACTTTTTCTTATTTTTTAATATCAATGAATTATTTGTTTTATTAATTAACTAATTAATTAATATATTTCTTTATTGGAGTTCGATTTGCCAACATATAACACCCAGTGCTCCTCCCGTCAAGTGCCCCCCTCAGTGTGGAAAAAAGATTTTCTATATATTCTGTGGAGTTGGCTCTCCCACAAGTAGTGATTGAGGGATTTTTTTTTTTTAAACCAACTTCATCTTGAACCCATGGGTGAGCTAGAGTGAAGATAAGGTGATGTCTCTTTCTTTGGAGCACATGGTATCCAAGCATCTCAGTGAGTGGCTTTCACCCTGGTGGGTATAGATAAGCATGTGACTTGAGAGCAGGAGCAAGGTTGCCTGATTCACATGAATTAGCTAGTTCTCAGGGTGAAACAATTATTTGCAACGCTCACCCAAGCAAATTGATGAATCCAGGGTGAACAGAATCAATGCACTGGCATTTGCCAAGCACAGATTTAGATTAAAACAGAATAAATTAGTTCCTCTTAATCAGTTATTGCCTCAAGTAGGTGAGCTGAAGAAGAGACGTTAAGGTACACATTGAGTGCGAACTATCTTCTATTTTCAGATGAAGATGCCGAGCAAAAGACAGGGAATATAAACAGACAGTGGATATAAAATTGTAGCTCAGTGGGGAAAGAAGGTCTGTGAGAAACTCCATTTCTTCCTCTGAATTGTACCCAGAATAGCACTGACTCCTATTTGCATAGACTGTTCAGAATGTAGGCTTTTAATTTATTGTCAGATAAAATACAAACACCTGAAGTCTGAGTGACTTCGTGTTTGGAGTTTCCAATCTGGGGTTACAGACTGTCACCATGTAATGACAGCATTATTTGAGGCTAATACTGCAATTAATTTCTTACCACTATGCTCAGCCAATGTTAATAATGATCCATGCTGTTATCCAGCATAACTTGGCAGAGACTCTTGCAGCAAAAGAATCCATAACCATGTCTGACAGTCTGTCCAACTGAGAGGATGGGATGCCTAGCAAGGGAGCATCATTTCGAGGATGGACATAATATGTTTTATGCTTGCAAGTCGTGCTCAGCCAAAGTGAGAGCTAGTCTCCTGATGTTGAGAGTCTAGCTTTTTTCCAGTATAGCTGTTCACAAAATAATTTAGAGAGTAAGGCATGCTACGAAGTAATATTGATGTGCGTTGTGAACACACTCTGAATAAATAAAGAAATGCCAACCTGAAGATGCATTTTTTTTGTTGGTGGGGAAATAATAAACTATTTATGATTTTCTTATGATGTTTCATTGACATATGGTGCTTCTAACCCAGTGACAAATTAATTGACTTGGTTTAAAAAGAAATGAGTGCAGCTTAACGAAGAAGGACAGGATATGTATTACAAGGCAGCTGGTTCTGCCACTGCTGGCTTATGGAGACAATATACATCGGACAGCCTAATGAGTCTCTCTGTTGCATAAGATAGATTCTCTTTATAATAGAACTGCACGCTTTGTCTCTAAATGGGGTTATTATACACACCATTGCACAATGTTTGAAGAGCTTGGTTGGCCCTTGTAGAGGGTTAGGAGAGAAATAAATTGGAAAACAATCGTACTTAAGACCTTCAATCCATCAAACACTCCATATTTATCTAAATTACCAGAACGCTCTCCCAAAATACAAATCTGTATGATACACACAGCTAGAATGTTAATGCTGACCTGTCTTCACTTTGGTTTTATCAGTTAGGTTTTCTGTTGTAAACACAGACCAAAATTCGTGCACACTGAAGCCTGGTAATGCATTTCAGCCGCTGTCCCCCACTCCTTTCCCCTCTGCTCTCCTCGTTTCCACTGTCTTGGTATTCATTTGGTATTCTCTCCACCCACCGCCAACACACATGCATCACTTGGCCTGGATGATGTAACTTAGAACTTTTTGACTTTGAGTGCTGCAACAGTTTTAATGGTAATTCACTAAGCTTCTTCACTTTTCTCCACACTTATGAGTCCTCACTGTTCAGTCGCTCAGTTATTTTTTAGAATAAATCCATTTCAATTCCTTTTATGGCCTTGGGAAAAAACTGGGAAGCAGAGATAGGGGAAGACACGCTACATGGTGGCCTCATTCACCCTGTACATGAAGATTGCACGTCCTGTTAGAGGGCGTGGTGGAGCCCACTCAACTGGTCTAGGCCCTGGGTGCCAGGAGCTGAGTCATGCTCTTATCTCTATGTGCTCTCCTCTGGCTGCCCAAACAATTTCATCTTCTGTCTCCATCCTTCTGATAGTATCGTGTAGCCTTTAGGAATTAGGTAGCACGATTTCCTCCAGATTCTTTCAGGGTTATAATATTTCAAGCCCCAGAGGAGGCATTGCATGGGAAAAGTGATTCCCGAGTATATCATGACTGGGTTTTTGACTTGTCACACTTTGGGCTTTTGGATACACCATTCATTCCTATTGACCTTGGGATTCTCACTTATGAGACGAGGTAGCAATATTTGCTTCTTCTAGCCTCTCTCCTCTGTGTCTCTTTCCTTCCTGCCAAGAGTGGTTGAAAAGTGTTACGCCTGGGAAACATTCGAAGGTTCTTGGAGTAAGACGATCTTTTCAGTTTAAGACATTATTATATCCCAAACCAGATTGCTTCCTCCTCGTCTTCGTGGGGTTCTTTACTTTTCAAGCCCACCTGTGTTCTGGTATAGAGGAAGGGGAGCTGAAAGAAACGGACAAAACAGTTTCATGGGCTTCTCCACGTATTTATTACCTTCTCCAAATTGAATCTTGAAGCCTTGTCAGAAATGTTATTTCTCCAACAGAGCAGGCATTAAGTGGCTATAGAAAATAAACTCACCTCCTGACATCTTTCCCATTGCTTGCTACATCCATTTACTGGGAAGATTATATTATAAGGTGTGACGGGAGGTGTTGTACAACAAAGGAAAATCACCACTTTGTAATTCTATTTGTTCAAGTTTTCTTTTGCACGGGCTTTTGGATTTCCTTGTCATTTCTGGAATTATTTCTTAAATGGTGAGTATTATTTTTGGATACATGTTTCTCCAGAATCTTGTTCTATCCAACTAATTCTTAAGTTGCATGCATTCTTCTGAAAGTAGAGTCATGCTATTTGTGATAAAATTTCTATAATTCAGCCAGGGGGAAGGAAAATCTAAAACAAATGGTAACAATGAGTAGTTAATGAATTTTCTTCTACCGATTTTTTATTTTATTTTATTTTTTTACTGACTCTCATGTCCTCTGTCAAAAACAGATTATTTGATGACAGTGCTAAGAATACATAGCTCCAGGTAAAAATTAGTTTCCATTTGCTTGGATGTGTCACTTATTGAGAGAGGGCTTTTACTTATATTTTTTTCTCTAACATAATTACCTTAAGGAAATAAATATGTACAGAGACAAATGAGTAGACAGACTAGTCTTTATCAATGTTTGCTCAAATTATTGCAGTTTAGAGAAATGGGAATGCAGAACTGAGATGCCTAAGAAATAAATCTTCCTTTGTATGTAGTTTTTTTAGTTCAAGAATCTGAAAACACCTTACAAGCAATTAAACTTTAGGGTACAAATGGGAATTCTATATTGTTTGTTGGTTAAATTCAACTACAAAATTATGATTTGCTCTGGGTTCCTAGAAAGCCCTTTCTTGTAGTTCTACAAATGTGCACATCTTAGTTTTTTTTACCTATTCTCTCACACTACTTCTAGATCTCTGTTCTTCCTGTGTCATATTTCTTAAAAGACTAACTTTCTTTACTTCCTACTCCTGATTTGTTCTCCAGCTGTGTGACTTTTGCTTCCTTAGTGTTATTGCAAACTCTCTAAGGTCATGGTGTCATCCTAATAGGCCTCCCCAAGGCCATTTTCAACCCCTCTCCAGTTTTTTCTCATTGCCCATCTGGTATCACTGACCACTCATATCATGCCTCCCTTTTTGGTTCTTTTTTTATTTTTAAAGATTTTCTTTATTTACTTGACAGAAAGAGAGAGAGCACAGGCAGGGTGGGAAGGAGCAGAGGGAGAGGGAGAAGCAGATTCCTTGCTGAGCAGGGAACCCAATGCAGGGTTGAATCCCAGGATCCTGGGATCATGACCTGAGCCGAGCGCAGATGCTTAATGAACTGAGCCACCCAGGCGCCCTATGCCTCTTTTTTTAAACATTGCCATTTCCTGGCTGGGGGACATTCAGTTACTCTCTCTTGCCCCTTTTCTTTGGGTCATTCTTCTTTGCCTCCCCCTGATATGCTGACTCTCCCAAAGATCTTGTTGTCCTGGGAGATAGCCTCTTTGGGGGTTGATAGAGCCACTCTTGTGGTTCTAGCCATGACCAATCTCCAGTTCTAACTTCAGTTCAACTCCTCGATAGCCCACAACACCTCAAGCTCAGCATATCCAGACCCCACTGATAATCAGAAGAGAATGTGGGAAGAGTTTCTTCCCCCCTCTCCACACTCCTTCTTTCCTACATCCTGCATCCATTACCACCACCTTCCAGCCCCCAAGGTGTCCATATTAGAAGCCTTGGAGTCTTCTTGGCTCTGCTCCTTCTTTTCTCACTTGTCTGATCTTTCACCAAATCCCACTGATTCTACCTCAGGAATGTCATTATATCTACCTCCTTTCAATCCTAGTTGCCTTAGGTCTACCTGTTTTCATCTTCTGTTTATCCTGGTGCCCTGAGCAGTCCCCTTACTCTGTTGTCTGCCTTACTGCTGGAGCTATTTCCCAGGCATGCCTCATCCTTTCCTCCCAAACCCCTAGCCTGAAACCTACCTAGGAGCCCAACCTCTTCTCTCCACTGCTCCCTCCTTCAGCCCAGTGCACGTGCTGGACTAGACTCACTTCTCCCCTGTCCTGGCTCTGAACCTTTGCCTAAAAAGTTTTTCTTTCTTCTCTCTGCTTGGGGAAAACTCCTACTCATTCTTCAAGCAACAATTCAAATGACATCGTTGTGAAAATTCCCCTACTCCCTACCTTTACTGGCCACGACACTTGTGCAAACCTTCCATCGCTGCCCTGTCTCTCAGTCACATGATTGTAAGTTGAGGTAGAGAGAGACTTTCCCTTTCTCATTTGTCTTATTATTTGTATTCAAATGTCAGGCACATCCTAAGCCTTTAGCCAGAGTTGTTTTGAGGCACTTTTATAGAATCTATGGTGACTGTAATCAGCGTGGCACTCCAGAGTACCTTAGGATGGTCCCAAGTTCTCTTGACCATATGCTGGTACAGGCACTTTCCATGTTGTGATGGGGCTGTTTATCTCCCTTGTGGTTATGCTCTTCACCAGGAAAAGGAGAAACTCTATGTGGAACTAAAGCACATCCTGGCCCGGCAGCCTGGTCCCGAGGCTGCAGAGCAGCTGCAGATCTATCGCCACACGCTGCGGGAGAAGACCAAGCAGCTGAAAGTAAGTGGAAACCTCTGCCTTTTCCTGGCAGGTGGACAGCCTCACACCAGGGAGCTGGATGAGTCCACTGCCTCAGTTCAAGGAGCCAGTCTCCCAAATGCCGCATGCCACAGAGGTTGGCTTTAATTTTTTTTTTTTTTTTAAGAATTCCAGTCCCAGGAGAAACAACCACATCTCAGCCTTATTCCCCTGTGTCTAGACTAATAGACCCCACGGTTCTCTGTTTCTGAAAGAGGGAAGTCAGCAAATAGAGAAAAAGTTCGAGAGAGGATGATGGCAACAGAATGGAAGTTTGGGAGATGGGGTGTGTAGGGATGATCTCAAGATGAGTGAGAGATCTTGGACAGTGGGAAAGAACAGAGGAAATGTTTCAACACCATCATCCACTGAGGCGGACACTGTGCCGAAGGAGGTTTTTGCTCTTCCATTCCACCTGCAATAAATGTTCAGAAAGCACAGGCTAGTCCCTAGCCCCCAGGGCCTTCCTTCATGACCATCTCTCAAGTAAGTCGCTATGAAAGGAAGGTAAAATCATTTTAGAATTATGTTAGCATAAATTCCCTTCTAAGTGACTTCGGAACCTCAGCTGGGGAGATGGAATGTTTTATTATTACATGTGCCTTTTAAAAGTTTTCTCAAAAACTGTGTGTTCCCATCATATCTGGAGCTGTACCTCCTAAGCAAGTGGTTAAATATTCTTGGCATGTCAGGGAAGTCTTATACACACACACACACGCACACACACATACACACACATGCATGCACAGAATGTAGCACACACCAGCTGAGTTCTGGCACTTATCTGCTGCAAGGAGGGTAATAATGTTGCCTTTCTGCCTGAGGTAATGTAGATGCCCCCTATAGTACTAATCCTTTCACAAATAGGACATTGTAAAATCACCTCCTCCTACTTTAAAAAGGCAGATGAAACAAATGTGTAATTAGAACATTAATTTTCAACTTATCACTCACAGTGTTTATTGCATATGAGTATCCTGAGATGTAATTTGAGTTTTGCACGAGGCATAATCTTTTGATTATTTTTATCCTTTTAAACAATTGTATATTCTAAACAAAATAAAAGTTTATTTTCTCAGGAGTGGGTATAGATTAGAAAAGCACACGTCTGTCTTCACAGTGCTGTCAGAGAGCTACACTCAGCGCTAGATTGCATTATATGGCTCACAGGAGCCCTCTGGTATTTTAACCCCTTAACTCAAGAAATTCAGAATTTCACTCTGATGAAATGTGACTCCTGGTGGAAGAGGTTCAGAGGTGGTGGACCTGAGCCTGTCTGCTAGTTTGTCCTCATTTTCTGGGCTTTTTTAGGAAACACTATATTCATTGTTTGGAAACAGAGTCTTTGTTCCTAATTTTTTAATGATCAAGGCAGGTTTTCTCCCAACATGAAAGTCCTATTCTTCAGCTCATGATAGCATGGTCAGAATCGTTTTCACAGCCATTAAGGGAGAGAGTGCAGAAGCAGATGAACACTCAAAAGACAAAGACCCCCCTTTTGTGCAGATTTTTAAAATAGTGAGCAAGAGGAAAAACAAATTCGTCTATTGTGTGCCTCTTAGAATGGTAACTTTTCTTCTTTCTCTTTGGTTTCTGTGGGGTGCACCCCTAGCTTGGGCATGCTTTACACATCCTGTTCAGATGAGTAAATTCCCAGTCTTCTTGCTCAACTGAGACCAGTAGCATTTATTGGACAGTACAGTGGAAGAGGCAGAAAATCAGGGTTCCTATTACACGTGCTTTAGCTCCCTGCTTCTCTGAGGTGAATGTTGCCATGCTGGGAGAAAGAAGGAACCTGTGAAGAGTCCCAAAGAGCACAATAAAGAGGTGATAGACATTTAGCAGAACAGCAACCTAGGAAAGCATGTAAGCTGAATGCCTACTTAGCGGTGGTGGCAGCAGGATGATTCTGGAATAATTTTTACTATAATCTTCAAATGAATCACTCTCCCTGGTGAGGACTTCCCTGAATGCTCTTTAAAAAGGCTTTATTTGTTTGTTTGTTTATTTATTTACTTAAGATTTTATTTATTCATGAAAGACAGAGAGAGAGAAGAGAGAGAGAGAGAGAGAGAGAGAGAGAGAGAGAGAGAGGCAGAGACACAGGCAGAGGGAGAAGCAGGCTCCATGCAGGGAGCCCGAAGTGGGACTCCATCCAGGGACTCCAGGATCACTCCCTGGGCCAAAGGCAGGCGCTAAACTGAGCCACCCAGGGATCCCTAAAAAGGCTTTAAAAGCAATTTTATACTGCATGCTTGGGAGTTTTTCTGTCTCTGCTCACAATATACCTGAAACACATTATATCATTCGTGTGTGAGCCTGTTGAATGTAGCCCTAATAGTTCTTTTAAGCAGAGTTCTTTTCACCACGTTTGCCACTGGATTATGAGTCTTCAGACCTCAGTCAGATTTTTACCTCCATGCAGATCTTGGGAACTGACAACTGGCAGAAGGGATTGGATTAGCTCTTACACTTGGGCACGGGTTTGCATCTCTAGCTTCACTGAGGTAAATGGCAGCAGGATCTTGTCTCACTGCATATCTTCTGCTTTTTTTGGTTTTTAAAGATTTTATATATTTATTTGACACAACGAGAGAGCATACAAACAGGGGGAGCAGCAGAGGGAGAGGGAGAAGCAGGCTCTCTGCTGAGCAGGGAGCCCGATGTGGGGCTCGACCCAGGATCCTGGGATCATGACCTGAGCCAAAGGCAGACACTTAACCAGCTGAACCACCCAGGTGCCCCTGTGTATCTTCTGCTAATGCTGCTTTCTTTGTCACTTTAGGTTTTGTCTTCAGAGTTGAATATGTATGAATCACAGAGCCAAGAATACAAATACGAGATCGAGAAGCTTACCAATGAACTGATGAACTTAAAGAAGAAATACCTAGCTCAGAAACGTAAAGAATACATCCAGAGGTAAGAATTAACTAAATGTTCTTTTAATTTAGTTGTGCCTATTTCCTGCAGATAAGAAAAAAACCGGCAGACAGGCACAGAGTCAAAGAATCTGCTGGGGTAAACGAAGTCACAGGGTGAACAAATGACATTCTACAGGTCCCCACTGGTTTGCGTCAGAGCAAGATGCATGTCTCATCTGATACTAAGGCCTCTCCTTAGGACTCTAACCAGTATCTGTTATTCTCTACTCATCAGTGGACCTCACATGGAGCAGAAGATAGTGTGATTTTTTTCCCCCCACATTGTTCTCATGGTTTGGAGATGAACATGCCATAACAATGTTTGTAAATGAGGTTCTCAATCAGGCTTGTATGAATGAAAGCACATCTATGTTTAAAATCACAGGTACTTTTGCTAAGGGGTATAGGTTTGGTAAAGCTGTTCTTTCCAAGAATGCAGTGCAGCTGTGTCACTGTAATGATGAGTTGCTCACAGATAATTTTTACCTATGTTTTAGATGATCTGTCTCTGAACTGTCTTTATGTCTAGTAACTGATTTCAGTATCTGCTGAGGCATGACGTGAGCTCTGATTCTTCTAGGAGATGATAATTTGACTTGAGGTTATCATTTTGCATTTCAGGATGCCTACAGGTGGAAGGGTAGATGTCTCTTCATTTGGTTGTCATCATTTGCCTAATGCTAGGGTGAGAGAGTAGGCCTGAATGAATCATTGGGTTTGAACCTTGGCTTGCTGTATGGCATTACCCAACTCACCTAGTTAATTCTGTAGTGGCTCACATCGTGTGCTTAAGTCAAGTTGGGTATTTCATCCATGTGGGTATTGTGAGGACATGGTGAAAGGGATGCCTCTGCCTGTGATTTGTTCGTGGCAAACAACTATTTACAGTAACTAGATGCAAAGTGATTTGCTGGGAAAAAGTTGCCCTGCTTGTAAATCAGAATATCCCCCTATTCCACATTTAGATGCCAGCTTCTTGGTAGAATAAAATCCTGCTAATTTCACTGGGTCTGTCTTAACATGTGGGTCTGGCAACTATCTGATTCAGAATAGCTGGTGGGATTTGTTAAACATTCAGGCTCCCAGGCCCCATTTCCAGATGTTTGCATTCCATGGGCTCTGGATGAATTTACAGTTCAGTCACTCCTCAGGTGATCCCCACACATGCTACAGCTGGAGAACTAGTGTATTAATGGTGTGAATCAGTGCATGTTGGGTGGAGACACTGTGGTTTCTGTTAGGACACCAGGATCATGCTGAAGGCTAGTTCCTACGTAGGCCACATGCACAGCTCAGTGGTCTTTGAGAGTTTTGATCATACACTCTTATCAGTACAACACTTTTGAACTTGTAGTCTCCCATGTATGGGCATGTACATTAAATATATATATTTGTTTTCAATTTTAAATTGAAAATTTTATTTTAGGAGAGTTTTATATCTCCAATATATTTTAATTTGTAGAAATTGCAAGCAAAATACTATTGCCATTTTTTCAGTGATTTTTAGTAAACAATTTTTTTTAAATTTTTGAAAGACAAAATAGGAATAGAATCTTAAATATCTTTTTTGCACTTCCTGACAGGTCATCTTACTCATCTTTTAGAGTACATGCATCCATTTTGGAGACCAGCAATCTAGTTCATATAGTAATAAAAAGTCAGTTTAGGGGATCCCTGGGTGGCTCAGCAGTTTAGCGTCTGCCTTGCCCAGGGTGTGATCCTGGAGTCCCCGGATCGAGTGTCGCGTCAGGCTCCCTGCATGGAGCCTGCTTCTCCCTCTGCTGGTGTCTCTGCCTCTCTGTGTGTGTCTCTCATGAATAAATAAATAAAATCTTAAAAAAAGAGTAAGTTTAGCTAAGTAGTTATCTTTCCAGAGCTGACTAACTTCCCCACCTTGGCCCTAGAGTTTGGTCTGTTGACTGTATTGACTCCTCCCATACACTCGCCACACAGTTTTCTGGACACAGAAACACTGTTGAGCCAACAGAAATGCCCTTCTGTTGGTTTAGTCCCTCCCAGTGATGTATCCACTAGAACTGCAATGCCACCTGGCCTAGGCCACTCCTGGATATTTGAATTAAAATGAATTACGGTTAAATCAAATAAAAAATTCAGTGCTTGAGGTGCACTAGTCACATTTCAACTACTTAATAGTCACATGGAGGTAGTGGATGCAGCATTGGGCTCTAGATAGAGAGCTTTGCCATCATTACAGAAAGTTCTATTGGATAGCACAGTTATAGAATCCTTGCTTTTACCTAAAATGCTCATTACTTATAGCCATTCTGACCTGGTTAGGGCATCATTGGTGGTTCCATTTTGGTGGGGATCCATATACTGGAGGTAGACAGAGAGAGGAGTTCACAGGAGAAGGGCAAAAGGATTCCGGGGCTGAAGGAAAGTATGCTGAGGCAAGAACAGGGGTGCCCAGAGGGTGTGGACTGGAAGGCAGGAGGCTGAAGGGGGCCAATGTGATGGTCTAAAGATACATTACAAAGGCAGTGGGCCTCATCCCATCAGTCAACTTAGAGCAAGCCAGCAGCGGTTAGCAGAAGTTCCTTCAGAGAGGGAAAATTACTGAATTGAAGGCAAGAGAGGGCCAGACAAGGGGGCTGCCTGCATCCTCCAGCCATCAGGGATGCAAGTTGCCAAGTACTTGAAAGAATCCTCTTTACTGGATCCACTTAAGGCTAAAGCTTTTGTCCTACTTATGGAGGATGATTTTTTTTTATAATAATGAAATCAATCCTGCTAAGAGACTACTGGATTGATTAACTAATCATCTACAGGTTCTTTCCAAATGGAATAATTTAGAATAATCTCTGTGGATGTTCTCCCTACACTTGCTCTTTATAAAAGAGTAACTCATGCCATTTTTACCTCTAAGCCTTCTTTCATTTTTCTCAAACACCCTTTCATCATGTTTCCATCCTGACCTGCACCCTCACCCACCTGCCTCTGGTTCCCTTTGCCCAGGCTGGTCTAGAGTTTGCAGAACTAGATAGATTCTTTCCCCAAAGGTGGAATTCTCTCTCCTAAGGTAAATCATTTCTAGTTGTCAAGTCTAATTGGTTTTGGTCTTAGTCATTAGCTTAATTTTTATTTTTAAAGAGAGCCCAGAGATGTTTTCCATAAGACCCCTAAATACACAATAGGGAATTTGTGTAAATTTAAGCTACCTCTGCAGGAGACCTGAACGTGTGAGTGTGTGAATGTGTGTATATGTACGTGTGAATACCTGTGTATATGTGTGTGTATTTAAAGGAGATCTATGTAGGAGATACATTGTAGATTTTAGGATAGAACTTCCTTTATCTATTGCCAAATGTACTACCTTATTTGTCCTTCTTGTAACTTAAACTATTACTAATAATAACTGCTGCTTGTCTAAAGTTACAGGAAAATTTGTATTTTATGAATATCCAAGTTTGATGAAGATACCTTGTGTGTGTGTGGTAAATATTTATAAGTTTCCACTGAAACTTTGGAGTATAAAAGTTGGTAAATGATGAATTAGTCATTATAACTGAGCCAAGAGAAAGATTCTTCTGACTGATCTTTGGAACTAAACAAATGTTTTATAAAACAGGAAGATGATTACAAGTCGGAAGTCTCAAGTCCATAGTGATTGAGTTATAATGAGGTCTTATGTCCACATTTAGATCAACATTAGGAGGGCACATTTAATTGTGTCTTTCCCTAATTCTATGTGTTATCAATGAACAACTAATTAGGTTTAAACAACCACCTTGTCTAAAACTGGAAGCTTTAATCAAAGCAGTTTTTAGTGGCTAACTCACCCTAGGAATTTAGAGAACAACAAACTTATAAGCGGAAAAGGATGTTAAGGAAGTTAACTTTCCCCTCCTGTCTTTCAGAAATAAGGACAGAATATCCATGGATAACACCTTCTCAATGGCCAAGCCAACTGGCCCTCGTTTTACTGGGGGTGGATTTCCCCTCAGCAAGCCATCCAAAGTGAAGTCCTAACCTGATGAAGCTCCTGGCTTGGTGCATTGGAACAGCTCATGAAATTCGCTTCGAAACATTTTGGAGGAATCTCTTTCAAATCCCTTGGATCCCAAATATTTAGAGAAATCAGTGTTCAAATTCCAGGATGAAAAGAAATGTAAAAACTATCATCATCATGTACATTTAAGAGTGATGACATTCTACTCAGTCCTCATGGATATTAACAGACTATAATTATATCATTCAATTAGGCTGATGCATTGCATAAAGCAGATCTTTTGTTACTACCACATTGATTGATTTGAAATGCACCACATATCTAGACACTCTGTTATAGATGAAATTTTGGATCTGGATTTCTCTATTATAAACATTGGTGTGTAGGTTTTACATTTTAAAAATATTTTTGAAATGCAGTGTGTTCTTATTAATAAGAATCTATTTTAATTATTCCTCATTAACAAGTCATTGCATGAGGTAAGGGAAAAAAAGACAAACTCTCAAGTATTTACAAAGTATTTTGAGAATGATTTCTATATGGAATTTCTTTTCAGGCCTGGGGTATGAAAATCTTTTCCAAAGAGACATACTAATAAATACTTCATCATAAAAAATAAAAAAGAACCTTTGTAGAGATTTTGATCTTTGCTTTGGTAGAGTATGTAATTAAAGTTTAAAACTACTTTGAGAAATGTTTAACATAAAGATCTGATTCCGAGGAACCAAGACTTTAAAATGAGGGGCTTGGGCTGACATCCTCTGAAGGCCTGGTGTTTCTAAGACCTCCCACTTGGAGAACGGAGTTATGTAGGACAAAGATTTTTCAGGCTTCAGGCCAACATTAGAGTCATTGAATCCATTGTATTGTCTTTCTGTTGAAGCCACAATTATGTGGACCTCAGTTCAAAGTTCCCTCATTAAGAGGGTCCATTCAGGAATATTATGCGAGGAAAATCTGGTCATCTCTCTCACAAGAACTTGACCTCTGCAATTTTTTAAATTATAGAGGAGTAAGCAGCTCAGAGATAAGGACAATATAAGTGGATCATTCCATTTTGCTATGGGACCAAGTTTCCCACTGCAAGGAGCAGGAGACTTAATGACCCCAGAATGCTTGTTCAGATTATAGAGAGGTGAGATTTTAGAGGGATCATCTGCATATTTTGCCGTCTTTCTCAGTTCACCCCCAGAAACAGATCCATGGTAGTGATGGCTGTGAGGTCATTTATTATGAAGTGATCTCATGACTAACAATGGAGGAATAGATCAGAGAAGGGGAAGAAATCATCAAGGGTGCAATCTCAAGTCAAGTTCCATGGTGGAAGACTTCAGCTACATTTCTCAAGGGGGCTCTGGAGACAATGGAATCTCAGCTCAGAGTTGTCCCGGTGGGGGAAGAAAGTTATAAGGCAGCTGGGATATTTATAACCTCTATGCCATGCTGGCAATCATTGGTCAAGGACTGCTCTGAAGGAGTCCTTCTGTCTGCAGGCGAAGCAGGGTCTGGCTGCCTGGGGGCGGGCGTGAGACAGAAATGGCTTTACTGTCAGCAGTGAAAATGCTAAGGGCTGGGGGAAGGGGGTTAGGCAGTGCCATGCTCTGTTGCTTTTCCTGCATGGTTCCGGGAGAAGAAGGACAGATGGGAATCACCCTCCACTGTAGCTTATGACCCTGTGGTGAGGTGTGGTCGTCAAATTTTGTGTGTCATATAGGAGTGTGGAGGACAGGTGTGGACCCTGGAGAATTTGCCAAGGGAAGCTTAAACCTAAGAATCACAGTGGGACCATTTTCAGTTTTGAAAATCACTGGTGATATCTTACAACAGGGCCATCTTTTGTTTAGACAAAAGACTTGCAGGTAAGGTAAAGCAAGGTAGTTATTACACATGTACACCACTGGATGTTTTCCAGTCAATTCAAGGACATTTTGCAGTGTATCTATAGCCAACTTCCTTCTGAGTCCTTGGGTGGCTTTATAAGAAGTTCACTTCTTTACGGAAAAGAGGTCTATGAATCTTGATCTATCCTAGCATGGTGAAAACTTTGGAGGCAGATGCTGGGTTTGAGTTCTGGCATATCATAACAATGAGTTGTTTTGAGGATTAAATGAATTAATGCAGAGGTAAGATTAGAACAATATCAGGCACATAGTAACTTCAATGAATATCTGCCATTATTATTGCTATTACATAGAGATAACTTATGTTTTGAAATTAGAGAACAATGTTTGTGACAATATAATGTGGGGATGAAGTTGGATCTGGTAGTGTGATTTATAGTTGAATATCTTGCAGAAATGCCACATTGGGTACCTCATGAAAAATTCTGTATATATTTTTTGTAACTGTGATCTGGGGACAGACTCTTTACTTCAGAAATCAGAGCTTCCAGCCAGAGGGAAAGAGCTGGTGGCCTCTAGCTGCCATCTCTGTTTTTCTCCATGGGATAGAGAAGGGTGGTCAGCCTCTGTGGATGACAGAGGTCCCATGAGCCAAGATGGCACAATCCCCAGGAGATGACAGGGCAGCTCAATATGGCTCAGTCTCCTTATGTTCATGTAGAAGGAGTAAATTAAGGCTTGAAAAGGTGGAAGGTAATGCCACTGCTTCTCATTTACTGCACACCCTGATAGCCGAGGGTATTATAAGCAATAACTATTTAGGTGTAGGTGTTAACCACCATAGCCACCGTACAAAAATGAGTTGTTAAAAACACTGAGATTTGCAAATCATTAAAGATAACTGTGAACTCACATTGCGCTGAGGTGCTTTTAAAATCACAAATTTGAACTGCATTGTAAAGCAACATTAAGAGATCATATAGTAGCATCATTTTACCCTGGGATTTTCAGTTTCAGAGAGAAGTCATGTTGCTAAACTAGCCATTGACTCTCCACTGGGCTGATGGGGAAGCTGGTAGGGTTTCTCTGTGGATGGAGAGAGACATGATAAAGGGAACTTGCTGGTCATTATTTGCTGATCATAGCTTCTCAGCAACTGCTCTTATAGACAGGTTTTTATCGTGCTTACCTCTAAAGAAATTGCCTAGAGCAAAGGTTTGTTGCTGTGATAAGCCATAGAGACGGAGGTGGTTATACTGAGAGGAGGCAGTAGCAAATCTCTGGTCATGGGCTGTAATTTTGCTATAAAAATTTATCCGGGGTTGATAATTATCATTTGATCTCCTGGCTTGCTCAGTCAGATTCTGAAGTTTGACTTAGGCCAAGATACCCATCAGGTAATACTATATAATGAATTTTGAGCAATGTGGCATTTCAGGGCCTGGACTACTTGAGGAAAGATACTAGGTCTCTTAGTAAACATAATCAATTATATGGAGATCTAGTTGGAATAGGAGCAAAGGGGGGGCATTTTAAAATATTAAAATGGTAAAATAGTTTAAAAATATATCTCACTATTTTCTTTGTAGTGGATGGGAAATATTTTTATGGCATTATCCATTTTTAACTCCTAATTCAATGCTGTTTTAGTACACCATTTCTCATATCTATTATTTAAAAGTTCCATTAAGATTTTGAAACCCGTTAGAATTTTATAACAGTACGAAATGTGGTATCAACAGGGTGCCATTTTTCTTTTTTATAATTAAAGATTTTTCCCCTTTATTTTAAAGTGCCTGATTGAAAATATGGGTAGAAAGTTAGAAGATACAAATGAGCAAAAGGAAGAAAAGGGCATCATCAATCTCACCATCTATTGATAACTGGTGTTTTCTGGGGCCAATGCTCCTCTCATTCATATGGATTGGCAATTCCAATTGTTCATGCCCATCATTTGTTCTGACTGATTGATGGTTAAAATTCCCAACTGTTAAATGTTTTGAATGTTACATTTGAAATTCTACAGTTTCATAATCTTGAGTATATATTTCTGGACTTTTAAAATAAGCATATGTAAATATATTTTGTTTTTTTTAAATAAAAGATATAATTGAGATATAATTTACGTATAACAAAAGCACATATTTTAAGTATAAAGGCTACTAGGTTTTACCAAATGCATATACCCAATAATTACTGCCACAATCACCACCTTCCAGGAGTGTCCTTATGTCCTTTGGCATTAATATTCACAGTCCCCATCCAACCAAAGCAACAATGGATCAGTTTTTCATCATTATGTATTAGCTATATCTTTCTTAGAATTTCATGTAAGTGGAATCATACAGTATTTACTCTGTGCCTGTTTTTTTTTTTTTTCATGTAGTGTGCTTTTAAGATTCACCTATGTTGTTATGTGTATCAGGGGTTTACTCATTTTTATTGTTGAGTAATATCCCATTACATTGACATAATACAATTTGTCTATGGATTTACCTGTTGATGGGAATTCAGATGATTTCTAGTGTTTAGTTATTGTGAATCAAGTTGCTCTGAACATTTATGTACCAGTCTTTATGTGAGCAAATATTATCATTTCTCTTGGGTGAATGCTGAGGAATGAAATGGCTGGATCAAAAGGTAAGTGGACATTTATCATGGTAAGAAACTGCTGGACTATTTTCTTAACTGATTGGACCATTTTACCTTCTTACCAACAATGTGCGTCAACTGTGACTACTCCAGTCCTTGTGAATATTCAGTATTGTCAGTATTTTTAAGCCATTCTTTTAGATACATAGTGGTATCTGATATTTAAATTTGTGTTTCCTGATAATATCAAGCACTTTTCATGTGCTTTTGGTCGTTTGCATGTGAAGTGTCTTCAAATCTTTTGCCTATTTTTTTTATATTAGTTTGTAGAAGTTTTTTGTATACTCTGGTTACAAAGCCTTTGTCAGACAGATGGATTGCAAATATTTTTCACTCAGCTTGTGGATTACTTTTCCATTTTCTTACCAGTGTATTTTGAAGAGCAGACATTTAAAATTTTAATAAGGTCCAATTTGTTTTTTTTTTTAATGTGGTTTATACTTTTCTTGTCCTGAGTAATTTGTGCCTATTCCAAGACAGCAATAATTTTTTAATCTATGTTTTTCTCTAGAAGTTTTAGCTTTTATATTTTAATTTATGATCCATTTAGTTAATTTTATGTATGGTATGAAGTTAGAGTAGAGGTTCATTTTTGTTCCATATAGATATCTAGTTGTTCACCACCATTTGCTGACAAGACTGTCATTTTCTCATTGAATTGCCTTGGCACACTTGTAGAAAATCAGTTGACTATTTGACTAGTTCTGTTTATGAACTCTCTGTTCTGTTCTGTAGTCCCATATACCTATCTCTCTTGATAACAATAGCTTTATGGTAACTCTTAAAATTAGATGGTGTAAGATTTCAACTTTTTCTTTTTTAAAAAAATTATTTATTTATTTGAGACAGAGAGAGAGAGAGAGAGCATGGGCACAAGCAGGGGGAGTGACAGAGGGAGAGAGAGAAGCAGACTCCCTTGCTGAGCAGAGAATGTAATATGGGGCTCTATTCCAGGACTCCAAGATCATGACCTGAGCTGAAGCCAGATGCTTAGCCAACTGAGCCACTTAGGTGCCCCAACTTTTTTCTTCTTTAGAATTATTTTTTTATTCTAGATCCCTTACATATGTATGTACAGCTTAAAATCAGCTTGTCGATTTCTACAACAAAGTCTGCTGGGAATTTGGTTGGGATTGCACTGAATCTATAGATGAAGTTGGGGAGAATTGTCATTTTAACAATAGTGACACTTTCAATCAATGGTACATGTTCTCATTTATTTAGTTTTAAATTTCTTTCAGCAACTTCTTGTAGTTTTCAGTGTACAGACATTGCACATATTTTATTAAATTTATATCTAAGTATTTTGCATTTTCTGATATTACTATAAGTGGTATTTAAATTTTTACTTTCAGGGCAGCCCTGGTGGTGCAGCAGTTTAGCGCTGCCTGCAGCTCGGGGTGTGATCCTGGAGGCCTGAGATCGAGTCCCTTGTCAGGCTCCCTGCATGGAGCCTGCTTCTCCCTCTGCCTGTGTCTCTGCCTCTCTCTCTCCCTCTGAATAAATAGATAAACAAATAAATAAATAAATAAATAAATAAATAAATAAATAAATAAATCTTATTATTTTTTTACTTTCCATTTGTTATTAGTATGTAACAATGCAACTGTTTTATTTTTGTATGTTAGTTTGTATTCTAGGACATTGATTAATTTGTTTCATAGCTTTTTGGGATTATGTAAAATATTCTGTGAGCATAATCATGTTTTCTAAAAATAAAGACAGTTTCTCTTTGTTTTCAATCAGTATTCTTTCTTGTTCATAATTACTATACTTGTACTGGCTGGGAATTTTAGTACAATGTTAAATTGAAGTGTGAGACCAACATCTCTTCCTTGTTCTTGATGTTGGGGAGAGCACTTCATCATGAAGTACAATGTTAGCTGTAAGGATTTTCATAGATGCCTTTTATTGGGTTTGTTTGGAGAAATTCCCTTCTATTTCTTGTTTGCTAAGAGATTTTAATTGTACATGTATATTGAATTTCCTCAATGCTTCTTTTGCATGTGTTGAGATAATTATATGTTTTTTTTCATATTTTGTTAACATGGTGAATCACTTTGATTTTCAAATGTTAAACCAATTTTGCCTTTTCTTGGGTAAACCCTACTTTGTCATATTGTCATTTTAATGCATTTATAGGTTGTTGAATTAGACTTACTGATATTTTGTTAAGGATTTTTACAACTATATTTATGAGGTTTATTAGTCTATAGTTTTCTTATAGTATCTTTCTCTGGTTTTGTTATTAAGATTTTGCTAGCTTCATAAGCTGAATTGGGAGATGCTCCTTCTATTTCCTGAAATACTTTGTGTAGAATTGATATTATTTCTTCCTTAAATATGTAATATAATTTGCCAGTAAAGCCATTGTGAAATTATAATTTTTCTTGTTTGAAGGTTTTAAATAGATATAAAGCTATTCAGTTTTTCTGTTTTATCTTGTGTCACTTTTTATAATTTGTCTTTCAAGGAATTTGTGTATTTCATATAAGTTGTTGAATTTATTGACCTAAAATTGTTCAAAATGTTATTTTACATGGCTAAGATCTAAACAAAGGTTTCCTATTCCATCCTGGGCATGGGAATTTAAAAAAAAAGATTTTATTTATTTATTTATTCATGAGAGACACAGAGAGAAAGAGAGAGAGGCAGAGACACAGGCAGAGGGAGAAGCAGGCTCCATGCAGGGAGCCTGATGTGGACTCGAACACCAGACTCCAGGATCATGCCCTGGGCCAAAGGCAGGTGCTAAACCGCTGAGCCACCCAGGGATCCCCTAGAATCATGTTTTTATATTTGAAAACATTTAGGTGCTTTTCCAGATAGCTTTTTGTTACTGATTTTTAATTTAATTCTGTTGTCATCAAAGAACATGTCCTGTATACTTTATTTAATTGAATTATTTTATTTTAATTCCTATATAGTTAACATACAGTGTTATATTAATTTCAGGTGTACAATACAGTAATTCAACAATTTCATACATCACCCAGTGCTCATCATGACAAGTGCACTCCTTAATCCTATGACCTATTTTGACCAATCCCCTACCATCCTGTATACTTTGAATTATTTCATATTAATGGTCCAGAATATGGATTATCTTGGTTCTTGTTCTTTTTTTTTTTTTTTTTTTATAATTTTTTATTTATTTATTTATTTATTTATTTATGATAGTCACAGAGAGAGAGAGAGGCAGAGACACAGGCAGAGGGAGAAGCAGGCTCCATGCACCGGGAGCCCGACGTGGGAATCGATCTCAGGTCTCCAGGATCGCGCCCTGGGCCAAAGGCAGGCGCCAAACCGCTGCGCCACCCAGGGATCCCTTGGTTCTTGTTCTATGTGCACTAGAAAAGAATGTGTTTTGCTTCTGTTGGATGGAATGCTGTATAAATGTCAATTAGGTCAAGTTGTTGCTAGCCTAAATTTTTATTGATTTTCTTATTTGTTTTATTGATTACTCAGAGTGGAGTGTCAAATCTCCAAATGTGATTGTGGCTTTGTCTATCCTCTCACTGTTAGTTTTTGCTGACTGGATTCTGAAGCTTTAAACACTGCATAAATATTTAGGATTATGTCTTTTTTTTTTTAAAGGTTTTATTTGTTTGTGTGTGTGAGAGAGAGAGAGAAAGAGAGAGCACAAGAAAGAGGGAGAGGGAGAAGTAGCTCCCCACTGAGCAGGGAGCCTGACGTGGGACCCTATCCCAGGACCCCGAGATCATGCCCTGAGCCAAAGGCAGATGCTTAACCAACTGAGCCACCCAAGTGCCCCTAAGATTATGTCTTCTTGAAAAATTGACCTTTTTATTATGAAATATCTCTATTTATGGTAATATTGCTTGTCTAGAAGTCTACCTTGTCTAGTATTAATATAGTCACTCCAGCTTTATTATTCATAGTGTTTTCATATTATAGCTTTTCTATCATTTTCCTTTTTTAAAAAAGGAAAAAAAGGATTTAAAAATGATTTATTTATTTTAGAGAGAGAGAGAGAGAGAGCACAAGCAGGAGGGAGAGAGAGAAAGGGAGAGAGAATCTCAAGCAGATCCTGTGCTGAGTGCAGAGTGTGATGTGGGACTTGATCTCGCAACAATGAGATCACAACCTGAGCTGAAACCAAGTCAGATGCTCAAGTGACTGCACTACTCGGGCACCCCCATATCCTTTACTTTTAAGGTATTGCTATCCTTTTGGGAAATGGTCATTTTATTTTTTTTTTTTTTTTTTTTTTTTTTTTTTTTTTTTTTTTTTTTGTTTTTTTTTTTGGAAATGGTCATTTTAGATAAAATATAGTGGGATATTGTTTTTTTCAAGTTCAGTGTGGCAATCTTGCCCTTTTAATTGGAGGAATTAGACCTGTTAAATTTAATGCATTTATCAATATTGTTTAGGTCTATCATCTTACTATTCACTCTGTATTTGTCTCATCTGTTCATTGTTTCTCTTTTCCTGTTTGCTTTGTACTGAGGTTTTTTTTCAGCTTTATTGAGGTATAATTGACAAATAAAATTGTAAGATATTTAAAGTATGTAACATGGTGATTTGACATGTATACATTGTGAAGGGATTCCCCCCATTAAGTTAATTGACATATCTATCACCTAATATATTTGCCTTTTATTTTTTGGAGGGAATAAGAACATATAAGTTCTACTCTCAGTAAATTTCAATTATATAATACTTTGTTATCAATTACACTCACCATGTTATACATTAGATTCTTAGAACTTACTCACTTTATAAGTGAAAGTTTGTATCCTTTTGCCAACTTCCCCCTTTGCTTGTTGCTAAATTGTTTTCTGGTTTGTATTATTTTTTATTAGACTGCAAATATTTTTATCTTTGCTTCCCTGAATGTACTATGTCTTTTGATTTACAAAATTTGTCTTTATAATTGATTTTTAGGATTTGATTATGATGTGTTTTGCTGTGGTTTTCTTTATGTTTATCCTGCTTGGAGGCTATTGAGATTCTTGGATCTATAGGCTATAGTTTTCATAAAATTTGAAAAAAATTGGTCATTATTTCTCAGATATTTTTGGAAACACTCTATCTGGGATTATTATTATTTTTATATTAGTTTGATAGTATTGAGTAGGCATTAAATTCTCTATTTTCCCTCCTTTTTATTTTGTTATTCACTTTGGATAGTTTCCTTTGCAATGTCTTAAGTTTTACTAATATTTCCTTGTGCAGTTCTTATTCTGTGGTTAAACAATGTTTAATAAATTTATTGTTTTAGATATTGTATTTTTCAGCTTTAAAAGTTTCATTTGGTTATTTTTATATCTTCCCTCTCTCTCCTTTTTATGTTCATGCTTCCTTTACATCCGTGAGCATATTTATCATAACCATTTTGAAATTCTTGTCTATAATATATCATTGCTGTAATTTGTGACTTTTTCTATTGACTAAATTCTCTCCTGGTTTGGGTCACATTTTCCTGCATCTTTGCATATCAGATAATATTTTGAAGATTTTATTATTTATTTGTTTATTTGAGAGAGAGAAAGAGAGAGAGAGAGAGAGAGAGAGAGAATGAGCAGGATGGGGAGAAGCAGAGGGAGAGGGAGAAGCAGGCTCTCTGTGGAGGGGAGCCCAATGCAGGGCTTTATCTCAGGACCCTGGGATCATGACCTGAGCCAAAGGCAGACGCTTAACTGACTGAGCCACCCAGGTGCCCCTGCATATCTGGTAATTTTTTATTAGTTGCTACATAATGTGTTCCCCTATTGAGTGTCTAGAGTTTAGTGTCTTGCTTTTAAAAGTGGGCAAGATTGTTTTGGTAGGTAAATTGCATGTGGATTACTAGAGGGCTATTCAAACAATTTTTTATTTTATTTTATTTTATTTTATTTTAATTTTTATTTTTTTTCAATTTTTTATTTTAATACTTAGAGAAAAGTTGCGAGAATAGTGCAAAAAATTCATTGATATCATTCACCCAGATTATCCAATTTTTATTATACTCACTTTATTTATCTATTTATGTTTTTTTCTGAACCATTGAAGAGTAAACTGTAGAGATTATGTCTCTTTATTCCCAAATATGTCAGTGTATTTTCTAAAAATGAGGAACTCTATTACATAACTCCAATAAAAATCAAACTCAAAAATTAAACTGATATAACACTATTTTTTAATCCATAGACTTTATTGAGAGATTTTTGTAAGTTGCCTCATTTATATTCTTTATAGCAAATGAAAATTCAATATCATATCTCTTTAAACTCCTTTTAATGTAGAAGAGATCTTTAGTCTTTGTATTTCATGGCACTAACGATTATTTTTCAAACTCAATTTGATTTTGTTTAATGTTTTCTTTTTTTTTTAAGATTTATTTATTTAGTTGAGAGGAGAAGGGAGGAACAGAGGAAGAGGGAGAGAGAAACTCAAGCACTCTGTACTCTACCTGAGTGCAGAACCTGATGAGGGGCTTGATCTCATAACCCTGAGGTCATGACCTGACTCTCTTCTCAAGAGTCAGATGCCCAACTGACTGTGCCACTCAGATGCCCCATGTTTAATGTTTTCTTATGGCTACATTTAGGTCATATACTTTTGTCCAGAATGTCACAGAAGTTATGCTGAATTCTTCTCAATGTGACAGATCGGAAGGCAGATGATTGATCTCATTTCCGACCATATTAAGTTTGAGTTTGCTTTAAGATGGCATCACCATGTTTCTCCACTGTAAATTTACTCTTCAACTCTTATAACTAATAAATATCTAGTAGTAAATAATTTGAGACTATGTTAATATTCTATTCCTCTTTAAACTGTACCTACTAGTTTTAGCACCATTGATGATTCTTTCTTAATCAACAGCAATTATTAATATTGGCAAAATATTAATATTGCCAAATAGTGATATTCTTATTCTATTATTCCTTCTCCACTTATTAGCTGGCTTTTTATTGGTCAGAAGAATGATCCTTCCCTTCCTCATTCCCTGACTTCCTTCTTTCCTTCTAGTACTCATGTTTTCTAAGCTATTTGTACAAACAATATGATTGCAATAAATATGAAAATTTTTGAGATGGACAGAAGCTTTCACAATGTGGGCCCTTTGGCAAATCAACTATTTCCATTAAAATTTCTCATTTAGTGAAAAAATGACAATTTAAAGTATGTTGAGTCAACAGTATGTTTTAAGTTTCTATTGTATATAACTTATTGTGCCAAGTACTTTAGGAAATATAAAAGTGTCTGTGTAAACTTTAGAATTTTTGTGTTTTCTTTTTACTTCTCAATTCCTTTACATCCTTTCCCCCAGATACCTGTTCTCTCTTTTATTCTATCAAACAAGAGAACATGTCTACTTTTCTATAAGGTTGATTCCTCCATTTTTGGCCCATAACCTTGTTCCCTTTTATGTCTTATGGAATCTTGTAAGTAGACAAGATGGCATAGTGGTTAAAAGGGCACAGATTTTGGGACCAGACAGATTTTTAATTTGAATTCATATTCTTCCAAGTATAGGTTTTTGATCTTAGGCAGGTTAAGTAACCTCTGCAGCCTTTGAACTCTCATTTGCAAAATGGGGATAATAATCCATTTCAGAATTATTATGAGGATTACAGGAGACCACATGTGATATTTGCAAGGTGCCTGGCACATAGTAAGTGCTCAATAAATACCAGCTTTAATTTTTATTATCTGAAAATCATGTCCTTGCCCTAATAACAACTTGGAGAGTTTTAAAATATTGTTCTATGTGGTCAGGTGAATGGATAATAAACATTGTGAAAACTGCTTAACTACTGCCTGAATGGATATGGTCAAGAATCCTCCCTGGATTGTGAAGTCTTCTATTATGCTCTTTAAATAGGTATTAGAAGATTGAATGGCTATTAAAGTGTATTGTGCCAATTCTGTCTCTTTTACATAAGTGATTAGCCTTTCTTACACTTAATCTGAGACAGAATGCCAGGAGCTCTTTCCTCTAGTTCCATAATAACACTGTTCTATTTAAACAAAGACAATTTCTTTTCCTCCTTCCCATTGTGATGATGCATGGGAACTTATTAAGTGTAACAATAATTGTAATAGCTGCCATCACAAAGGCTTTTAAGAACCCAGGCCACACCCCAGTGTCTTTGGGAGAGGAACCCATATCCTCTCTCTCTCTGCTGCAATGGCCTGGCAAGGATCCTATCTATGTGTGCACCCATTGCCTTCTTTTTACTCCCTTCCCTTATTCCTTACCTTCTTACTTTAAACTCATGGATTGCCTACTTAACTGAGACTATAGAAGCCATAATCTTTCCACCAACAAACCTAGACATCTGCTTGGAATTTTACCTGCCATTAGTTCTCTCCTGTTAAGAGATAAGAAATATCTCCACTTCAACCAAGGCCAGCCTCTCTTCTTGTGCTCTGGATCCACCTCCTTACTTCCTCAAGGACTTGCTGTTTCAGGAAGTTTTATTACGTCTCTACTACATCATTGATCTGTTCTACTCTATAGGACATCTCAACAACTTATAGTTACCAGCATGGCCCATCAAAAACCAACAAACAGTTCTACTTGATTTTGCATCTTCCTTTAGCTTGTATCACAATTTCTCTTCTTTATTTTCCAGAAAATCTATCTGAACCTATTATCTATCCTTGGTTCCACTTACTCTTCAACCCTTCAATGCTTAAATCCAATCAAATTTCAGTCTCCAGCCACACCTCTGGAAACAGTCAAATCAGCAAACTTTTCCTGTCCTAATCTCAAATAGTCTCTCAACAACATTTGCTCTGACTACTTCCTCCTCTTTAATCACGATTCCATAGATGTCCTCCAATATGAAGTTATCTAATATTTTTCTTATGATTAGATGGGAATTATGGTTTTTGAAGAAGAGTACCATAGAGGTGCAGTGCCCTTCTAATCTCCTCATATCATGTGATACATGATAGCCACATGGCATCACTGGCAATGTTCACCTTTATCATTTGGTTAAGGTAGTGTTTGCCAGGTTTCTCTACCATGAAATTACCATTTTTCTCTTTCCACACTGTTCTTTGGAAGAGAGTCACTAATTCTAATGCAACCTCAACCTGTGAAGGGATGGTAATAATTAAATTCTACCAAGAAAAATACATTTGTCCCAGTTTTCAGATGAGGAAATTGAGGCACAGGGAGGTTAAATGAACATCCTAAGGCCACACATGAATGGATGATGAGTGATGTTGGCTAATTATCTAAATAACTTAAAGCCATCGAACTTGTATTTATGCAGACAGGCTTGCTTGAGGGATTAGTTTGTTTGAAATAGTTAAAAACAAACAAACAAACAAGCAAACAAACAACAAACCTCCAGGTAGCCGCAAATAAATGTGCTCAGCAAGACACTTAATCATTTCTGGAGGCCAGTGTGTACAACAAAAATAAAAAGGGATACCAGACGACATTTGCCATTGTCGTTCAAACCTCCATATGCTTAATTCGGAGAAGAGAACATTTTAGAGAAGTGATTGCAACTTGTGTTCTGTAGTTTGGATCTGGCTCTCATATGTGTTTCATTTGGCCTGCATGGTATTTGAAATAATTTCTTCTTTTGGTTGTCAACTTTTAAAAATTGGGAAAACTGGGAAATCTCACATAAAAATACAGATTTCATACTTCTCTTGGAAATTTGAAAGATTTGGTACCAGTAAATTTCATTTACTTATGCCAAAGGTCATGTGGTGCCAAGTCACTGCAGATCCCCTTGGATGATTTTCTTTCTGGTTCCCCAAGGTCCCACATAGCTACCTAGTGTGATTTTTGGCTTTTTCAGCTGTCTGAGCCAAACACCCTGCTATGAGAGACCAAGTTGCTGTCTCTAGTTGATTGAGGGGTTACCAGGATAGAAGAGGAGTTGACATAATCTATGGAGCTCCTGAGAATGGAACCAGAGTCAACCACCCAAGCTGTAGGAGACAGACTCCAGTGAATGTAAGGCAGCATAGGATGCAGGTGTTTGCAGTGTGGCAATGTAGCAGGTGGCCCCAAATGCACTGACTTTCTTTTCACCTGAAGTGTTTTAGCAAGGGGGAGAAGATCATGACTCAGGGCTATCAAAGAGAGGATTTGTGCACTGGAGAACATTTGGAGCAGGGACACTGGAAGAAGCACAACTCAAATATTATGCAACCCTGTTTTCCTGAAGAATTAATAAAGTTGATGGAATGGAAATTTTACTCATAAATAAGTATTCTACCTTATAACTGGTAATACAGGGAAGACCACGTTAAAACTCCTAATCATTAAAAAAAATATGGGCACCTGGCTTGGTCAGTTAGTAGAGCATGTGACTTGATCTCAGGATATAGAGCTTGCTTAAAAAATATGGGAAGCAAAAGCTACATGTATGAGCTACAGGGGATGGTGAGCAGGACAGAGACCTAGGGAGAAAATAGGGTAGTGGCACAAGGTAAAGGAACCAGCAGCAGATTGTGCTTTGTTGTAGATGGACAAAGAGGGTTGAGGACGTGATGAAATGATCCAGTTAAAGGAGCAGCATGCTTATCACTAGGCAAGCTGCATGCTGGATTTTATTTTCCGATTGAACAGCGTTGGCTTTCTTGAAATAAAAGGAAAGCCAGATGTAGTATAAATAATTTGCATAACCTCATCTAAACACAGCATGCCAAAGATAGTGTTTTAATCTTTTTTGTTGTTGTTGTACCGTCTTATGCAGTGTGACGGCAAGAGTGGCTTTGGTTTAGGTGGTTAAAGAGGGGGGTACTCACTAGTTTGTTATCATTAGAGATTGTTTTGGCTTTGCCCTGAATTGCAGTTACCCACGTTTATGTGGTTTGTTATAAGGCTGTTTATGTTTACAGATGTGAAGATTTGCCTGAGGAAGCGTTTTGCCTCTGTGACTCTTTTCATCTATGAAGAAATCACTCAGAAATTAATTTGGGACGTGGTGTTACTAAATCAAGAGAAGCAGAGCACACCTATCCATCAGGTGGGCTTATTACCCTAACGGTGATATAGACATTAATCTCCTTGGCATCGGTGGTATCTGAGACGAGAAAGAAATGCTTGTGGCAGCTAATTATACCTCCCTGTATTAATTACCATGTTAAGTGACAGTTTTGTTCACACCTTGTTGTTTTGCTAAGGAAAAAGGAAAAGAACAATTCTGTGTCATTCTCTGAAGATTTAGAACAGGAGTCTTGGCCCTTGTTCTTAACAGAATTCAGTTGAAAGAAGGAAAGGAGAGAACTATTCCACTTGTGCTTGGTGGCTTAATAGAAAAAAAATTAATGACTTTCATCTTATTTTGACTCAGACGCCTACCTGAGATATGATTTGAAATGAGTTTCCTATTCCTGACTCCCCTTGTTGAAGACCCAGGGATTTATCAATACCTCACGACAACAAAGAACATTGCTCAGTACGATTTGACACAGATGCTGCTTCCTGCTCCACGGAGCCACCACACATCTTCTTAACTTCTATAGATTTAAGCAGGATTTATACTTCATGAACCCAAGTGTGTATCCAAATCCTCTTGTTATTATAAAGAACGACAACAACAAAAAAAAGCCATCCTCGGAATAAGCCAGTCTTGTTTTCTATAAACCTCTAAAGAAAGATTTGTACTTTCCCCAGTCTTAGCTTTAGAAGAAATAAACCCAGTTTGGCTAGCACCCCTTCTGGAAGACAGTATCTGAGATCAGACCCTGGGGCCCTGTAACTTTGCAGGCACTAATAGCAAGGACCCCGCAAAGCAGCTAAAGTGAATTTGTCACTAGCACTTCTTTTTTAAAGTAGGCAGCAACTTATGTTTATGTTTGTCTTTCTGGAACATTGGCATGTCATGCTGTTATCTAGTCAGAGACATTTTTATTATTTCTTTATGGGATTTATGACCAGTAGGGTTATTTCCCTGCTGACATTTAGCATTACATTTTAGAATTATGCCCACCTGACACTTCAGGAAATTTCCTCTGAAGAGGTCGTATTTAAGCCAGAAATGGCCAAGCTTGTCCAGAACCCATTGCTCAGCTGCCACTTTCTATGCAATGGAAGAAGGACTCTTTAAGTTAAATTGATTTTACTCATTTAGAGTTAACTCTACCATCTATTTCCCTTTTTCATTTGAGTTATTCTCAGCTGGCATCCTTGCCTGCATATTAATATATAGTCAATGCAGGAATTACACGAGCATATCATGCACACAGTGCCCACAGATGTGCACGCTATGTGCAGGTATAGCTGGGGGTGGGGGGGTGCTGGAAAGGTCACATTGGTGTCACGGAAAGAAGAAGAGCACAGGACAGACTTGAGATAGGCTTGGATAAACTATGGTTCTTCCAATCACTAGTATTATTCACTGATTTCCCACCTTTAAAACCTTGTAGGGTGGTTGTAAGGTACTTCTTGAAAAATATGTATAAATCACGAGGGTGAATAGTAAATACTTATTTCTTTTTAAAAAATTTTATTTATTTATTCATGAGAGAGACAGAGACATAGGTAGAGGGAGAAGTAGGCTCCATGCAGGAAGCCCTATGTGGGACTCGATCCCAGGACTCTGGGATCATGCCCTGAGCCAAAGGCAGATGCTCAACCGCTGAGCCACCCAGGCATCCCTAAATATTTATTTCTGACAGTTGTTTTCCTTAGGAATTATGTCAGATTCAGAGCCCATGTGAATATTACATATGTAGCTTGGTGTTCAATCATTTAATGGTTTCACATCTGAGAAACACCAACATACTTTAAAAATTGTATTTCTTATTTGATCAGCAACCCTACTTCTTCTAAGATGGATCTGGGTATAAAAGTTTAAAATACTTTTGGCTGGCATATATGTGTATTTCCATACCTGTGTGACAAAGCACTCCATGAAAAGTACTGCACTGTACCAAGGCACTTTGATCCTATTCAAAATATTAAGATCTAAGCTTAAGCTATTTCAAAGGTCTGATAATTTCCACTTTTATTCCCAACACAGAGATGACTCTTAATGGAGCCCCCGACCCCAGTTAGAACATTTCTGCTGCTGTTCACAGGAAGGGCACATTCCTTTAATGCTCAGTGTGGACAATTGCTGATTGCATCAAAAGATTACCCCCTCATGAAGATGATAGGAAGTGCACTGTCTTTTACTTAGCTACTAATGAGTAATGGCTCTGTGGCCAGCAGCAAATGTGGCTGGCCACCACGGGGCTATTGTGAGAAGATAAACACTTTTATCCTCCAGGGTTTTGGATGCTGCCTTCAGATTTTGCCAAGAAGAGGCTGGATGTTGGGCCAGCATCTTGTGAACAGTCTGAGACTCAAGAAAGACTTGATAAATTAGCATGATGGAGTCCTATTATTATGGAAAGACATAGCTATTGAGCGCTCTGGATGGTTAGACTATTTTCTCTTCTGTAGCAAAGTTGACTTGGGAAACTCGTCTAAGCCTCAAAGGATTGCTTGGTGCACATAGAATCAGAGGAATGAGATTGAGAGGCTTTTAGCATTACCTTTTCCTTTTAAAAATTATATAAGCAATACATTTTCATTACGGAAAGCTTGGAAAACATGATAAACAAACTAAAAAAGGAGCCACACGCACACCACTTAGAGATAACCAATGTTAACATTTGGTTGTATAGTCTTCCATACTTTTTTGTGTATCCTTATTGAGTTTTGGACACTCTAAAGCTTGAGGATAATTCATCCTTTTGGAGACTTAGGCCCTCCCTGGAAATAGCAATTTTTAAAAAATTTTATTCTGAGCAGGGGCAAGAAGGAAAAGATCTTGTTCCTATGAAACTAACTCTTTTGCCAGATAAATGGATGGATGGGTGAGAGAAAGGAGAGATGAATAGAGTAATAGAGTAGTTGGAATGAAGATACCTTAAATTAACTGGTTGAGTACATTTCAAAGTTGGATAGTTTTCTTTGGGTGGGCAGGATTTTGTCTGCCAACATCTTGCCATCAGGGGAACCCCCCTTTTTTCTCTACTTGATGTGATCTGGTTAGTTGTCAAATATGTTGTTATGCCCTCTCTCTAGACCTCCTAGCCACAGGGGTGAGCATGTGACCCAACCTGAGAAATCATATTATTGCAACCTCATGGATTCAATGATTGGTTCAGGGGTGGGCATGTGATCCAAACAGGGCTAACCAGAGTTTTGTTTTGTTTTGTTTTCCTGGAATTGATATGTGAACGTTAGGAGGAAAAAAATCTCTTTATAGTGAAGTAGCTCACTGGGGAAAATGGACAACAAGGATACCTTCCTGCCTGCCATGTGGCAGAGAGCTTTTCTGAGAGTAGGAATTAGTAGTGCAGAGATAGGGAGAGATCATAGGTGATAGATAGATAGGCAGATGATAGATAGATAGATAGATAGATAGATAGATAGATAGATAGATGACTGATTAGTAGATGAGAGAGATAGAATAATGAGAACTTTCTGTCATCAATGAGTTGGCATTCTTTGAGCCCTTGGATGTAGCCATCCTTAAAATTCCGTTATGTAAGCTAACTAAATTTTCACTTTTACTGAAGCTAGTTTTAGTTGGTTTTGGTTAAATATAACTTAGAATCATGACTAACGTATTTCTTCAGCTCTTTGGGGACAGGGCCTTATCTCTAAGCACACTGCCTGGCACATACCTGCCTGACTCACTGAGTTACCTCTTCTTTTTTGTGTTCAGGGTATCATTTTTCCTCCCTTAAAAACTTCAGCTTCCAGCTCTGCTCTCAAAGTGGTGATGGGCCAATCTCATCTGGGGAGAAGAGGAGCCCAAAGCATCCTTTTGGCAATGAGCATAAGGTGGAACCTGTGACTTCTCTGACAGCTGATAGGGTCAGATGGGTAGGGCAGGCCCAGTTTTGATTAATATGCCTATAAAATGGAATTCTGGGACTGACCTCCATTCAACTCAAGCAACACAAAGATAATTGACCTTTGGAAACTGCCTTTGTCAGTCTTTTTATTATTTTTATAGGAAAGTCCTGCAAACCAATTACATCTCACAATGGGCCTTTTATGGTGCTATTAGTTTAATGCAGCTTTCAGAGAAATTAGTCCTCAGGGAGCCTGAAATTCTAGGGAAAAAAAAGTCCTCCATGGACTTATTTGACTTTTGGATTAGCAGGAAAGATGGATTGGTAGCATGATATCCCCTATAGTAACTTTTGACATTTGAGCCATCTGACCAAGGTACCAAATTCCCATTTTGGGCCCCTGGTGACTGCCCCAAGCAAAAGGAAAAAATAAATTTAAAATAGGATAAGCTGGCTATTTAAAGAATTCAGTCTACAAATCAAAAAGGGTTTATTCCCCCCTCAGTCTGAGGTTAAGGAGGAACAAAGTGAGAAAATTGAAGTAGAGCTTCTGCTTAAAGGTTTGCGTTTTTCCAAATGTGCAATTACAGATGTCTGTCTCAGATCCTTATGTTGGCTTTTGCCTCTCTTGCCCTGGCCACAGTTATTTGCAGAGTGACAGTTCTGGGGCCACTGTCACAGAGTCAGGTCATAGGTCTGGGCTGACAGAGAGGAGGTGTCACCTCAGCAAACTCACCTTGCCCTGGCCCAGGGATCAATACATGGGGGATGGAGGCTCTGAAAAGCTGAGCCGGGGTACAGAGAGAGCTAGAAGGTGGCAAGAGGACCAAGGACTTGTAAGGGATACTTTCATTTCTCAGGGTCTGATCTGGATGTTGGTTGCCCATTTCATCCCTTGTATAGGGAAGGGGCTGGTTGAGGGGTGGGGGGCAGGTCCACAGGGCCTGCTCAGCCCTTACCCATCAGCTCAGCCCTTACCCTTGTATCCGCAGCCTTGCCTGTCCCTGTGTCATCTGGTCATTAGCCAGGCTGCCCTCAGGAGCTCATAGGCCTTCTGTTCCCTATAGCATGAGGACTTTCACTGTGTTCTTATTCTCTTCCCCTCCCAGTTCCTATTTGTTCTGGCTCTAATCTTGTCATATGCTCCTGGCATACACAACCAGGGACAGGCTGAAAGGCTGGGACTCCTGTCACATGGAAGCAGCCCTCAACTCTTTCTCTGAATGTGTTGGTGGACTAATACCCCAGCTCTCTCGCCTCTTTGGTGGGATAGTTCTGAGGTATGTTCCACATCTTCTCCTGGAGTTCTCCAGTTCAACTGAGCCCCAATTGCCCCAAATGATAAACTTCTTATTAATGCCCTGTATTTGCTTCCCTCCTCTCCTTGTCTCAGTTCTCATTCCCCTACTACTGCTTCTCAGTCATTTCTCAAATTATGTTTAAATTCAGTCTTGTCTCAGCGCCTGGCACTGGGGCTCACACCCTAAGCCAGACCTCACACCTTGTTTCATGTCTGCACTGACTCTCTCCCTTTGGGGCCAAGATCTGAGGTGGCTTGTCCCATACTGTTTGGGGCTCTTCCTTATCCCTCCTTACCTTGAATTCATGTGACTTCTCAGATCATATCTGTCTTTGGTTCCTCTGATCCATGACCTGGCTTGACTGCCAGGATGCTCCCCTGGTCCCTGTAGCTGGTATTCCTGCTGGGTTTGACTCTGTCCTTGAGTGGAAAGAATGGAATCTCATTTTTAAGGGAGAAAGGAATAGAAACAAAGAAAGAAACCCTGAAGGACCACACCTTGGATATGAAATATAGGGATGTGTCTCTAGAGAAGAACTGGGTGGATGGAGAACTGTGTTCACCACCCACTGGTCATGTCAGTCTCTGGTCCTAACACTTGAAATGGGCAGATAGTTTGGCTTTGTTAGAAATGGGGCTGTGCGGGGTGCCTGAGTGGCTCAGTGGTTGAGTGTCTGCCTTTGGCTCAGGTCGTGATCCCAAGGGTCCTGGGATAGAGTCCTGCCATCGGGCTCCCCGTGGGGAGCAAGCCTGCTTCTCCCTCTGCCTATGTCTCTGCCTCTCTCTATCTCTCATGAATAAATAAATAAAATCTTAAAAAAAAAAAAAGAAATGGGGCTGTGCCCTCTCTCCTTTCTCATAACGCTACCTTTGGAAGCAGCAGCATCTTTCTTGTTCGCAAAGCAGCAAGCTTCAGCTGCAACCACTGCTTGTGTGACGTTGGGCAAGTTGTTTAATCTCACCACAGCTCAATGTCTTCATCTGAAAAATGAGGCTCATCATGCACACCTCATAGGATAGTTGCAAGGAGTAAATAAGAAAATGTGATGAAGTGTTTAGCAGAATGCCTGGCACGCAGTAAGAGCTCAGTAAGTGCTAGCTGTTCTTATTAACCTGGCATGTACTGCCTGGTTTTGTTCATTATCTTTTGATATTTTATCTCCCTGCAGGCAGGAGGCACGCAGTAGCATCTTTCTTCCTCTTGGCATCTATAGTATGTGTATATAGTAAATATGTAAAAAGATACACGTGTAGGGACCAGGTAGGGTAACATCCTGTCTGATCCTTGCTTTTTCCTCCTGATGTCTCAGGCACACCTCAGCTTTATCCACTGCAGACACTTCCAGTTGCATAGAAGACACTCTGGTGCTAGAGGATTAGGATACTGGCCTTGGCTGTAAGGCCAGCTGGGGATTAGGGAGCTCGGAGAAGCAATTTGAGCTGTGACAGGGGTTCAGTACCATCACTGCGCTCCTGAGGATGCAGCCCCATTATGATGAAACTCTTCCGTCAGCAGCCTCTCTTTATCATGCTTAAAACCCACTGACAGTGCAGGGGCTCATCCCTGGGGCAAGGCCAGTGCAGCAGTGGGGTATTTCACACTCTGAGGTGCAAAAGTATTTAAGCTGAACAAGTCACTTAAATGATGGTGTTATCTGCTGCTTCCCTTCAGTGTTCCGGACAGATAAAGATAAAATAGCCGAGGTAATTGTGGAGATGGAGTGTCGCTGGCAAATGATCTAAGCACAAAGACCATTTCCAGAGACAGATGGAGTGGAGGCTCCGGTAATTTTTCTTGAATCATGTTTAAAGTGGCACAGTCTGAAAACCAATTCAGCAGGAGGGCCGCTCAGGGGGTCCGAGGCCACCTGAACTTTGAAAATATGAAAGTCCAGTGAAGTTTTCCAGTAACAAAGAAAGCACACTTTTCCCCACGTAGCCTGGTATAGGGGTGGGTTGCTGAGGGCGGGTGGGGGGGGGGGCTTGACGGTCACTCCCTGGAGAAGTCCACCCACTCAGCCCTGGGAGCCAAGTGCCGATGTGTAATCACTGGTGAATCTGGCAACGTTGCCATCTGGGCTTGGCTTGGCTCCAGGGCCAGGAGATACGATTGCACAGAAACAGGTGGGATCAGCTGAGTGCCCTGGGAGGCTTCCTCCTTCGGTCTGTTCGGGGGCACTGAGGCAGTGGGTTCTAGGAGCCCGGCTCCGTGAATTCGAATGTGCTGGCACATCCTGCGGTGGAGGGGAAGCAGTAGAGGACTTCCCTCCACTCACTCTCAACCTGCTGATGAAGGAAGTAATGGGCTCTGAAGGTAAAACGACAACTTCCTATGGAACACTTTGCAGCCATGGAAAACCATGTTGTAGCAAACTAATGACTCGGGGGAATGTTCATGACATATTGCTAGGGAAAAAAAGTAGACGACAAAACAGCATGCAGGTGTGCTCTAGGTATTTGTTTTTAAAGTCACAGATATGCACACCTATGCAAAGAAAAGTGACTGCAGAGACAGCTAAGATGTGTTATTTACAATTTTCTTTTTGCCTTTGAATCTTTCTAGATTTCCCGATTTTTCTGTAATGGGTGTACATTTCTCCTGGAATGAGCCAAAAAGATACTAAAATATCTTACATTCATATGATATTTATAGTTTTCAAAGTTTTCTACATGCGTACTTTCACTTGACCCTCATAACAGTTCTGTGAATTAGGTAGAATTATCATTCCTGTTTTACAGATCAGGGAACTGAGGCTCAGAGGGCTTGAATAATGCATTGCCCAGTGTGTACGCCCCTGAGCCATGGCTAGATCTCAAATTTTTACAGCCACTGGCTGTAGTGTTCTTTCCACCACATACTAGGGGTTTTGAGACAGGACCATCAACACTATCTGTCACCTTGTAACTGAGGTCCTAAGTCATGTCACATCCCCAGGAATGCTCACCCTCCTCCCTACTTGAGACTAGCTCTTTTGTTATGAGCTCTCAGATCTGAGTTCATTTTTCTCTGTACCGTCCAATCCAGTAGCTGCTAGCTACCTATGGTTGTTTAAATTTGAATTTAAGATAATAAAAATTAAATAAAATGGGGGCACCTGGGAGGCTCAGTAGTTGAACATCTGCCTTTGGCTCAGAGCAGGATCCTGGGGCCCTGGGATCGAGTCTGTCATCGGGCTTCCTGCATGGAGCCTGCTTCTCCCTCTGCCTGTGTCTCTGCCTCTCTCTCTCTGTGTCTCTCATGAATAAATAAAATCCTTTAAAAAATTAAATAAAATGAAACATTTGGTTGCTCAATCACATTAGTGGCATCGTAAGTGCACACTAGCATATGTGGCCATGCTGTATTTATAGATATTCATAGTCGCAGGAAGATCTGGCAGGCTATTCTGGATTGTTTATTTCCCTTCATGATTACACGTTGGTTTATTCAGTTATTTTTGGATTCATATCTGTCCCTGCACTACACTGAAGTCCAAGAGGGCAAGGATCACCACTGATTTGCTTCCCTCCGAATCCCCAATGCCAACACCAGACTTGAAACATACACGTTGCTTAATAAATGTCTCTTGAAAGCTCTCCACTGCTTTAGGATGAAGTCTACATGCCATAGTGTGGCTTCTCAGTCCCTGTGTAAAGTGATCTGTTCCTCCTCACCTCCAAATATTCACCTCCTTGTCTCCGACCATCTGGTTGATCCAGGTCTCTTTCTGTTCCTTGGATATCTCATTCAGTCTTGTTACCGAGCCTCCAGAACACTCTTTCCTCTCCATGCAGCTGCCACTGCCCCCCGCCCCCCGCCCCCGGCACTTCTCCTGGATGACTCTTATCCTTCGTGTCTAAGGGTGAAAAATGGAATGCCCCCACATCCAGGAACCCTTCCCTACCTCCCTCAATCTGGGTTACATGCTCCTCCTATGCACATTCATAGCACTCGGAACTTCCCCCACTCCCCCAAACTTACCATGCTGTAGTGTAATGGTCTTTGAAGGTCTTTATCTATCCAGCCAGATTGTAAACCCCATGGGACAGAGGCTAAGCCTCTTTTACTCGCCATCATGTCCCCTTGTGCCTAGATCAGTGTGTGGCACAAAAATAATTAATTGGTTAACAAATGCTTACCAGCAACCCACTATGTGCCAGGACCATTTTGGGCACTGGACAGACATTAGTGGACAAAAGAGACATAGTTCTGACCTTGAGGGGCTTCCAGTCTTTAGAGCCCTCCAAATGTGCATTGAATGAATACAAGACTGAGGCTATGTCTGATGAGACTGGCCTAAGGCTCCAGCTGGGTTCCAGGCCAGGGCTGTTTGATGGGTTTTGTTGACAGGGGAGGTTCTGGTTGTGGGCATTCCTTTTTCTAGAGCCTGTCCTAGAGTTCAGGTGAGATATGGGGGTTTGAGAAGGATGCTCCAAAACCCACTTCTCTGTGCTGCTGTCTCTCTGTCTCTCTGTCATTCTCTCTCTCTGTATATCTATATCTATATCTATATCTATATCTATATCTATATCTATATCTATATCTATATCTATATCTATCTCTCTATATATATATCTGGAGCTTCTACTTTAAGTCCATGTTAAAGTACTCCTATTACCCTACGCTAGCCTATTAAAACTGCTTGGGCTTGGTTGCTTTTTCAAAGCATCTCAGGTCTTTTCTCTTGCTTGGTGAAATGAAAACAAAATTATTCTAGTGGAACATTTTGCGTTAGATGCAATCTAAGAAAACAGCTTACAGAACTGAGGGCTCATTTGGAAGCAGCCAGGGCTTGGAGGGGTGGGAGGGGAGAGGGAGCAGATAGCACAGGGCAGGGCAGGGAGGGCACAGCCAAGGATGCAAAAGTCTCCAGGAGCTAGGGTGGCACCAGAATAAGTCATGACACAAATTGATGACTCTTTTTAGTATTTTTATCCCCTTGGGATTTAATTTTTATTTTAGTACAGAATTATACAGCCCTTTACCCAGAGCCTCTCTCCCTCCTTTTATCTTCCCATCCACTTGCTTTTAATGTTTTTTTTTTTTTCTCTCTACTTCAAATTTTTACTGCTCGCCTAGCCCCAGCCAGGGCCTCCACTTCCTCTGACACCCACCCACCACGCGTCTTTGGTGGTAAATGAGCCGCCCCAGCAGGAGACAAAGATTTCTAGCTCTTCTCCTTCTTCCTGCGGAGGCTCTGTAGCTGGGAGTTTTCAGCTCAGCCTGTTCCTTTCTTTCTTTTTTTAAGTTTTTATTTAAATTCTGGTTAGTTAAGCTACAGTGTAGTATTGGTCTCAGGGGAACTACAATTTAGTTCAGCACTTCCGTACAACACCCAGTGCTTATCACAATAAGAGCACTCTTTAATCACCCTCCCATTTCACCCACCCTTCTCCCTCTGGTCACCATCATTTTGTTCTCTGTAGTTGAGAGTCTGTTTCTTGGTTTGCCTCTCTCTCTCTCTCTTTTTCCTCTTTTGCTTGTTTGTGTTGTTTCCTAAATTCCACAAATGAGTGAAATCATACGGTATTTGTCTTTCTCTGACTGACCCATTTCAGTTAGCAAAAATGTCATTGCAAGTGGCAAGATTTCGTGCTTTTTGATGGCTATGTAATATTCCACAGTGTGTGTGTGTGTGTGTGTGTGTACCAGTTCTTTACAGTTGATGGACACTTGGGCTGCTTCCATAGTTTAGCTATTGCAGATGATGCTGCTATAAACATTGGGGTGCACGTATCCCTTTGAGTTAGTATTTTTGTATTCTTTGGGTAGACGCCTAGTAGCGCAATTGCTAGATCATCGGGTAGTTCTATTTTTAACTTTTTGAGGAACCTCCATACTGCTTTCCAGAGTGGCTGCCCGAGTTTGCCCTCCCGCCATCAGCTCAGCCTCTTTCTGATAGGACTAACTCTGAATTTTGAGCCAGGTGCCAGGGTCATCATGCAGCTCTCTCCCAGATGAACCAGATGGTTGGTGACTCTGCATTATGATGAGGCAGTGCCAGAGCCAATCTCTGAGTCCCACTCCTCCAAGTGTCTTAAGTCACTGGAGGAGAAACTGAAGTCCAGAGAGGTGAGGGGGAGGATGAATTCACACACCCCAGGTGCCATAATCCCCACCCAGTGCTATTTTCTTATTGGGAAAGTCTGGTGGGCAAAACACTGTCCTTTTTCTTATGGCATCATGCTAGGGACTTCTTGGAATCCCATGCTGTTTGTCTTCTTACAGAATGTAAGGCTGAAGGAGGGTTAATTATGAGCTCTGGACCAGATGTTGCAGATGGCATGGGGCCAGGCAAGCAACGTAAAGCAACAGGGAATGGTGACGACTATGGTCGACTGGCGACTACTTGCCTCGACTAGCATAGGCAGCTGCCTCGGAATGCCAGCTGGCCTATTGTTGAGATGGAGGAAGGAGAACCCAGTGTGGCCTGATGTCTGACTTCTCAAGAGGCACCAGAATTCTGGACTTTTTAAAAAAAAATAGTCAATCTATTTGGCTGTATTAACATAGAAAACCTGGAGCTGGTTGGACAAAAATTCTTGTATGACCAGAGTTCAGGCTACTCTTATGTGGACCGAGTGCAGCCTTCATTCTAGACACATCAGCTGACCTGGGGGACCTGACAGTGGATGGGGCTGGGGAGGGAAGAGGCAAGGGAGGCAAAGTGTTGAGATGAATGTCTATGAACGTCATCCCGTTCCCTAGTGCTTCCTTTCCTGATGCTTTCCATGAACAACTTCCTTATTCAGGGAAAGAAATTGTAGCAGAAGTAGGCTGTGGAGTTTCTGTTTAAAGAGTGGAGAGCTAAGGTTAATGTGGGTGGAACTTTCTATCCTATGCAGACAGCAGGGAGTTGGCGGGGGTAGCGGGGTTGTGGTTGGAATTGAAGAATTCCCAAGTCCAGTTGAATTAAAAAATAGAAAAAGCTGCCAGTGAGTGCTTACTATGTGCCAGGCATTATACTTTGGTCAATTATTTAACCCTCATGATGACCATATGGGGTGATTTATCTCTCTCTTTTTTTAATGGATAAAGATTTTTTTAAAGAGGAAATTCCTTTTTTTAAAAGATTTTATTTATTCATGGGACACACACACACACACAGAGACAGAGAGAGAGGCAGAGACACAGGCAGAGGGAGAAGCAGGCTCCATGCAGGGAGACCGATGTGGGACTCGATCCCAGGACTCCAGGATCACGACCTGAGCTGAAGACAGGCACTTAACTGCTGAGCCACCCAGGCGTCCCAAATGGATAAAGATATTGAAGCTCAAAAGTTTAAGCAAATTCTCGAGGACACAGTAAGTGGCTTTCTCTAGCACTATGCTTTTCTTTCCAAAGAGTTACCCCCACCCAAAGCCCATGCACATGTGCACATAAGCACCCCGCACTCTAGATACAGATACATAAAATTTCGAAAGCCATCCTAAGGCTCCTATTTAAAAAGTGACTTTCATATCTTGCACAGTTCTTCATTAGTGAAAACTGTCTTTGGGTGAGCTTACCTTTCCCACGAACTGCGGTTTATTGGCTTGGCAAAGGTGTCAGCGAGAGTTTGGTTGTGGTTTATTTCCCAGCTCCCAGAGAAGTGCTCAGCCCAGAAAACGACCAGCTTGTCTTTGTGGCAGCCAGCAAGCTGGCAGCAGATGAGGAGCAAGCACTGAACAAAAGTTGGATCCCCTTTTTCCTTTCTTCCCATTCCTTTTGGGGCTAAGTTCTCACTTCCGTTCCCTCCTCCATGATGGAATAGGACCAGTCTGCTGCTCCCCAGCTCTCTGTCCCTTCTTCAGCCGTGGCCACAGAGCTTGGCCACATCCTGGGAACTCCATATCCACCTGCCTGTGAGTTTGATTATAGTCAGTGTATTATTTGAAGCTCAGAAGAGAATATCTGTTGTATTTTCATGAATTTGAGCATTTTATTTTTTTAAGCAAAATCAATTTATCTTAGACATCATATATTTGCTAAGAATAGAGTCCCTGGAGTAGGGACTCCTTAAGTCCCTTAAGTAGGGTAAGAATACACTAAGGCTATGCACCTGCTGGAATCCAAGTAAAATCTGGGGCCACAGGAGGGGTGGGAACCAGGCTATTCCCAGGCCAACGGTGGCAGCAGAATGCCCTGACCTTGCATTAATGCTTCACCATTAGTGTGATTCAGCTAAGCCCACTTCTGACCTGCTCTCATCTATGGCTCAGTCTCAAAGTTTCCATTTCAAATTCCCAGAAGTGACAAACCAAAGGTCATCACATGGGCGAGATGGCCACCGCTGATTGAATCAGCTGTGGACAGGGTGCCCCCAAAATGTTTTGTACCCCCTATCATTTTACTCCAATATTATTATTACAGCTAAGATGAGATCAGAATACCCAGAAGGGGTGAAGTCATCCTGCTCAATACTTATCCTCAAATGCCTCTGCTGTAAATTTTTAAAATTAAAGAACATTTAATTAAAAATATTACAATATGTACTTCCTGGTGCTAAAGCCAAATGATCCTTCCTCCATGGGGCAAGAAAAATAAAAAAGAACACAAGAGGGAATCAAAGGGCAGGAAGTCAGGTTTCTAACCTGTCAAGAATAGGTATTATCAGGGTGTAGATATCAAGTCAGACTCTGGACTGCCCTAATTTCTTCTGGAAAAAAATAATGAAAACAGTGTAGAATGATGGATATTTTTGCAGCCAATCACCGAAGCTGGAATAGTAACACCTCTGTACTGAAGTAGTCAAGAATGTCCAGGACAGTGACTAGTGCATAATAATAGATGTTCAATAAATGGTAACTGTGATCATCAACTCCTGAAGGCAGAGCTCAGCAATTACATAGGACTAAGTACAAAATAAAGTTGTTAACGGAATAACTGATAACCCACCATGGCCCATGGAGAGCAGAAGGTGGCTTGCTGGAATGGACTCAGTGAAGAACAGACAGTCTGGATTAGCAGAAAGAAAGCTGGACAGGAATGACCATGGTAGCTTTTCATAAACACTAGTGAGTGCACCTGATATACTAAGAAGAGAAAACGGAATCATATTAAATGCTCAGTTAAAATCACAAGAGTAAAAAAAAAAAAAAAGAATGGAAAACAAAAACAGGAACAAAGAATAGGGCAACAAATAGGAAACACTAACAAATGTGATGGATAGTAATCCACCTGTGTCAATAATCACTTTGGACATCGATGGCCTAAAAGAACCAACGAAAAGACAGAGATTGTAACAGTGGATAAAAAAACAATACCTGACTCTATGTCATCTACAAGCAACCCACTGTAAAAAAAAAAATAAAAAAGATGTGTAATGTGTATTGATTAAAAGTGGATAGAGGAAAACATAGCATGCCAACACTAACCAAAGGAAAGTGGGAGTAGCTACATTAATCTCAGAGCAGATCTCAAACTAAGGAAGGTTATCAATGGTGGGTAATGATGTTTGTGTGTTTGAAAACCCTCAATGTGTCTCCAAATTCAGAGCTTCTGAAGAGCCTTCTCAAAAAGTCCAAAGGAGCCATTTTACAAAAATCTGAAATCACAGACAGCATCCCCGAGAGGCAGGTGGGCCAACTTTATTGTCTCGTGGGGGGATAGGATAGGTGGGTTTGGGGACTGAGCAGGCTGGACAAGTTTCCATGGAAGACTCAGGGGTGTTTCAGGCCAGGAGGATCAGGTCCCTCCAGGCACCTGCCCACTCTCCTAGGAGCTTGGAGAAGACAGATGTCAGCAGGAAGACATGCTGCTGGGAACCCCAGCTCCCTGGTGGAGAAGGGCTGCACGGCAGGAGTCAGGGGCTGAGGCCAGGGTTCTGCTATACTCCCAGGAGAAGCCAAGGGGAGCCAAAGGTGGGCTTGACGGGGCAAGGGTCAAGTCTAGCTCTTCTGGCTCAGAGGTTTCTGTAGCACAGAACAGGGGTCCCGGGAGAGGTTCTCCCATTCTTGATGGGCCCCTGTACCTGAATGACTGTTGCCTTTGGAGACAGAGCTAGACTCCAGCCTCAGCTCTACCTTGAATTATCTGTATGACTTTGTGCATGTTCACCTCTGAGTCTGTTTCCCTCATCTGTAAAATGGAAATAGTAATATCAGGTTGGGGTGCTGGTAAGTGTGCACCAAACATGAGTCATTATTATTAATCAGTAAACCTTGCCAGAGCAGAATCGCATCTCTTTCCTCAGCAGATCTCTCTAGGGCAGCTTGGCTCCACATGGGCTCTCTGGCCTGATGGGCTGAATGACATCCATATGTTTGTCTTCAGACCTCTAATACATTCATCTATCTCTGCTTGCTGGTGAGCTCACCCGTCAAGTTTCTAGTGTCATGGTGAAGAACCCAGATTCTAGAGTTGGAATACTTGGGTCTTTTTTTTTTTAAAAAAGATTTTATTTATTTATTCGAGAGAGAAAGAGAGAGAGAGCAAGTAAGCACGAGAAAGCAGCAGAGGGAGAGGGAGAAGTGGAGTCCCCGCTGAGCAGGGAGCCCAATGTGTGGCTTGATCCCAGGATCCTGGGATCACGACCTGAGTTTAACTGACTGAGCCACCCAGGGGCCCCCAGAGTGCCTGGGTCTTTTTTTTTTTTAATTTTTATTTATTTATGATAGTCATACAGAGAGAGAGAGAGAGAGAGAGAGAGAGGCAGAGACATAGGCAGAGGGAGAAGCAGGCTCCATGCACCGGGAGCCCGATGTGGGATTTGACCCCCGATCTCCAGGATTGCGCCCTGGGCCAAAGGCAGGCGCCAAACTGCTGCACCACCCAGGGATCCCAGAATGCCTGGGTCTTAATCCCAGTTCTGCTACTTGGTAGCTGTATGACCTGAGGCATATTAATCTCTTTGTGCTTTTGTTCCTTCATCAGTTAAAAAAAAGCAATTTTAGCATTCTTGCCAGGAGGTAATGAATTCATACGTGTAAGATACTGATGCACCCAGTATTGTGAGATCCTGCTCTTCCCCTCCAAAGGAACAAGGACGGTGCAGTTTGGGTGCTGAGGGGTCAGCTAGAAGTAAGGGCCTTTCTTAAGAGCCTGCTTCCCTTTCAGACCTGCCCCTGCAATCAGTCCAGGGTCCCTTTATAGCCCAGAGACCTAGGAAAGGCAGCTGGCTCTTGGGGCCCTGAGGGAGTCTGGAGGACGGAGAGGGTGTGGACTGCCCTTCACCGGTGGCCCAGTGGGTGTTTGCTCAGCCTTCCAGTTTCCCATGCAGAAGCCCATCCAGATTCCCATCCAGGTGTGAGGGGAGCACAGTTGGCTAATTAAGCTGAAAGCAGCTTGAAGGTGCCAGGGAGAAAGTGGAGACATCTGTTCCCTTCTGATCATCAACTGGCTCCTTCGTGTTGCTTCTTTGTAAGAATGAGCCCCCTCCACCCAGCTGAAGACCAGTGGGAAGGACAGGAGGGCAGTCAGGGGGAGCTGTGATGAGAGATTTTCTCGTCCCCCTATGTGTGCTTTCCAGGCCTGGACTTTTACTTAACATCTACCTGGTGGATTTGGTCCATTACCATTTGAAGATAGCATGCAGAGCTGATTTTCTTTGAACTCAGTTGACACAATTTTACTGTCTCCCTCCTCCTCCCCTGGCTTCATTTATTTATTTGTATCATGTAAGGAGAGCTCCATCCACTGCCCCATCCAATGGGGAACTCAAGGTCATAGTCTGGATTATTAAGGGTGACAAGTGATACAAAATTTAAACGAAAGCTCTCATGTGCCTGGGTAACTGAGGCCAGCATAGTTCATTCAAGATGCAAGCACCACTCAGCTCTTCTCAGGGACAACGGATCCAAAAACCAAAGGTTGCTGGAAATCATCTGTTTCTTTGGTCTGTAGTGAAGCCAGAGATGGGACTCACAGCTTTATCAATGTTCAGTGTGCCCCCCACCCCGCTTCGATCACTCCTCCAGAAAGAGGAGGCAAGAGGAAAGGCAACTGAAGTTCATATATTGACTGTTTATGAAGTACCATTCAGTGAACAGTCAATTCTAGATCTTCCCGTGTGTCTTATTGTTCATAATAAGAGCTAATATCGATGGAGAGGTTATATGTGCCAGACGTTGTTCTAAGTACCTTTCTCTGCAATTCACAGGATAACTGACTTCAGAGTCACATCCTGAACCCAGGCCTCTGATCCAAGCCCATGTCATTATCACATGCTATTCTGTGTTTTTTATCGTATTGATTGATTGATTGTATTACTGATTTTAAGCTCCTTAGTTGTCCTAGCCCTATACTTAAGGCTGTTACTACCATCTTTACGGGCTGGGATACTTGGTAAGGCCCGAGAAGGTGAACTACATCAGTAGCAGGTGAAGAATACAGTTACTGGGTTCCTGTTGCTGTTACTAAGGTAATATTGATACTGGAGAGTGTGAATTTGCCTCAGTTTCTGTTACTCATTGAAAGCACCACTGTGACTGCTAGGTTTGAGTGCCAAGAGCAGTTGCTTGGCCCCATAAGTATCTGTTGAGAGCGTGAATTCCACAGCCGCCTACGTTCTGCTCCTCCTCATGGCACTAACCTGTGGGCAGGGCTGTTCGGGCAGGAAGGCTCTGGGCCCTCCAGGGATGCCCGCCCCAGCACGCCCGCAAGGTTCTCCTCACGGGGCAGCCTGCAGACCTGCCTTTCACTGCCCATGGCATATCATTCAGTTTAGAAGACATGCAAGGGAATAAGTAAAATAAAGATATGACAATAAAATAAAAACTGGCTCAAGCTTTATGAATTTTAACCTTCAGAAATGCTTGGCAACTACTATAATTTAATGTTTTTACCGAGGTCCAGAAAGTGTGTGACTATATCCAATGGAAATCAGTGTTTCACCTCTGGGGGGCTTCTGTGATGTCTTCAGTCCCAACCCTCTTAAAAGAAAGGTGTGTATTACCCAAAATGAAAGGGACACATTTTGTTCTCAGAATCAGCCAGTGTCCATCACACCCTACCTGTAAGGGAAGGGGCAACGGTTGCTTGTTTCAGGGTTTGCTGATGCTCTGTTTGTGGGGCTGTTTGGATTTGGGGGGGATGTGCTCCCTCTGGGCCTGTCCAGTTGTTTCTCCAGATAATCATCTCTCTCTCTCCCTGCCAGGGTATTCTCTGTGCTCTTGGTAAATCTGGGAAAGAATTCAAGAGCCTCAGTGCTCTCCTTGTGGTCTGAATAGGGTTTTAGATTCTCCCAACTGTCTTCTCGAATCAGGTGGTAAAATTAGACACACTGAGTTTGCACAGCTCAGTCATGAGCTGGGTGAGCTTGGGCAAGTCATTAATTTGAGAAGAAGATCCTGAAACATAACCCTAAGAATTGCTAAAGACAAGGAGTAAAAATATATTCTGCTTTTCCACTGTTGGATCCCAACTCTAGACCACATTGAGCATGTGCCCCGGGGCTGGGGGTGATGTCTGGGAGTGTAGCTCTAATCCTATAGCCTTCTGCTCTATTTTAAACATTCCTGGGGCACCTGGATGGCTTTGTTGGTTAAGCATCTGACTCTTGATCTCAGCTCAGGTCTTGATCTCAGGGTCATGAGTTCAAGCCCCACATTGGGCTCCATGCTGGGCATGAAGCCTACTTTAAAAAAAAAAAATTAAAACATTCCTGCAGAGCTTGCATTGTATTTTATAATATGCCCATGCTTGTTTTGATATAAAATAGTGCTCTCTCTGCTCCTCCATCATTGGATAGGAAATCAACATTCCAGGATGATATTGTATTGTGTGCATCCTGCAATGCTCTAGAACCTTTGGCATCATCTGCCTGTCACCAGTCACCACTCCTCCTCCGTTTCAAAGGCATAGGTGCCTGAGAAAGCATGACCACAGTGCCTGGTGCTTGGTAAGACCTCTTTATTTTTCAATTTGTTTTTAAATCATATAATTCAAGTTTTTAAGTTGCGTGTTTTTTTTTTTAAATTGAAGTATAGTTGATCCACAATGTTGCATTAGTTTCAGGTGTACAACATAATGACTGGACAATTCTGTATGTTATAGAATCCTATGCTCCCCACAGTGTGGCTACCATCTGTCCCCATCCAGCACTATTACAATATCATTGACTATATTCCTCATGCTGTACATTTCATCTCCCTGACTTATTCATTCTGTAACTGAAGGCCTGCAACTCCTACCTCCCTTCACTCCTTTTTGCCCATCCCTCCATTCCCTGCCTGCTGGCAACCACCAGTGTGTTCTCTGTAATTATGGGTCTGTTTCCAGGTAAGACCTCTTTAATGTTGCTTGAAAATAATGTCTGGAGTAAAGGCTGAAGAGGTCAGTAGGTAAAGGGATCCTTGGAGAACACCTGTTTGCCCTTCCTCCGCCCCCAGACCTGCTGCCCCTCTGTTTTGATGTGGTTCCACCCCCACCCCTGGGGGCCAGGCACTTGCTGCTTATTGAGTTTGTCAGCATTTCCCCCATGGATCTCAGACTGACTAATTAGCCTACCCTGCCTGATTGCTGAAGCCACAGGGCACTGCCAGACCAGCACTTTTCCACATGGCATCTGCTGAGACAAAGCAGGGCTGAGCCTTTAACCCTGTCTTGTCTACATTGTATGAGTAGGAATGAGCTCGCATGGAGGTGGATGTGGGTTCTGCTCCTAGAGACAGTAGATATTTCTCTGGATGGTCAGAGATGGTCAGAATGCTTGTAAAGACTTAAGCCAAAGATTCTCATCAATAGAGCAGATAATTTAGGGGGAGGGTGGCATCTGGTAATTGAAATTCTTATTCTCAGTTCAGTGCAAATTTTATCAATAATTTCTTACCATCTAGCTTGGTAAGTTTGAAGGAAATCAGTCAGTCAAAAAAAGTCCAAGCTGAGGATCAGAGCTCTCTCTTCCTCTCTCTTGGATTTTCTGTTTCCTCAGGCCGTCACAGCCTGGGGTTAACAGTGGGTCATGTCACCAGTAATCTCCTATGTTTTCTTAGCTCATGTCTCCTCTTCCTAATGCAGGACCCCAATCCTTGCCAGAGCCCCTCAAGTATTCTCGGGTGTACCCAGGAAGTTTCCCACGAAGCTCATCGGTGAGTCTGGTCAGCTGTTGTAGGTTTCCAGGGGACGCTGCTGCCCCTGGGCCAACTGTGTATGTCTACCTCTGCCGGACACTGCCATGGCCGCAGGGCACTCCGCCTCCCCACCGCCACCACCTTATGCCACAGAGCACCACAGTCTCCCTCCGTGAACACCTGCTTTCCCACGGAAGCATCAGTAAATGCTCCAGAACTTTTAAGGTGCTAAAGCATGGCAGTCCGTGGCACAGTTGGAGGGAAAAGCTATCTCTACTTGGTGCTTCCCAAGCAGCCCTGCCTGCAGCTGCTGCCTTAAAGAGCAGTCAGGCATAGGGCTCTTTTTTTTTTTTTTTTGGCTCTTTCATTTTTTATTGAGGGTCCTCTCTTCCCTGGGGATCAGGATAGTGTGAGGTTAGAATCTGGGGAATGGGTTCAAACTGATTAGGGTTAGAAGCCTCATTCTCCCATGCAGTAATTGTGCTGGAGAAAGTTCTTTACTTCTTTGAGCTTTAACACCTTTATTTGTGAAATAGGATTAAAGTAGTAGTACCTGATTCAGGATTGTTTAGAGGCTAAATGAACTAATGCACACAAAACTACGTGCATACCATAATGCTTTGTGATGTCAGCTGATGTTAATTAGCTAATTGGGCCCAAGGGATACAGCTCAGGGACCGGGCAAGGACAGGGCCAAGTGACAGATTCTGCACTATCAGCAAAATCACACTTCCTCTCTTACCTTGAGGACTTGACATTGGGTCAAGCTTTTCCTTATCTCCCTTTTCCCTCAGGAAGTTCACTGCCAAAAGCTCCTTAGATCTCATGATCTCCTAGAGGCATCACCAATTTGTCAGATATTCCAAAACATGAACGAATCCCACAGGTGATACAGCTTAAGCTCAACATGGGACCATGCTCCCCATTCATCTGATTGTATCCTTTTGTCTATGCATCTAAGCAAATGGGTATATATGTTGCCATTTGCTGTATTTATGTGTGTGTGTGTGTAGCTACTTGCTAATTGAAATTCTTATTCTCAGTTCAATGCAAATTTTATTAATAATTTCTTACCATCTAACTTGGCCTTTGGGTTTGAAAGAAATCAGTCAAAAAAAGTCCAAGCTGAGGATCTTGGACTTGCTACACACACACACACACACACACACACACACACACACACATTTAATTATAGTCACTCAGTTCTTTGATGTTGTGGTTTAAAAATCTCCCTGGTGAAAATTAACAAGGCAGGAAACCACAAATGTTGGAGAGGATGTGGAGAAAGGGGAACCCTCTTGCACTGTTGGTGGGAATGTGAACTGGTGCAGCCACTCTGGAAAACTGTGTGGAGGTTCCTCAAAGAGTTAAAAATATACCTGCCCTACGACCCAGCAATTGCACTGCTGGGGATTTACCCCAAAGATACAGATGCAATGAAACGCCGGGACACCTGCACCCCGATGTTTCTAGCAGCAATGTCCACAATAGCCAAACTGTGGAAGGAGACTTGGTGTCCATCAAAAGATGAATGGATAAAGAAGATGTGGTCTATGTATACAATGGAATATTCCTCAGCCATTAGAAACGACAAATACCCACCATTTGCTTCGACGTGGATGGAACTGAAAGGAATTATGCTGAATGAAGTAAGTCAATCGGAGAAGGACAAACATTATATGTTCTCATTCATTTGGGGAATATAAAAAATAGTGAAAGGGAATAAAGGGGAAAGGAGAAAAAAATGAGTGGGAAATATCAGAAAGGGAGACAGAACATGAGAGACTCCTAACTCTGGGAAACGAACTAGGGGTGGGGGAAGGGGAGGTGGGTGGGGGGTGGGGGTGACTGGGTGACGGGCACTGAGGGGAGCACTTGATGGGATGAGCACTGGGTGTTATTCTATATGTTGGCAAATTGAACACCAATAAAAAATAAATTAAAAAAAAATCTCCCCGGTGAGCAGAGTTGTGTAGTAGGCTCTGTGAGAAGATGCCAGTGAAGGAGTTGGTCCTTTATGCTCAAGAAGACTTATCTGAATGGGGCATCAGAGAACGTGGATTTGCCTCCTGGAAGGCCTAGTCTGGTAACAAAGGCATGATATTGCATCTTGGAAGAGAGAGGTTTTCCAGAACAATCTATGAGAGCCACTGTGGATACACTGATATTCTTTGAAATCAGGAATCTCCAGCAGACCTACTTGGCTCCAACTTTCCTGGCAATGAGTACGTATTCTATTTCCTTGCATCCCTCACCTCCTCTGCCATATGACAAGACTTTCTACCATCTTAGTACCCTGTGATGCTATTGAAGGAAGTCTGCTCAGGTTAATAATCCAGATGGGATAGAACTTGGTTTGGGGTATGGGATTTGGGTATCTGCTGGGGTTACTTGTGTTTCAAAGTCTTCAGCACTACTCTGGTATGGGAAGTAAATGCTCCCTTGAATCCCTTCCTATACCTTATGCTCAGTCCTTGCCTGAAGTTCAGATGCTATTTTACCTGCAGAAGCTGACGGTTCTCAGTGAGCTCTGATCTGAGTCACGACTGGTCCAGAGAAGCAATCGTGTCTTCTGAAGCACATTTCTAGCCCCCTTTCCACACCTGGTTTGTGATGTATGGGTGCTTGATACTCCCCTGTAGGCATTTTAGATTTGGTGGGCTATGGTGAATACTCAATTCCTTTGACAGTACATGTACTTCTATTTCTTCTTTCCTACTCAAGGAACTCATGGGTAGGTGTTATGAAGAATCTTTGGGAAAATCCTGTAAGGACTAGAAATTCCTGGCAATGACTGATGGATTTTTTCCTTTCTTTTCTTTTCTTTTTTTTTTTTTTAAGATGTTATTTATTTATTTATTTATGAGAGACACACAGAGAGAGGTAGAGACATAGGCAGAGGGAGAAGCAGGCTCCCTGCAGGGAGCCCAATGAAGGACTTGATCCTAGGACCCCAGGATCATGATCTGAGCCAAAGGCAGGTGCTCAACCACTGAGCCACCCAGGTGCCCCAGATTTTTTCCTTTCTAAAGGGTACAGAATATACTAATATATTATGGCCACTGTTCTTTTTTTTTCTTTCTTAATTTTTAATTTTTTTAAAATTTATTTATGATAGTCACAGAGAGAGAGAGAGAGAGAGAGAGGCAGAGACATACATAGGCAGAGGGAGAAGCAGGCTCCATGCACCGGGAGCCTGATGTGGGATTCGATCCTGGGTCTCCAGGATCGCACCCTGGGCCAAAGGCAGGCGCTAAACCGCTGCGCCACCCAGGGATCCCTATGGCCTCTGTTCTTAAGCAAGATATCCCAAGACCACTTTGTTCTCTAAGTTATATGCATATCTGCTTTGAGGGAAAATGGGGAACTTCTCCACATCCTCTGCTTGGGGCCTCATGTTAAGGCAGATTTTTACACAAGCACACACATGAGCATACACACACATCTTCAAATAGATTGAGGGAAAGGAATCCCTTTGAAGTTTTAAAATAAAGAAGAATGTTGTAATGTAAATTCACCATGGGGTTGAATTTTATCTGGGGGCCCATATCTTTTCTCAGCAACCTCAAAATGACGAGTAGAGCAAATCACTATTGTATAAATCAGACTGTGATCAGACACTAGGGATGGTACACATTCCACATGGAAAGGCAGTCAGAATCAAACCTTAAAAAACTGCCAGCCAAATGTGCAGGAGTTCTTCTGAGCCAGAAAGAGCCATGCTCCTGGACTCCCCACCCCCACCCCTACCCCCCACCGGCCTCATAGCAGGGAACCACTGGCTTCCCCGGCCTGTGCCCTCTCCCTCCTTTGCTCTATTCTTGCTGCTGTCTACATCTTCTGGTTCTTTCGCCCTATCACTCTGCACCCTTACCTCGTGGTTCAGTTAGGTTTTAAGACCTTCAAATGTTGGAGCGGGCAGCTGTGGCCTTAGATTTCAGCTCCACCGATTCCTATATGCTATATAGCCTAGCTGTTTAAATTCTCTGAACTTCAGTTTCCTGATTTGTAAAACTGGAATAATCATGTCTTCTTCATGGGATAAGGACAAAATGATAATATATGGCACTTAGCCCATAGCCTCGCTTATGACATGGGTTTAGTATATGCTAGTTATTACTAGTTTTATTATGAATATTTATTCACTCATTCATCTGACATTGCCTTCTCTGTACATCCCTGTTAGCTGACACAGAGTAGGAGCACAGCATGTGTTAGCTGAATGAATCAAGTCAAGAGGAATGAATTCCTCCTTAGGTCGTGGGACATAGCAGGAGTCAGTGCTATCCCTACTTAAGTCAAAGGTAGGACACAGGAAAACTTGGAGAGCCAAAGAAGGAGCCGGGATTTGGGGAGCAGACATCAGCTAGGGATTACTGCCTGGGGTCTGGGCTCATCTGGGTCCTTGGCTCCACTCTGAGTCTCGCCTTGACTACTGCTCAGATCACAGAGGACCCCTCATGTTCATGAATGGCGTGGAGAGGGTCAGGGTCACCTCTACAGACCTCTGTGCCCGCAGGCAGTGCTGCCACACAACCCTGAGCATACGTATGGAAGACAGAGACCATGGCCATTTAAATGCCTTGAACATTCCCACCTCTTGTGTTATTTTTGCGGAAAACCACAGATGCATGTGGGAGATGACCAGCTCTCTGCTCCTCCCTTGTGACCTGACCCACAGAACCTGCTCCAGCTGTGATCCCAGCCTCGTCCAGAATAGCCTTCCCTTGGCAGCTCAACACCTCTACTTTCAGCCCTCCCCTTCCTTCCTTCCTTTCTTCCTTCCTTCCTTCCTTCCTTCCTTCCTTCCTTCCTTCCTTCCTTCCTTCTTCCTTCTTCCTTCTTCCTTCTTCCTTCTTCCTTCTTCCTTCTTTCTTTCTTTCTTTCTTTCTTTCTTTCTTTCTTTCTTTCTTTCTTTCTTCTTTCTTTCTTTCTTTTCTCTCTTTCTTTCAATGATTTTTGCGGTTAATGAGGTCTCCCTTCCACCCTGCCCCTTGCCATTCTCTAGTTACGTGACTCTGGCTATCAATTTTAGTAACCATCCAGCTATCTATTTATACACCACTGGGCTTCTCAGCTCTTCCTGCCCAAATTCTTCCATGATCCCTTTCATTTTTCACAACCACAGCAAACAAGGTATGTCTCAGAGAAGATGGTTATTTCTCTAATAAAGAGTCTCAGAAAATGAAGAGACACTGCTGTCGAATAATTAACAAAAACTTTGTTGGGACCCGTGGCCTTAGACTGAGTGTTTGGCAGCTCAGTTAGTGCCCCTCTGGAGGCATCTTAATATACTATGGAGTTTTCTCACAATTAAAATAGAACCTAATCATAATGATGCCTGCAAGGAATAGTCCCTCCCTGTCAATCATATTGATCACAGAGCTCTGTATCTCCATCGATTGATTAAGTCCTTCTTGAACATTTGTTGAACTCTGTGTTGTGCTGTTTGCTCCAGGGAAGTGGCTGGGGAGCTTTTGAAGAATAGATCCTCGAGCCTCACTCTGGGATCTCTGGGCATCCAAAGCTCTCCACCAGACTCTCCTGTGCAGCCAAGCTTGAGAACTGGATGCCGGGGGAGCAGAAGAGAACAGGTGGTCCTCACTTTCTGGAAGCTCAGCAGTGTGTTCAGCGGGTAGCTGCCGTGTGCCTGAATAGGGCCGGGCACTCTTGCGTCCATAGTAACTCATCTTCTCAGTTCTTTACCTTAATTGCTTAGGTTTCTTAAATTCTAAGCATATAGATGCTGATTCCAAGACTCAGAATCAAAGCTATATGGCCTGCAGGTGCAGGGCTTATCTCCAACCTGAAGCTCTCTGGCTACAAAACCCTCAAATTTTGTACCCTACCAAGTAATTTATGCTAGGAAAAGACACAAGGCCATGTATAATTGAGGGCTGACTCCTTAATCTGGTTGGTCCAGTAGGCGTTTAGAAGGGAAAGGGTGAGATGCGTGGTGTTTGGAGAATGCAACCATTATTCTTCTGAGGAGGTTAAATTAAAGTGGGACCAGATTCCCTCAACAAGCTTGGAAAGCATAAACAGACAATGCTTCCTCCATTCCTGGGCAAAATGAGAGCTTTTCCTGTGTTTGACTTATACGTTCATTATAAACAGGTGTGTGTTGGGGGAAGGAGGTGGATGGACTTGATAATTTACTTGCCAGACTGGGCCTCCTGGAATCTGTGATCCTCTGGGGGATCATTTGCATCTTCCACTTTGTAGGTTTAGAACTTCAGTTTTTCAGTTGGCTTGGCATTGAAATTCTGGGGAACAGGTCTGCTGTGGCCAAATAGGACTTTGCTCCCAGGGGAATGGGGTGTGTAGGGGAGTGTGGAGTGCTGGTGTGGAAATTTACAACAGAAGCTCTCCCAGCCGCATGCACCTGTGGGAATATTGCATCCTGGGGGCTGGGGGTGAATGAGGGTGCTTGAGAAAGCCCCCACTGTAGATCAGATTATTGTCTGGGAGCCCAGAAAAGAAGCAAAGGGTGTTAGGTATTCACCAGGAATATTGCTTCCTATTTATGCTGAAGATATTTTTGCCTTATTCAGAATCAAACCACCCATAAATAAGGCAGGGATACCTCAAAACATTCTCTCATTTGTCTTGCTGCACTCCCTCCAACACATTATAACAACTTTATCAAGGTAATTTGTAATTAATCAGATACAACTTAGCTCATTGATTGCATGTTTGTCTCCTTGATGGGTCTTTATTTTTTTTTAATTGTGGTAAAGTATACATAATAGAAAATTTACAATTTTAACCATTTTCAAGGGTATAGTTCTGTGGCATGAAGTACATTAGTACTGTTCTGCATTCATCACCCCCATCCATCTCCAGAACTTTTTCATCTTCCCAAACAGAAATTCTGTCTACATTAAATACCAACTGTCCATTTGCCCTTTCCCTGGCCCTTGCGAATTAAGGACACTTGGGTCACCCTAAGAAGGAATTCCTTAAGTGTGTAGCAGTCTGACCTGGGGTTGTATGTAACCAGAGTCCTAGAGCTCCCCTTCACAGATCCCAATTCCATGGTCTGGAGGGAGGTCTGGGGGCCTGAGCTACTGTGGTTGTGATATAGGAAGTCCACAGATTATAGAACTGGAGGTTCTTTCAAACCTGGTGCACTAACTGTCCCCGGCTCCCAAAGCCCACCTCTGCCTTAAACTCCTCCCTGGCTAACAGATTCAGAAGATGTGTGATTCCTCTTCCTTTTCTCCAGACACTCCCTAGCTTCTTTCTGGACATATGAGGAACACCAATTTCTGGGCTTTTGAAATATTTATCCTCTACTCTCTGCTTCCTTTACAATCACTCTGCTGCAAGGCTGCTTTTCTGACAGCCCCTTGAGGGCTGTAAGAGGGATAGTGTAAAATGATTTATATATTTCTATTGACTAAAAATTGGGACAATTCCAGGGAAATCTGAGCTCTTTGTGTGTGTGTGTGTGTGTGTGTGTATAGATGTTCATGTTTATGTTTCTCCTATGTTAAATGAATGTTTCTCAAGGTGTGGTCCCTAAGCCAGCAGCATCAGTATCATCTGGAAACTTGTTAGAAATGGAAATTTGGGGGCCTCATTCCTGACTTACTGAAACTCTGGGATGAGCCCCAGAAACCTGTGACTTAGCAAGTCTTCCAAATGATTCTGATGTGCAGCAAGATGTGAGAATCGCTACTTTAAATACATTGCCTAATTCAACTTTCACAAAAGTGCTGAGAGGATCCCCATAAAGAGAAGACAAGGGAACTTAGAGATATTCAAAATTCAAGATAAGGGGGTGGCCCCCCCCAAATCCCATTGTCATCTGATTTAGGGGCTCTGAAGATCCTGACAGATGGCACTCTTGTTCACTCCCTTGCTTTTCTAGCAGCTAGTTGCTGCCTGTAGAGAAAATTTCCTCAGGCCCTCGCAAATGTAGACAGGGAGGGAAGGACAAAGAGACCAGAAGTGCATGCAGATGGGAATAAGGGGCTTGGTGTCAGGAGGCCATTTATGAAAAAAGCAGCCAGGAGGTGTCTTTCCACACTGTTTCCCTTTGTCCCATGTGCAGCCAGCTTGCCCACCCTGGAGGGGAACCCTGACTTCCTCTGGAATCAGCAGCTGGCTGTCCTCTGAGGGAGGTGGCAGTTGAGGGTCTGTTGGGGAAGTGTCATTACTCAGGGTGGGCGAGCTCTGAGCATGGTGAGCTAAAAGGGAGCACAGAAGGCCAGCTGTTGGCTCTGGAACTGTGCAGAGATTGGCGCCGGGGACATTTGGTCTCGGCTGCTGCATCCTGTGACCCCAGGAGCTGCAGCGCTTGCTGTTCACAAGCCAGCTGTTTCTGGCAACTCTGAACAAGCATAAAATTCCTCACTGTTTTTTTCTAGCCCTTAAAGTTTGTTCTGATTAGTGTGAAGTTTGTTAATGGAAAATCTACTTGTCTTTCTGATTCTCAGTCTGGTGCAGTCAGAGGCTCCTGGGCATTGGATTATTAGCTTACATTTCTCCCCTGGTCCAGCCTGAGATTCAGATGAGCGGTGGTGAATTCACTCAACCCATATTGGGGAGCTCTTGCTCTGGGCCAGGCAAGGTTCAGGTGGTGGGATACAGCATTGAGCAAACAGCACTTTCCCTCAGGGAGCTTGCCTTCTAGGGGAAGCAGTCAGAGACTTTTTGTTTCTTTGTAATAATGGTATGAAGAAGGTGAAACAAAGTGATATGGTGTCAGGTATCAATGGGTGCATAATTGATGCACCATCCTAAAATTCAGTGGTTTAAAACACCACACTTGGCACTATCGTGGCTCAGTTGGTTAAGCATCTGCCTTTCAGCTCAGGTCATGATCCCGGGGTCCACATCAGGCTCCCTGCTCAGGAACCTGTCTTTCCTTCTGCTCCTTCCCCTGCTTGTGTTTTCTCTCTCTCTCTCAAATAGGTAAATAAAACCTTTAAAAAGATAAAACACTACATTTATTAAATTCGCTTACAATTCTACAATTGGGGCTGGACTCAGCAGGATGGGTTCTTTGCAACTTTTGCTGATGGTCACCTGTGTGGCTGCATTGGGCTGGTGAGTTTACAGGGTCCCGGATCAGCCAGGTCAGCTGGGCCTCCCTCTCTCTCTTTTCTCATAGTCTTGGGGCCTCTCACTCTCCATGTGGCTCCTGCACTTACTCTCTCCAGGAGGGAAGCTGCACTTTCTAACTCAAGGCCCTAGGCTTGTGGAAGCCTAGGGTCCTGGAAGTGGAAACTTCCAGGACTTCCTAAGGCACAGGATCCCCTCTGCATATTCTGTGGTTAAAACAGGTCTCGGGAGCAGCCTAGAACCAAGGGGGTAAGACTCTGGGGAAGCATGAAGACCTAGAGGTGACAGATCGGGGTCACCACTTAAGGACCATCCCAAATATGCTGGACGAGGCTAGACTGACGAGGTGTGAGGTGGGCTAGTCAGGGGAGGCCTCTCAGAAGAAGTAACATCTGAGCTGAGGCCTGCCCGACAGTGCGGACCAACCAGGTGAAGACTGGGGGTGGACATTCTCTTTGGGACAGTCTGGGCCTTCTCTACCCAATGTCCTCCTCCCCTCTGCTTCCCAGGCAGGAGTTGGATGCAGACCCTCTATTGGATAGGGGTGAGAGAAACAGGGAACTGGAGGGAGGAACACTAGGTGCTCCAGGGAGCCAGTCAGCAGGGAGGGACCAGGTGAGTGGCTTAGGGACATTTTCCCAGATTGCCTCAGAGGCATCTCTGGAGGACAGATGCTGAGTCTCTGGCCCTTTGCACAGAACGAATGGACCATGGGGCTTCAACTCTAAAGAGGCTCTTTGTATGTTCTTGGTGGCACCACTATTGTGTCAGTAGCAATTAGTTTGCTTTTTGGGAGGGGAGACCTATATGGAAGTTTCAGGAGTTGTCAAATGTCAAGTGTTGTGCTGAGTATCTGGAAATAGCTCCTAGGACTTTTTTTTTTTTTTTTTTTTTTTTGTAGCAATACAGATAGAATCAAGACGGATTGAACCAGTCCTTTCTCAGAATGTGGTGCAAGGACCAACTGCCCCAGACTCACTGGTGAGCTTGCTAAAATGCAGATGCTCAGTCCCAGTCCCAGATGGGCTGATAGAAATCTATGAAAGACAGGCCCCAGGAATGGACATTTCATAGCTGTTCCCCAATGATTCATACATTTATACAAGCTCAAGAAGCACTGCCTTAAATTTTCTGTGAGTTAAAATTGAATTGCTTGGAAATGAAGTGTAGAATCATTCTCTGAGGTCCAGCTCAAATGTCACCTTCTCCAAGAAGCCTTCCAGATTCCTTTGGAATGAACCTATTCACATGTGACCTGGAGTACTTAGAATACATCACTAAGGTGACCTGGGTGGGGTGCCTGGGTGGTTGGGTGTCTGCCTTCGGCTCAGGTCATAATCCCAGGGTCCTAGGATAGAGCCCCATATTGGGCTCCCTGCTCAGCGGTGCATCTGCATCTCTCTCTCCCTCTGTCCCTCCCCCTGCTCGTGCTCTCTCGGTCTCTGTCTCTCTGTCATATAAATAAATAAATAAATAAATAAATAAATAAATAAAATCTTAAAAAAAAAAAAGATGATCTGCTTACACATCCTCTGCTCTAGGCAAACTGAGAGCTCCTGATGATAGGAACAAGTTTTATTTGGGTTTCTGTCCTTAGTACTTGGCACAGTGCCTGGCACACTGTAGGTAGAGTAAATGTTTGTGGTGAATGAATAAATGAAAGGAGGGAACCCTAAGTAATACCTGATTCAATCCTCTCCTTTTACCAAGTACCTACAGGGTGAAGCAACTGGCTCTAAGCCACGAGGCTGATAGTGCAGAGGTAGGACTAGTGCCTAAGCTTCCAGAATTCTCATCCAGTTCTCACCACACCCTTCCCCCACTGCCACCTGCTCCCTGAGGCCAACTTCTTCCTTCAGGTGACAGGCATATCAGTTCCACTCAGAAATGAATCCTGACAGCTTCCCCGCCTCTCTCCCAATCCTGCTGTACATATGATCCAGACTCTTCTTTGCTACTCCCACTCAGGCCCAACCTGGGGCAGGGGCAGAACTTTTGCTAGAAGAGCTCTGAGAGCATCCTTGGGCCCCACCTCCCAAACTTCCCCAGGACACAGATTTACTTTGTAGCCCCCCAAGTTCCTTCAGTTCACAGCCTGCACACTCCTTTAGTGTGTGGCCATCTGGGCCTCCTCCAGATGAATGCAAACCACTGCTTTCACTTCATCCCTACTTCCTTATGGGCAGCAAAGGGCTCAGGGTGGGATTTGCATATTGCTAATTACTGTTGATTCCACCGCTAGAGAAAATCATTGATCCATTTATAACTTACAGTAATTTGGAAAGCAATTACCTTCTGGCATCTCCTTTCTTGCTAAAAATGTGTCATTATTTTTTTTTTCTATGCTTTTTGAAAGAAAAATGATCTGGGCATTATCCATGAAGGACCAGCCTCTCTGTGTGCCTGAAAGAGGTACATCCATAAAATCGTGGAGGGCTAGAACTGCAACCAAAGAATCTAAATCTTATCCAGCGCCCGTGCACAGTAGGTGTGCAATCAGGCTTTGGCTGAATTGGAAACATCTTTGTGTGGCGTGTGTAATTAATACAGATGTCAGGCGTCTGCTGAATCTAGGACTTTTCTCCTCTTATGTGTGTTGTGGTGATGGTGGGTACAGCCTCTGGAAGCAAACTCTCCAAGTTGGAATCCGGAATCTCCCCTTTACTATCTTTGAGACTTTAGACAGACATGCCTTTTTGTACCTGGTGTTTCTCATGTGTGAACTGGAAAGGCTAGCAGTGCTTCCTTCCCCAGATTTGATACAAAGATCAAATGACACGATGATTGGTAGAGTGTGCCTCGAAATGGTAAATATTGAATTAATGTTAACGATTACCTTTCTTTGGTTCTAGGAGTTGTTGGTTATGATTCATCAACTTCTTCCAAACTCCTGTTAATGGTGATATTTTGACCTTCTCCTATAAATCATGGCATCTAGACTGGTAAATCCTTTCCAGAAGGTTTTCAATTGATTTTGCCAAAATCTATCAGGGGAATGACTATAAATGGCAGCTATAGTCTTACAAGATATTTCTTAAATAATAAAACTTGAAAGTCCAAATGACTCCTTGATCCACGGGCTGCAGAATGGATGCTGGGTTAGCAGGCATGAAAACAACATTAATTTTGTTGTATATCTCAGTCAGAGCTCTTGGGTGATCAGGTGCATTGTCAGTAAGCAGTAACACTTTGAAATAAATCTTTTCTGAGCAGTAGTTCTCAACAGTAGACTTAAAATATTTAGTAAACCATGTTGTAAGCAGATGTTCTGTAATCCAGGCTTTGTTGTTCCATTTATAGCATATAATATATAGTATAATATATAATATATAGTATAATCCTTAAGGACCGTAGGATTTTCAGAATGGTCAAAGACCATTGGCTTCAAATTATTTTAAAGTTGCATCTTTAGGGGGAGGAGCAAGATGGCGGAAGAGCAGGGTCTCCAAATCACCTGTCTCCACCAAACTACCTAGAAAACCTTCAAATTATCCTGAAAATCTATGAATTCGGCCTGAGATTTAAAGAGAGACCAGCTGGAATGCAACAGTGAGGAGAGTTCGCGCTTCTATCAAGGTAGGAAGACGGGGAAAAAGAAATAAAGGAACAAAGGCCTCCGAGGGGGAGGGGCCCCGCGAGGAGCCGGGCTGAGGCCGGGGCGAGCGTCCCCAGGACAGGAGAGCCCCGTCCCGGAGGAGCAGGAGCTGCACCGACCTTCCCGGGGGAAAGGGGCTCGCAGGGAGCTGGAGCAGGTCCCAGGAGGGCGGGGATGCCCTCGGGTTCCCTGGGACAGTAACAGACACCTGCGCGCCCAGGAGAGTGCGCCGAGCTCCCTAAGGGCTGCAGCGCGCACGGCGGGACCCGGCGGGACCCGGAGCAGCTGAAGGGGCTCGGGCGGCGGCTCCGCGGAGGGGGCTGCGCGGCCCCGGGAGCAGCTCGGGGGGCTCGGGCAGAGGAAGAGGCTCCGTGCGGAAGGGGCTGCGCGGTTCCAGGAGCAGCTCGGAGGGGCTTGGGCGGCGGCTCCGCGGAGGGGGCTGCGCGGCCCGGGAGCGCGAATCCACCAGCGCAGGCTCCGGAGCACAGGGCGCCGGGACACAGCCCAGGATCCCGCCTCCCCCGGGACAGGCAGAGGCCGGGAGGGCCCAGGACAGCAAGGACGCTCCTGCCCCAGCTGAGCAGATCAGCGGCCCCGCCCCGGAGCCTCCAGGCCCTGCAGACGGAGAGCTCAGGAGTTCCTGCCGGAGCTGAATCCAGGTTTCCAGAGCTGCCCCGCCACTGGGGCTGTTCCTCCTGCGGCCTCACGGGGTAAACAACCCCCACCGAGCCCTGCACCAGGCAGGGGCACAGCAGCTCCCCCAACTGCTAACACCTGAAAATCACAACAGGCCCCTCCCCCAGAACACCAGCTAGACTGACAACTTCCAGGAGAAGCCAAGGGACTTAAAGTACACAGAATCAGAAGATACTCCCCGGTGGTTCTTTTGTTTGTTTGTTTTTGTTTTTGTTTTGTTTTGCTTTTTGATTTGTTTCCTTCCCCCACCCCCTTTTTTTCTCCTTTCTTTTTCTTTCTCTTTTTCTTCTTTTTTTTTTTTTTTTCGTTTTTTTTTTCCTTTTTCTTCCCTTTTTTTTTCTCTTTCTCTTTTCTTTCCTTCTTTCTCTCCTCTCTTTTTCTCTTTTTCCCAATACAACTTGCTTTTGGCCACTCTGCACTGAGCAAAATGACTAGAAGGAAAACCTCACCTCAAAAGAAAGAATCAGAAACAGTCCTCTCTCCCACAGAGTTACAAAATCTGGATTACAATTCAATGTCAGAAAGCCAATTCAGAAGCACTATTATACAGCTACTGGTGGCTCTAGAAAAAAGTATAAAGGACTCAAGAGACTTCATGACTGCAGAATTTAGAGCTAATCAGGCAGAAATTAAAAACCAATTGAATGAGATGCAATCCAAACTAGAAGTCCTAACGACGAGGGTTAACGAGGTGGAAGAACGAGTGAGTGACCTAGAAGACAAGTTGACAGCAAAGAGGGAAACTGAGGAAAAAAGAGACAAACAATTAAAAGACCATGAAGATAGATTAAGGGAAATAAACGACAGCCTGAGGAAGAAAAACCTACGTTTAATTGGGGTTCCCGAGGGCGCCGAAAGGGACAGAGGGCCAGAATATGTATTTGAACAAATTCTAGCTGAAAACTTTCCTAATCTGGGAAGGGAAACAGGCATTCAGATCCAGGAAATAGAGAGATCCCCCCCTAAAATCAATAAAAACCGTTCAACACCTCGACATTTAATTGTGAAGCTTGCAAATTCCAAAGATAAAGAGAAGATCCTTAAAGCAGCAAGAGACAAGAAATCCCTGACTTTTATGGGGAGGAGTATTAGGGTAACAGCAGACCTCTCCACAGAGACCTGGCAGGCCAGAAAGGGCTGGCAGGATATATTCAGGGTCCTAAATGAAAAGAACATGCAACCAAGAATACTTTATCCAGCAAGGCTCTCATTCAAAATGGAAGGAGAGATAAAGAGCTTCCAAGACAGGCAGCAACTAAAAGAATATGTGACCTCCAAACCAGCTCTGCAAGAAATTTTAAGGGGGCCTCTTAAAATTCCCCTTTAAGAAGAAGTTCAGTGGAACAGTCCACAAAAACAAAGACTGAATAGATATCATGATGACACTAAACTCATATCTCTCAATAGTAACTCTGAATGTGAACGGGCTTAATGACCCCATCAAAAGGCGCAGGGTTTCAGACTGGATAAAAAAGCAGGACCCATCTATTTGCTGTCTACAAGAGACTCATTTTAGACAGAAGGACACCTACAGCCTGAAAATAAAAGGTTGGAGAACCATTTACCATTCGAATGGTCCTCAAAAGAAAGCAGGGGTAGCCATCCTTATATCAGATAAACTAAAATTTACCCCAAAGACTGTAGTGAGAGATGAAGAGGGACACTATATCATACTCAAAGGATCTATTCAACAAGAGGACTTAACAATCCTCAATATATATGCTCCAAATGTGGGAGCTGCCAAATATATAAATCAATTATTAACCAAAGTGAAGAAATACTTAGATAATAATACACTTATACTTGGTGACTTCAATCTAGCTCTTTCTATACTCGATAGGTCTTCTAAGCAAAACATCTCCAAAGAAACGAGAGCTTTAAATGATACACTGGACCAGATGGATTTCACAGATATCTACAGAACTTTACATCCAAACTCAACTGAATACACATTCTTCTCAAGCGCACATGGAACTTTCTCCAGAATAGACCACATATTGGGTCACAAATCGGGTCTGAACCGATACCAAAAGATTGGGATTGTCCCCTGCATATTCTCGGACCATAATGCCTTGAAATTAGAACTAAATCACAACAAGAAGTTTGGAAGGACCTCAAACACATGGAGGTTAAGGACCATCCTGCTAAAAGATAAAAGGGTCAACCAGGAAATTAAGGAAGAATTAAAAAGATTCATGGAAACTAATGAGAATGAAGATACAACCGTTCAAAATCTTTGGGATGCAGCAAAAGCAGTCCTAAGGGGGAAATACATCGCAATACAAGCATCCATTCAAAAACTGGAAAGAACTCAAATACAAAAGCTAACCTTACACATAAAGGAGCTAGAGAAAAAACAGCAAATAGATCCTACACCCAAGAGAAGAAGGGAGCTAATAAAGATTCGAGCAGAACTCAACGAAATCGAGACCAGAAGAACTGTGGAACAGATCAACAGAACCAGGAGTTGGTTCTTTGAAAGAATTAATAAGATAGATAAACCATTAGCCAGCCTTATTAAAAAGAAGAGAGAGAAGACTCAAATTAATAAAATCATGAATGAGAAAGGAGAGATCACTACCAACACCAAGGAAATACAAACGATTTTAAAAACCTATTATGAACAGCTATACGCCAATAAATTAGGCAATCTAGAAGAAATGGACGCATTCCTGGAAAGCCACAAACTACCAAAACTGGAACAGGAAGAAATAGAAAACCTGAACAGGCCAATAACCAGGGAGGAAATTGAAGCAGTCATCAAAAACCTCCCAAGACACAAGAGTCCAGGGCCAGATGGCTTCCCAGGAGAATTTTATCAAACATTTAAAGAAGAAATCATACCTATTCTCCTAAAGCTGTTTGGAAAGATAGAAAGAGATGGAGTACTTCCAAATTCGTTCTATGAAGCCAGCATCACCTTAATTCCAAAGCCAGACAAAGACCCCGCCAAAAAGGAGAATTACAGACCAATATCCCTGATGAACATGGATGCAAAAATTCTCAACAAGATACTGGCCAATAGGATCCAACAGTACATTAAGAAAATTATTCACCATGACCAAGTAGGATTTATCCCTGGGACACAAGGCTGGTTCAACACCCGTAAAACAATCAATGTGATTCATCATATCAGCAAGAGAAAAACCAAGAACCATATGATCCTCTCATTGGATGCAGAGAAAGCATTCGACAAAATACAGCATCCATTCCTGATCAAAACTCTTCAGAGTGTAGGGATAGAGGGAACATTCCTCGACATCTTAAAAGCCATCTATGAAAAGCCCACAGCAAATATCATTCTCAATGGGGAAGCACTGGGAGCCTTTCCCCTAAGATCAGGAACAAGACAGGGATGTCCACTCTCACCACTGCTATTCAACATAGTACTGGAAGTCCTAGCCTCAGCAATCAGACAACAAAAAGACATTAAAGGCATTCAAATTGGCAAAGAAGAAGTCAAACTCTCCCTCTTCGCCGATGACATGATACTCTACATAGAAAACCCAAAAGTCTCCACCCCAAGATTGCTAGAACTCATACAGCAATTCGGTAGCGTGGCAGGATACAAAATCAATGCCCAGAAGTCAGTGGCATTTCTATACACTAACAATGAGACTGAAGAAAGAGAAATTAAGGAGTCAATCCCATTTACAATTGCACCCAAAAGCATAAGATACCTAGGAATAAACCTCACCAAAGATGTAAAGGATCTATACCCTCAAAACTATAGAACACTTCTGAAAGAAATTGAGGAAGACACAAAGAGATGGAAAAATATTCCATGCTCATGGATTGGCAGAATTAATATTGTGAAAATGTCAATGTTACCCAGGGCAATATACACGTTTAATGCAATCCCTATCAAAATACCATGGACTTTCTTCAGAGAGTTAGAACAAATTATTTTAAGATTTGTGTGGAATCAGAAAAGACCCCGAATAGCCAGGGGAATTTTAAAAAAGAAAACCATAGCTGGGGGCATCACAATGCCAGATTTCAGGTTGTACTACAAAGCTGTGGTCATCAAGACAGTGTGGTACTGGCACAAAAACAGACACATAGATCAGTGGAACAGAACAGAGAATCCAGAAGTGGACCCTGAACTTTATGGGCAACTAATATTCGATAAAGGAGGAAAGACTATCCATTGGAAGAAAGACAGTCTCTTCAATAAATGGTGCTGGGAAAATTGGACATCCACATGCAGAAGAATGAAACTAGACCACTCTCTTTCACCATACACAAAGATAAACTCAAAATGGATGAAAGATCTAAATGTGAGACAAGATTCCATCAAAATCCTAGAGAAGAACACAGGCAACACCCTTTTTGAACTCGGCCATAGTAACTTCTTGCAAGATACATCCACGAAGGCAAAAGAAACAAAAGCAAAAATGAACTATTGGGACTTCATCAAGATAAGAAGCTTTTGCACAGCAAAGGATACAGTCAACAAAACTCAAAGACAACCTACAGAATGGGAGAAGATATTTGCAAATGACATATCAGATAAAGGGCTAGTTTCCAAGATCTATAAAGAACTTCTTAAACTCAACACCAAAGAAACAAACAATCCAATCATGAAATGGGCAAAAGAGATGAACAGAAATCTCACAGAAGAAGACATAGACATGGCCAACATGCACATGAGAAAATGCTCTGCATCACTTGCCATCAGGGAAATACAAATCAAAACCACAATGAGATACCACCTCACACCAGTGAGAATGGGAAAAATTAACAAGGCAGGAAACAACAAATGTTGGAGAGGATGTGGAGAAAAGGGAACCCTCTTACACTGTTGGTGGGAATGTGAACTGGTGCAGCCACTCTGGAAAACTGTGTGGAGGTTCCTCAAACAGTTAAAAATATACCTGCCCTACGACCCAGCAATTGCACTGTTGGGGATTTACCCCAAAGATACAAATGCAATGAAACGCCGGGACACCTGCACCCCGATGTTTCTAACAGCAATGGCCACGATAGCCAAACTGTGGAAGGAGCCTCGGTGTCCAACGAAAGATGAATGGATAAAGAAGATGTGGTTTATGTATACAATGGAATATTACTCAGCTATTAGAAATGACAAATACCCACCATTTGCTTCAACGTGGATGGAACTGGAGGGTATTATGCTGAGTGAAGTAAGTCAGTCGGAGAAGGACAAACATTATATGTTCTCATTCATTTGGGGAATATAAATAATAGTGAAAGGGAAAATAAGGGAAGGGAGAAGAAATGTGTGGGAAATATCAGAAAGGGAGACAGAACATAAAGACTGCTAACTCTGGGAAACGAACTAGGGGTGGTAGAAGGGGAGGAGGGCGGGGGGTGGGAGTGAATGGGTGACGGGCACTGGGTGTTATTCTGTATGTTAGTAAATTGAACACCAATAAAAAAATAAAAAAAAAAAAATAAAGTTGCATCTTTAAAATAGTTGCATCAGTCCTTAACAAGAGAGTCAGCCTGTCCTTTGGAGCTTTGAAACCAGGCACTGACTTCTCCTCTCTAGCTATGAAAGTCCTAGGTGGCATCTTCTCTAGTAGAAGGCTGTTTCGTCTATATTGAAAATCTGTTGATGAGTGTAGCCACCTTCGGGAATGATCTTAGCTAGATCTGGATGACTTGCTGCAGCTCCTACAGCAGCACTTTCTGCTTCACTTCACATGTTTATGTTGTGGCCACAGCTTCTTTCCTCAGCCCTCATGAATCACCCTCTGCTAGCTCCAAGCTTTTCTACTACAGCTTTCTCACCTCTCAGCCTTCATAGAACTAAAGAGAGTCAGGGCCTTATGCTGGCCAAGGCTTTGGTTTAAGGGAATATTGTGGTTGTTTTGATCATCTATCCAGACCACTCAAACTTCCTCCATATCAGTAATAAGACTGTTTCACTTTCTTATCGTTCGTGTGTTCACTGGAGTAGCACTTTTAATTTCCTTCAAGACTTCTTCCTTTGTGTTCACAACTCTGCCAACTGTTTGGTCCAAAAACACTCGCTGACAGCCTGTGTCAGGAAAAAGGGAGGTCTGAGGAGAGGGAGAGATATGGGAATGGCTGGAGTCTGAGTGCATGCTTCATCAATTAAATTCTTTATATCATATGGACGTGGTTCATGGTGCCTCAAACAATTACAACCATAACATCAAAGATCACTGATCACAGATCACCCTAAACAATATAATAATAATGAAAAGTTTGAAATATTTCAAAATGTGACACAGAGACATGAAGTGAGCAAATGGTTTTGGAAAACTGGTGCTGAAAGAAGCTCGATGCATGGTTGCCATGAACCTTCAACCTGTAAAAAATGCATCACTTGCAAAGTTCAGAAAAGTGAAATGTGATAAAATGAGTCACGCGTGTAGTATATACAGAGTCCTGTACTATCTGTGGTCTCAGCCACTGGGGATCTTGGGAGGTATCCTCTGTGGATAAGAGGGGGACTGCTGTAGGTTCTGAATGAACTGGAAATAGAGCTGTTTCTTGCTAGCTAGGAGCTGCAGCAAGAGAAGGTACAACGCAAAGAAACCAGGCTTAGCGCCGTGCTCAATTGTCTTTAATTTTCTTGTCAGGGCAGACAGTTTGAATATCCTGTCTCATTCGCCCACGGCCAGCGTCTCCTGGCCTGCTACACTTGTGCTGTAGTTAAATACGTTTTAGCTGGCTTGCTTTTGTTTCTTTTCTTAAGAGAACCAAGTAAAGAGTAAACATGCTGTTTCTTCTTTTTCCCATTTAAGTAAATATCTGTCTTTCATTTCTAAAAAGCTCCTCGCTTCTGGTAGGTTTACATCCTGACATTAATCCTATCAGCTCTCAATTCATATATCTTCAGAAGAGGCATTAGAAAATCATCTCTGTCTCTTCCACTCTGCCTGAACCCTCAGCTGATACAACTAAAAGCCATTTCTGCATAAAAATACAATCATCCTTTGGTCACACACATAGCTAGGAGAATGTTTGGTTGTTAAAATGCAATTGGTTAATTTGTATTATGCAGTCTCATTTCTTTCTCTGTTGACAAAGGCAGTTTTATCTACCAACAGTGCTGCCCCAAATGCAGAAATGCTCTGTGTCTGCGCTGTCTAGGACGGCCGCTGCTAGCCACAGGTGAGCACTTGAAATATAGCTTGTGCAACCGAACGGCTGAATTTTAAACTTTATTTAATTTTAATTAAGTTAAGATCAACAGGAGCTATGTATGGCTACTGGTCACCATTGTGGACAATGCCATTGTTTGATCATCACTCCTGATTGGAAGGGAATGAGCCCCAAATGCTGCTCTGCAAAACTCCTGGACACCTGATAAGGGTTTATGTGTCCTCACTGGGGGTGGGATGAGAATGGGAGGTCATTGGCATTTCTCAGGGCCTCTCTGAAATGCTTCAGACCCCCTCTTCCACTAAAGGTACCCACTATTTTCTGCTCAGTGGTCTCTGAGCACATCTGGCCATTGATTGCCCAAACACCTTGGAGGTGAGTGGTAGGCTCAAATGGGAAGTTCTAGAACTGGTCAAATCCCTGGGATCACAGGATGTTTGAGCACGTTCCTTAGTCGCTCAGAGTTCTTCCTCTGGAGCACAGGCCATGATGATTTTCATGGAAAGTAATAGTCCACAGGGGCCTTGCCTTTGCCTTCTAGGCTTGACAGTCTTAAAACTTTTTTTTAAAAGATTTTATTTATTAACTTGACAGAGAGAGAGAGAGAGAGAGAGAGAGAGAGAGAGAGAGCTAGAGCAAACAAGCAGGAGGAACAGTAGGCAAAGGCAGAGGGAAAAGCAGGCTCCTCAGTGAGCAGGATGCCCAGTACAGGACTCCATCCCAGGATCCTGGGTTTATGACCTGAGCTGAAGGCAGATGCTTAACCAACTGAGCTACCCAGGCTTGATAGTCTCACCAGTCTTGAGCTGGTGTCATGAGATGGAGTCCAACCAGGAAAGTAGACATCACTGTGAATTTTCACAATGCTGGACATTTAATACAGTGTGATGGGGAAACATCAAGCCCAAAAGGATAATGAGGCAACTCAGAGCTTAGCAACAGCGGGAAGTAGACGTCCTCCTCTAGGCTAGAGAGTCAAAGGGAAGAGGTGCTGTGGGAACCGAGGAGTGGGGACAGGACTGTCATCTGGTGGAAGCTGGAACCACGGGGCAAGTGTTTCTGATGGGAGAAGGAGCCAGTTAGGAGAAGCATCTGTTGCCATAGACACTTTGTGGGAGACAGAAGGACGGGAGGAGAGACTTTGACTTCTTTCTTTTTCCCACCTGCCAGGCTCCTGCGAAGGTTCCCGTTGGGTCAACCCAGTCAGAAGCCAGCTGATAGAGGAACCTGGGAGTGGCTCCTCCAGGGCTCTGTTATAGAGAAGAGAGCAGGGGAGGGGTGAGGACTGGCCTGGATTGTCTGTGTGTATGTTTAAAATATGAGCCTGTTTCCAGAGCACAGTTACAGAGGGTAAGAACCACACATGTCTGTGTTTCCCCTGCTCCCTGCCCAGTCTTCTCTTCCCTACTGCCACCCACTCCAGTGCCTGGGTCAGAGCACACCTGGAGCGAGTGTCAGTGGTGTTGACGGGGTTGACCTCTTAGAAAGGATGCTGTGAAGTGGAGTGAACTATTCATTGTGGTGATGGTTTGAACTAAATTCTTTTCTCCGTATGAATTATAATTTTTAAAATTTTAATTAAAACAAATTTTTTTTGCCACAGTTTAAAAAGCACAACATGAATTTTAACCATTTTAAAGTTCGGGGGCATTAAGTACATTTGCATTGTTGTGCAACCGATCTCCAGAACTCTTTTCGTCTTGCAAAACCTATGCTCGCTGTTCCCAGCTCCTGGTCACCACCATGCTGCTCTGTGTCCATGAGTCTGACTGTTCTAGACGGCTCTGAATGGAATTATTTTTGAAGTGACTGCCATCCTGGAGATTATGTGATTCAACCTTAAAAATCTATGTAGTTGATTATTCTCATGATTTAAAAAAAAGAAGAGCATCTGGGTAGGATTGCTGTCTGGTCTATTTCCCTTCTGACATGGAAGGACAGATATTCAGGAAGGCCTGTGCTAGGGGCCTGGGTCATTGCCAAGATCCCAGCGCTGGAGAAGAGAGGATGGGATGGGGCTTTGAGAAACTTAGCTGGGAGCATTTGGAATGAAAAGTCAAAGGCAAGGCTGTCTCCCCAGACACTGGTTTCTCTGGTCCATGCCAGACCATGGCCTGGTCTCTGACTCAGGCAGGCCTGCCCCTCGGGGGCCCCATCATGTTTGAAGAGCCTAAGACCGAGATGGAAAGGGTGTCAGAGGTCTGCTTGTCCAGCCTTATCATTGCACAGGCAGGAAACTGAAGCTGACCTCGGTGGACTCAGCCACCTGACGGCAGAGCCAGGACCAAAACAAGCACAGAGCAGCAGAACGAAGACAGGCCATCTGCTGTGGAAGACAAGCTGCTATTATGGAAGCTCTGGGCAACCTCTCTCTGTTGGTCTGGGCAGACACTTTTAGATATCCTTGTTTATTTTGACCTATTTATTGAAATTTGCAATCATATGGACATGGAACCCATAGACCTTGTTGAGAAACATGCTGAAATAAATAACACAGGTTGGTAGGTAGTTGGTGCGAAAGTGGATGCTGTGGTACTGGCTTAAAGTAGATGCTCTGCCTAGGGTAAAATCTAACTCCATTGGTCACTAGCCCTATGACCTTGAGTAAGTCCCATAATCTCACTGAGCTCTACTTTCCTCATCTGTAAAATGGGGATTATAACAATCCTAATTACCTGCTGCTTAGGGTCATTCTGAGGATTAAATGAGATTTGCCCATTAAGAGTGCTTAATGCATTAAGTATTAAGTAGTATGATCATGCATTAAGAGTTATGAGTGACTTATTATTTGCACTGGGCAGCTAATTGTGAAGTTGCAATAATTTGCCTCATTTAATGTTTCACTGTAGGCTGGGTTCCTTGTGGAAAATATTTATTATGTTAAAATGCAAAATTGGGCCACTTACCCGCTCTTCCCACCTCCATAGCTTTCTGAGGTCCTGAGGTGTTTTAAACAATCATCAGGCATTTATTAAGCACCTACATGCATGGCTCTGTGTTGAGAATCTATCCATGAAGTAAGAGACAGAGAAGACTTGGTTCTTGCCTTAGAGGAGCTTGGACTTCTGGGGCACCAAATGGCAGTGAAACAGTGTCTGAACGTGTTTTGCCCTGGGAGAGGGGTAGGTGTTTGTGTTAGCACATCAGGGTGGGGTGGGGTTGAGGGCCCCACTTTAACTTTTAAAAAAATAATCTGATTTTAGAACAGTTTCAGATTTATAAAAAAATTGCAAAGATAGTAAGAGAGAGCTCCCATAGACCCCACACAGTTTTTCTATTGGTACATCTTACATTAGTATGGCATGTTTATCCTAAGCAATGAATCAGTATTTATACATTATTAATAACTAAAGCCCAGACTTTGTTCAGATCTCCTTATGTTTTTGCCTGATGTCCTTTTTCTGATCCAGGATCCCATTCAGGATACCTCATCACATTTAGTCATGGTGTCTCCTTAGCTCCTCTTGGTTGTGACAGTTTGTCAGACTTTTGTTGGTTTTGGGAACTTTTGACAGTTTCAAGGAGTACCATTCAAGTGTTTTCCGGAATACCCTTTGGGGAGAAACTAATGAAAGATGCCCTCTTTGATGGGCTGAGGTTGAAATATGAGTGGAAGAAAGAGACAGGTTTGCCTTCCCCACAGAGTAGTCAGAAGGTTGCCAAGGCCAGAGGAGGGAACTGATGAGGGGTGGGGGTGGGCTGAGGAATCCAGGAAATCTTACTGGGGGGTGGACTGTGGGTTGGGCTGAGTTAAGGCAGTGGAAGGAAGCTCTAAAGGGATCATGCCAGCATTTCCTCAAAGACAGAGCCTGTTTTCCTACGTGATCTTGATAACCACGTTCTTAGGCATGTGATGGCATTGGGCTGCCTCACACTAAACTTAGCAGAAGTGTTTGTGTTTCCAGGATGGGCAGGAGAGGAGGTCGCTGGCTGGGGCTTGATGCAGGCTGCACCAGGCCTGGCATGACCTGTGGGGGGCTCAGAGGGAGCTCAGGGGGACAAGATGTCCTGTGCCTGCCAAGCAGTCATATTAATTAGGCTGATAGCACTGGTAGAAATGTTTGGGACATGACACTGGTTTATTTTTGTATTATTTATTTATACAACACAAGCAAGTGAGAAAGCTAACCAACCTTTCTGTTGAGACTTAGAGTGGAGCTTGGCAGGAATAATTGAGCCTGTGGAGGAGGAAAGGAGGTAAAGATTCAAGGGTAAACTTGAAGGGACCAAGAGGCCAGGGAAATCTTCCCAGAATAAGGTCATTCTGTCCATGCAACCATATGTCCATGCATGCTTCCAGTCACCCAACCAGCCAGCCATCATTCCAGCCATCCACCCATCCTCCAGCCATTCCTTATCCATCCATCCAGCCAGCTATATCATTCCATCTATCCATCCATCCATCCATCCATCCATCCATCCATCCATCCATCCATCATCCCCTGTATGTGTAGGCAATGGCAGGCCACATCCTCAGTGCACATTGAGCCAATCCTCACCTGGTCAATGCAGTAGACTGACTTTTCTGACCCACAAGCACCTTCCACCTCCATGGTCAGCTGGCTAAACACCTACTGTTTGAGTTCCCACCCTGTGCTGGTCCTGTACCAGATCCCAGAGGAGGTCAACAATACGCATAAAGGCAGCTCTGCCCTCCAGACACTGTCCTTATTATTAAGGAGACAGCGCATCTGCTCTGAAAACAATATGAAAATATTTGATGGCATAATAAAGGTTTGTACACAGTAAGCAGTACTAGCAGATCATAGAGGTAGAGGGGCAGACAGCTCAGGTTTCAATGCAGAAGTGAGCTTTAAAAGACTCACCAGGGGGGATCCCTGGGTGGTGCAGCAGTTTGGCGCCTGCCTTTGGCCCAGGGCATGATCCTGGAGACCCGGGATCGAATCCCACATCGGGCTCCCAGTGCATGGAGCCTGCTTCTCCCTCTGCCCGTGTCTCTGCCTCTCTCTCCTTCTCTCCCTGTGACTATCATAAATTAAAAAATAAAAAATAAAAAAAAAATAAAAGACTCACCAGGTGGAAAAAGTGAGATAAAAGAAAGAAGAGATGTTAATTGAGTATCTGCTGTGGCCATTTAATATCCCCATTTTACAAATGATGAAATGGAGGCACACCTGAGAGGTGAGACAATTTGCCTTGTGACACAGGGGGCTGGTTCTAAGCCCAGATACTCAGATGGCAGGGCTCCTGTTTTGTCCACTCTGGCCCTGGGTGGTGGGAGGGCCTTGCCATTCCCCCTGGCGATTCCTCTGCTTTCCGTGCAAACTGAAGGGCCCTATAGCCATGTACCAGGCGTGGGCTAAGTTACCATTTCCGAATTGTTTTTGATCCAATCCATCTCTAATATCCATTTCCTGATACTCACCCTTTACACTTGATCTTAGCCAAAAGGCTGAGAAACGATGATACCCACCCTTTAGCAGCAAAGAGGAAACGGGGTGGGGTGGGAATATTGGGGATATCATTATTTCTATTGTTATCTGAGAAAAAGCGAGGTTATTTAAGTACAAGGTTGTCATCCTGACCACAGCTGAGTCCACTGTGATGTCCCTGAAAGCTCTTCTAGGATGTCTGCCATGACACAGGTGCCCTGGTTTCATAGGTAGGTAAACTGAGTCTTCCAAAGATTGTTTTACTGGCTGTTGGCCTGGACCCAGATTTTTTCTGCTTCTGGGCCCTCCTGGCCAATTGCCTGCCCACTGAGGTGTAAGTGGCCCTGCCAAGTAACACTTCCCTGGGCCAGGGAACTCCTCTGAGCTTTCTCTGGCCTCTATGGTAAGCCCAATCTGACCCCAGTAGGGAGAGAGTGTCTCTGCTACATATGTGACTTAAAATAATGGCAGTTGTCTTAGTGAGAAGCAACAAATAAATCACTAGGAAGGTTTTTTCACAGGTCAGCAGGTTTGGGACTCAGATACATTAATATGGAAAATTACTTTTCCTTCTGACTGGAGGGTGGGGGGTGGGTGAGGCATGAGGGCTCAGGCTTCCTGGTCTGAGGGGCAGGACAGGTAGGGGGCCAAGGCTCCGTGCCCGCAGCCACTCTTGGAGCCCTGAAGTCCGTATACGCTCAGCATGGAGACCCCGCTACTCCTTACGGCTCCCTGGAGGGGGACTCCTCTCACTGGCATCTCAGGGTGCCTGACTTCCCCTCCTCCCTCTGCCTTTGCTTGGGCCGACCCCTGTGCTGTGGCCAGTCTGTCCTGCCTGCTCGCCCCGGCCCAGGCATGCAGCCAGGACCACTTAGGGGGTCTCTTTCTGTGACCATCTACACCTCCTGCTCCATCCCTCACTGATGGACAGTCACAGGGTGCTGCTTAGCGGGTTACGTAGTGGCCCTGCCCTTCCACTGGTTTGCACTTCCTTGAGGAGAGGGAAGGTATCCTGGGGGCTGAGGGCATGGGCTCTGGGGATAGCACCCCTGCCTTGTGCTTCGATGAGAGTTCTTCCGGCCTGGAGGAGGGATGCTGTGGGCACCAAGTACAGGGATTCTGGATTGGGCAGCTCTGAGTTTAAATCTTTTTTTTTTTTTTTTTAAGATTTTATTTATTTATTCATGAGAGACACAGAGAGAGAGGCAGAGACACAGGCAGAGGGAGAAGCAGGCTCCATGCAGGGAGCCTGATGTGGGACTTGATCCTGGGACCCCAGGATCACACCCTGAGCCAAAAGCAGGTGCTTAACCACTGAGCCACCCCAGGATCTGCCTGAGTTTAATCTTGATTCTGCCACTTTCCCCTTTGGGAACTTGGAGGGAGCACTTAACCTCTCTTGGACTCCCTTTTCTTCTGCATAATGGGAATAACTTTAGTGATTATGGAATGAGGTGGTTGTGAGGAGCACTTGGTACTGCGCCCAGCCCTGGTATGAGGCTCAGGACGAAAGGCAGCCGGTCTCTGAGCCGCTGGGCTCCTGCTGTCTGCCCTGGTGGCACGTGCCGCTCGGACTGATTAGTACCACCGACTAATGCACCCCCCCCTCCCCCGCCCCAGCCAGGGAAGAGAATCCCACCTCGTGAACTGAACTGTGCTTGCTCCAGGGCTGTCTCGGGGGGAAGGGTCTCCGTGTGAGCTGGGGCTGCTGGGCCTCATGCTCACACAGCGGCTTTTTGCCCTCCAAATTCTCCTTTCTGGTTTCTGCACAGTGGAAGGCTTGGATTTTTCACTTTATACTTTACAAAGTTCACAGGCATGTCATCAAGACCACAGGGAACGGAGTAGGTGATAAGAAATTGCAAAAGGTTTGGGGTCCAAGACCCATGGCATTTTCTACCCCGGCCATAGAACTTTTCTTAGTGGGCTCGTGTTTGGAAACTGTGGAGAGGTTGAAGGTCAGGCCCCAACTATCCCAGTGTCAAAGCCGGGGTTGGCCACACGGAGCTGAATGAGATGGGGCGGGGTGTCACGTGTGAGAGCGTGTGCCCCAAGGATGGCCGTGGGACTGTGACAGGATTGGGCCTAGCAAGCACTCCCTGGGCAGGCAGTAAGGAACGCATCCCTTGTTGTTAACAAATGCAATCTGGTGGCTCCCCACGCTGGGACCCCCTCGGTTACCTCCCACTGAGCCCTCCTCTGACCCCCACAGATCTCCTCGAGATGAGCCTCCCATCCGTGACCCATCCGGTCATTCAGAGGGAAGGGCTGGGGTGTGGAAGAGGTGAAGGAAGACAGGTGCGAAATCGTTCTGTTAGAATGCCACCAGCTTCGTCGGCCCTCTGGTAGCCCAAGTAACACCACTGGTTGAAGAAATGTATTAGCTTTTGGGCTTTCTGAAAGGAAGGAGACTCAACAGGTTGCGGTCATAGGATGACAGTGCCCAATCGCTGAGCATTGCACGGGCATCCCGCTTCCGAGTGACTCCATGCCTGTCCCCACAGCTCCATGTGGTCAGCGCTGTTGTCAGTCCTCAGGACCTGAAGCACAGAGAGACAAATTAATCACCTTTCCAAGTGAGCCAGCCGTAGAGTCAGGATTTGAACCCAGGCAGCCTGAGCCTTTATAAGGGCATTCCACTGCTTTGCTTTCAGGATGCTTACTGGTCCCTCATTTTTAAGGAAGGGAAATCATAGTTCAGAGAGGCAAAGACACCTTCCCAAGGACACAGAACTGCATCAGGACCCTGGTTGCCTGTGTCTAGCGTGGCCTGGTTCTGCTTCAGAATCAGAATAATCCCTGGAGCACACATGAGTCCCTGGGGAGATGGAGCAGGGTCGAAGGGGCCCTCACTGGCCTGTGCTCAGTAGGGCCTGCAGGGAGGTGCCAACCCCGGCAGCCAAGGCTGCTGTGGCTGGTGGAGCCGGAGGGGCAGAAATGTGGGCTCAGCCTGGGCGTCCTGCCAGAGCCACCGACACCCAGTTGCATTTTGTCATCTGCTCCTCTCACCTGATTTAATACCACCTTAAATAATAATGGGGCAGGGGGAAGGGGGGCATGAGGAGGAAGCAGCCCAGCCAAGAGCCTATGTAACAATCTCATCAAGCCTGGCGGTTTCCCTTTGCTGTTTGAGAAGCAATTTCTCCTCTGATGTAAACATTTTTTTTTTTTTTTTTTTTTTTATGATGATTCTGGGCTGAGCGGCACCAGGGGCTGCTGCTCTATGCTTCCCTCCAGCTCCCTCTGGTCCTCAAATGCAGGCAGAATGGGGCCTGTAACCATGGCAATTCTCTAATGTTCTCTTTCCATAAACCATAAACATAGGGGGAGTCTCCATTACAGCTTCTTCAAGGAGAAAACAAAGCTTTCCCTGACTGGGGCAGGGCAGGGTGGCAGGGCGAGGGGTGGAGAGGAGATGACGAGAGGCTTTACATTTTTTTTCTTGTCATAGAGATGAATTGACTTAAAATTAGCTCAGTCCAAACCATGGTTTCAGTAATTAAACAAGACACAGCCCGGACCAGCCACAAAACTTGTGCTCCTTAAATATTCGTTAAGGGCATGAAGGGAAGAAGGGAAGCGGGGGGCAAGGATTTGGGGAATAATGAGCAATGATGTTGGGCATATGTCTCACATTATGAAAGGGTAGAAAGTGCTGCCAACCTGTCTAACAGACTTGTTGAAAGAGCTAGATGATGATGTATGGATTGTCCTACCCGAAGGCTGGGGTGATGTGTCATCTTCCCCGAATCCCTGGTGCTCAGCACATGGCCTCTGGGTGGTCAGCATTAGTAAGTGTTTGTTGAAGAAATGAAGGAAGGAATGAATCAATCAAGTTTTTACTTCTTGGAGGTAGTCCTCATTGTACTGAGGATGTAAATATAATGAAAGCTACGAATTCTTACTCCAAAATTATATTTATGAAAACATACATCTCATATGTCCTTTCAGATTACTTGCAGACTCACTCATGGCCATCCCTAGACTCCACCTGGAGAATTTCTGGTCACCTAACCTCCAGGTGCCCTTGAGCATTTATTAGGTTCGATCATCAGTGAGCGAAGGATCTACCAGGTTGGCTTGATTTCCCCAATGTAAGTGAGAACAGGTGGATCTGAAGAGGCAACTTTACTCTTAATATCTTTTTAAAAAAATATTTTATTTATTATTTATTCATGAGAGACACACAGAGAGAGGCAGATACACAGGCAGAAGGAGAAGCAGGCTCCATGCAGGGAGCCTGACGGGGAACTTGATCCCAGGACCCCACGATCACGCCCTGAGCCAAAGGCAGACACTCAACCACTGAGCCACCCAGGCAGTCCTTAATGTCTTTTTTTAAAAAATATTTTATTTATTTATTTGAGAGAGAGTGCACATGAGCAGGGGGAGGGGCAGAGAGAGAAGCAGACGCTGTTGAGCAGGGAGCCCAACGCAGGGTTTGATCCCAGGACCCCAAGATCATGACCTGAGCTGAAGGCAGATGCTTAACTGACTGAGCCACCCAGGTACCCGTACTCTTAATTTCTAAGTTCTGGGAAGATCTAAGGTTCACCTAGATGCTGTGGAGCCCAGGGGCCTCAAAGGAAATTCCACTCTAGACACCCGCATACAGGGAGAGAATTCCTTTTCCAGGAAAAGTCTCAGAGTGTGGACCTTGACAAGAAGTCTGTTGGCATTTCTCTTAACCTTGAGGCTGCCACATTCATCCTCATCTTGCTTAGCATGGTTGAGTGTCACCAACTGGTCCCATTGATTTCTATGTTTTTTCCTTTTTTAAAAAATTTAAATTCAATTTTCCAACATAGAGTATAACACCCAGTGCTGATCCCATCAAGTGCCCTCCTTAGTGCCTGTCACCAGTCACCTCTTCCCCGCACCCTCCTCCCCTACTGCAACCATTTGTTTGTTTCCCAGAGTTAGGAGTCTCTCATGGTTTGTTTTCTTCTCTAATTTTTTCTTTCTTTCTTTCTTTCTTTCTTTCTTTCTTTCTTTCTTTCTTTCTTTCTTTCTTTCTTTCTTTCTTTCTTTCTTTCTTCTTTCTTTCTTTCTTTCTTTTTCTTTCTTTCTTTCTTTCTTTCTTTCTTTCTTTCTTTCTTTCTTTCTTTCTTTCTTGATTCTTTTTTAATTTAAATTCAGTTGGTCCCATTGATTTCTCACCATTCTCACAAGCTACGCACCTAACTCTGTGCTGAGGTGAGAACTGCCCAATCTGAAGCCCGAGAACTGGGCCTTCTTCATCTTGGGGTCCTCAGGGCTTCACAGCTTGGGTCCTGGGGACCCAAGGATTGGACTGGGTGACCTCTCGAATCCTCTACAGCACTATCATGCTGGCAATCTAGCACCCTCTGTGTCTTTAGTACCCAGCATTATGAAAGCAGCTTACAATACAAAAGAATACATTAGACATCATCACTGATCTTGCATTTCTTGCCCTTGGCTTGAGAGCTAAGTGTTCTTTCCTTTTTTACCCATCAAAAGCATTCTTGTACCTAAAAAACGTTCCCTCCCCTGCGAAGTATTCCTTGACTTTCACAGGCAGAATGTGTTACTTCCTCCCCTGTTCCCCAGCTCTTTGCTTCACATTCAAATGTCACCTTTTTATGGACTCACTTGTTTCCTTTATTGTAAATTCCTGGAGGGTGGAGACTGGATCCGATTCAACTTGATATCTCATAGTGCTTTCATGTAGCAGAAACTCAGCAAATGGGAGACTTGGTGAATAGCAGGAAAGCAGATAGTTCCGTATTACCAGGGATGGGCTTAGCTCTCTCTAGATCCATGCCCTATGCCGTGTCACTTCGTTGTTCCTTTCACAAAGGTGGATTGCATGTCCCTGCCTTTTGACATTAGGTTTGGCTATTGGACGCACTTTGCCAGTGGGATGTGAGCAGACATGATGCAAGCAGAGGCTTGAGATGTGCTGGTGCAGTTGAGTTGTCCTCTTGTCCTTTGAGCATCACCTGTCTGGTGCCAGGCCCCACATTGAGAATGGGAAACTCATGGAGCAGAGCTGCCCAGCCAACCTGCAGACCTGTGAGTGAAAAATACATGTTGTTGTTGCCACTGGGATTTGGAGGATGTTTGTTATGCAGCAGCAGCTTTTTAATACAATTGCTAACCTAAAATATGGGCTGAGAAACATAGATGGCCTTGAGGTGTTGTTTTTAAGGGATGGTGTGGACTTTTTAGAAAAGAAATGGAACATCGAGGAGCAACTAGAAGAATCAGTTGATAATTCCTCCAGTGGAATACTGAAGGGAGGTGGAGGAGGGATAAGAGTTCCCCCAAACATCCTCCCATCTAAGCCCAGCCTGTGGCTGTTAAAACCTGAATGATGATAGCTTTTGTGGGTGGAAAAAAGAAATTGAGTTTCTTTGAAAAGTGGCAGCTTTTGCCCAAAGGTACAAAACATGTTGTTTACCAGTGATGACTTCTGTGCGTAACTCTGCAGCCTGAAGTAATGTCCACGAGTGCGCATGAGGGTGTGTGGATTTCAGACAATGTCCGACTTCGATGCCTTTTAGAAAATTGGACTTCTCCATCATTCTGTCACAGGGTTCCCTGGCCGGCTCATTGCACTACCAGCAGCATGCGGGATGGGACACCAGAGGTGAGGGAGCCTAATCTGGTTTCCACCCATGCCTGTGGCTTGAGAGTTTTCACACAATGAGCTATCTTCAAAATCTGGAGGTGCCGGGTCATAGCTTCGGCCAAACTTCTAATCCACAGCAGGTCTCTGAGGAACTGGAGTCCAGTGCTGGAGAAAGGGATTGGAGCACAAAAGTCACCGCAGAGCTTTGTGGTGACCCCCAGGAAGGACAGTGGTTTTCACTTACTAAGGCTTGACTATCTACTATGAGCCAAGCACTGCTAGGCACCAAAGCCGCCCCTTGCTCCCTGCTTCCTTGGAGATTATGATCCAGAGGGAAGACAGACATTGATAAATATTCATACAAATAGATGTAAATTTGTAAACGTGACAGGTGCTACACATGGAGCTACTCGGGCTACGAGAGCTAATAACAGAAGTATTTGACTTTGGAACATCAGAGATGGGAGATGATTTCTTTAAGCAGCTTAAAAAGCTTTGTCTTATCAGGGTCCTAGCTACTCCATATGAAACCTTTGTGCAAATTAGGAAAAGACTTCCAAGCTCCCAGAAGCCCTCGCATTGTGAACGACCTGCCGGAGTGTGCACAGCGGTCCTGCTGCTCAGCCCCACATCCTCCGATCCTCCTCAATCCACAGCCATGCTCCCAGAGCTTTGAGATGCGAGGCCGGACCTGCCTCCCTCCCTCGTGTGGCCAGGGCATACTGAGTGCCAGGTGTTAGGCACCTGTGGTGGAGCTCTATTCCAAGAGCAGGAGATTAAAGATGACACTGTAAGAGCATCCCCTTCTCTGGTATAGAACTTGAAGCTTTTCCATTCTGATTATAATAGATTGGCATTTTGATAAGTGGAAAACATACTTTATGTCGTCTGATCTGGGCTCTTGCTTATTTCTCTTATTCCTGCCCTGTGCAAATTGATGCTGGGAAGTATGGGGGAAGTTCTCTCAAAGGATCGGGGTACAGGAGTTTGCAGACCTTCATGGTTTCCACAGTGATGTCACTAGCCCACCTGATCATAGCTCATCCTGCTGGCCCTTAAGGAGGGCAGAGGCTGGTCAGAGTTCCCAGGTTCTGGAGTCCGTAGAGATCCTGGCTTGGCCTCCCCTTAGCTCTTCCTACCAGGGCATCCTGTGTCCCTGCCATGTCCTCCATCTGCCCCAGCCCAGCTGGTCTATTTCTAGCCTTTGCAGCTTTTCACTGCTGCCTCAGTGGGCCCCACAGAAAGCAGAATAATTCTTAATTTGGAGGCTATGGCACATGCAAACTGAGAGGCTTGGGAGGGCAGCTCCCAGGGGGGTTCCCTCCGCCCCGAGGGAATGAACCTGCATTCTGCGGGGTCCCCTGCACAGCGCTCTCTTACCAGTGTCCCCAACACAAACCCCGTCTGTCCGCAGCATTGCTCTAAAGTCCTAGCAAGGTGCGTGTCCAACTTGCACTGGCCTCCAGACCTGGCTTCCTGCTCCTCATCTCTTCCCTCCTAACCCAGCCTTCCATACGGCCTGCACTTTCCTGATCATAAAACAAAGCTCTGGTTATAACCTCTCCTGCTCAAAAACTTTCAGCAGCTCTTCACTGCCTCCTAATTAAGCCCAAACTCTTCACCACAGCAGCTAACGAGGTCTTCACTCCTGGCCCCGACTCACCTCAGTGACTTTGCCTCTCATTTCTCTGCCCCTGCATTCTGGGTGCTGGGCCTCCGAGCTCCTGCGGTTCCCCGGAACACACCGGCAGCTTTCAGACCGCATGCCGTCGCCCTCCCTGTGTCTCTCACCTGGGTTGTCGTTCTCCCTGCTGGCTGGAGACATCCCTCTTTTCTTTCACAACCTGATTCAAGTACTGTCTTTACCAGGAAGCCTTCCTTAAATACCCCGATGGGAATTAGCACGTTGCTTCTCTGTGACAGCCGATGTCACTGTGTTTCTTTTCTGGCTGTTTTTCTTTCTAGGTTGGAAACCTTGATTCCTTGAAATCTAGGAAAGACTCTGGGTCATCTTTATTAATGTGATTGGTGATTGGAAGTGTATCTCTATGGTGGGTTCTCCATAAATAGTTACTGCTGCCAAATCCATGGGCCAGACAAAGTGTTGTCCTTGCCTTGGAGGTACTGATTGTCTGGATGAGGAAGTAGCACGGGAACATAAAATGTCACGAACACAACCCTGAAAACTGAATCAGCAATGGTGGGAATGTAAAACGGTGTAGCTATTATGGAAAACGGTCTGGCAATCCCTCAAAAAATGAGACATAGAATTATCATATGGCCCAGCAATCCCACTTCTGGGCATGTATCCAGAAGAGTTGAAGGCAGAGACTTGAACTATGTTCTATACCCATGTTCAGAGCACCATCATTCAAAATAGCTAAAAGATGGAAGCAACCCAGGTGTCCAACTATGGATGAATGCAAAGATGAATGTGGTTTATGTATATAGTAGAATATAGTCAGTCTGCAAAGAAAAAAGAAATTCTGATATAAATTATAAGCTATATGCATCTTGAAGACTTTATGCTTTGTGAAATAAGCCAGTCACAAAAGGATAAATATTCTATGATTTCGCTTATGTAAGGTACCTGGAGTTGTCAAACTAAGAGAAAGAGCAGGGTGGTGGTTGTCAGGGTCTAGAGGGAGAAGTGGGGGAAGGTCTGGAGGGAGGAGAAGTGGGGGAGGGTCTGGAGGGAGGAAAAGTAGGGGAGGGGCTAGAGGAGGGTCTGGAGGTAGGAGAAGTGGAGGAGGGGCTGGAGGCAGTGTTAGTGTTTAATGGGGGCAGATTTTTAGTTTGAGATGATGAAAAAGTACTGGAGATGGTTACACAATAATGTAAATATACCTAATGCCCCTGAACTGTACACTTAAAAATGGTTTAATTAGTAAATTTTATGTCCTACATATTTCACCACAATAAAAAAAGGAAACAATAACAACAAAAAGAATTAGCAAGCACAAATAATAGTCTGTATACAAATTGCAGGTTTTGCACTGCAGGTTCAATTGTCTTTGGTTGTGAGGGCTGAGGTGGGTTTCAAAGGCAAAGGGTAAGGGTTCTAGCAGAAATGTTTCGAGCTATTGGGATCCTGCCTAAAGGGGGAAGTGGGTGAGGGGTCTTCTGGAGTCATGCTTGCCTTGGTGGGAGGTTCCCTATCTGAGTCCCAGAGGCTGACTACCAAGCATCACTCAGCTCAAGTCTATCTTCCAGGTGGGTCTGGCCAATGGGAGTGATGAGCAGGTGGTAGGCAGGCAAGAGAAGAATGAGGTCAGGGACCCTCTTCCTGCCTGTTTGGCAGTGGCTCTGGTCTTGTACTGCCAGCATATTTGAATACTAGATAGCAAATGAGAAGAGAACGAAAAGGAAGACTTACTGGAAGTTTCCCACCACTCTTCTGCTACATTTCATGTGGTTAGAACCTAGCTGTGTAAGGGGTCTTTACTCCTGGAGATGGTGTGTGGGACTAAATCTCAGGGTTCTGTTTCTAAGGAAGAAGAGGGAATGGGTACAAGTTGTCTGCTGACTGGCTTTGCCATGTTAAAGACCCTTCAGGACTGGGGTGGACAGAGTCGACTGTGCCTTCTTTCTCCTGGTATCAGGTGTCTAGGCTTTGGTCTTCTTTGGCTGACTTGGCCCCTTCCCTGTGCTGAATGTAGAGCAGGGGACCGTGTGCCCAGTCTCACAGGGAGATGGTAAAGAACCAGAGCAGAGACAAGCACAGACATCTTGGGTCAGAAAGCTAAAAGTGCTATTTCGGGGCACCCGGGTGGCTCAGTTGGTTAAGCGGCTGCCTTCAGCTCAGGTCATGATTCTGGGGCCCTGGGATCGAGCCCTTGCTGAACAGGGAGCCTGCTTCTCCTTCTCCCTCTGCAGCTCCCCTTGCTTGTGCTCTCTTGTGCTCTCTCTGTCAAATAAATAAATAAAATCTTAAAAAAATAAAAGTGCTATTTCAAACTTACTCTTCCTACCTGTCCTCTTAGTTATGATGGGATATAGGTTGCTATAGTGATGGGAAGATGAGGGAGGGGATGCGGGATGCTGAGGCTGCTTTCACTTACACGTAAAAGTTTGTAAAAATTTCCTCCAAGGAGCTGGACTTGGCATAAGGTAAAGCCTGCGTCTGGATGCCAGAGGATTTGAAAAGATTTCCCAGGTTTCTGTCCACCAAACAGATCTTACAAGAAGCCAGTGCTGTAAACTGGGGAGTCCGGCAACATTCCAGGAGGGGGGATGATTCTGTGTAAATCCTAAAGCACTGGGATGAGCCAAGAAAGCTCCCTGCTTTGGACTTGGGAGTGGGGGCAAGAAGAGGGGTGGTCAGGAATGCAACCAGGAAATGGCCATGTCCCCTTAGTACGAATGGACAGTGGTGGTGCAGAGCTCAGGCCCTGGCATCTCCTGGGGTTGGATCCTTACTCTATCACTTTTTTGTCATATGACGTTGGAATAATTTCTTTCATTTTCTGAGCCTCTGCATTCTCACCTGTACATGTGGATAATACCAGCTCCTGAGAAATGCAAGAGGCAATGCACAAAGTGTGCTTATTTAGCCCGGTGCCAGGCACATGGTGTGGGTTCTACTGGTGGTTATGTTACCTGGCATTTCCAGGTGACGAGAGTCTTGGTACTCCAGTGTGTAGAGAGTTACAGTCTTTTTTTTTTTTTTTGGAAATTAAGAAGCACCCCAGGAGCAAGGAAAGGGTGAGAGTGGATGCAGGGTGTTGTGGCAAGCAGGTAAGGAACCAGCTCCCTTGCTCCTGAATTATTCATAGAAACAGGCTTTGAATAATTGGAGGCCATTTTTCATTATCATTATTACCCAGAGAAATGACTCTGTAGCTAAATTTTGAGACTGGGAAATACACTTGATTCCGTTTAGATTGCTTTCTTAAAAACTGCTTAGGGATAGCCCCAAATCAGCACCTCATTTTGGGACCTGTGAATGCAAGGGCAAATAATCCCACCTTGTCAATTATTTCCCAAAATGAAAGGGGAGAGGAGAGAGGGAGGGGGGAATCCAGAGGAATGGGGGAGACAGAAGGGCTGTGGGGCTCTAGAAGGACCTTGGACCTGATAGGTGTGGGGCCAGCCTGGACAGAGGAGTAGTTCTGTGTGTCTGTGCCTATAGGGGCTCTGAGGAGCATGTCTGGCCATCTGTTCCCATCCCCATTCTAATATTTTATCCCATCGAGGGATAGGGTACTGAAAAATACCTCTGCTCCACCACTGGGTCACCTTGGGCAAGCCCTGTTCCTGGCTACATGCCTCAGTTTCTCTTTCTGAGAAATGAGGCTGAGAATGTGTCTTTTGCAGAATTGGTGTGAGGGCTAAATAAGATGATGGACATAATTTGCCTGGCACCGTGCATGACCTAAAGGAGATTAACTTTTTTTTACCCAATCGTAAAAACGGTTAGAAAATCTGCCCCTCCAGGTGCTAACTCCCTTTAGAAATCTAGTCCATGGGGTTAAGTATTGCCCCTTCTCAAATGTAGAGAAAGATGCTCCTGTAAGGTAAGAGCTAATGCCTTTAGTCATAATAACCAGTTATCTCTGAGGCTGGAAAGGGGTCTCTGGTTCTTAAGTGTATTGTGGGCAGGCAATAGAGAGGTGAGGGTAGGGAGGCCAGGGGTGTTGAGGAAAGATGGAGAAGGCCACTTAAAATGGAAGCAGAGATGAGCCTGCAGCTTGACACTTTTGGCAAAGGCCAGTCTGAAGATGCTCATGCATACGCACGCATGTACACCCATGTGCCCATGCACATGCTCAGGCACATGCATGCACACACACCCATGTGCATGCTTATTTGCCCAGTCTGGGTGTTTTATGAAGCCTTCTTGCACTACCCGTCTCCACCCACCTGCTCCAGCCCAGCTGACCCAGTTCACGGTGGATGCATTCATATCTGGCAGATGAGATGTAAGCAGAGGTGTCATATGTTGGTTTCTGGGAAACTGCCTTAAGACAGCTGGCACATGCCCTTGGATGTAATTGAATCGTTGTCTGGGAGGTTCATTAGGATTACTTCTGTTTGTCTAATGAGTTACTAGCTCTCAGGGAAAGGAATACCTCTCTATGTCATGCCCCCTGTCTCCCACCCAGGGTCAAGCCCAGGGCTCTGGATGTCATCAGCCTGCAGTACTCCACTTGACTAATGAATGAGAGCAGATGCCACTCACTGACCTGTTTTGAACCTGGCTAAGCACTAAACCTGGGGACCCTCTGAGTGAAGAGAGAACCCAGAGCATGGGTCAAATCTGAAAAAGAAAGAAAGCAGGGGCTCTCCCTTGCCCCACTCCCAGAGAGAGCCCTACCCTGCGGATCTTTTCTATGCCAATTCTCTCCATTCCACTCCATGGGATAACTTCATGCTAGGTTCTCCAGCCCTCCCCTCCCCACTCCCTTCCCTATCAAGGAAGAAGGAGAAGAAGCTGCCATGGTCTGAGTAGTACAGGTGTTGGCCACTTGATGTCATTCCCAGAGACCTGCAGAAGGCAAAGCCTTAACCGAGCAGGATAGATGCTGGGGGGTCACTCAGCCCCTAGAGGTCCTTTCCAGAGCCCCTGCTCTAGAAAACCACACAGCAGCTACATCTTCACACTAAAGGAAGGCCTTTGGGGGCTATGGGTTGTACGTGTCTGGGTGGCTCTTTGCTCTAGGCAAAAGTTGTCATACTTCCCTTCCCTCTGTCAGGCAACCAAGATATCAGATGTCATATCCAGACAGCCCGGAGTTTGAATCCCAGTTCTGCTGCTTCTGAGATGTCACACAGCCTCTATCGGGGTGCATTTTGTCCATTTGTGAAACCAGGGTCCCAGGAAAGACTTTTCCCTGGATGATCCTTCTTGCCAAATGAATCCTTTCCTCTGCCACTCTAGGACTAGACTAGCCACTTTGTGGCCACCCATGCATAGCCAGAGAGGATGCTTAATTAAACTAAAGTACTAATTAAACTTCTTGTATCTCATGGCAGAGGTAACAGGTTGTCCTCTAAGATGTATTTTTCTGTCTTCTATAGAACATCTGATTTTCCTCTGGGCATGTGGCCAACCAAATAAAGATCATATTTCCCAGCCTTCTTTGTGGATAGGTGTGACCATGTGACAAAGTTCTAGTCAAAGTGATAGAAGTGGAAGTGCCATTTGTCAGTGTAGGAGCACCATCATTAAGGAAGTGGGCACACACTCATTGCTCCTTCTTTTTTCTTTCTTTCTTGCTGCCTGGGAGACATAGAGGTGATGGCTGGAGCTCTAGCTGCCACATTGAGCCATTAGGATGTGACCACACTCTAGAGATGGTATAGCAGTGAGATGGCAGGAGCTTTAGTGTGTGAGGGTTTTATGGAGCAGAACCACCATACCAACCCTAGAATACTTATCTCTAAACTTTTATGTGAGGGAGAAATAAACTCTTATTTAAGTTATCTTATCTCACCTTAACTTCTTGGCTTATAGCTGAACCTAGTAAAAACCAATTAAGAAACTGAATACATTCTTACCCCTAGCTACATATTTTAATCACCTGGAGGACAGTTTGGAAAAAAAAAAAAAACGCACCCCAGACAAAAGACCTAGACTTTCTGGAGGTAGAGTTGGGGCAGAAGTATGTTTTTTAAAGCTCCTCAGGCAATTCTGATATGTAGCCAAGGATGAAAATCACTGCTTTCCCTCAACCAATGCATTTGTTTCAAATCTCTGCTCCCAGCTCCCCAGAGGGAGAGTAGGGGCCCTTTTGAGGAGTTACTTAACTCTGTGCTGGTATTGGAAAGGGCTTGGGATGGCAATACAGAAGTTACTTCTGTGTACCACTGAGAAGCTCTGTGAAAAGGGTTCTGTGGTCAAATAGGCCCAGGTAACACATTAACATATGAAAGGCTCTGAGAAGTACTGAACAAAGAAAACAGAATTAACTTTGTTAAATCCACTGTTTTCCAAACCTATTTCCCAAAGTTCTCCCTCCTTTTTCTTTTTTTTCTTGCACAGTCCCTATTAAAATCCTACAGAAAAATTTTCATGTTGGTTTGGGCAAAGGCCAGAGATGTAGCAAAGATTTGCTTTGGGGATACTTCTGGGATTTTCACAGTTGGTATTTTCCTAAGACTCATCCATTGGAATCTCTGTTTGTAGACTTGAAAACATAGGTCTGGGTTCTAGGAAGTGAGAAGAGAGAAGAAAAGAACCTTCTGTCTCAGGAATAGGGTGGGAGAAGCTGTCTTAGAGGGTTTCCAGGTGTCCAAAGCCTGCTCTGGCATTGCAAGTGGAGGCTTAGGGCAGGGTGTCATCCGAAGCTACTCAGGAGGAGGGAATCCACGGATGGGTTGAGGGATCCCATAAACCTTGTGAAATGATCTGACACATTTACTTCTGGGTTCTCCTAAAGGAAAGTAGAACCCTCTGGAGGAGCTAACACTCAAAAATTTGAGAACCACTGGCTCAGAGAAAGCCCAGCTTTCAAGAAATTCAGAAGGCTAAGCTGATCAGATTCAACACAAATTACCAACATGCTGCTCTGAGGCTGTGCTACGGGGGGTGAATCAGTACATGGAGGAAACACGCCCCTGTCCTTGGTTTTGGCTGGGCTGCTTCAGGAGTATTATTGCTGATTCTGGGAGTCCCTGATGGAGTGGTGGGGGCGAAACTCTGGGCTTCCCAGGGGTGGTGGAGCCAGGATGGTAGAAGGTTGAAGAGCAGCTCAGGAATCTGGGGAGCTTTGTCCAGAAGACAGGTTCAGTCGTTCCCATCTTTATTTGGAACAATGCTCTCTCTCACTCTGGATTTGCTTTAATTCCCAGAAAAGAATTCCTCCAACAAATGTCATCTGTGTTTGCTGAATGACACAACTCAGGGAGTTTCCAGAAGTGGAGTTGGAGCTAGGGGGACCCGTGTACCCCTAATGACCAGGTGTGCTTATTAGGTGGGGGCAGATCTTGAGGCTTGGTTCTGGCTCAAGGAAGGGGCTTTATAGGTCAGGAGACAGAAGGGAAATGGAAGGTCAGGCCCATCCCAACTGGGTCAGTGTTATGAATGGGTGCCCCTAATGGGAAAGTTCTTGGGAAGCTGGGCTTTGAGATGAAAGACCCTGTCCACCTTCCCTCCACTTGCAGGGTAAGACTCAGATCCTCTGCATGACTAGCAAAACCCCACATTGTATGGTACCTGTGTCCCCTTCAGTCTCATTGCCCTAGTCCTGTCTCTGGCGTTCTATGATTCAGCAATGGCAGTCTTCCTTCTGGTCATATAAGGCACCTTGCTTCTTCCTGCCTCAGGGCCATGACACATGCTGGAATATTCTCTTCTGCTCCTTCTGGTTGACTCCTACTCATTCTGTTGGGCTCAGCCCAGGATGCCTTCTGCCAGAAGTCTTTCTCAGGCTTCTGCATTGCACAATTTCGGTGGGAGGCATCATTTGAATGGTCTTTCATATGAGTGGCAAGCCCTGGGGTACAATCACACAGGAAGTGCTATAAATAAGAAATAAGGGCTCCTGGGCTGTGTACTGCTGTTTGCTTGCCCTTCCCAGATAGGCCAGCTGATCCTATTAAATGACACTCTCATGGCCTATGTCATAGTTATAATTTTGCAGCTCTTTGAGTTCATCATAAGGTCTGTCTTCTCTGCTAGATTCAAGCACCGTGAGGGCCAGATGATGCCTATCTTGCCCTGGAACCTAGCCCAGGGTCTGGTGCAGAGTAAGTGCTAAGCAAATGTTTGTTGACTAAATGAGTGAAATAACGGAATGATGAGAAGAACGAGTTGCAGTGTTCTGTGCAGCATGGATCCAGAAAAGTAGCCTTGCTGTTCTCCCCAAAGGCTTATTTCTGCCCTCCTTCGATGACTAAGGCATCTGATATGCCTACACTGTCTATATATGAGGGGATATGGGGGGAGGAGTATGTGAATGTGTGTAAAGAAGGGTCAATAGGAAAAGGAGTTAAAATATTAATTAATCCAAGCAGAAAAGCCAGTCCTATGCAATTTCTTCTTCTTCTTCTTCTTCTTCTTCTTCTTCTTCTTCTTCTTCTTCTTCTTCTTCTTCTTCTTCTTCTTCTTCTTTTTTTTTGGTATTCACTCATTTATCAACTAATCAGTGCATACCACATGCCAGAAAATATACTGGGCAATGGAGAGGGATTCCAGTAGGAATAAGACATTGTCTTGTCCTGAAGGAACACACAGCACAGTAAGAGAAATAGGATATTTATAGTAACAACCACCCTACCAGTGATAAGACACCTGCTGGTTTTTAAACAGTCACTGTACACCAGATACATGCTTTAAGATACTGGCCCCTTCATTTTTTTTCAACAACCCTCTGAGGTAGGAATACTATTCCCATGGATTAGGAAATTAAGATAGAGCCATCTTCTAGGGCCGCACAGCAAACTTTACTTTCTAAACTCCATGCCGTGCTGTTGCAATACAAAGGAGAACAGAGGTGTCCACAGAAACACAAACATTGTCATGGGAGTTTAGAGGAAGGGCTCCCAGGTGAGCTCAGGAACCTGGGAAGGCTTTGCAGAAGAGTAACATTTGAGGTCGCAAGTTAGGGAGGAACTGGAGAGCTGGCACTTCTCAGCAGGGGATGGTGGCAGGATGGGTGGCCTGATGGAGGTTGTCATGGGGAGCAAAGGCAGAGGGATGAGGAGGGCAGGGGGTACCTGGGGCCACAGAAGGCATCTCCATGTGCCTGGAAGTGAGGGTATATGAAGAACAGGACCTCAGAGAAGGGGAGGGTCCAGTCTGAGTAGGATCTCAGGTGCCACTGAAGGCCTCGTGGTGGGCTAAGAGCAGGGGACAGTGAGAGCAATGAGGTCGCAGTCTGCCCTGTGCTTGTGGTGCCTCTGATGTGAGGGGGACAGGGAGGCACCTCTAACTCAGCCAGGTGAGTGCTGGCTCTGTGAGTCCCAGGTAAAGCTGCTCACTGGGGGCGGGGGCAACACTGACTCCGGGGATGCTCCCCTGTTACCCCCAGGAAGCTCTTGACAAGGCTCTGAGCTGCTCAGGCCCCCCCCCGCACCCCCCCCCCCCCCCGGGGCCAGCAAAGGCCAATGTCATCGAACCGAGCAAGTTCTCCGAGCCTACTGGACCAATCACTGGCAGGGTGGGCACCCCCACAAGGATCCTTGAGTATCCATGCCTTCCCCGGCACAGACTTTACCCCCGTCAAGTGATGTCCTTGCTGGCTTCGACCAAGACTTTCTGGTACGCCTCAGTTAGAGGACCATGGGCGGGGGGGCTGGGAGGGAAAGCGGGGGCTGTGAACGCCTCCCCTGTGCCAGGGACTGCGGCAGAGGTCTGGGGAAGGAGGTGGGGGGGTGCTGAGAGCAGCTCAGGGAACATATGAATTTTGTCATTATAAGTGAAGATTAAACAGTGGAGAGAATGGGGCTTTGCTGGCAGCCACTGGATTAACAGCTTGTGGGTTTCAATAGTCAGTTAGAGCTGCGTGTATGACGCACGGCGCCAAGCCTGGCTCTCTGAGCTCTGCCGTGGTCCCTGGAAGTGGTTGAAAGTCAGAGGGAGGGCGATTTGCAGCCTGAGGAGGCTGCCCCTGGAGAGGAATCGGGGCTCCTGGCAACTGTAGCAGCAGCCGGGGAGATGAGATCCTGCCGAGTTCCTAAAACCAAGAATTTGGGTTGCTAAGCCCCAAGAAAAGGCAGATTCTATTTTCAGGCTGGTGACTGAGAGGAACTGGCTCAAGAAGCAGCAGCAGTGCGCCGCAGCGAACGGAATAAAGCTCTGAGTCCTCGGCCGGGAGCCCTAGCCTTCCCCCACCTCCCCTGGGGCCTCCCGAGCCCATTTAGAGTTCCGCCTCCTGGGGCCCCTCATGGGCCTGTCCTCGCAGGACCCACCCACCCCACCCCCTCCCCATGGTGCAGCGTTTCTGCCCCAAGTGCCTGTCCTTGCTTTCACCTGTCCAAACTCTTTGTGCTCACCAACCCCAAATGGAACATATACTCCTCGCACCAAAGGTTTCTGATGCCCTGTTCCTCTCCAGGTGGGAAGACACCCTCTGCCCCTACAGGAGCATCTGCCTTGTGCCATAACGTGTGGATGGCTGCTACATGACTCTTATGAGGCTGTAAGCTCCAGAAGGCAGATGGCGCATCTGGGCTTCTCCACGTGTCCTGTAGCATGTAGAGCAATTGGTCAAGTACCTTACCTGTGGCCACCATATCCCATACTATCTGTTCATTCTTGGCTTTCCCATCACATTTTTTGACCCACAGTAGCTAAGTCACTGATTCCCAGTGTACCATGAACTTTCACATCTCTGGGCCCTTCATTCATTCGTGCATTCGACATACGTTTTCAGAATGCCTGCTATATGCGAGACTATTCCAAGACTCAGGGGTGAGCATGTGACCCAGACCTGGCTAATTAGAGCATTCCATTCTCCTAGCCACAGAGATTGGTTACATACAGACGGGCAGGTGACACAGTCATACCATTAAAACTCAAATCCAATACTACTGTGGGCACTCTTGTGAACCAGCATGTGCTTTCCTCTGGAGTTGCTTAACAACAGGTATGGAGCTTCTGGGGGCACCCATGAGTAGTGAGAATCAAGTCCCACCAAGGAAAGCAGATCTGAAAGGCAGAGACCTGGAGACTCCTTGTGACATCCATTGAGTACCTAGATCCAGCTATGCCAGAAATACCTTTAGACTTTTCAGTTCTACGAGCCAATCAGTCCTGCTTCAGCCAGTTTAATCGGAACTTCTACAACACGCAACCAGTGCATGTTGTTACCATTTTATTTTCATTCAAATAAAGGTAATACATTGGCCTTCATGGATGTAAAACCAGTCTTTTATTTTCCTGGTGGTTCTAAACCCGAGTCAGGAACATCCTTTGCTTTCTTGCTGCCGGGAGTGTGGTGGGTGCTGGTGGAGGGGTTGTTTGCTTGTCTGTCGTCATCTGTGCCTGGCCTTCAGGCCTCACCTGGTTGGAGCCTCCTGCATTGTCTGGAAGCAGTCCTGACATGGGCCCCCTTTCGCATCTCCTGGAGAGCATGGGGTTAGTAGCACACACAGGGTGAATGATGGGCTCGGGCAGTGGAAGGAAGCTGATCCCGAGGCCATAGCTCATTCTGGTTCAACTTGATTAATAATTAGGTGTTAGTATCCCATAGGATTTGATCATGAACAGTTTTGGATTTCTTTTCGTATTGGGTGTATATTTTTGTCATGACTGCTATTGTTTTTATACTGGGTTTTACTTTAGTTGCCATCCCTCTTCTGCCTCTTGAGATCCGGAGGTCCCATCATTGCCCCAGGGACTGAGAATGTTCCTGCACATTTAACGAAGTCTGCTACGGGTGTATTTTTAGTTGGCTTGTTTGCATCTGTTCTCTCCCTGTTCTCTGCCTGATTGACACCCGCTGGGTGAGAGGCACAGGAGCAGAACTTTGCTCTGGGAGTGATTTGGCTACAGTGGCTGGCTTCACAGCACCCCTGTTTCTAGCCTGTGCGGATGCATGGAGATTTCCATCTCTGTTAGCTCGCCTAGATTCTTACGTTCAAATGGACTGCTGGGAGGTGAGTTGGGCTTATTTACCAACTCTTCATGGCTAGTGGATCAGAGAAACGAGAGACATCATGGTTTGAAGCCCCTGCCCCCCTAGGTTCAGGGCAATCTGCTGGAGAGAGGTATTTTGTACTTGTCTCTGGCATGGAGAAGCTTCTCATGGCAGGGACAGGGTTTGCAGACAGCCCTGGTTCTGTGTTGGAGCCCCCTGCAGCCCTTTGCTAGAAGCAGAGAGCCCTGAAGAGGCTCAGGGTCTGAGCAGGAAGAAGATGGCACACCCTTAAGAGGAGGATTGAAGAGAGTACAGTGAAGGGACAGGTCACAAGGGTGAGGGTTTGAAGGAACCAGCAAGAGATGGAAAGCACCTTGGGACTAAGACCAGCAAGAATCTCTTCCCATACTTGTCCCCCACCCGACATGAGGCAGAAACCACACCCCAAGCAAGTGACAGTTGCAGAAGGGCTGCCAACAGGAGTTGTGATTTTCAGTAGAGCAATGCAGCTGTTGTTAATTTGGGGCTGGGCTGCGATGGAGCTGGAGGTGAAGGCCCAGCCTGCTCTGGCCTCTTGTCCTCAGGTTTCCTGCTGGCTGAACCCAACCCAGTGGGTGAGGAAGTCTCATTGATGCAATCCATAGATGCCAGCCTCTGGGGGGCACTGAGCAAGGTGGAGGGGGTGGAGAGTGCATCTGGAAAGAAAAACAGCTCCCAAGCTTATCTCCTGTTTCCTACAGGGCTCTTGGAATGCAAGAAACAGGTCCACTCATGGTCACCCCCCGGGGAGAAGCACGTGATGGGATGGAATCTCAAAGGTAGGAATGCAGGGGGCTGTGGAGTTCTTAAGAAGATCTCTTAAAGAGTTCCCTAGGGAGACTGTGTGTGGATGCTGCATGAGGTGGCAGGAGGAACACATAACCTGCTATGTCCTTCTGTACCCCGGGCTTGACCTTCAGCCTCATGGAAAAGAGGCAGTGCTGAGTGGGTTAGTGCAAAGTCTCACATAGCTGGACTTTGCACAATGTATAAAGCCCAATGTGTAGCGTTTACTGACTCCCCCTCAATTAGAAAGTAATGAATGCTCATTTCAACACACCTAACAGCACAGAGCCCTGCAAAGGAAACGGCGGACTCCTCCCTCCATCCCCTAAACTGAGAAAACAAACATTAACGGTTTGGTGTCTATACTCTTCTCCACTCTCAAACACATTTAAATGTTTACAAAATACCCCAACAGGTATTTTTCTTCAAATGTAGGATCACACGACGTGTATCAATTTCCCCCACTAAAACTGACATGGGTATCTTTCCAGATCAATGAATATATATAGCTCCAACTCATCTTTTTAAAATTGCTTCCTAATATTTCATAATATCCATATGTAAAGATTTTGCTAGAAAATTGCACTTCTTTTTCAGTTAGCCAACCTACAGTTCTCGGTGACCTATGGGTCAAATCTCCATAAGTACGACCCGTTTTTGGTCTTCAAGTACTTCTTGTCTAGTTAGTGCTGTAAGAGTGGGCATGGGGCAGAACTCATCGTTCAAGGGAGCCTGCACATGGCACATGGGTGGCGCAGGATCTAGTTGCTTTCGGGGAAGTTTTGTGGGCTGCGAAGGCCCCATACAGAGAGAGAGGATGGTGGTTTGGACTGGTCATTGGAAGGAAGAAGAGTCGCTGTTGCTATTTTAAGCACATGCCACAGCATCTATTAGCGACCGACAACATGTTATGAGGAGGAGGGTCCACTGCGTCTGTGCTGAGGTGAGACAGCAAGCGTTGCTAGTGACATTGTTTGGATGCAGAGAGAGAGGAGCTAAAGTCATGCCAAGTTCTTGAAATCGGTGGGACGTTTTCAAAGGAGGTTAATTATCCCTCTTGCCCATCACCCTTTCACATCGCAGTTCATGTAACAAACTCTGTTTTCATTGAAAGCTCACATGTCAACTTGAGTCTCATCTGTGTCCAAATGATCGCAAATTTGAAGTCAGGCATGTTGCTGTTAATGAGGTTTGACGTGATGCCCATTAGCCAGTGAATAGCTCCAACTCATCTTTGGATGAGTCTGCTGCGCATCCCACAGGCATCTCAGCACGAGCTGAGGATCAGTTCCCTGCGTAGCAAAGAGAGCCCTTGCTCTCTGGGTAGCATGGGAGAGCGGAGACCACGAGCAGCCTTCCCTCCTGGCCATACACTGGGTTCACCTGCCTTTGGCCTGGCCTCCCTCCAGCAGACCCCTTACCCCGCCCCTCTGCTGCCCCTCACCAGCATCTCTGAGGGCATTCTCTCTGCTTCCAGGCAGCCAGTCATTCTCTCGGGCTACCCATTTGTACTCTCTTCCCAGGCACTTTCCTCTCTACACTTTCTCTCAGGTTTCTGACCAGCTCGTGGATACCACACCTCTTAGAGTCCTTACTGGAGGGCAGCAACCCTTTGATCCAGCCCCAACTTATTTCTCAAGGTCATGGAACACACACTTTCTCTTCACGCCCCTGGCCCCCAGCATCGAACTCCTGGAACACTCCAGAATTCTTCACCTCCTTACCTCTCTGTTGCTGCAATTCTTGACTCTTCCAAGGTTTGTGGGCATAAAAATTCACCACCCATCTCCAGTGCAAAGTTACACTTTATGACTCTTCATTCAGAAGCCTGAGGAATCATTACAAGCTCTGATGAGGAATGAAAGAGATATGGAACTTGATGCAATCCCCTTTAAATGGGAAAAACTCCCAGTTATGAACCATGTGGGGGAGGCAGATTCTCGCTTAAAGAGGTGGTGCCAGGAATTGCTTTTCCTCTCACGGCAGTCTCTGAGCTGCAGAAATCTCTCCCCTCATTATTGGGAACCTATATAAAAGCCGGTAAACTTTTATTGCAGCCATATTATAGCTTTACTTCAAAACACTGCCTCCCACCCAACACTTGGCAACACTGAAAAATGGATTTCATAGGCAATTTGCAGCTGCCATCCAGGCTCCCTTTGAGCAAGGAGGGCGGTGGGGATTCACTCTGGGAGCCCCTCAGACACACTCTTCTGCTCTAGGCTCACTCCCCCCAGAGCTCCCCTATGGCCAAACCTTGCCTTCTCCAGGGCTCTGCATGAAGGTCATGGTGCTGCCTGCATGGAAGGAAGAGAGAGCATCCTTAGAGTGAGGGAGTGGTTCCAAGTGGTTCCCAATTTGGGTAGCTATAAGCAGAAGATACTAGAAGGGAGTTGGAGACTGGCCACAGCAGTCCCAGTTGAAATGGAGATTTTTCAGGAGGAGAGGGGCTGCTCTTTGCACTAGACTTTCACAGGAACAAGCCCCTAGCACCCCTAAGTGACTCAGGCCTTAGAATATGATGGTGGTCGGGGAGTTGGGTGGGCAGCCCTGGCTCTGACATTCAATTCTTCTCTATTTTCATCTTGATTTCCTCACTCAGTAGCTTCATGGCCTCAGGCAGGGATTTCATTTCTCTGCCTCTTGGATATCTCATGTTTTAGGATGAATAATATTCCATTAGAGGGAGAGGTGAGGATAAGCACAGTAACACGGTGGATCTCCCAGTGATGGTCTGAGCATGAAGTGGATGCCCGATTGATGTTGGGCCTGGTCTTCTCTCTTTTTTTTTTTTTTTTAAGATTTTATTTATTTATTCACTAGAGACAGAGAGAGAGAGAGAGAGGCACAGAGACACAGGCAGAGGGAGAAGCAGGCTCCATGCATCGGGAGCCCGACGTGGGATTTGATCCCGGGTCTCCAGGATCGCGCCCTGGGCCAAAGGCAGGCGCCAAACCGCTGCACCACCCAGGGATCCCGGGCCTGGTCTTCTCATTCTGGACTCAAAATGTTTCTGGGGCAGTCAGAGTTCCCCTTCTCATTCAGTTCTCAGTGGTCTACTTTTGTTCATTATTATTAGAAATATCTCTACCTGTTGAGGCACAATGTCTCTTGCAAGGCCAACTCTATGATGCTGTCCATGGTTCTCTTTTCCATAAATGTTTTGAGTCCAGTATCTTCTCTTGATATTTTCTACATTCTCCACTAGTTGGCTTGGACTATATGAGCTCTTCCAAATGGATATCTGAAATAAAGGCTAAAGTCAATGTTCAAGATGATGAAAGGATGGTTCATACTTTTTAAACATCCCTTGTATACAACCAAATGGGGTCATGTATTGGGTATGCAATAGTGAAGCACTGCCAGTCCTGCCTCAAATGATTTACAACTGACTCTTTAGATCAAGAGTTGGTAAACAACAACCTATGGGACAAATCCATTCCACCATCTGTTTATGTAAATAAAATTTTATTGGCATACACCCATACTCATTGGTTTACAGATTGACTACGGATGCTTTTGCACTACAATGACAGCACTGAGCCTGCAAAGCCTAAAATATCTACTTAGGGACAAATTTTGCTGATCCTTACTCTAGATCATCTGCTGGTATGGTTCAAGGCTCCTGCCTCAGCTCCAAGGGGACACTGAGGAATTAACTCCATGTAATCCACTAGGTAAGATCCCCACCTGAGCCAATCATTTACTGGGAAAACATTGTTACATGCAATACATATATGTGGCATGTGTGCCACATGACATTTACGTTTAGCGTTTATTTTAAGCAATTTGGACCTATCCTGACGAGTTCTTTAAATCTCAAGATTTGTTTCAGGGGTAAGGCCTATCCTGGAAGACCCTCCCAGCTGAAGGAAGACCCAGAAAGCAGCTCAGCTGCCAGCTGTCCTTGATGCTGATCTCAAGCACTGATTGAGTCCAATACCTTAATAAGTAGCATCTTATGTTTGTTAGACACTTCATTGTCTCCAGAGGACTCTAAAATGTGTTTTCACTTGCTTCTGCTATTGTTTCTGGGAGATACACAAAACAGAGTTTTGAATATGCTAATGGTAGGACCGGGAAGAATTCTGGCACTTTCTACACCATGCCTTAGCTATATTTTAACAATTACAGCTTGATTTTCAGCCTCTCATTAAGCCTGTTTCTGTTGACAGATAGGCTTTGCTGGAATGGCAAGATCTTTGACTTTTATTTTATTCATCTTGTCCAGACCTAAACTTGACTTCTTGACTCCTTAAGTCCTGGGCCAGGCCCCTCCATTACCCCTTCCCCTGTCTGCCCGCTCCTCAAGACTTTGCCTTCTCGTGCTTCCTGCTTAAGTTCCTACCATTCTCTCTATATCAGACAACTTGCCCCTATTAATACATTCTCTGGATACAAATTTAAGCCTTTAGTTAGTTGTTAAGTGTTCCCTCTTCTTTCATAATAGGTAGTCCTCAGGTTATGGATGTTTATTCACTTTCAGAGAGAAATTATGTGGTCTTTAAAATCCCAAGAACCCCCAGCTCCTGACTTCCCTTTGGAGGATACTTCAGGGTCTTTGGATTAAAGTAGATAATGTCACTTTTGACCAAAACCACAGCTTCATTCCCAGGACCCTGTGGAATGATTGATTTTTAGCATGTGACATTCTGCTGCATGCAAGTGCCCCAGTACAGACCAAGGCAGTACAAGACAATATTGCTTCATTTAATAGAATTAATTGCACCCTAGTGGTGGGGTTATAGCTACCCCATAGAGTACCAATAAATAGTTATTCAGCATGATTGACTGGGATACGCATGGGGAAAAGACAGGAAAGCCAATAATCAGATCCAGTAACCAGAGTCTTCCTTGAGTTAAAGAAATTAGAGTGTCATTACTGGTCACACCCCCAAACTCCTCATTTTAACAGGGAGAGAGCTGAGACTCAGTGTAGAAGAGCTTCTCTGGAGTCTTCCTGGGAGTTAGTGGTATGCCAGATATTAGAACTCAGGTCTTCAGATTTGTCCTGCCCCAACAGCTCCTTATGGGTTCAGAGGCAGTCAAGTGATCCTTCAGGAGAGAAGGGGATGATGGGACTAATTTTATCTGTTTGATTTATTTCGAGGAAAATATTTTGCTCCCTAAAATGATTTGAAAGTCACTGCAGCAAAACATGCTGACTCTTGGTTTGGGAGATTAAAAACCCTTAAAGGAAAACTAAAAAGTCATTATACAATTGGCTTCCATTTACTGAATGTCTCTTGTGTTCCAGGTACTTGACACTCAGTGGCTCATTGAAGCTTAATAACATTCCCATGAGGCAAATATTATGATCCTATTTTAAGTGGGGAGACTGAGTACTGTACAGTTTAAGACCCTAGTCTAAAATACACAGCAAGTGAGGGGAGGAATTAGATTTCAGACTGAGTTCTTTCTGATTTTTCAGCCACATTCATCCTCATCACCCCCAGCTTTCACATCAGCCAGCCTCTTCCAGAGCCATCTCCCTGGGGAGATTGCAGCCTTCCTGCTCGATTGCCAATCGCATCTTATGTCCTTCTAGTCTGAAGGAGATCCTTCGTTTTGTTTCTTTGGGAGCATTTAAAAACAGGACTACAGCAGTTCCTTCCGGTTCTCTCTCAGCCCTACTTTCTCCATCCTCATCTCCCTCCCGAGTTCAAGACTCTCTCCTGTTCTGCAGAAAAGAAAATGAACAGCACGTAGAAGTGATGCATTCATCAAGAATGTAGCTGGTGCTAATAGAGGATATGAATGAGACCCTATTTTCAGATAAGAATCCATTGTTTTTCTTCCACAATTACTGATTCTCTCCCCTGAACAGTCTTCCATTTTTGCAGAGTGCATAGAGGGAATGAGTGTGTGAGCATGGGGAGACAGAGAGGCTGCTGGCTGCTATTTGTGGACAGGTGGGGTGTCCCCTCCCCTATATGCCATCCCTTCTCTGAAGGTAGATCTGACTGTAGCGAGGTTCTTCCCTAAGGAATACTAGCTCTGTTAAGGCCAGAGGTTTCCGATGGTATTGATATCAGAATAGAGGCTCTTCAACTGGGAACATCTCCAGATGGCAAATAAGTCTTTGCTTCTGAGGAGAAGATGCAGCCATGAGAACCTGCCGATTGTCAGAGGATGGGGCAAAGGCTGCATTATAGCAGGAACCATGTTAGTAGCAGTATCTAGACAGATGGGGAATATGCACATAACCAAGGCTACGTTGCTCCAGAGGCTCAGCATAAAGTCAAGATGAGGGAAGAAGAACCCTCAAATGTAGGCTCACCTATCCTTCTAGTACCTATTATTAGCACCACCAGAAATTACCGTGTGAGGTCACCCAGTAGAAGAGTTCTAAGCAGGAGATAGTAAAAAAGAATTGGGATCTGGTCCTAACTCAGCTTCAGGCTCACTGTGATCTACAGCAAGAGAGGTCCCGTTACTGAGACTCAGTGGCTTTTTACTTTGTAAAAAGAGAGAGTTGGGTCAGCTAGTCCTTTGTTGCTCACACCTTTTCACCACAAAGGTGACATCCATACCACTCAGAGTATGGAGCTTCTTCTGCTGCTCTCTGGTGTATTTGTTGTGTCTAATATGGTTGTATTGGTTGTGTGTGGCACATGTGTGTGCAGTTATATGACATGATGAGAACAGGGAGATATCAGAACTCTAAGTAGCCGAGTAAGGAGAGATAGGAAATAAAATTTCACCTCTTCTTTCTAGACTTCTGAACCACCCTTGAGTGGGGCCTGGGATGCTGCTTAGAGGTAACCTTCCATTGTCCTAGCTATCCTTGTATCACACAAGGGTAGTCTCTCCCAAGGCTTTCCCCTACACACGTGGTCTGCTCTAGAGAAAGCAGGGCTAACACAGTTAAGCCTTCCTGCTTGTTAGTACCATGTTTCCCTGCATATAGAAGGAACATGTTTTCCTTGGTTAGTGGTGAGAAATTGGTAGAGATTTTGGCTAGCTTATGCTTGAAGATTTCTCAGGGAGGGTCAGCCCATGGAGTTCACTATGCCAATGGGGATTTTACCCTTAGCCGCAGAGGTGGTACCTGCGGTCTGTAACTGTAGGAGGACCACCTATTGGTAGTTCACTAAGGTTCAGGAATAAGAAACCAACCAAATCATACATCTGCCTTGAAATTCCTCCTAGAGACTCCTTGTCCCCTGGTCTTTTTTTTAAATATTTTATTTTATTTATTCATGATAGATAGGGGGGAGAGAGAGAGAGAAAGAGAGAGAGAGAAGCAGGCTCCATGCCAGGAGCCCGATGCGAGACTCGATCTCGGGACTCCAGGACCATGCCCTGGGCCAAAGGCAGGCACTAAACCGCTGAGCCACCTAGGGATCCCCCTTGTTCCCTGGTCTTATAGGAGGAGGGTTGTCCCCATGTTGGGCATTCAGGTTTCTCCCCTCATTTATTTTGAAAACATCTGGGACTATACCAAAAATTCCGTGCTAATGTTTAGTCCCTTTTTGTTGAGGCATTTCTATCGTTAGGTTCCTTTTTAAAGAGCAGATATTTGGTGTCTTTAAAAGAATATAGACATCTATGAGTCTGTAATACCTCCATATAACTTAGATTATCAAACCCTCTCCTTCCATTTTACTGAGAATATACCCAAAGAGAATGGTGGATGTAAAGAGCAAAATGTTAGAGGGCACTGCTTTCTTTAAAGCACGAGTTATTGCCTTATGCCAGGTCTGGCTGATGTACATGGGACGGCCTGGGGAACCAGGGGCAGCATCCATAGAGTGGGCATAGAATGAAATATGTATAGCTGAGTGGGCTTGAAAGTAAGATGGGCAGGAGCCAAAAGCAGATACTAATTGCCAACATTTATTGAATATGTAGTATGTTCTAGGAAACTCATATATGCATTAACTCATTTATCCCTGGAACTCTCTTATGAAATAAGTGTCATTATTATGAGTTTCCTCTTATTGATGAGGATCCCAAGGCACAGAGAAGTTAAATAATCTGTTCAAGGTCACACAACTAAAACATGCCAGAGCCAGGATCTGAAAACAGTATCACCCCAGAGCTCATACTGTCTCTCTCTCTCTTTTTTCAGAATTCACAAATGCAAGGCTGTGAAAGAATAAATGTACAGAAAATATCTCTCAAGATTCTATTTGAGGTTTTCTCATCATACTGATATGATCATTCTTTACACTGTACATCTTTTTACTCTCTACAAAGTACTTCCACATCTGTTAATTCTGAGGGATGGGCTGGAGGTAAGGACGGTCTGCAGACTGGCTGGTCAGGGCCTTTGAATGCTGTTGTATAGGACGGAACATCTTGACTAGGGGAGGACCACATCTCTAGAGTTATTGTTACCCGTGTCCCATAAAATTTTAGGCAGGGCTTCCACACTCTCTCTTCAAGCCTTATTCTCTGCTACTTTTCCTGGGATTCATCTGTGAGTGTTGGGGATGGTTAGCAGCCGATGAGACTTGGATGAATTTTAGGGCACTAGATTGAGTTTTCTTTTTTCAAAGTTATGGCCTGGTAATTGAGGGCACAAGCCTAAATTTCGTTGGGTCAGTTTGGGGTGGTGGTGATGGAGAGGGGCAGGATGGAGCTGAGCTCTGTGTTTTTCAGGTGTGGCTTCAGTCCTTCCTTGCTCATTCAATCACTCATTTATTCATTCAAAATGTTTTGAATGACATTGGCCTGGTCACTGTGTGGATCTGTACGGCAGAGGGAAGGGAGAAGAGACCATCCCTGACCTCAAGTTCTCAAGCCCACTGGGGAGAGAAGACTCCCACCAGAATTGGTCTCCATCCAGAGCTAAGGCAGCAGAGAAGGTGACAGAGGGCTCCCAAAGGCGAGAAGAGGAGAGCCGCTGGACAGTGTCAGGGGCTCCTTTTGCCTATTTAAACTCCATCCATCCTTTAACACCTGTCAGGGGCTCCTTTTGCCTATTTGAACTCCATCCATCCTTTAGCACCCAGCCCAAAGGCTTCCTTCTCTCAGAAGTTTCTGGCTCTTGCATTTACAAGGATATCCCTCTTTTCTGGAACCAGACAGCATTTCTGCTCTCTTATACAACTTGGCATTTTCTTTTCTTGAGTGTTCTTTATATTCCTTTCCAGACCTGGCAGACCCTGCTGTGATTCCCATCGTCTGTTCCATCTTCTCTCCAACAGAACTTTTTGAAATTCATTGTCAAATAGAATCACCTGGGGAACTTGTTAAACTATATATTTGGATCCAGTTAGTCTTGTGTGGAGCCTGAGAGCCTATGTTTCTAACAAGTTCCCAGCTGATGCTCATCCTGATGCTCTATGGACCTCACTTTGAGTAGCAAGGTTCTGCAGTATTTGACACAGACCAAACTTTTCAAGCTAACTTGTTGATTTACTGAACTGGCTAATGGCCATGTTGCTTCTTTTCTGTGGCTCTCATTTTCCTATAAGCCAGATGAGGAAATTTTTGAGACTTGGCAAATACTCAGTTTCTGTACCACCATTTCTCTCTCCTGCTTTCTTGGCTGACATTGATCACTGAAGATGGTATTTTTTTCCCAACATGTCCGATTGAGAAGGATTTTCTCAATATAGTGCCCTAGGGAGTGATTTCTGGTCCAAGGAAGTTGGCCTGAGGATAAGTCATATTCACAGCCCTGTGTAAGATGTGCCTTAAAGTCTTTTATAATGGAATGATTTGGGGTGTGGAGCAAACTGTTCTGGGTGCCATACAGAGATGCTTCAGGACCTGGTGCCGACCTGGCGAGATGAAAGCATTGCTACCTCTGGAGTCTCTATCTAACAAAAACCCCTTAGTGCCGGTTTGGGAAATGAGAGGAGGGACAGGAAAGACAGAGAACAGGTGCCGGAAGGGGAATGATTAAATCAGTGGTTCTCAACCATGACTGTCCATTAGAATCACTAGAAGCCTTAACCAGTAGTGATGCCTGGAGCCACTCCTAGATATTATATTTAATTGGTCTGGGACATGACCTGGGCAGCAACACAGAAAAGTCTCCCAGGTGAATCTAATGTGCAATCAGGGCTGAGAACCACTGATTAAGGCCATATGGTGGTGCTCAGCAAGTGGCAAGAGATTGAGGAGCTGGGCTCATCAACCTTCAATCGTGGGCTCCAGAGAAGGAGAGCCCTGACCTCCTTCCCCCCACTGATCATGTCCATGGCTATGCTAAGACAAGCTCTTGGAAGTACCTCTGGTTTAGGGGCTTTCTGGTTAGAATGGATCCCATCTCAGAGGCCATTCAAAGGTAAAGGATTTGAGGGGGAAAGGAGCAACTAGAAACTCCTAGATTTTTTTTTCTTAAAACAGATCCATCCTCAAGAAAGCAAGGTAAAGTGATCCCTTCTGAGATGATTCTTCCATGGTGGGATATTGTTATTATTGGCCCTGTTCATCTAGATTGGCTTTTCTTATTGTGTAAGTGTTGTGAGGAGACCACTTCTTCCTGGCTGGGGCTTGGTGCTGATGCTGGGAGGCAGTTTTATTCCCATTGCAAGGCTGGCCTTCTCTCATTTTACTGCCTGATATGCATGTCTGTCTCCTCCAGCTCCCAGTCCTGCAGAGCTAAGCTATTTGTTCAAGTACAAGGACAGGATCAGAGTGATTCCCACAAAGATGTAGGACACTGAGCCCTGCCCATACCTCAGCCCCCTTGTATTTGAAAAGAGGCTGCTTGCTGTCCTAGAATACCTTTAATTTCTAGAATTCTAGGCAATGGATGAAGAAAATCGAAGCACTTTCCCCATCACCATTGGGGGAGATTGGCCGGGCTTCTTAGAGGGAAAAGGGATGGTGTTCCATGCTCTCCCGTGTCTCCTCTAATGGTGAGAACAAAGGCATCATTTGGAAAAAGCCAGATACCTGAAGAAGAGTAGTGCCTCTTCCATCTTAAAAAAAAAAAAAAAAAAAAAAAAAGGACAAAAGGGGGTTGGCTTTAGGCAGTTTCAGCATCATTCTAATTATAGTGCCCATTTGTAACCAAGACTTTGGCCTTCCAAGAAGGCTTGATTACGACATTCATAATTCATTGGCAGTCAGTCTATTACCGATTCGATGATTTCTCCAGCCATGGAGAGAGAATTTTGATCCTTTAAAAACTGATTTTTCACATTAGAATAGCAAAAGCAATTAGTTTTATTTTTAGCTTGGTTAAGCAAGAGCTCTAATGAAGCTGAAAGGAGGTTTATTCCCTTCTTTCTTTCTTCTGTTATTTCCCCTGAGCTACTTTGGGAGAATTCAACCCAGAAGCTTATCCCCTGCTGCTGCAGGGTCTTTGTAGGATGCCTCTGGCTGCTTTAGAAAACCTATAGCTGACAAGTTTGTGAAGGTGGAGGGTGCTTTCCAGAACTTGGTATGTAGCCCTGTACTTCCTGAGGCCTATACGTGGAAATGTGTGTCCAGATGAGCCTGGCAGCCTTAGTTCCTAACCCCCGTATCATATCTGGAATTTGTGGCATGAACAGCTGAGAATAACAGTACTTGGCATTCAAAGCCCTTGTTGCAATAGGATGAGCTCACCTTACCACCCCCTGCTTGACTCCCCCAGGTCCCCTGCGCTGGACTGAAAGTAGGGCCACATCCATTTCTAACTCCTTTCCTTGATCCCTCCCTCTGCCCTTCTCCACACCCTGAAGCTCCCCTTCCTCAGAATTTGTGGGGGCTAGCTTCTTCCTGTCAGTGTAAATTCCTAGCTGGTGGTGGGCACATGCTGCCCTGGACCACTAAGTAATCTGGTCACTTTGTACACACTCACACATCTACAGGGTCCAGAGAGGTGGCTTAGAAGAGGAAGATGATGGTAGTGAGAAGTGTGGTGACCCACAAAGGCCAGACTCAGTCGAAAGTATGCAAAACCACTCTTCTTACAGAAGACTATTTTCAGGTTGAGCTTCTGGTCTGATGTCAGTCAGATTTTTCTATTTTTTAAGAGCAGCTGAAAATCCAGATTTTCAAATGTAAGAACTCCTTGTTTTAAAATGTTCAATGAATTCAATTTTCTTTAAAACCCTGTGTGGGCCCCAAACCCACATCTGGGGGCCACCATTTTGTTTCTTTAGCTTCAGGTTTTGAGAGCATAACCCAGGCACCCCAAGTGAGAACCTCTGTTTTAAAGCATCTTTGAGCTCCTGCTGGTATCCTGATTGAGCGGAAGAGCCAGCCCTACACGATGCAGCAGGCTCAGATCTGTAGGGGCTTTACTGTCACACAGGGACTTGAGGGCAGAACCAGCATTAACTGGTGGTGGTGAGGCTAGAATCCCTTCTGCTGGTACCTCACATACTGGTGATCATGTCATCTGACAGGTAGTGTCAATTTTTGTAACATCTTTACTATTCTCCAATTCTAATGGAAAATGAGGAAAATACTCCCCTGGAATGGATTAGATCAAAGAAAACAAGACTTCGCTCCTGTTGGTTTCTGCATCATTTTTTGTGGGAAAGGCCTCATTGAAATTTAGCACGAAGAGGCACTTACTTGTGGGGCAGAGACTAGGGAAGCCACAGGCTTACAGAGTGAGCCACTCAGACCTGGTTCCTGCGTTTGGTGGGCAGGCTTCTAGTCACAGAACTTGGTCATGCTCCTCACCCTAGGTCTTCCAGCCCTTAGCACTTAATAGGGACTTAACGAATTGAATTAAAGACAAAGCAATTCAAGTGAGACACAAATGGAGGAGCCGCAAAACAAAGCTTCAAACTAAAATAGTCAAACTGCTTCATCTTGATTTGGGGATTTTATTCCTCAAGAATCTGATCTTGCATGTCATGGCATTATTTCCTCTTGGTAAGCCACAGTCTGTTATGACAGACTAGTATCTTAAATTGATACGAAATAACATGCCATTATTCTAAGTGATACTGTCCAGAAAACCTGAGATGGGGCTTGGAGAGGGAGGCAGCAATGGCAGAAAACAGGCAAAATCCATGGTTGATGCATTCCTTCTGAATCCTCCCCTCCTTTTCCCTCTTCTTAATTTATCCTGACTCTAGCCCCTAAGCTATTCCCAGGAAAAATGGAACATTGCTGTGTGTCTCCCCATCTCTAGGCCCTGAAAAATTGCCTGCCCTTCTCAGAGAGAGAGTATACAAATTGGACTCCAGTGGAGGCCAGCTCAGGGTGTTGGATGAGCCTCTGACAGAGGATATGAATCTTGGCCCCAGGTCCCTGTGAAGGATGGCCGGGCTGACAAGCCTACATCAAACACGCCTCCGTTCTGGGGGAGCCATCATTCACCCCTCTGAACTCCAGCAGTACATGCTAATGAGGGCCCAGCTCATGTACCATTCCTGCTTGGCCTCTTGGCAGATCTGGAAAGGGCAGCCCTTGGTGGAATTGTGAAGGAGACAGTATCTTGCTCTACCCTCCTACTTTCCAGGAGGTCACCACTTGTAGGGGCCTTTTTCATCTCTGCTTCACCTTCTCTTTGTCCTTCCTCGGGTATGGATTCCCTCTTAAATAACTAACTGAATGCTATTAAGGACTGTATGTGTTACTCATTCCTCTCGGTGGCTTTCATGTTCACACGGAGACCCCGGGCACAGAACAGATACTTAACCTCAGTAACAAATGGCTGATTGTCACGTTTCAGGGAGCTGCTAGGATCATCTTGAGAGCGCTTGTGAAAACAGAGGTTCCCTTTTTACCAACAGGTGGCCTTGTCAGCTGAGAGACAACTAAACACAGTGACCATGGTGATGATGAGGAAGATGATACAGTGATGGCAGATTAACATCTATTAATTGCTTTCCACGTGCCAGGTGCTATTAAGAGCTTCACATCCATAAACTCACTGATTCCTTCTGTCAGCTCCATGGTGGGCACTATAATTATTCAGGAACAAAGAAACCAGGACTCAGAGAGTTTAAAAAAACTCACCCATGTAGCTAAGAAGCATTGCTGGGAGATGCTCCAGAAATCCTGTCTTTCCATAATAAAAATGTGGAGGCTTAGGCTCTTCAAATGCCACTTCCTTTGTAAGGCACTCCTCAAATCCCATCCAAACCCCTGGTGACATGGAGTTTAAGAGCAAGGGACTTGAGACTTGAGTTTGCATCCTGTCTTTGACACATAGAAGCCATGTGATCCCAGGCAAATTATTTAACTTCTCTGCTTCCCACTTTATACAATGGGATCAAGCTGACCAGATGGTTGTGAGGGTTAACGAGAGGATGCAGGGAGAGCCCTTACTCAGTTCCAGCACCTGCCTCTGTTACAGGGCATGTCCCAGGCAGCCCACCTCCCCCACTCCCAAATGTCTTCTGTCTGTCTTATAAGACTGAGTAGCCGGGGGTAAATTCCATGTGTTCTTCATCTTTTAAAGTATTTCCTGTGGAACTTTGGATCGAATCAGGTGACTAGAATTGGGATAATAACAGCAGCTAACACTTATTAATGTATACCTCACGCTGTGCTCGACTTTGAGTTCTTCCAGCCACCTGGCTGCGTAGGTATCACCATGCTTATTTTGCAGATGAGGGAATTGTTGTGTGGATCAGATAAATCATTTACTTGGGATCCCACTATTGGCAAGTAAAGGAGTCAGAGGTGGACTTAAGTGGTCAGGATCCTGAGTCTGTGCTTTTAATCACTATCCCAGAGGGTGAGATACTTCCTCCACATCATGTGGCTAATTTGGCAGTGGAGCCGGAGCTGGGGCTGGGGCTGAGCTCTGGGGACTGCCAGCCCAGTGCTCCTCATTGGAGGTGTGCCCTGTCATATGACGCTGTGATTAATTGGGAGAGAAGCTGTGGGAGGTTGACATTTCACAGCCTCATCTGTGTTTCCTGCCCACGCACCAGGCCCAGAATGTCAAAGCCCCCTACGCTGCTATGCTGGAGGGGAGGAGGGAAGCCCACTCACTATTATTAAGCAATTAAAAATATGGGCTAAGCAGATGTGGGACAGCCACACTTCCCTGGTATGTTGGGCAACAAGGTAGCTGGCTGTATCTCACTCATGCTGAGAGACATTTAAGGGACTGAATGAAAAATGGCTCCTTCAGCATCCAGGGGAGGTGGCTCTGAGCATCGCACTCATCACCTTTCCAATTCAGTGACCCAAATGGCCTGGACACTATAAGGAGCAGAGACTAAAGGGTGTACTCAATGGCCTCTGAAATCCATGGTTATATCATTATATGCACAAAAGTGGGGCGGAGTCTAAAAATCTTTCTTCAGATCCTTGGGTTTGTTCCCCAAAATGAATGTGTTTCTCATTCCACTGCCCTATTAATGTCCAAAACCTCAAAATTCAAGTCATTGTCATGTTGGACCCAAATTATTCCTATTTTTCATTTCCACCGATAAGGATGAGTCCATGATTTAATCTATTACAGGAAGAAATAGGGACAGAAGCTGTTGGTGCTAGGGTCTGAATGCTTCAAAATTCATATATTGAAATCCTAACTCCCAGGTGATAGTATTAGAAGGAGGGGTCATTGTGAGGTCATCATTAAGTCATGAGGGCACAGCCTTATGAATGGGATTAATGCCCTTGTAAGAAATGCCTAGGAAAGCTCCCACAAGGAACAACCACTTTTAAAAATCTTCTATTTTGAATTAATTTTACACTTGCAGAAAAAATTGCAAAATAGTTTTCCTGTACCCTTCCCTGAGTGTCCCTAATACTAACAACTTCCATAACCATAGAACAATTATCAAGATGAGGAAATTAACATTGGTCCAATCTATTAACTAAACTACAGGCTTTGAATGTTTTTCTACTACCGTTCCTTATCTATCCCAGGACCCTATCCAGCATCCTACATTGCATTTAGTTGCTATTTCTCTTTCATCTTCTGCAGACTCTAACATTTCCTCAGTCTGTCCTTGCCTTTTATGACCTTGACCCTTTCAAAGAGTATAGCACTGAGGGCACAGCTTTACCTCCATGGAAAAATACCACTTCTATGGTATTTTTGCCCAAAATATATAACCTCAGTCCAATCAAGAGAAAACATCAGACAAACCCAAGTTGAGGGGCATTCAACAAAGTAGCTGGTCAACTGATACTTTTCTGAAAAAAAACTTGAGCTTCTGCTTTTGTACTCTGTTGATCTCAAAATAGGTTTGGGGACATTGCTCACTGGGGAAGAAAAATAGGACACTCAGTTGGAGTTTTAACATGCAGCCTTGTGAGGGAGCAGTGGGTCTTCTCCTGGTGATGGAGATATTCTTGGACAAATGGTTGGAGCCATGGATTCTGATATCAGCTCTTTCCTGACAGTCAAATGCCTCCCTGATATCTTTCTGTGATATGATGATACCTCTTCTCTGCCTCTCCCAAAGTACAACCTCAGAACCCAATGAGATCACATGGAGGAGCTTTTTGACTGATGTGCATAGAGGGCCTTATCTCTAAACTTCACTGGGGACCCACAAGGTGAGAAGCTGGAAGCTTGAGCTTTGTCAGCTAATTAACTCACTCACCCCCCTGGTTAGTTGTAATGTTTGAGGGAAACCAGGAAGGAGAGAAGAGGAAATGTTCCGGATATATACCCCCCTAACTTTTTCTAGAGGGATGTAACCTTTATAAGAGGCCCAAAAGAGGAGATGTAGAATTTCTTTGAATGAATACTTCTGATCATCTACTGTGTGCCAGGCAGGTATGCTAGTGCTGGGGGCATTTGGCGCCAAACAAAACAGACTAAAATCTCTGCTCTGTGGAGGTAACTGCTAGTGGGGGAGGCAGACAATAAGCAAAATAAAAAAGTAAATACTAGAAGGTGATGAAAATCCATCTTTGAATTGATAAAAGTCGAAATACTTTTGGATAAAATCCATGCTGGGAGGCTGACAAATGGGAATGGTTATAAAATAATAAATAGCTTATATTAGGGGTGGGAGAATGGGTGTTGCCAAATGTCCCACCCACTTAAGCTTTCTCACTTCAAGTTTCAAATCAAACTCCTACTTTGGTATAATTAAACAATCCATGAGCAGTGGAAGTGTCATTCCTTTGACCTGGGAAAATGCCTCCTGATCATTCCCTCTTGGCCCCCAGCATCTCAGGAGAGAAGATGAAGGAATAAAAGCACCAGAAGGAATTCATCCTTGGAATACTAATACCAGGATAATAACTGAGAGATGGATTGCACACATCATTTGGGGAATATTTGAATGAGCATGAGGAAAACAGTGGAAAGGTCCATACCAGATTGTTAATCTGTTAATATCAGAAACCTGGTGTTTTTGAAGAGTGCAGGGTGGCAGTGTTAGGGAGTAAGGTGGGCAGGTGGTAGGAGTACTCAGTATACTTGTCTCTTTTGGCTTGTAGTGACAAACACATACTGCTTTTATAGTTGAAAAAAAGAAAATCTAAGACATTTAAGCAGCAAATAAAAAGAGTAAATGAAAGGTAAGAAAGATCTTATGAGACTTTGGAGTCCCCCAAGTTTATAACTTTTCTCCAAATTGTTCCTTCATCCAAGCAGACACTGTTCATTGTCTTTATGTACTAGCCTATGCTAAAGATCACCAGGACGAAGGCACATAAAGATGAATGGACTGGATTTCTACTTTCCATAGCTTTGTTTTATAATAAACTTTTTAATTGGTTTATCTGGCTTATTCCTTGTTTAATTGAGGTGAAATTCACATCCCATAAAATTAACCATTTTAAAGGGAATCATTCAGTGGCATTTAGGACATTTACAATGTTGTGCAACCACCACCTCTAAAACATTTTCATCATCCCCAAAAGTAGGCAGTTACCTCCTATTTTCTTCTCCCCTCTAACCCGTGGCAGCCACCAATCTACTTTCTATTTCTGTGGATTTACCACCTCTTCTATTACATATAAATGAAATATAATGAAATAAAATATATATGAAATATAAATGATATATATATATATATATCATAATTTTTTAAATCCATTCATCCATGGAAGAACATTTGGGGTTCCACCTTTTGGATATTGTGCTGCTATGAACATGTGTGTACATATATTTGTTTCAGTATCTGTTTTCAATTATTTTGAGTATGTGCCTAGGATGGAATTGCTGGTAAATATTGTAGCATATTTAGTGGTTTGATGAACCACCGCAGCAGCTGGATATTTTACATTCCCAATAGTAATACATGAAGGTTCCAGTTTCTCATCTTCACCAACACTTGCGATTTTTTTTTAATAGTCATCTAAAGTGGATATGAAGTAGTACATCACTGGTTTTCATTTATATTTCTCTAAAGACTAATAATGTTGCTCATCCTTTCCTTTTTTTTAAGATTTATTTTTTTATTAGAGAGAGAGAGAGAGAGAGAGAGAGAGAGAGGCAGAGACACAGGGACACAGGCAGAGGGAGAAGCAGGCCCCTTGCAGGAGCCCAATGTAGGATTTGATCTCAGATCTCGGGATCATAACTTGAGCCGAGGGCAGCCACCCAACTGCTGAGCCATCCAGGCATCCCAATGTTGCTCATCCTTTCATGTGCTTGTTGGCCATTTGTACAACTTCTTTAGAGGAATGTCTGTTCATGTCCTTTGCCCATTTTTAAATCCGATTGTTCATCTTTCTGTTTTTGAGCTCGATAGTTCTCTATTCTGGCCCTAGACTGCTATCAGATACATGATTCACAAATACTTTTTCCCACCATGTAGCTTGTCTTTATACTATTTATTTTTTTCTTTTTTTAAAATAAATTTATTTTTTATTGGTGTTCAATTTACCAACATACAGAATAACACCCAGTGCTCATCCCGTCAAGTGCCCCCCTCAGTGCCGTTATAATCGACAAATACCCACCATTTGCTTCAACGTAGATGGAACTGGAGGGTATTATGCAGAGTGAAGTAAGTCAATCGGAGAAGGACAAACATTGTAGGTTCTCATTCATTTGGGGAATATAAATAATAGTGTCTTTATACTATTTAGATAATGTTCTTTGAGGTACAAAGGTTTTTAGTTTTGATGAAGTCCAATCTGTTTTTTCTTTGTTTGATTGTGCTCTTGTCATAGCTAAGAATCTATTTCTAAATCCAAGTCATGAAGATTTGCTCCTTAGTTTTCTTCTAAGATTGTCATGGTTCTGGCTAAGTTCATTTTTCTTCATTCTTGTTTCCCCTGTTCCCTTAGACTGGATAATTTCAATGAATTTATCTTCAAGTTTACTGATAATTCCTTTTTCCTGCTAAAATATGCTATCAAAAACCTCTAGTAAGTTTTTCATTTCTAAGATTTTCAGCTCCACAATTTGCTTGGGTCTTTTTTATATCTCCTATGTCTTTATGGATATTCTCTATTTATTCATAGTTATTCTCCTGCTTTCTCTTAGCTCTTTGAACATATTTAAAACAGTATATTTAAAGTCTTTGTCTAGTAAGTCCAATGTTTATGCTTCCTCAGGGACAGTGTCTGTTAATGTTGTGTGTGTATGTGTGTGAATGGACCATACTTCTTTCTTTGCATGCCTCCTAAATTTTTGTTGAAAAATGGTCATTTAACATTATAATGTAATAACTCCATAAATCATATTTATCTTCTTCAGTGTTTACTTTTATTGCTTGCTGTAGACTTTATCTATTTGCTTAGAAATTTCTCTAAACTACTTTTACATTCTTTTTATGTGTGGTCTCTGAAGTTTCTATTTCTTTTGAGCTCAGCTAGTGTCTTGACAAAGATTTTCCTGAATTCTAGAAGCCAAAAGGAGAGGGGCGGGGGGCAGCAAGGGGAGAGAGAGAGAAAAAAAAAAGGAAAAAAACCCTCAAAGAGTCAAATATTAAAAATGTGTCCCAGTCTATGAAGATTGGCTCTGTATAGAAGTGCTCCTTCAATGCTCTATTAGACCATTTAAAATTTTTCCATTTTTCCTTAGCCTTCAATTCCTACCTTCACTGAGGTTAGAGATCAGCCACAGGTGAAAGTATAGGTCTTCTCAGGTTTTTTCTAGGCATACATTCTACCCTGAGCATATACATGCATGGCTTTCTTAAATCCCCAGTATACAAGGGGACTTTTGAGTGCCCTAGTTTCCCAAGGAAACTTCCTCCTCAGCTTTGATTCCCTGTCTTTAGTACATTGTTATATGCCTCAACAATAACTTTTTGCCTTAGGTGGCTTCAGGTTTTTTCATTTGCTTCATAATATTTCTAAGGAATGCGCACTGCCTTTTCCACCCTGAGTGCTTTCTGTGTTAGGCTAACCAAGGACACGCAGCTTGCAGCAGCCCTGCAGATCTCCCTGTAGGTTGCAACAGACAAACACAGTTCCATGTGAACAAGCCCTGCTGCCCTCCCTCAGAACCAGGGACCCCACAGGTAACATGGGATAATGTTTTCAAGACCACTGTCAAGTTGGACAGGCTAGGTCAAAAGGTAACTAAAAAGTCACAAAGCTTTCTTACCATTTTAAAGTTGCATTTTTGTGGTTTCAGAATTAACTTGACACTGTAAACTTTGGTCTGTTTTCCAGAGTTCTGACAAAGTTGATTCTGATAGCCTTTCCTTGATTAAAAAAAAAAATTCTGTGGAAGGATAGTCTCTTAGGGCTACCTATTCCACCATTTTGCTTCTTAATATATGAATTCATAAGTATACAGCTGGATGAAGTTTTGAATTTTCACAAGGCATACACATCTCTATATTCACCCTCCAGATCTTTTTGTGCCTTAAAACACACTTGTATCTCATCTCATTTCAAAAATTGCTTATGTTAACTTATAAAGATGCATATAATGTCAATGAGAGAAAAAATAAGTGAGGAAAGTGGAGGCAGGAAAAGTAATGAAAAAAGAAGGAAAACAAAACCAGGAGTAAATAATTACCCAGGAGTAAATAATTAAATAATTAATGTGGAATAATGTCTCACACACTTAATAGAGGCAGGATAGAAATTTGTTCAAGTTCCTAGTTGGGGATGCAGAAAGTGAAATGCCATCACTTGTAGATTTTGCAATGTCTGAAGGTAAAAAACAAACTAGTGGTTCAATAGACCTGTAGCTGTAACAAGTACCAAGGCTGGAAGAAATTTCTCCTGGAGTTACTATTAAGAAGACCTAGATGGAATTAGTCATATGTGTGACCTTTACTACCTCCTATAAATAAATCCCACAGCATTGATCCCAGGCCTTCCTATATATGCACGCAAGGGATGCCCCACCTCAGTGACCCAAATGAAGAGTAATGACAGTAAGCCTACGAGGAGCCCAAATATTGCTGATTGGATGGGTGGGGGAGAGAGCTATGAAAATAAGGGGAGGGGCAGTGAATCAACTGCCTTAAACCTCAGTTTCCTCAGCTATAAAATAATAATAGTATCCAAGTATATACCATAAAAGGAGAAATTGTGTTTGTGTCTGATGTGTAGCAAGTGGTTGCTAGATCTAATGATGATTATTGTGATTCTAAAGACGTATTTTGAGACTACTGGTGACCTTTAGTCCCTTGATCGAGTCACCCCATTTCTTTTTACCTGCTCCTCTATTTCTAAGCCCTGGACCATGCCACCAAGGCTTTCAAATGGTTAAACTCAGAGCATTTTGATCCTAGGGACCTAAGGTGTGATGAGGGTGTACAAGTCAGGATGTTCCTAGTTCTGGAACTCCCAGTCCTCTAATGGATTAATCCCAGGGCTCAGTGGAGGTGATTGTAACTCTTAATAAGAAAGAGGAGGAGGTAACTATGCCTGCCCCACTTCACGCTATATCCCAAGACCAGCTTCTTGAGGTACGCATCCCACCTTGTATATAAATCAGGTTTAGAAAGGAACAGAATGACCATATCTCCTTGCCATGGATAGTAAGAATGCAATTCTTTATGTCAGCAGCACAGCCCATGGTCGTTCTCAGGTTGTGATAAATGCACATGGCATTTGTACTTTTCCTTGGATGATGACCACAGCCCAAATGGGTGTGACTTCCATGGCTCTGGTGTAGTACTGCCTGAAGGGCAGCAAGGTGCCCTCAGACCTCTGGTAGGATGAGCATCCATCCATAATTACAGCCAAGTCTCTGCTAGTGTCTCAGGAAGAAGCACCTCTTTATAGCTGGTCATGAGCCTTTAATATATTACCCTTAAATCATTTAAAACTGGACTAGCCTGAGCAGCAGTGAATATGCCAATGCAGCTGGGAGCAATCTCGGGCGGGCCCAGTGAAATGGCCGAGATGATCTAATAGATCTTGCTTCATCTCCGAAAGTCTATCACCCTGCCTCTCTCCTCCTTATTAAACCAAAGCTCCCCACTTACAGGAAATAAAACTGCTACCTGATATTTATATATCTTCAGAGAGTAGTGTAATTCAGAAACCAGGGAGAACGATTTAAAACTATTTATTGAAAAGGAGACTGTTTCTTGCATGAAATAATCTTATTGGAAAAGTTACCTTATTTCTTCTACCGCACTTGGAAAATCTAGATCATTTGTAAAGCAAAGGGCAAAACAGAGATTGATTTTTGTTGGCATGAGGTTGGCTTTTGTACTTTGATTAGTGGCTTGAAGCTGATGAGTCACGTGATGGTTCTGGTATTTTGGGGGAGGGTATTCAGACTGAGATCATAATAGCTATTTCTAACCTTGATTTTGAGCAGAATATCGCAGGAAGTCTTATGTCACTCCAGGTCTCCAGCTATTTGCAACCTTATGATATCTCTTTGGTCTTTTGCATCAAGCAGGCCCTTCCTTTCCCTCACTGTGACATTCCTAGATGTTAAAGTTCTGAATGGATTTACATCTACTGGTAAATTCTATACTCATTGTTCTAGCATTCGTGTTCCTTTGAGATCTGGTCCAATCTGGTTTTACTTCTAGGCTCGTCTCCCACCTGCATCCATGGTGTGAACCCTCTGCCACCTTCAATTCCTCTAGCCACTCAGCACACATCTGCACACATCCTAGCCACTCCAGCATTCATGCTGCTTTTGCCCTGTTCCCTCTGTTAGATTGTTTACTCCTTTCCCGAGTATCTGTCAAAAGGTACTCTCAGAAGTCACAACCCCCATCTTGCCCACCGGTGGACCTTCTTGGCTCTCCATGAGCTCACTATATCCTCTGAGCTTGATAGATTTACTTTACTTGCCATCTACTCAAAGTGGATCTTGAACCAAGAAACCTCTCATGCTGCTGGCATGTGCATTGACCTTATGAAAATTCAGCTTTACCTGTGGGAGAGGGAGAAGGAATGGGAATGGGGAGAGAGAGATTTCATCCATTTCCCCCAAAATTCATAGTTGGATTCTCCAGTACTTCAGAATGTGACTATATTTCTAGTGTTAAAAAGAAAACCACAGGTGTCAATTGGGTCAAGGCCCCCAAGTCAGCAAACCAAGACTTGATACTTAACTGCAGTTTCAAACCCCATGAATGTAAGCTTCAGGCAGTCAATAAAGGACTTCCTGATCAACACTAGGAAATTTATTAATAGGTCCCTTCTGTTCCCCTTGGAAGGGCAACCTTGCCTCGATAATGTCTTGTGAATGAGTTTGTTTTCTTCTTTCTTTCTTTCTTTCTTTCTTTCTTTCTTTCTTTCTTTCTTTCTTTCTTTCTTCTTCTTTCTTTCTTCCTCTCTCTGCCTTTAAAAACTTTTTTGTTTAGCTCAGCAGAGCTCCCCTCTACTTGCTAGATTGGATGCTACCAGATTCATGAATTGTTTAATAAAGTCAACTAGATCTTCAAATTTACTTGGTTGAATTTTGCTTTTTACAGGAGAGAGAGTCCTTAAAGAGACAATAAGTTAAAGTGAGGCTGTCAAAGTGGACTGTAATCCAGTCTCATTGGTGTCTTTATAGGAAGAGGACACTGAGTTACATAAAGGGACACTAGGGGCATGCACATGCAGAGGAAAGATGATGTGAGGATACAGCAAGAAGGCAGGCGTCTGTAAGTCAAGTAGAGAGGCCTCAGGCTTCTCTGCCAACATCATAATGTTGGACTTCCAGCTTCCAGAATTTTGAGAAAAGCAATTTCTGTGGCATTTTGTGATAGCAGCCTGAGCAGACTGATACACTCATTGTGAGTGTCTCCTGGAGGGAATGTGAGGTCAGACGAGTGAACCTGCTGTTCCCTATCCATGCTCAGCTCCTCAGGCTTCCAGGAGTGGGAGCATCTCCTCATGTAGGATATGCATTGATGCTGGAAGAATATCTATTTCCTACCATCTCTTCCTCTTTAGCCGTCCCTTATCTAATCTGTTTCTCATAACATGCCCATAATCACAGGTAGCTACATAATCTGAGGCTCCACCAAAGGATTCATGATCTATTCCAAAATGGGGTTGGACTTACTATCTCTTCCAGCTCCCTGGAAGCATTGCCTCATTAAGGTGGGGTGCACTGGCCAGAGTGGGCTTCAGTGGCAACCTACACATGCAAAAGAACAGGAGGGTGGTTTCGGCTACATCCTGACCTGCCTCCCTGTGGGTGGTGCCATGCAGGGGGCACTGAGGCAGGAGCTTGAAGATGAATTCTTGGCACATTCCATGCAACACAGTTTCATTATTCACTGAACGTTTATTGAAAGTTTTCTGTGTGTAAGTCTCTGTAATTCTCTGCCTTTCTACCTCTTTTTTTTTAAAAGATTTTATTTATTTATTCATGAGAGACACACAGAGAGAGGCAGAGACATAGGGAGAGGTAGGTTCCCTGTGGGAAGCCTGGTGTGGGACTCGATCCTGGAATCCAGGATCAAGACCTGAGCCAAAGGCAGACACTTAACCACTGAGCCACCCATGTGTCCCTCTAGTCCCTCTTCCACCAAAGAACAACTGGGTTCATTTAAGAAATCTCTGAGACCATAATGAGTGGGAAAAATCAGAACATGAGAGACTCCTAACTCTGGGAAACGAACAAGGGATAGTGGAAGGGGAGGTGGGGGGGGGATGGGGTGACTGGGTGACGGGCACTGAGGTGGGCACTTGACGGGATGAGCACTGGGTGATATTCTTTTTTTTTTTTTTTACATTTTTTAAAAAATTTATTTATGATAGTCACAGAGAGAGAGAGAGAGAGAGAGAGAGAGGCAGAGACACAGGCGGAGGGAGAAGCAGGCTCCATGTACCGGGAGCCTGACGTGGGATTCGATCCCGGGTCTCCAGGATCACGCCCTGGGCCAAAGGCAGGCGCCAAACCGCTGCGCCACCCAGGGATCTCCTGGGTGTTATTCTATATGTTGGCAAATCGAACCCCAATAAAAACATATACAAAAAAAGAAAGAAAGAAATCTCTGAGACTCCTAACAACACCTTCCAGGGAGCAGGAAAAGCCCCATCAAGACAATGATATTTCAGGTCATGAGCTTGTAATGAATGAGAGTTCAGCACAAAAATTCTATAGAAGAGGAGAATCTATCCTAGGTTTCTTTTTCTCTTTTCTCATAGGTTTGCTTTTTAATGGAGGATGGCTTACTTGGTGTTTGGGAATTTTATTATAAATATTTACTGAAGGTTCTTCATGTAGCAAGCACATTTTGAGGACAGGGTAGGGAGGCAAGGGGAAGTCAAGGCTTTTTAAAAAACATAGACTAGTTTCCTGTAGATCCTAGGGGATGAGCCCTCTGAAAACTAAAATTAGTAGTTCTAACTCATTTTCCATGTAAGAGCCAAGGGCAGGCCACCCCAAAGTGTGCCACTTTGGTGTTTTGAGTATTTTAAATAAAAGTTACTTTTGATTATGTTAATGGAAGTTACAGTCTGTGCAAGAGGGGTTTGCACCCAAACCCTCTTCTGTCCCCATGAAATCAGGAAATAAGTCTCCCTTGTAAAAGGTCCCCTCCTTGTAGCAGGAAATAAAGACCTCCTTGTCACCCGTGTTAGGAAAGCCAGGGCCCAGAATGCTGTATAAGCAATACTTGCTACTTTTTACTAATTTACTGCCACAGCCCAAATTCTGTTTAAAATTCCTTACTAATTGAAGCTCCCAAAGTTAGGCTTCTTTGTCATCAGTTTCCCAAGGATTTATTGCCTCTTTGTCTAGAAAGTATAAAAACCACCTGCCTCGGTCATCTGTTTAGGTGTCAATGTCATTACTGGGCCTTCCTGTGCACGTAATAAAACTTTGGGTTTTCTTCTCCTGTTCGTCTGAGCATGTCATTTAATTCTTAGTCCAGCTGGGAGGTCTTCAAGAGTAGAGGAAGAGTTCTTCCTTCCCTGCATCATTATGGACAAAAGTGCCTCTTGAAGGCCTCTGCCCTGGGCAGGACGTCCCAGGATGACAAGCTCAGAGCACCTGCTTGCATCCGGCCAAGGCTGTCAACATGAATGCCGATCGGCCTTGTGCTCTTTCAGCCAGCACCTCTATTCTCTGGCCTGCCAGTCAGGAGCTGCCTGAAGACAGCCCTGAAACAGGGCCCTCTCCTCCGTGTTTCCATTCAGACACAAAGGGCCCTTCTGGTGATGCTCCCATCCATTAGTGACAAGCGATCGGTACCCTGTGTCTGGGGTGGGACTTCTGATCCCAGCTTGGAGCTTGTTGATGAGCTGATGACTGCTGTTCTCACTGAGAGCCAGCAGGACATGGTCAGATCACTGTCTGAACATGGCAAAGTGATGAATTGTGCTCATATTTATTCCGTGCTTTCAAAGGCAGCCATGTAATGTTTAAGACCATGGAGACATTACATGCACAAACAGTGGTGGAGAGTAGAAGAAATGATTTGCTCCTTAATACACAAACTTTATTTTATATGGCTCAGATGCATAACTTAAAAAGACTCCTAACCTATAGGTAAGATTTGGAAAGTCTCAATTATGGTGCAAATTTGGGAAGCAGTGCCTTATGTTAATGAAAATTTTTGTAAGAAGATGGTCTCCTTTTTGTCACCAGCTTGTCCCTTTAATTAGTTGAAGCCTAAGGCCATAAATAAAAAGCAAGAAAATACAATGCAGCAGATTGAATTTAGGTTCATGTGCTGCGTTTGAAATATATGAGAGGCTGTTGGAGACCTAATTTAAAATGAACTGTGGGTTCCTTATGCAGAATCTCCTTGGATGTCTGGTTATTTGTGTTGTAAACCAGGTTTCCACCCAGTGCCATAAAAGGGAGCCGTTCCTTGCCACCACCTTTACCATGACCATGGCTTGCTTTGCAGGCTTGCTTAAGTGGGCAGGACCACCCTAGAGTCTGTTGGAGCCATTACACTGGTGGGAACCTCCTTCTGAATTGCTGTCCCTGCCCCATCTGGAGAAGGCAGATCTTGCTTGGGGTCCCCTTTTCACTCTGCCATCAACAAGAGAGGTGCCCAAGGAGGAGTGAGGGCTGGAATTCTTTACCAGCCCTGGGCTCAAGATCCTTTCTTCCTGGCCTGGGTCTCAGGGTACGTGGAAGGCAACATTATAGCCTGCTTTTGCTTCGTGCATAATTGGTGAGTCTCTGCTCTCTGGGCAAAGGCCAACTCCTTCACAGTGGTTCTTAACTCTGGATGTGTGTTAGAAAATGCTGAGAGCTTTGGAAAAACACTGATGCCCAGGCCCTGACCCCTAGAGATTTTAATTTAATTGGTCTGGGATAAGGCCTGGGTGTTGGGGGTGGGGTGTGGGTACATGCTTCTTAAGCTTAATCTAATGTTCAGCCAGAGCCAAGAACTACTGGTTTGGAAGAAAAAGTTATCCATTTTCACTGTTAGAATTAGGCAGATTTTTTTAGGCGGATTTTTTTTTTTAATCAGACAGACAATGTGATAGGCAGACAATGCAAAATTAGCTGTGCAGAGAGAGGGAATTAGAGACTCTAGGCATTCATGACAAAATTAGCCAAGTACCCTTTTCACTATACTCAAAATAGGAGATATGAGAAAGCTCTGAAAAGGCTCCTCAGGGATTGGATAGGACTAGAAAGTAAGCAGCTTCAAAGCTAGAGGCTTTGTAGATGTTGCGAATATTTCCTCAATCAAGTTATTTCATTCATGCATTCATTCATGCATGCATGCATGCGCTGTCTACTTAGCAGGTACTGTTTGGAGTCAAACACTATTAGGCTCCAGGCTGCAAAGATAAATATCTCTAAGATAGGAATTCTAAAAGTGTTGGAATTATAAGAGTTTAACGTTAGCTTCCTTAATCATAGATACTTGGCTTTTCACTTGGGCTCCGTTCCTTTGCAAATGCTGGAACCCAACAACCACCCTTGGGTTTCTCTGGGGGAGATAACACCACCACCCTCCCCTCTTTCTGCTTCACTACTTGTGAAGTCTTCCTACTGGCAGACTTTTCTCCAGGACATTTTTGTATGACGATGAGTGGCATATGGGTACTTCTTTGTCAGACACACATTATCTTAAGTACATCCTCATTCCCATCCTGCCCGATTCATTTGGTGATTACAGAAAGTTTATATGGATAAGCAAGTGTGCAGGCGCAGGAGGAGAGGTTTAGAGTTATCAAGATTGAGTACTAGAATATATAGATACATATAATTTCTTAGCTATTTGTGCCTTTTTAAGTAAGATGATCTCATGGTAGCTCCACAACACAGTAGAATGTTGGTCAGGAATTATGTTTATTTTACCAAACAGGAATCTGAGATGCAGAGAAATTGCCTGGCAGGCATCTTATCCTGGATTCCTCTCCCAATGGGCGGCGGATGCATATGTCTAGGATTGGCATCTGGAAGTACTTCCCTGTTCAGCTACAGACTCCCCTTTGCAGAGTGCCCAGTGTACCCTTCACTTCCGCCTCCAAAACTGCCAGAGAAGCCAGCATTTCTATGGGCATCCCCAGCCGGCTGACTAGACATGACCACAAGGGGGCACCAAAGAGTTTCCATTACTCTCCATTCCTTCCTTTTCTGCTGTGCAGGGAATAGGTAACAGTGTGAAGGATGATGTTGGAAGGTAAATCTTCAGCCCCAGGTGGAACACTGTGGCTAGACAACTGAGGCGATGCCTCTAGTTTTTACTGTGATTGGAGAGGTTGCGGGGGAAGCTACTGGTGGGGTGAGGTTCTAGCGCTGTCAGAACCAGGGAGATTACCTTATGGGTATTTTAATTTCTCCCTCAGAAGCAAAGGAAGATAATGTCCATGAAGCAGGCATTTGTTCTGTTGGTCATTCGCTGAATGTGGGTGGGACATGAAGTCTGAAAGGCATGCTGTGGGTTAGTAGGACCATGTGGATCATGGAAGGGAGTCTGGATTTTATTCCAAGCGTCATGGGGGTCTTTGGAGGCTGTTTCATGCCAGGGTGGCATTGGTGAAGATGAAGAAAAGCAAATAGATATCTGTTGGAGTTAAGACTGGTAGGATTCTTTGGCAGATTGCCACCAGAGGTGTGAGAGAGAAAGGTCTGGGCCCTGGGTGGGTGGTAGTGAGATTTATTGAGGAGACGGGCTTTAGGAGGGTCAAGATGGGAAGGATCAGTGTCCTCTTTGGTCATGGGGGGTATGTGATGCTACAACATTCCTACATGGGGATGCCCAGTGGGCAGCTGGATTTATAAGTCAGAGCTCTGGTGAGAGGCACTTGATTAATGAGGTCATTCGCACACTCGCAATCAAGGGTAGGAACTAAGTGCCTGGTGGGGATCTTCACCAGTTAGGAAAAAGCAGGAGGTATATGGCTGGCCTCTGGGATTCCAGAGATGGTTGCCATGTTTCTGGTTGGAGGGTTCAGGGTGGTGAAGGTACAGGGGTTGGGGCTGGGATGCCAATACAGGTAAGACAGGCCTGGTCAGAGGGACTCATTTGGTGCTAAATCTCATTAAGGGCTGACTCAAGAGAATGAGTGAAGGGTTTTATTGAGGAAAGATCTGGTTGGAGGAAGTGTAGACTTACAGAGAAGTCATCCAGGGAAGGAATGTATAGGTAGATGCAATCTAGGGGAAGCTTCCTGGGCTTTTTCTGTTCGCAGTGTTGCAAACTCACTTCTCTGTCTTCTTCAGAAACTGGCCCTTCTGGGGCAGAATAATGTAACATGTGAGCGCTTGTTGGAGAATGAGGAAGGCAAGACCTGGACAGCCGCCCAGACAGCTTCTGAAGGATGAGGGATCCTCTTTGCTGGCAGGAAAGCCCAGGGAAATGCTAAGAGCATGATCCTGCATGTGCTCCAGAAGAACAGGACATGAGAACATCTGAGGCCTGAAACGGGAAACCAGAGTTATTTTGGGACCTTGAGATCTGCAGGGTGGCTTTGGCAAACTCTGGCACGGGGCTATTCTGTACAGAGAAAAATTGTGAAAGGAACATAGGGTGGGGATTTCTGGATATGGGCAGGTCAGGGCATCTTTAAACCAAGTTCTGCTAGGACCTATCCAATCAGCAGGTAGGACATGTCTATGGGCTGCCTTGGACTCATCCTCTGGTCCATGGCCCTGTCCTCGGCGGATTCCTGGTTGCTCCCCACTTCTGTGTAAGCCTGCTGCCCTGTGAGCACTTGGCTGGCTCGGTCAGCCATGTCGGTGGTGCTTGGCCCAAGGCAGGCCTGACTGCAGCCAGGGCAGTTACAGTCGGCCCAGCTTAGCTGCTCTCTGGGGGTGGCCGTGGGGATTCTCACTTGGGTTTTTCGTTTGCCTTATGTTATTGCTGAGAGGCTGTTGGAAAAACCACAGTCAGGAACTGTTCTCCTGTTTATCAGGGGAATACTCATTAGGATGCAAGCAAAGAACAGAACCCTTGGGAAATGGAAAGTGGAAACCAAGGGGAAAGGAACTGGGGCAGGCAGTCCGGATTAGAAAGCAGAGCCCCCGGCAGCTTCAAAAGAGAATGGAAAAGTTGGTGTGCCCTCTGCAGGCACCTGGGAGGGCTGTCCCCTCCTTCCTTTCATGGTCACACTGAGGCAGGCTGGACTGTGCCCACCTCAGTGGGACAGAGATGGAGAATGAAAGGAAGCACCTGAAAGATGCCCTGGGGACTCTAAATAGCCATCTTGCAGCCCCATCCAGACGTCTGCCTCTCCCCAAATAACAGAGTGCACACAGCACAGCAAAAGGCATTTTTCAGGAGAATGCCATCTCCATTACAGCCAGCCAGGGCCCCTTGTGTACCCAGAGGGGAAGCAAGATAGATAAATATTTGGGGGAATAAGTGTGTGGGAGAGATGCGCTGTCAGGGCAAGTGAATGTTAGGTAGAATGGATTGCGTTGTCTTGGTAGCTTTCCCTTAGCTCAGTAATGAGATGGCTCCTGGGTCTGGGCTTCTCTGTGAGCGGGTCCCCCCCCCCCTCCCTGCACCATTCATATTCATTGAGTTCCTTCTCATCAATGTCACCTGGGAAGGAAAGGGAAGCACCAAGGGGGGAGCCGGGCACAGATTTCCCCTCTGGAGAGGAGCTGGCACCCCTGTCTTCAGGGCTCACAATCAGCTGTCCCCACCTTGGGATGCAGAGCCAAAGGGTGAAGAATGTCAGGTTGCCTTCTCTATTTAAGGACAGGAAGGGAGGAGTCAAGAGTGTTGGCCACCAGACCCTAAATCTCAGACATTCGGGAGATTCCAGCCCATTTGTCAATCTTTGGCAACCAACCTTTCAGAACCTTGGTAACTTTCCCGTCTTGGTTGTTGATTTGTGTTGAAGTATTAATTCACGTACCATAAAATTCCCTCACTGTGCATGTCCAATAGGTTTTCGGAAGTGTGTAGTTTGTTCAACTATCTGTGTGATCCCATTTTAGAACAGTGTTCATTTTTATCATCCTGTTTCTCTGAATGATTAGCCTGGATGGTTATGAGAGGAGGACATGTAAGAAATGGAGATGCTGGAGTGACCTGGTTGGCAAGATTCCTTGTGGAGGGAATGATGACAAGATCCGGTAGCTCTCATCATGTATGTACAGTGAGCCAGGGGCCATGCTGACCCCATCACATGCATTATCATGTTTGCTTTTAACAGGAGCGCAGGGAGATGGGCAACCCCTCTTATTCCCATTTTACAGATGAAAAAACGAAAGTCAACAGAGATCGAGTGGCTTGGACAAGGTCTTTCACTGCTAGAAGGTGGCTGAGCTGGGATTCGAACACATACGTCTTTGCCTGCACAGTCTGCATGTTCAAACCATTATATTGTGGGGCATCTGAAAGCTTTGGTCTAGAGTGAGGACCTCTGCATCTATAGTAGAATGACTAAATGTGACAGACCTTGGCGGCATGCTACAGACCTCTAATTTTGTGACTCTTAACCGATTTGAGTTTATATGAATCCCTACCCCTGATTGATTGTGATTCTCACTTAGCCCTGGGTTCACTGTCCTTTTGGCTTTGACTCCACCTGGAAAAATAAACACTAATGGCTGGGTTTGTTTGCTCTCCAAGGTTCCCACTCTGACCTTCAGACATCAAACGCCTGGTGCCTTCCCCTGTGCCGGGAAATAAAGGACCCGAAAACACACTGCCATTTCACAAACAGCCTGCCTGCCACCAAAGTAATGGTGTTTGATGAAGCCACTGTATTTCTCCCTTTCAAAATCCATCTTCAGATTGTAGGCCTGAAAACCAGGTGCCACTGTCTCCTAACGGCATGCCAGGGGTTAGAAACGGATGCTGCACACCACTTAACATGTGAAATACGATTCCTCCGTCCGGGCATATATGAAAAGAGAGAGAAAGAAACACCCAACAACAACCCTCTTTTGAATTTTGAAATGTAAATGTTTGCTAATGCTTTGCCGAAGACAGCTTCACTTGGGCTGAGAGCTATGTGTAAAGAAGCATTAAAATGCATCATTTGCTCAGGGCTAAAAGTCATCAGCTTGTGATATTAATGCCCTTTAAAAAATAATTTGTCGGCATGAAATCAGAGCATGCCTTGCGCAAAGGATTGGCTCTCGTCAATTTTCTCATGGATCTCGTGAGTTAGAATTGCATTTAGATTTTGCCAAAAATGAAAGAGTTTCCCTCCTCCTCCCAATCTCTCTCTCTCTGTCTCTCTCTCTCTTTTTTTTTCTAGAGTAAGGGGGTTAACTTTGATTTCATGGAGTGTGAAGAGCCCCTGCCCTGCAGGCTGGAAACGTGCTGGTCACCTAGAAGGTCATGGGGTGTTATGCTGACCGCTTCTCCATCCTAGGCCCACAGGCTCTAATCAGGGCTTCTCTGGGCAAATGCTGGGGAAAACAAAGGCTTAGGGGCACCTGGGAGAGCACCCACAACAGATCACCTAAATTGATTAAGGTCACTCAAGCCTCAATTGACAAACACCTTCCTCAAACTGGCTTATGCAACAGAGAAAGAAATCTTGCTGGATGCAGGGGTGGGGTTCACAGAGCCTGGGGCTGGGAGCAGGGTGGGGCTTTGTCCCTCTGGAAGCAGGGCTCCGTGTTCCCAACACCCCTCTCTCCTGGGAGCGCAGAGCGGACCCCCTGTCTCCTGGGTGTGCAGGGTGGGGCTGTGGCCACTGGTCCCTCCTGGAATGGGGGGCCTCCGCCAGGAAGGAGATGCGGTGTGGCTGGAGGAGAGCTGAAGGGGTTGATTCCAGGAGCTCTGGTCTTCCCTTCCTGCCTCATAGGGGAGCAGCTTCACTTTTCTCTTGCAGTGAGTGGTGGAAGATTCCATTTGGAATAACGATTCTGTTGTGAAGAAAGAAATTGAAAATGACTGGACTACCTAATTCCTTGGCTTCCTCACATAGTCTGCTGCCAGGAGATTCCTGTATGTGATTTATCACCTAAGGCGTCTAGGCTTTCCTTTTTAATTTCTTTCTTCCCCTGAAAAAATTTCAAAAAATTTAAACAGATTGTTTAAAATATATGTGTGCATACATATGGGTTTTATTCATCCATCCATTCATTCAACACACGTTTACTGAGTGCCCGCTAGGGGTTCTAGGTTCTGGGGACAGAGCCTTGGACAAAGAAGAACCACCCCCTGCCCTCCTGGAACTTCTGGCTGGGGAGGTGGTGACAAGTGTGTTGCTCTCACTGCAGTGGCTTCGTAGCTTCCAGTCTTGCTCTTCCCACCACTGCTAGGGGACTATGGTCCTGGGTTTGTGTTCCCAGCTCCTGTGTGAGATCTGAGGAGATGTGTCTCACAGCCTAGCTCACCGGTCAGAGGCCCAGGGCAGCCTCAGAGCCCAGGGAGTGCCTAGGAGGGTTTGGGCTCCTATAGAGGAGGTGGTGCTCTCTCACACCCAGGAGTCCAGAGCGGGAAGTGGTGGGCACCCGAACTCCTGACCAATTCCCTGCAGCCACAGAGAGTTCCAGAGAAATTCCTTGGGCCCGAGGTGCCCTCTCTAAACCTCCCTTGAGAAATCCCAGGAGTGCAGACAAGGGGCAGTCATGTATTAGCACGTCTGGCTCCATCTCCTGGGCACTTTGGTTTCTAAGCCTTGGAGGCTTGGGATCTGTTGTGGTTGTGGGGCAAGGAGCATGGAATACAGAAAGGGGCGAGGAGAGCCTGTGACCCTTCTGGGTCGGCCTGCTTTCCTCGGTTCAGGGCAGGGGAGGAACTTAATAGCATATGGCAGCAATGAAGAGCTCAATTTCTGGAAACAGACCAGGGCCTCAACTGGGATCTGTGCTCTGCTTCCCTGGGTATGGCCATTTCTGGAAAGGGGCCAGGTGGCCACGCCAGGTAGACAGTAGAGAGACAGAAGATGAACAGGCAGGCAGAGAGAGCAGGGCTAGTTGGGCCAGGGCTCCTCCACCTAACAAAGCTGGCGTGTTCTACACAGCAGCTGTATCTGTGGTCTTCTCTCTTGTCTCGTACCCCTCAGCTCAGAGTAATGGGCAGGCCCAGGGGAGGCGTTGGACAGGGCTGGAGATGAAATAAGATGGAAAACTCTCTCGTTTTGCTGCCACCTGCCTGAATTCCCAGGCCTGTGTCCAACAACTCGTGGTCAGTGAGCCTGGGACGGCCTGCTGGTGAGAGCTGATGACCACACTGGCTGGAGGTCCTTGGGAATGTGCCAGCCCAAGTGTCAGGCAATGAGATACCAGAGAAGAAAATCATTGAGAGGGTGGGCAAGGGGGGCCCTGGGACAGCAGCTCTTGATGAGAGTGAGGCTGTGAGCTACTGGAGGGGGGCACCATAGGTGGCTTGTTTCCCTGGCGCTGGGCAGAGTGCCTTACAGGACATCTGACAATTGGATGGAGGGACAATGGCCAAAGCTTCCAGGGATTGTGGTGAGGCTCCTGGTGCCTCCTTCCCTGCTCAGCACCTTCTGCACATGCTCTGTGCTCCTGCTGAGGCCTGGCTCTCCGATCTGCAGAGCTGTCTGCCAGCCCAACACCCAGGAAGCTGTCTGGCCGAATGTACTGCCTTTCTCAAGAGGGTCTGAGTTTTAATTTTTTTTTTATTTATTTATGATAGAGAGAGAGAGAGAGAGAGAGGCAGAGACACAGGCAGGGGGAGAAGCAGGCTCCATGCACTGGGAGCCCGATGTGGGATTTGATCTGGGGTCTCCAGGATCACGCCCTGGGCCAAAGGCAGGCGCCAAACCGCTGCGCCACCCAGGGATCCCAAGAGGGTCTGAGTTTTAAGAGGAAACAATGAGAGGGCAATTCTTTATCTAGATGGGCAATTCTCGAATGCAATCTCCTCTTACCTGTTTCCTCAAGATTTTAATTGGCATTCTGTAAAACTTATATCTTAAAGATTTTTATTCATTTATTAGAGCATGTGAGAGAAAGAGAGATTGAGAGAGAGAGAGAATGAGTATGAGCAGGGGCAGAGGGAGAGGGAGAGGGAGAAGCAGACTCCCCACTGAGCAAGGAGCCCAATCAATGTGGGGCTCAATCCCAGGACCCTGGGATCGTGACCTGACCTGAAGATAGATGCTTAACCGCCTAAGCCACCCAGGCTCCCCTCTGTAAAACTTATTAAATTCTATGTCAAGTGAATTTGCTAAACCTTGGACATCTTAGCTTCATCTTGAAGATTTAAAATGCACAGCAATATATCTAAGGCTCTGAAAAGTCCTGTGGTTTAAAAACGACCTATTTGATTTTTCTAAACTATAATTCGTCTTATTGAGGTATGGCTTGCACACAATAAAATTCACTCATGGAAGAGTGCAGTTCAATGAGTTTTGACAAATAGATACACTCAGGTAACTAACTCCACAATCAAGATATAGGATGTTTCCATCAGCCCGGAGAGTTCACTCATGACCCTTTGTGACCATCCTTCTCCCCCAACTCCCGAGCCTTGGCAACACCAATCTGTTCTCTACAGGTATAGTTTTGCCTTTTCTAAAGGTTCACGTACATGGAATCATACAGCAAGTAGTCTTTTGTGTCTCTGGTTTCTTCCCCTTCACATAATGTTCCTTGAGCTTCAGTCGTGCTGTGTGTATTGGCAGTTGGTTCCTTTCTACTGCCAGGTAGGAGTCCCTCGTATGGAGCACCCCCATTTGCTGACCCACCCACCGGCTGAGGGATGTTAGATGATTCAGAGTAAAAGAGCTCTGGATATTTGTAAGTGCTTGGTAAACACAGATTTTCATTTCTTTGGGGGAAACACCTGGGAGTGGGCTTGTGTCACTGTATTTGATGAAGGGACATTTAAATTGAACATCTGTGAATAAACATCCTGAAGAATAGTTTCAGAAACATGGTTCATGCTCTCTTGAATGTTGGGGCTGTCAAGCCATTGAGGCTTCCCTCCTTACGTCCACAGGCAGAGCCGAGGTTCCTAGGCCAGGGCCTCTGCTCAGCAGATATTCAGGAAGGTGAACGGGTGACCCTGGGTTTGCCAAGTGGAGCTCAGCAGGCAAAGGCCCCTTGAGCTGGGCGTGGGTAAATCAGCCTTAGAACTGTGGCAGCGACTCTCACGTGGTAGTAAACTCAGCCCCTGACTGTGTTCTCTGCTGTCTCTGCTCTCTTCCTGGGTGGGGAGACCGTGACTCTTGTCTTCGGGCCAGGCTCTGTGTCACTTTTCAGTGATTCTAAGAGGGACAGGTGGGAGCCACAGTAGTTGCTACTATGAATGCCATCACCCTTACCAGCAGATGGTGGGGGAGAGGCTAACTGAGAACTCCTGGTGCATATAAAACAAAAGCCAGCCGGAGGAACCTGCAAGGTAAACGCTATCATTATCGGGAATGTAAAGGAAACAGCATCTGTCCCCTGCCGTGGCACGAACCGGAGCTGGGGTGCAGGGGAGCTCCCCGAGGCCATGCAAGCAGGCAGTGCTCACCGAGGAGCGAGGGAGCTGACAGCTGAGTACTTGCTTCTACTGATGTCACCTGGAGAGAAGATCAGGCTTGGGTAGGTCTAGATTTTAAATGTTTCATGAGCAACCTGACTTCCTTTTGTTTATTGTCCGATGGTTGTCTGACAGTGATTTTCCAATTTAGTTGACCAATTAAAGTTGGAAATTGCATGTTGCTTATCCCACTTCATGACTTTGGTTGGGGTGTCATATGTCACATGGGATAGACCCGGCTGGGTGGCCAGCTTCTCCGACGCAGGGGCCCAGGCTACAGGAAGCACAGGGCACTTGCAGTCAGAATCAAGAATTTAAAAACTCCTTTTCTTCCCTTTAGCTCCATTCAGCTCACAGGCCCTGTTGCTATCTGGAAATATTCCCTAAGTATTCTGTTGTTTTGTAGAAAGAGCACAAGACTCTGGAATCAGACAGACCCAGTTTTCCATCCTGGCTCTGTTATAGACCAGCTAAGCAGCTGAAGCCAGGCCCTTCTCTGGTGACCTAGTCTCCTTGTCTGTAAAATGAAAAAATGTCCCTCTCCAGGGCAGGTAAGAGGAGTATATGAGAAACCGCATCTTCTGCAGATAGACCGACCAGGCTTGCTGCGTACCAGGTGTATAATCAATAGGATTAACCTCAGAGTCCTAACCTCAGAGTCCTGGAGCCACCCTACATGTCCCCCAGCCATAGAGTGACCGTGCTGGGGAGGAGGGGGGTGAGGAGTGTGTGTGTGGGGGAAAGACACTGGTGAGACAGTCATCTACCAGAACTGCCCACTCAGCATCCTAGAAACCTGAAACCCCAGGCCCAGAGATTTCCTGAAAGGTCTTTAATCCAACTGCCCTCCCCATGCTGGAGACAGCTTCTTTGTGCTGAATGGTCAGAAGACTTTCCTGAGAACATCGGTGGGTGAGGACATAGTCTCTGTCACTTATGCTCCGCAACCTCTGACTGGTTCCTTACTCTCTCCCTGCCTCAATTTACTCATCTGTAAAGTGGCACAGGATAGAACCGACCTTGTGACATTGCTGCCAGGAGGAGGTGATAGATATAAAGTGCTTAAAGCAGTTCTTGGCAAGACAATCCCCTTGATAAATGCCAATTTTAGAAGCTTTCCATGGGGCACCTGGCTGGTTTAGTCAGAAGAGCCTGTGACTCTTGATCTCAGGGTGATGAGTTCAAGCCCCAGGTGGAATGTAGAGATTACTTAAAAAGCTAAAAGCTTTTCTTCCTGTGCATAACCTTCTCTGTGATGAGGAACTTGCCAAGGCCAATTATATGCCATATCCTTCCTGGCACTTTGGGCAGCTTTGTGTCCAGCAAAGGGAGTTTCCCTGTCTTCTTCAAATTTCCACTTGGGAGTCGATTTGTTATCCTTCTCAGGCTTTCTTTCTTTCTTTCTTTCTTTCTTTCTTTCTTTCTTTCTTTCTTTCTTTCTTTCTTTCTCTTTCTTTCTTCTCTTCCTTCCTTCCTTCCTTCCTTCCTTCCTTCCTTCCTTCCTTCCTTCCTTCCTTCCTTTCTTTCTTCTTTCTTTCTTTGTTTCTTTCTTTCTTTTCTTTCTTTTTTTCTTCAGAGAGCTATCATTTCTTCTCTGCATCTTTTCCCATTAACCTTGACACCTCTCACTCAAGAAAATATCACTAAGTTGAACCATATGAAATTTCCAGTTTGTGTATCAAAAGCTGCTGAATGCCGTGATTTCATACAGTTCAACCTAACAGTGGGCTATGCAAGTGGCACCACCTTTGGGCCCCTAGAGCCACAATTACCACTGTCATGTTGAACACCTCCTGCTGGGTCCTGTCTCACATCTGGTGGTGTGTGTGTGTGTGTGCAGGAGTCTGTATTTCTAATAAGGTCTCCACTGATGCAGTGGAAAGAAAACTGGCCTCAGAAACAGGACACAGATGGGGGAGCATCCTATGTCTAGCTGGCCACCCAACCTTGGGCAAGTCTCTAGGCCTCTGCTCTCTAACCTCCATGATGGAAGTTTCCAGAAGGTGGTCTCTCTGATTCAGGAGCCCTGAACTCCTATGGTTCATGAAATATTTATTAGGTACCCACGAGGAGCTGAAGGTTACAAAAAATGTATAAAAAATATAGCCCACACTGGCAAGGAGATTACTGTAGTTGGGGAGATCCAGTTCAGGGCAGTTGGGGTGAGCAATAGCATAATGCAAAGTAGCAGCAGAAGTGATTTCACTGAGGAACGAAGAGCTAACTGCAACTATAAGTAAATGATGGCCAAAAGCTCAGAGGAGAGTGAAGGCATGGTAGATGGGGTAGGCTTCCTACTGGAAAAGGAGACTTTGAAGAGGGTCTTGGGTTGAGAGAAGGAAGATGTGTCTTAGCTTTATTTCTCTTTGGTGTTCCCAGCACACTGGCTCCTAAAATTTCAACAGCCTTAAGGTACTTCATTTATTCACTTGCTCATTCATTCACCCCTCTATCCCTTCATTATATTCATAAACAGATATTGGGTGCTTACATGTAGTAAACAAGATATATTTAGACTCTGCCCTTATGGAGCTTCACAATGTACCAGAAGGATCAGATATGAGAGGAACACACAAATATACCAAAAATGAAATGCAGTGTTTTGCAGAGAATTAAAACAGGATGAAACATTAGTGACTATATGATGTCTTGGACCGGAACAGGAGTGAAGAAAGGCCTCCCTGTGACATGACACGTAAGTCAACATCTGAATGTTAAGAAGGAGCCAACCAGGACGAGATCCGGACCAAGGACTCTAGGTGGGGGGAGCTGCTGGTGCAAAGGATGTGGGGTGGGAATTAGCAGGAACAAAAGAAAAGCATGGCAGGAAGAGTGAGGTGAGAGATGAAAGGGCAGTATATGATATATATGGTGAAGTAGGCAGGGGTCAGAATGTAAAGGGTTTTGTAAACCAGGATAAGGATTTCATGCTTTATTGTAAGTGCAACAGGGACCATTGAATGGCTTTAAGCAGAGGAGCATAATTTGACTTATGTTTTTGAGAAATCTCTCTGCCTTCAGAATGAAGAATGATTCTAAAGAGGCAGAGTGGAATTAGGATGCCTGGTGAAGTTATTGTAGAGGTCCAGTTGAGCAACAGCCATGGTGTATACTAGAGGAGTGGTTGACAAACAGTGCACAGATATTTAAATGCCCAGGGCGGAGAGGGTGGGATAGACACACAAGGAGGTAGGGCACGGTCTTAATATTTAAAGCAGTTTCTCAAACATCTTTTTGCTGCCCTTGTGGGGAATGTTGTACACTTGCATCAGAATAAGTGTGCAAGGGGTGTTGGTTGGCTCAGTCAGTAGAGCGTACAACTATTGATCTCAGGGTCATGAGTTCAAGCCCCACACTGGCACAGAGCCTACTAAAAAGAACAAAAACAAAAACAAAAAAACAGGGTGTAGATTCAGCAGTGATTCTCAGCTGGGATTCCCTGGAACAGTAGCAGCACCTTGTTGGGAGAGGACGTGGGAATACTCTGGTATCCCACCCATTGCCGCACGCTCTTATGTCCTGACTACTACACAGATCCTACCTATGCGTGAATGCCTAGGGTAGCTGCCCCGGTGATGGGCAACATTTATAAATATAACCCAGTGTGACCTCCTGAAAGCTTGTTCCTTGCTGTTTTGACCACTTGAGGATATTTTGATTCTTTGTGTACAAAGAAGGTCATTTTAACATTAGTTTTTGTTGAAAAATGATTTTAGAAAACAAACTCTAGTAAGTACATTTATTTTCTTGATCATCTTCTGCTATGTGATGAATCTAAACATTTCTAACCATTTTGGTTTTCATTTCCATTTTCATTAGGAGAAATTCTATTCCATATATACTGTACAATGAATATTTGGTTTGTCGCTCAGGGTTTTTATTTTTCATTATTTGACCATTATAGCTTTTGCCATGATGGCTGATTTCACTTTTTTCAGGTCCAGTTTTCTCGGGCTCAATTTTGCAAATCTAAATTGTGTCAAGGAGATAAGGTTCTTTAGTTATATTTCACTATAATGAAATTTATTATGTACAGTTTTAGCCAGTCAGTTCTATTTTCCATTCTATATTTATTACCAGAAGTATTCATTATGAACCGAGAAAAGCCGGGGCACCTGGGTGGCTTGCTCAGTTGAGCATCTGACTCTTGACTGTGGCTCAGGTCATGACCTCAGAGTCCTGAGATCGAGCCTCCGTGTTGAGCTGTGGGCTCAGAGGGGAGTCTGCTTGGGATTCTCTCTCCTTTTCCTGCTCCCCCGCCCTCTGCCCTGCTCATATGCTCTCTTAAAAAAATAAAAAAATAATAAACTGAGAAAAGCTGATGGTTGTATTTTTATGTTGTGAGCTATTATCTCAGGAATATCAGTATTGTCCTCAAACATGGGCAGCCCAGGCTGGTGGTGAGTGCTCAGGCTCTAGAGTCAGGCTTTCTGGTTTCAGGCCCCGGTTTTACCACCTTCAAGTTGTGCGGTGTTGGCCTCAGTTTCTTAACCTAAAAATGAGTGTCCCCCTTCCAGGTGGCTGCTGCTGTGAGGCAATGAATGCACATCAAGCACATGTCACTGTATCAATAACAGACCTGATTCATTATTCTAATGAAGGCAGTAGCCCCACCGCTCTATTAAGAAAGCTGGAGTGGGTGGAGTTTGTCAGTTGTCCCATGTCCCCACTGCACTGTCTTCTTCCATCTTATTATCTGCTTCTCTCTCCTCAGAAGCCTCTTGGAGTTTCATCCCCACTTACTGGAGGTTTCTCAAAATGCGATCCATAACCTACCACAGAGTCAGTTTGGAAAGCTGTTAAAATGCAGATTTCTGCTGAACTAGAATCTTACAGCAGACCCTTGAATCCTTTTTAACATACTCCCAGGGATGCACACTGAGGCATGAGAGACTTAGGTCCTTGGCCCCAGAGGTCCTTCACAGGTAGATAGAGACCTGCTCTTCCTGCCAGCCCAGGCGTCCAAGAGGCAGGCCTACCCCGAGCTGCCCCCTGCCTAAGATTTGTAGCAATAGCTGCTAATTAATGAGCACCCCAGAAGGGCCAGGAGAGCTCACCACCTTTCCGGGACTCCTAAGGTCTGAAGGCCACCATCTGTGTCAGACCAATAGGCTTGCCCCGACCCATACCTTTAAAAGCAGCTGAGGAGAAGCATTTCTGTCATTTTCAGCTGTCCAAGGCTCATGCCAGTAAAGCGACATCATGACCAATGAGTGCTGGGGATTTCACGGCCGCAGGTCACTGACAGTGCAGAACCCCTCAGTGTAGCCACAGCCAGGTGCACCCTCTCGACTGTCTCCTCGTCTCCACTCAGAATCGACAGTGGCCGCAACAGATGACCCCCCGCCCCCCTCCGAGGAAAATGCAGATGCCTTAGGTCAAGTGAGAGAAAATGCTTGACGGGATGCTGTACTCTTCCTCCTTCGTCTCCGCGTAAGGCTGACCATGAACCTGGGGGGCACACGGAGCTGACAGGCGACCTGTCGTCAGGTGGTTTAAACGCCTGCCTGCAGCCACTGCTGGATCCTCGGCCTGGAGGGCTCCCCTTCACTGAGCCGGCAGCTGAAGAGCGAAGCCCCAAGCCCGCGGGGCACCTGGAAGGGCCCAGAAGCCTTGGGATTGGGGTTAGGTCGGTGGGCTGCTGCAGCTTGCCCGGCTCTGCGGCCCGTGTCTGTGCTGATTGGTGGGTTGTTAAATCTTTTGACTGTCACCCTGGGGAACAGCTTAATATTTTTTCTCAGTACAATGCTCCAGGCGGTCATTACCAATTGATCAACTGTTAGTAGTTTACATGAAATTTATTTACCATCTGTGGATTTAAGTCCTGCCTCTCGCAAGGGTATTTGGTTTTTCTTTTTATTTATTTATTTATTTATTTATTTATTTATTTATTTATTTATTTAAGACTTTATTTGTTTATTCATGAAAGATACACAGAGAGAGGCAGAGACACAGGCAGAGGGAGCAGCAGGCTCCCCACTGGGAGTCTGATGCAGGACTTGATCCTAGGGTCCCAGGATCACGCCTTAAGCCAAAAGCGGATGCTCAACCACTGATCCACCCAGGCATCCCGGGTACTTGTTTTTTTTTTTTTTAATTTTTTAAATTTATTTTTAATTTATTAAAAAAAATCTTTTATTGGAGTTCAATTTGCCAACATATAGCATAACACCCAGTGCTCATCCCACCAAGTGCCCCCCTCAGTGCCCATCATGCAGTCACCCCAACCCCCTGCCCACCTCCCCTTCCACTACCCCTTGTTCACTTCCCAGAGTTAGGAGTCTCTCATGTTTTGTCACCCTCACTGATATTTTCACTCATTTTCTCTCCTTTCCCTTTATTCCCTTTCACTAATTTTTATATTCCCCAAATGAATAAAACCATATAATGTTTGTCCTTTTCCGACTGACTTACTTCACTCAGCATAATACCCTCCAATTCCATCCACGTTGAAGCAAATGGTGGGTATTTGTCATTTCTAATGGCTGAGGAATATTCTATTGTATACATAGACCACATCTTCCTTATCCATTCATCTTTTGATGAACACCGAGGCTCCTTCCACAGTTTGGGTTTTAAGTAGTGTGCTCTGGAAGTTAAAGAGCAACACTCCCAGGATAGGATCTCTAAGGCTGTCCCTTCTGGTACTGAACTTGGAAGGAAGTGGGGGTTTTCAAATCTTATGTTCCGACTGGCTCTGACCCTTGAACACAGGACAGGACAAACGAGACAGACAACAGAAAATCCCACAAAGCCTCAGCACTGGGCAGGCTTCCAGCAGAGCAGAGGTAGCTCATCTGGGGCCACAGTCAGGATCAGCATCCTTTGTGTAGAAGTTGGATGGTTTCTCTGTCACACATCTTCTTTTTTGCTGCCTATGGATAGCAAAAGTCACTTAGCATCCAAACAGAATGACTCATGCTTTGAGTAGAAATAATTTTGCCATATTAATATGTTTTTTTTTTCATAAGCAGCAAAGTGCCTTGATTTTAAAAACAGTTCTGGTCATGCTATCACCAGTAACAACCTGGGAAAACGTGGAATTGTGAAATAGGGCTTCTGGGGAAATGGAGTAGAGGGGGCACAGCAAGAAAGCCCCTTTGGAATCACTGTCTAGATATTGAGGATGGTCCTGGGGGAGATTCCAAAGTCTCCAGACTTTGCTTTTAGACTTGCAGAGTTGCCATGACTCTTGTTTCTGGACTGAGGTCCAGAAGAGTTAAGTGACTTTTCTGAGATCACACAGCTAGCCCAAGACCGAAGCAAAGTCAATAGAATCCCGACTGCATCTTCTATTGACTTTAGACAACATGTCAATGTAATCTATCTATTTCTGGGTAACCCAGGGGTGTCATTAGGAGCTAATTACCATATAACATTGCAGGGAAGGGCTGGCTGAGGTGTGTGGGTCTGTTTGCTCCTATACTCAATGGGCTCATTTAACGTAGTTTGGTTGTTTGCTCCTGGTACTTCTTCAGTCTGTCTTTGTCATCGTCAATCTCTTATTGTGACTGCTTCAAACAAATCTTCTAAAATCTATTTCCCCAGGCCCTATTGACTGTGAAAGTACACTAGTAATTTAATTTTGCATAATGATTCTCCCAGCATGGCTGGGGGAAATCTCAGCAATGCAGTTGTGTCTCCTCCCTCTTCCTCCTCTCCATTCTCTGGGCCCTCTATACCCTGAGCCCTCTGCACACTCTCGGGCAATGCACCATTCCAAGACTGGCAAGGAACAGGGTCCAAGTTCTACAACAAATGGTGTGACTGTAGGCAAGCTTCTTAGCCTCTCTGAGCCTAGGTTACTCCTCGTGTCTCTCAGGTAGGATGTGAGGCTGAAATGCCTGCATGCAGGTTTTTTTTTTTTTTTTAAACAAACTCTAGTTTTATCCCTGCACTTAGGCACATTCCACTCTCACCTTAGATTATGGCTGGTTAAAGGCATGTCTGTACTCTTTGGTAGGATTCAGAGTCCTTGAGGTTGGTGACTGTGTTTCCCGATTCTGGGTCCCCCTGTGCGGGGTATAGACTTGCTGCAGTCTCTCCATTCATGCTTGCAGAATAGAGAATATCGTAAGTCAGTAAATTCTGTTGAGGCAGGTTGGAATGGCTGTGTTGTCACCTGCAGGCTCAGAGACACAGGTCTTTTCTTCCTCTCCATATCCAAGGAAATGCAGTTACCAAAGCCTGGACATCCAAAAAAGGTGGAGTATCTATCTCTCCGAGTTATGACCCCTTTTTGCAAAGTGGCCCCACTGCAGAGAGTCTTTCTCCCAAGACAGGGTCAGATTCAGGGAGCTAGCTTTAAAGCCCTTGTGAAATGTGCTGACCCACTCCTTCTCCATAGGTGTGGAGTCTTCAAGGTGGCACCCGTTCCCCTAGGAAGCCATGACTTTGAGTGGCTCTGAGTGTTTCTCTGGAGCAGTCTCCTGATTCCCTCACAGCTGGGCATGGTTGTAAGATCAAGCACTCTCCACATGGCTAGCCATGTGGAGGCAGAGCGGCTGATGGAGAAAGATGAGGTGAGAGGAGCCTTGAGAATGGAGGTGAAAGAACGAACCAATGGGCCCCAAGGAGGAGAAAGGGAGTGGAGCTGGCTGTAATCCCTGCTCCTGCTTCTTCATGAAGCTGCTCTTTCTGTCAACAAATCTCCCTTTTCAACTTGAGTCATTTCCTTCCGTCACTTAGGCTTTGATCGCCCTCAACAAATAACCCCCGACCAATTTCTTCTTTAAGCCATGAGGGTCACATGGTAGGTTTCTTAAAGGAATTTCTTCTTCTTTCTTTCTTTCTTTCTTTCTTTCTTTCTTTCTTTCTTTCTTTCTTTCTTTCTTTTTTTTATTTGTTGTTGAGAGAAAGTGGGAAGAGGGCAGAAAGGGAGAGAGAGAGAGAGAGAGAGAGAGAATCAAGCAGGCTCCATCTCCACACCCAGCACAGAGCTGATTCCAGGACCCTGAGATGATCTGAGCCCAAATCATGAGTCAGATGCCTAACCTTAACCTGCAGAGCCAGCCAGGTGCCTGGGGGCGTTTCTAGTCTTGCCTTTCCTTGAATGCACAATTTGGGGCAGGGTAAGTAAGAGATGCTAGTGGCACAGTAGTTGTTGGTTTTTTTTTTAGTATTTAAAAAAATTTTGTTTAAATTCAATTAATTTACATATAATGTATTATTGGTTTCAGAAGTAGAGGTCATTGATTCATCAGTCTTATATAATGTCCAGTGCTCATGACATCACATGCCCTCCTTAATGTCCATCTCCCAGTTATCCCGTCCCCCCATGCCCCTTCCTTCCAGCAACTCTCAGTTTGTTTCCTATGATTAAGAGTCTCTTGTGGTTTGTCTCCCTCTCTGATTTTGATGATTTATTTTTTCCTCTCTTTATATACATACCACATCTTCTTTATCTATTTATCTGCCAATAGACATCTTGGCTCTTTCCATAGTTTGGTTATTGTGGACATTGCTGCTATAAATATTGGGGTGCAGTTGCCCATTTGGATAATTATGTTTGTTTCTTTTGGGTAAATACCTAGTAGTGCAATTGCTGGGTCATAGGGGAAGCTCTATTTTTAACTTTTTGAGGAACCTCCATATTGTTTTCCAGAGTGGCTGCCAGCTTGCATTCCCACCAACAGTGTAAGAGCGTTCCCCTTTGTCCTCATCCTCGACAACATCTGTTGTTCTCTGACTTGTTAATCCTAGCCATTCTGACTGGTCTTAGGTGGTTCCCTCATTGTGGTTTTGATTTGTATTTCCCTGATGCCAAGTGATGTTGAACATTTTTTCATGTGCTTGTTGGCCATTTGTAGGTCTTCTTTGGAGAAATGTCTGCTCATGTCTTCTGCCCATTTCTTGATTGGATCATTTGTTCTTCAGGTGTTGAGTTTAGTAAGTTCTTTATAGATTTTGGATACGAGCCATTTATCTGATGTGTCATTTGGAAATATCTTCTCCCATTCTGTAGGTTGTCTTTTGGTTTTGTTGACTGTTTCCTTTGCTGTGCAAAAGCTTTTTATCTTGGTGAAGTCCCAATAGTTCATTTTTGCCTTTGTTTCCCTTGCCTTTGGAGATGTGTCTAGGGAGAAGTTGCTGTGGCCAAGGTCACAGAAGGTGCTGCCTATGTTCTCCTCTAGGCTTTTGATGGATTCCTGTCTCACATTTAGTCTTTCATCAATTTTGAGTCTATTTTTGTGTATGGTGTGAGGAAGTGGTCCCGTTTCTTTTTTTTGCATGTGGCTGTCCAATTTTCCCAACACCAATTGTTGAAGACAGTCTTTTTTTCGATTGGATATTCCTTCCTGATTTGTCAAAGAGAAGTTGACCATAGAGTTGAGGGTCCATTTCTGGGTTCTCTGTCCTGTACCATTGCTCTTTGTGTCTGTTTTGGTGCCAGTGCCATATTGTCTTGATGATTACAGCTTTGTAATACAGCTTGAATAGTAGTTGTTGGTTTCATTAATGATGAGCCTGGGTAGCACTAAGCTGGGCACAAAGAGTGTGTCTGCTCTGGAAATGTCAACAATTGTCCAAATGTTTCAGGCAGAAAGGTAATCACCTCTGTTCCGCGATAGTGTGTGTGCCTGTGTGTGTGCGTGTGTCCATGAGTCTGGTCCTTTAAACATGTCATGAGCTCCTTTTATGGAGTTCTTCAGTGGTTTTGAACATTTGAATGCAATATTCTTAGATTGCCTGGTTCATTTAGTAATTAGAGTACATTACTCTTGCAGATTGCTTGAACCTTATACTTTCTTGGTGTTCGGTTCTCTCTGAGCCTCCTCCAGACTACTGCTGGTGAGACATTTGGGTAAAGTTGTAAACGCATTTGCTGTATCTTTCTACCTAAGTATTTGCAGCAGGTTTTATGAAGCTTGTAAATATGAGCTGATTTTCTTTTACATATGTGAGTCAGCCTTATTTTGGTCTTAAGTGACTTTATGAACCTGCACGGATTAGAATAAACACTGAAGCCAGCAATCAGTTCTATATTTAGTTCTTAAACAGCTAGGATTTGTGTGTGTGTGTGTGTGTGTGTGTGTGTGTGTATGTGTGTGTGATGAATATTAAGAAAAAAATAGGGACGCCTGGGTGGCTCAGCGGTTGAGCACCTGCCTCTGGCCCAGGGTGTGATCCGTGGTCTCAAGATGGAGTCCCACATCAGGCTGCCTGCCTGGAGCCTTCTTCTCCCTCTGCCTACGTCTCTGCCTTTCTCTCTCTGTGTCTTTTAAGAATAAATAAATAAAATCTTTAAAAAGAAAAAGAAAATATATGTGTGAGCACTGACTGCTGCTATGTGTGAAGCTGGTTGACCTGAAGATGGGCCTGGTAGGATTTCTGATCAGGTGGGGCCAGAATCGATAGCTGAGAAACCTCTTTCTCTCCCGAAACCCACTGTTTGCTTGCCTTCAAAATGGGAGAGAATAATAGTCTCCCATTATTGGGATACATCTCGAGATGGGACATTCCCCGTATTGGGACGGTTGTGCAGGTCAAAGGAAACAGGTGATCACAAGGACCTAGCACAGTGCTAGTGTCTAGCTGGTACTCAGTAAAGGCTTACTACTTCCAGAATCTCAGCCTTGAACGGACTTTAAGGTTCTAAAGAGCAAAGGTATGTGTGTTTTCTGCTGTGTCCCTGACAGTTTCTAGGAAGCTCTGAGCCAAATAAATAAGAATATAATACAGATTTTGACATTGGATTAAATTGTCTGCCTGGGCCTTTATTTTATCAGAGTCCTGCCAGAGAAAAGTTTCCACTCAATGTTGTCTTGGGTCATTGTGAATAATAGGGCAACAAGGTAAGGTGGAGAACAAAGGGGTGGTCAGGGTCTTTCAACCTTGACTGCTTGGGTTTATGTCTCAGCTCAGGCAATTTAAGGGCTGTGTGACTTTGGATGTGTCATTTAGCCTCTCTGTGCTCCAATCTCTTCACCTGTTAGAAGGGCACAAATATACTAATGTTTTAGTAATTTTATATATATATATTATATTATATTATATTATATTATATTATATTATATTATATTATATTATAGTTATATTAGTTATATAGTTATATTAGTTATATTATATGTAGTTATAATAATCACTATATATAGTGATTATATATATAGTGATTATATATACATATATATGTATATATGTGTGTGTGTATGTATATATACATAATTAATACATGTAAAATGCTGAGTGTGCCAGGCACACAGTGCTTGTAACCATTATCATTACCTTTATTATTACTGTCAGTGGTTAAAAGAGTGGATTTTGGTGGCAGAGAGATTTCGGTTTGAATCTTGGCTCTGCCATTTACCAGTTCTGTGACCTTGGATGATTGTTCAACCTTTCTAAGTCTCTGTGTCCTCCTCTCTTATATGGGGGTGTCTTTTATCCCCTGGGGTTGAGCATCAAATAAGACAAGATATGTAAGGACTTAGCATTGCACCTGTTACAGAGAAAGCACAATCAATGTTTCCTATTATCTTGAGAACTCTCTTAATTTAACACCATTCATTCAACAAATATTAGTAAAGTCTGTGCTAAGTGTGGGCTTGGTAATGAATAAAGTTTCTTCCTTAATGAGGAAGCACGCACATCTTTTCTGTTTTGGAAGAATATTTACTTCCTCTACCCTAATCAGAACACTGTAACATCGTACAAGAAACTCTGTTGGAGAACATAAGATGGCGCCACTGGAATCCCCAAGCGGGGGTGCTTGGCTCTGTGAGTTGGGGTTCTCATGAGGAGAACCCATCTACAAAACAGTTGCATCCCTGGGACCTGGGATGGGAACTAATGGCATAAGTAGACATGGGCATTAAAGGGGTGACTGCTCATCCTGGTCTCTCTCTGCCTGCCTTCCTGATGTTATTATTAACTGTGCCCTCTTCCACCTGCAAACTGTCTTGCTAGATAGAACATGAGTGGTTTTCCATTCTTGACCTAATTAAGAAAAACACCTCCACCCAGGTCAAAGGGATGTGGTTGGAAGTACCACTTGGCCAGCTCTAACATTCAGGAAGGGATGCAAAAGGTGAGGGAGCCTCTCTAGTGTTGCCAGGGAGGCCACAGGAGCAAAGAAGGATGGACAAGACATCTCCTTCCCTCTCCTGGAAAAATTATGGATGTTTATTTTCTTCCTCTCTTTTTCCAGGTCAATACACACCATAAGAACTTTGCCATTTTCCTAGATTCTGCAGGGGAGTGGCTACTTGCCAGAGGGAGATGATGCAGAGAGGCCAAATTAAAATGACAACTGAACAACAACACTCAGGTGAAAGGAACAAGCAACCAGCCTGGAGGAAGACACTTCTGGCCTTAATTTAAATCCTTTTCTTTCTTGGTTGTTTGTTGTTGTCAGTGGGGAAGGGGAAAAGTGGTTGGTGGACAGTGTGCAGCTGGATCTGTGTTCTCCTCTCAGTGTCCTCACTCAGTTATTATGACAGCCCAGGGGGAGGAGATGGTACCATGAGTGGGGGGGGGGGGGAGGCATTGGCTGAATATTTTGTAGCAGTGTTCACTAAGACTCTTAATAAAAAATAATTAAGTATAAATAGCAAGACAGAGATGTCCCAGGATTTCTACAATGCTGATGTGTCACTTTTAGGAGCAGGACAAAAATATATTTTATAAAGAATAATAAGACTGATAGTAAAGCTCACACAGTGATTACTGCATGTCAGGCTTTTTTTTTTTTTCCTCTGAGTGTTTCACATGTACTTTGATGTGGAAACAAAGGCAGAAGAAAACTTATTAAATTTCCTTACTACCTACAGCCCATGGACAAGTCCTTGAAAAAGGCAGAGTGACGTTCCTCTAGGGACTCAGCTGCCTTGATGTTGACACTTTTGCAATCTTAGTCCAACCCTCAGGACCCTGTGAGTCTACTTTAATATATAAAAATTTCTTTGGAAACCTCCTTTATCGCTGCCCTCCCCTAGATATATGTTGGCAATCATTGACTCACCAATATACATCTGAAGTGTTTCATGACTGAGGGTTTACTAAACAATAATAAGTGATCTTTCCCAACAATAGCTAGTGCCCTCAGGATCCTGGGAACCTTGTTTCCAAAATACCTGGGAGGTTTACACTCTCCCTAACCCCCTCCCCACTTGAAAGTATATAAAAGGCTCCAGTACAGCTCTTTCTGCCCATGGGTCCTGACCCCATGCTTTAGTAACACCACTTTGTGCATCAAAGATGTCTCAAGAATTCTTTCTTGGCCATTAGCTTTGAACCCTAACATCTTCTCGTATATTATACTTATTTGCTTAATCCTAACCTCTGAGATGGACTGGTTCTCATTATCCCTAGTTTCCAGATGTGGCAACTGAGGCCCAGAAATATTAAGTAACTTGTCCAAGGTCAAATGGCCAACCAGATTCTACCAAGGCAGTCGGGCTCCCTAGTCTAAGCTCTTAACCAAACCCGGTAGCACCTCCTAGGTCGAAAGTCAGCCTGGGATTAGGAAATTGAGGCACAGAAAGGTTAGGTAACTGGCTGAAGTCCCACAGCTAAAAAGTGAGAACAGGACTCAGGCTCAGTCAGCTTTGTCTAGCTCCAGAGACCATACTCTCAGCAGTCACTCATGCTTTTCCTCTTTCTGAGTTGGGTTCCTTAAAAAGATTATCATGAAGATCAAGTGAGACAAGGTAGGTGGGTGTGTTTAGACAACTGTAAAGCACCACACGAGCCATCATTCATTAACTAGGTCTGAGGGCTGGAGGGCAAACAGGGAGAAACTCACCTTGTGTTTAAGGAGCCTTGGGCAGAGGCTGCAGAAAAGAGACCCACACATTTGCAGTGAGGAAGTTGAACGGTACAGGTGTGAGGTGTGAGGGGGTCTTAAGACCAGATGGGGTTGGAAGAGTGGAGCATTTCTCTTCTGGTGTTAAGTGGGAAAGTCAACAGTCTGACCCTGGTAACCTGGGACCCTGGCTCAGAGAACCCAAACCTTTCTTAGCATCGTCATTAATGACAACAACAAAAATGTTCTTTTAGCCAAAGACATTCCGCCTCCTTCCTCCCACCACTTTTCCTTTATCCAAGCTGCTTCCAAGCATTTCCCCAGGTTATTGGCTCTTTTTAGACACCTCTGCAGAGAGGTCCTAATTTGCATCACCATCTGGAAATCTTTACTTGGAGCCCCGCCCCGCCCCCCTAGCTATAAGATACCTACCGAACTGCACTCACCCACAACAGAGATTGCAGCTCCTTTCCTCCCAATCCTGTCCACCCCTCAACACCCACCCCCAAATCCTGATATCTGCTGAAAGCCCAGTTGTCTTCCTCCGGGGGCCACGCACCTGTCTTTCTCTTCAAGTCCACTTATGGCACATTTCCTTTCATCTGCTCAGAATCTGTCTTAAATGTGAATCCACGGAACAAAAACCCCAACACTCAGAAGCACTGTAACTTTGTTGAATTTTGCTCGGTCACAACAGTTGTCTTCTTTGCTGCTTGCCGATGCCGATGTCCTGTCAACAGAGACTAAATGGCAATGTTTGGAAAGATAGCAACATTAATCATATGGAAGTGATTTATTTTTAATCCACCACACTGCAGGCTGGCCCCTAGTTATTTGTGAATTTTGTATCAAGCCCAAACTTTGAAATTTTGATAATTGGTTTCTTACAGTTCCATTATTTCTCCTTTTCCTCTGAGTCTGATGTGTGTGGAAAGTTTCCCAAGTATGCATCCAGTAAATGAAACCTATATATAAAGATAGGCACAGTGACATAAAGTAAAATAAAGCTGTAGTTACTCATTTATGTGGTGAATATTTATGGCATGTCTTCCTTATGTCAGGTGCCGTATAAGGAGCTGGGCACAGTAATGACCAAGGTTGGTGTCTGTCCTCACGAACTTGTTAGTAGAACACAAGTCGATGAAACAGCAAATAGACATTTTACACATTGAGATAAATTCTCATAGTGAAACAAGTATGGGTATTGTGAAAGAAAAACATAGAAGGAAAAACTCAGGAAGGGGTGGTTTCTGATCACCCAACCCCAAAGACCTCATTTTGCAGATGAGAAGAGTCAAGGATAAGTTCCCTCCATCCTATACAGATGACTCCTGGCAGACCCATAGCTAAAGAAGCTGGTGCCTCTTGGAAGAGAGACCATTAGATCTGTGATGAAATGCACCATCTTCTTGTGATGGGTTTTCTAGGAGGATTTCTCTCAAGGATATGGGATATATAGTTAATGCATTTCTGGGGAAATGCATTCTGGTATTCTTCTTTTTTGCACTGTTAAGGGCAGGATGCTGTGGAAGAATGATTTCTTCCCTCACTTTCCAGACTAACTCAGAATTCTTGGGGTTGGGGGGGGAAGGAGGCCCCTAAACTCTGGATCCAAGGTCTATTGGATCCAAAATCCAGGTGATTTATGCCAAGGAGTCGGAGGCAAAAGCAGAGCCTATGAGAAAAGGAGTAGAGAGGTGGAGAAATAGAAATGAGAAGAAGCCAGAAACCAGGACAGCAAGCTCCTGGCAAAGTAGGGACAAGTGCCCCATTACTTGGCTCAGCATGTGCACCAGCTCAAGGGATGATAATCCCAGTTCACTAATAAACACCACCCCCATTTGCTTCTGTCTATGGTCCCCTTTCCATATGAAAATTCTTTTTTTTTTTAAGATGTATTTGAGAGTGAGAAAAGAACAAGTATGAGCAGGAGGAGGGGCAGAGGGAGAAGAAGAATCTCAAGTAGACTTTCTGCTAAGCAGGGAGCCCTATGTGGGGCTCTATCACACAGTCCTGGGATCATGACCTGAGCTGAAATCAAGAGTCAGACACTTAACCAACTGAGCTGCCCAGGTGCCCCCCAGATGGGAATTCTTTTTTTTTTTTTTAAAGATTTTATTTATTTATTCACGAGAGACACAGAAAGAAAGAGAGGCATAGACACAGGCTCCATGCAGGGAGCCTGACATGGGACTCAATCCTGGGTCTCCAGGATCATGCCCTGGGCTGAAGGCGGCATTAAACCACTGAACCACCAGGGCTGCCCCAGATGGGAATTCTTGATGATGGAACCAACTTTGGTTATCTTTGTGGTCAGATCTTCCTCACAAGTAGAAGTTATCTAGCAGCTTACTACAGAGCTGGAGTGTCACTCCTGAACTGTCTCAGGGGCCACACACCCCTCCATCCTACCCTGTATTGGCAGAGCACTTACCATGAAGAGCAAGGTAACTTCTCTTGCTCAAAAATCTTTAATCATTCCTCGTGGGATGTTATACTAAGATCAAGCTAGACTTAACAAGCATTCTGATTTTCTATTGCTTTGTAATGAACTATCCCCAAACACAGTAACTTAAAATAACTATTATTACCTCTCATGATTCTGGGATTAGTGGGCTCAACAGTGATTCTTGCTTGGCATCCTTTGTATGCTTGCAGCCAGAAGTTGTCCAAAGGCTTCTTCACTCACATATCTGGTGCCTGAGCTGGGATAGCTGGATCAGCTGGGGTCTGTTCAGACATCCTTACCTTTACATGGCCTCTCCGCATGGCTAGCGTGGGCTTCTCCATGTCTGGTGGTCATAGCGTAGGCATACTTCTCACAAGGCAATGTGTTTTGCCAGAAGGCAGGATGAGGAAGCTGCCAGTCTCTTAAGGTCTGGGCCTGCAAACTGGCATAGTGTCACTCTGACATTTTCCGTTGATCAAACCAGTCATAGAGACCATCTATATTTAAAGGGGAGGGACAAAGATTCCCATCTCTCAATGGCCCAAGTATTGAAGAATTCGTGGCCATCTTTAATCTGTCACAAATCTGCTGCTCCTTCCAGATGAGAACACTTCATATTTGTAAAAAAGCAAACATATCTCCATGAGCTTTTTTCTTTACAGGCCATGCTTGCAACCTTTAGATCCCTTATGCCCTTCCCAAATCCCATATGAGTCCAAATTGTCAAAGTGCTCCTTTAAGACCTGACATCCAGGACTTGATTCATTATTCCAGATATGGCTGCCCCAGTACAGAGCGCAGTGAACTGATCAATATCTCTCTTCTGGGAAATACAATTCTATGTATGCAGCTTAAGACTGCATTCCTTTTTGTTTTATCAGCCATGTTACATTGTTGATCCATATTGAGCTAAAATGACATTATAAAAAGTAATTGCAGCAAATGTATAAAATATGAAACAACACAAAATAAGATCACCTATATTTTTCACTATTCAGAGTTAATTGCTGCCTTTTGAGTCTTTTTTCTATTAATATTCTGTATATGTATTTATGTGTATGTGTTTTCAGTAAACTGCTTTTATCCACTGAAGAAATTGTTATGAGGATTTTTCTTAAATCAGGGAATTCCTTCTATATTATCATTCATAGTGATGGTGACATACTGTACTTTGTGAATTACCTACATCTTTTTTGAAGGAAATGCAGTTAAGCCAGGTCTTCTCCATTCTCTACTTGTGTAATTCTGTTGTTTTTTTTTAAACTTAAATGCAGGACTATCTTTATATTAAAAGTTATCTTGTTGCTTTTAGGATAAATTATAGTAGCTTGTTATGGTCTTTTAAATCTTGATTTCATCAACCAATCTCTCCCAGGTTTATATGATTTTAAAATCAATAATACGAAAATCACTGATATATCATTTTAAATAGGATAAATCTTCACAGCATTCCCTTGGAGGCCACTCTCTACATTTCATTACTCCATTGATCAAACACTCTTTGGCTTTGATAATTAATCATTTTATCTGTACTATCATATGGCTCGTTTCCTTATGTGAAAACAAGAATTTTCAAAAACAGAGAAAAAAGATTGCCAACTACTTCACCATTTGGATTAATTATGTCTGTTATGGTCCTGTTTATGCCCATATTATCATTTTATTAAAGAAAGGAGATTGGAGTGGTTTGGTGTAATTATTCTTTTGGAATCCATGCTATTGTTCTGGAGGAAAAGAAATTCATCAACTACTAAAACCCAATTCAAATCTCTTACAATTCATGAATGTACAGGTTGGACCTAAAGGTCTCATCTTAAGACATCTCTCAATTGGGAGATTAAAAATAATTTCTTTTTAAGATTAAGCTTTTTGTTACTGTTGTTTCTCTCTGTCATATCCAGTTGCTGGTGGGAAAAACATGAGACTAATTAGTTCCTTCAAAAAATATTTAATTGAAAAATGAACACATTTTTCTATGTTCAAAAACCAACTACTTAATTTTCCAAGGATTAAATACAACTCATTAGACTGTAAATAATAAAATCCATTTTTAAAAATCCAGATTACTTCCCAGTTCCCCCACAGCCCTCCAGAGAGTACCCCCAGTGGCTCAGCATTCTCATCTTTAAGTCCTGGAAGCACACTTCACTGTGTCTCAGTTGGGAAAAGCGATTTGGACTCATCAAAGCAGTGATGAGCTTTCTTCTTTCTCTTCGTTTATCTCAGACTTCTGAACCCTGAAAAAAACATTTGTTCTACCTTCTCCGTATGAAGATTAGTTTTCCTGAAATAATGGAGGCAAAAGAGAAGTGGAGTAGTTGTGCTTTCTATCTGCTCTTCCCATTACATTGTCTGCTTCAAGTAATGGATCCATTTCTTTCCTTTGTAAACTGCCTGAGAGCTTGCTCATCTTAAGACCCTCCACAATGCCTAATGCAATCCTTTACTTGTTATAGGTATATTAAGCAGAACTTTTGGTTGCCAGGGACCAAAAAACATAAAATGTATATAGACGATCCGACGGCAGACAAACTTCAGATACAGCTGGGTTAAAAGATCCAAATTACACCATCAGGACCTGGATTCTTTCTCTCCATCTCTCCTCAGTGCATTTCTCTCCGATTTCACTCTGAGGCAGTTGTCACCCATGTGGGACCTCAAGGACTGCATCTTCACAGCTCTGAACTGTGAGGAAAAAGGAAACTCCTTTCTTGGTTGCTCAAGCAAAAGTCTCAAGGTTAGCTCTTTGACCTGATTGACTTGGATTAGGTCATGTGTCTATTCCTGAGCCAATCAATCACCACAGCCCTGAGCTTGTGGTGCCCCAATTGACCTTACCTGAGTCACATGACTACCCATGGTGTTTGGGGTATAATCAGCTCTACCTAAGGGACAGTGGGAGAGTGCGGCACTGGTACTCCCTCTGGAAGAAACTCTGAGTTTCAGTATCAGGAGAATTAAGGAAGGATGCTGCATCAGCAGAAAAACACATTATTATGACACATTTTTAATCGAATATTTTTTGAAGAAATTCATTCGTTCCATTTTTTCCATCAGCAATTGACAAAGAGAAACAATAACAAAAAACAGTCTGAAAGAATTTATTTTTAATCTCCAAACTCAGAGATACCTCAGGACAAAGACCTTTCGGTCCAACCTGTACCTTCATGAATGGTAAGGGATTGGAATTGGGTTTTCGTATTTGACCAATTTCTTTTTTTCCTCCAGAATGTGTGAGTTATTTTTCATTGTGTGAATTTCCAGAACGCAAATATGATACTTCCTACCATCTACCCTTTAAACAAAAGGAGACTTCTCACTTTCAACTAAAATAACATTTGTTGCAACAGGACTAGGGTACACATTAGAAACGATGGGCTTCTAGGTTGTGGTGGCCTTGGCAGAGCTGAGATCTTAAAATGACATCCTGCTAATGCATTGGAGTCCATCTCTTGGTGGCTTGATTCCGCCCTCCTAAAGTGCAACCAAGAATAGGAGTCCAGAAGCTGGTGCCCTGATGATGAGATGGCCTGTTTCAAACAGTCAGTATATAGTCAGAAAAACAGAGCACATGCTAGATAGTCCAATAGAAGGAGTTTGAAATGAGGAATTGATTACAAAGGCACTGGGAGAACTTGAGAGCCAAACAGGACCATGAGGCAGCCCAGATATTAACAAAGCAGGAAGCCTCTACAAGCTCTGAGGTGCAGGGAATAAAGGGAGGAGATGGTGTGATCAGATGCTGACCTGGGATGCTGGGACCATCCAGCAGGACTTAGAGCACCAGGGGCTTCCCAGCAGGACCTGGATCTATGAAAAAGACTGCCTCCTGTGAGCTGGAACCAGAGAAGGGATGCCAATCCAAGCAGAAAGAAGGGGAGAAATACCTTAATTTCTCCTTCTCTTTTGCCTTCCAGTCTCCCAAAATGATCTCTCACTGGCTAAACCAGAAGGCAGCTAAGCAAGGCAGTCAGGGAAGTGTAGCTTTCAGGGCAAAGGAAAGGAATGTATCTGAAGCCAAAACAGCAAATGAGTAGCACACTACTTACAGCAAGATGTGAAGACTGGGGCTGTTTTCACATGACCAATTAGCAGCTCTTATTAGTCCTTTTCTTTGTTGCAGTAGAAGGATTTGAAGCCTTTCTGCTCTGAGGAAAAGGAAACTCAGATTTGCTGATTCCGACCATAAATCTACTAGACTACCAGAGACCAAAGAATGGTGGGGGAGGGGGTGAAGCAGGGGTTTGGCAGAGTAGGGAACTAAAAGAAAATGGAGGTGATTCAGGGGTGTGACATATCTTGGGGAGTGTGGAGAGTCCCCTCCAAACTGGAAAGGCAGGGAGACAGAGAGTATTGTCAATGGTTCCTTAATGAGAGGAGTCCCGCTTGACCACAGAGTACCTTACAAAAGGCCCCCAGCCCCCAAGCATGAGATCAACAGATGACAACCAAGAGGGGACTATTTGGAGGGGTTGGAGTCATTCTCTGTAAACTCAAGGGCAGATCATAGTAGCTGCACCTTCTATTATTCTGTTGAGGATTCCACTGGATTGGCCTCTTGCCTAGGGCTACCCTCTGGGGGAGCTGCTCAACAGTATCTCCAGACCTTGCTCTCCTTTCCTCTCACCCTGTGTGGGCATTGCCACCTGATGGGTAAGCCCAAGAAAATAAAGCTCAAAGCTGCAGTTCTGAGTACTTAGTTGGGTACAGAGTTTGAACAGTGCACATTTAAGTGATAAGTTCAGAGAGAATTGAATTGTCTGAATGTCTCTGGCTTCAGAGCTTTAAATAGTGAGGGTTTGGACAATGAACAAATCCTATATTTTAATATTTTAACAGCTGGCACAATCAAACTAGTGTTCTAATTGAATATCAGCCCTAGCCATACCCTCCCTCCTCCAGGAAGCCTTGGGATGTTACGACCACCCACAGGCACTTTACCAGATCTACGGCTGCTCTGTAAAGGCTTGGTGTTGGGAATCCATATTGAGATTTCAATTTGTGCTTTATGTTGTAGTTATAAGCTACAACATAGGTTTCAAAAGCTTGTCCAAGAATATAGAACATAGACAAACCTCTGAACTCCTTTGCCTCAGGAACTTCTGTGTTGCCAGGCTACAGCAGACTTTTCCTTTGCTTTTGAAAGCCCAGGCTTTGTGAAAGGGGAATGCCAGACTAGTTGTGCCTTGCATTAGCACAGCCCAGGGCCAAAGTCAGTAAAGTGATGTGTCTGGTATAGTCTTAACAGTATTAGTCAGTACAGAGTTTTAAGTCTGATTATTGTCAAAATCTTTAAATGGAGAGATTCTACAAAAAAAAAAAAAAAAAAAAACAAACAAACAGATTTCAGGCCTTTTCCAGAAAATGGGTGCTAAGTCAGATATTAGCTCCATATTTGCAGTGCCAGCAATGGGTCTGTCCCCTTTGGAAGGCATTTGTGTCTGATTAGCCACAGTCCCTACCACTCCTTATTGTCTTCCTGACCAGGTCTTGAGTCCTTGGCCTTTTTGTCATCTTACTTTTGATAGGTACCATTCATTTGCACTACCTGTTGGGCTTGTTAGGTAGTTGAGTTTCTGACTCCTGGGCTTGATCAGGGCTTGGGAGGGGGGAGGCAGAGGCAGCTGGCAGGCAAGCAGAGTTGAGATTCTCTGAGCCATAGAGAAGACTGGCTTCTTCACTGACTTCTGTGGGTTTTGTAAGGGGAAGACGTGAACTGCCCACATAGGACTGCTGTGAGGTAGCTTGGGGATGCCTGGGAGACCCAAGACTGTGGCCTTGGTCATTGCATCAGAACAGCTCTGGGCTCAGGCTCAGATCTGTCTCCTTGGATGACCAGAATCACCCAGTTGTAATTGTGAGACCTGAAGACAAAGGGATTTTCCTCTGAAAATTTAAGATGTACAAGATCCCTGGAACTTCTGAACAGCACTTAAAGGAAGGCCCCCAGGATTACAGAACTGAATATCCCCTGGTGATATGGGAGAGAGTTCAGAACAGAGTATTGATTAAGAGACGAGACATCAGCTGTTATATATTAGCCTTGGGGATGTCTGGCTGTATCTTCGTGTCTCCCTGTATTGAGAGCTGGGATGAATCTCATTCTTCTACCTGCGGGGCTGGATTTATGTGGTTTGCTTATGTGCTGTCACCAAGGAGCACTTTCTCTTTGTTTTGTCATTGTGTGAAGTTGCATGCCTGAAATGATCTGGTGATGATTTTTCAAAAAGCCCCAAGCACAGAGCTCAGTATCTTTTTTTTTCTTAACAGCAGATGTTCTAATAGTCTGTCTCCTTTGCACGGAGAAATATAAAGAAAATTATGGAGCCACCACATCTATCTAAGCGTCAGCTAATGTTCCTGTGGGATATTGTGGTAACTTCCTAAGTCACTTCCCATATTTTACTTTTCCAGTGCATTCCATACACTAGTGTCCGAGTTCTTTTCCCAGATCCTGAGACTAATCTGTTCATACTCACTCTTTTACAGTCCATCTCTGGATCCCTACACCTTCATATAAAGCCCAGTGTCTTTGATAGAGCTTTCTAGACCACTCCTGAATTGCCAGCTTCATCCCTCCAGCATCATGTACTCCAGCCAACTTTTCAAATACTCCATTTCCTGCTTCTCTCTGGGCTTCAGCTCGATCTGCTCCTCAGCCTGTAGTGTTCTTTTTTCACCTCTGCTGGTTGAACTCCTGTTAAACTCCTACTCTATATTCAAAATTCACCTTGAATGCTGCCTCTCTCTAAAGTTATTTCCCTTATTTCCAGTAGGCATCATACTATTTTGGTTCTCTATCCTAGCACCTTCCCTAAATCACTGTGTGTATGTCCTCCTCTCCTTGCCCCCCTTCCCATCCCATATCCAGAACTCCTTAAGAACAGCAGAGTAACACCTTTAAGGGAACTTGGACAAAAGGCAAATGAGAAGAATATTCTGATAGTTAAATAACAAAATCAACCTAATGGGCCAGCAAAGTCATATATAAATACAACTTAAGTGGTCAGAATGATTCCTGGTTCAGAGCATAACTTGATTGAAAGTGTTTTTAAAATAGCATTAATCAATTGTAATCTGGGACTGGTGGGGATGTATGTGTGAAGGGAAAATGCACTGTCTTATTATTTTCCTCTGGATGGTTTGTATCATGAATTAGCATATTCATTATATGGACTTCTTTCTGAGAAGTCCTATACTAATGAACCCTTTTTTCACTTTGTTGGATATAGTATTTCTTGAATTCATATGACTTATATTTTTCATACAACATTATTAAACATTTCTTCGTAGAATACTATGACTATCTGCTGGACTAAAGAAATGTTGTACCACTCAGAAGGGGAATTGGTCTATATTGAAGCTGGAAAAAAGAAAAACAGAAGGACCAATGTTGTCAGGTAAAGGGCATTTGAAGGAAATGGTGTCTCAGCCCCAGGTCTGGGTTGTTGCATCCTACAACTGGTGGGACCCAGCTGGTGGGTTCTTTTCAGGGAGATAACACCATGTGTTTGCTTGACCTGATACCATAGGATCATTTGAGTTGAACAACTAATTTCCCGTATTCTCACTTTATGCTCACCAGATAATCTGATTATAGTTTAGCTTCCAAAGTAAATTTCTTACATGAAAAAAATTGCCTGGCCTGAGGACAGAACATTTAACCCCCTTGCAGTTCTGTTATGGTAGTAAATTGGCTTTCTGGGCTGTACATCCATCCCTTGTGACCTTGATTAGTGACAGTCCATCCCTGAGAGGGTGAGTCACTCTCTCCGGAATAAAACAAAATCACATTTCAGAACCTACAAGGCTGCGGATCATAGCCACGTGCTATGGTGAAGGACAATGTCAATACCTAGCATTTATGAGGTCCTACTTCAGCTATCTGTGCTGTGTAACAAATAACCACTTAGTGGCTTAAATCAGAAACAATCATTTCACTCCCTCCCCCCTACTGTTTCTGTGGATCAGGAATTTGGGAAGACTTAGCTGAACAGTTTTGGCTTGGATTGTGGTCAGTGACTACCACAGCTGAGGGTAGACTGGTGTCACTATCTTCATATAGACTCAGAACTTCTCCATTTTTTCTCTCCATGTGAGCTGCTTCCAGCTTCCTCACAATATGGCATTCTCAGGGTTCCAAAAGCAAGATTCCTAGTGAACCAGGTGGAAGTGCTATCAACTTTTCTGATCCTGCCTCAGAAATCACATCAGTTCCAATTGCCTGCTGTTTGTTATAGGAGAGTGACAGTCCCATCGAAATTCAGAGAGAAGGGAGATAGACTCTACCTCTTGATGGGAAAATGGCATGGTTTTAAAGAGCACATGAGATGGGAGATAATATTGTGCTTTTCCCTGAAAAATACAACCTGATGCAAGGACTTACTATATTCAATGGCTTTGCTACATCTCTCTCTCTCACACACACACATCTGTCATTTATTCTTCACAATAAATCCATGAGATAATTCTTTTTTTTTAAAGATTTTATTTATTTATTCATGAGAGACACAAAGAGAGCCAGAGACATAGGCAGAAGAAGAAGCAGGCTTCTTGCAGGGAGTCCGATGTGGGACTCCATCCCAGGACCCTGGGATTACAACCTGAGCCAAAGGCAGATGCTCAACCTCTGAGCCACCCAGGTGCCCCATGAGATAATTCTTAGGACTCCCCAGTTTTTACACAGGTTAAGTAATTTGTCCAGGGACTTATAGCTGGTTAGTCATAGGGCTGGGTTTTGAAACCAGTGTGCATTCTTACATAATATGATCCACTACCTCCTGGTAAACCAAAGTAAATGCCACCCCAGGAAGTTCCTGGCAGCCTGCCAGCCAGCCTTCCCAGTGGCTCCCACCTCACTTTGCATGCTAAGTGTGGTGGGAGGATATTTCAAGGTCTTGATCAGAATGCACTCCTTCTCAAGCCACCACATCCCTTTACTTGGGCCCAGAGGAGTTTCCCCTCATGGAAACCCTGCCTGTTCCCCACCACCTCTGGTCCAAATAACTACATACAAGTCCTCCCTTTATGGAACCAGAAAACAAAAGGCCACATCATTAAGTTTTTGAGTTTTGGTTGATGGAATAAATGTGTCCTGGTACTACTGACAATGTCAGTGCTTGGCCCAGGTCCCCTCCTTAGTGTTCCTGAATTTCTGACAGTCAGCACCTGCAGCTACTCTTCAGAGGCCTGTGCTTGTGCACCTGGAGCTTGCTCTGCCCAATCATAGGAGGAAAGAGAAGGGAACTTATGTCCCTCAAGTTGGTCATTGACCAATGCCTAATGAGTTGGGATCGTGAGGGTCAAACCCTCTGTTCTCTGGTTGGGACGACACTGAGGGGTAACATACTCTAGAGCACCCCTGAGGGACCAGGGTGAAGCTGTCCTCCACGGGACATCCATGAAATTGAACCTTGGCTTCTTCTTCCTTTTCTTTTGTTTCCCCACTTCCCTGGAAGCACCACCTTGCGTCTGGGGAACCTGACACCTCAAATGGGAAAGGAGATGGGGAAGAAGCTAGAAAAACTTCCGGGCAAGCTCAGTCCTTTGCCAGATCAGAGAGCTGCAAGGAAGTTGGGCCAGCCTGGCCCATCTCCTTGTCCTTCAGAGAGCAGACCCTCCCCCTTAGCTGAATGATAGGAGCTGTACTGTCCGACAGACACAAGTGATATGGGAGAGCTAGGTTCTTGTCTCACAGAGTCGAAGAATGAATTTTGGAGAGTGAGTAAAGTGATAGAAGTGTATTAAAGATACAGAGAAAGCTCTCAGAAGTGAGAGGTCCTGACAGGCTTGCCACTGAGGGCTTTTAGTGGCAGTCTTTTATTGAGAACTGACCAGGAAGCTTATGGCCTTGAGATTCTTGTGCTGTCTTGGTTTGAGCAAGGACTATTGATAACACCCTTAATGACTTATTTCTTTGTGGTCTAGTGAGTTTCTGTGATTACTTGGTAGCCATCAAAGGAAGATACTCCCTAACATTTTGGAGCTAGGGAGGTTTATTTTTTATTTTGTTTTTGCTGCTTTATCTCTGTTTCTTTGGGATGGGTAGGAGCCTGACTCTGGGGCCTATGTTCTTGGGATTTATGGGAGCCCAGAGATTTATGGGAGCCTGACTTTGGGCCTTTCCCTTATTTTTCCCTGCCTAGCCCCATCCACCCCTAATGTATTCCTACTTCACAAGCATGATGTTCAGGACCAGGAGCCTCTCTTCCCTCCCTGTCTCTACCCTCTAACATGCCTTCTTGCACCCCATTTAAGTCCCCTAGAATGGAGCTTAAAGGAGTGGTGATAGTCTAAGGAAAGGTTCCCTCCTTACCCTTCCTGTCACACCTGACCAGGGTGATAAGTAGGTGTAACTTATGTGCCATGGAGCCAAGAAGGGGTTGGAACCCCACATGGAACTAAGAGTTAGACTTCTCGAACCTAGTCCAGGTCCCAAATAGCTATGTTTTCTCATCTGCAGTGTATTCTCTGAGATCCCTTCAGCTCCAAATGTCTGTACTTTTTTTTTTTAAGATTTTATTTATTTATTCATGAGAGACAGGGAGAAAGAGAGAGAGAGAGAGAGGCAGAGACACAGGCAGAGGGAGAAGCAGGCTCCATGCAGGGAGCCTGACATGGGATTCAATCCCAGGTCTCCAGGTCACCCCTGGGCTGAAGGCGGCACTAAATCACTGAGCCACCCGGGCTGCCCAATGTCTGTACTTTCATATGACATGTTCAGAGCCTCCTGAGAGCTTATAATCTTGTTAGGGAAACATGACACAATTAGAGGACTATATATGACAGACTATAGTACAAAGTTGAAATCAGTCCAATTAGGAGGAAAAAGGCATGGTACAGAAAACAAGTCACAGGGCTGATTAGGATGAGTGGATCTCTGTGGGACAGTCTTCAGGAAATGGTTCAAGAAAGAGTTTGAGAGGGGCCTTGGAGGTTGACTATTGCTTGGATGAAGGAAGGGAAAAGCCACCACAGTCTTATTGCCTGTGTGTGCAATGAGGGAGAGGCAAGGGAGTGGAATCCTGGTTATCATCTAATTGCTGTTCCAGCTCTAAGTGAATAGAACACACACACTACTCCAGTTATAATATGCTAGTTATTTACAGGGCTGTATTTCTATTCTCCCTGGCTTAACACACATCACTGGAAATCTGACATTCAGAATTGGCTTTTCCAACCCCCTAAATTTTAATTAAAGTAATTATGTTACTAACAGAAGCTGTAATTTATCTTCTCCCTGTGTTTACAAAGAAGAAAAAAGGCAACTTTGGCCAAGCACATTTTCCCTGCATTCTATTGCTGGTTTGGTGGTGGGAAGGGAGGATGTCTTTGTTTGGAGAGGGGGGTCCAGAAACCATACTGTTCACTGATCTCTTCTCTCTCTGATGCAGAGGGCCCTGTTACAACTACTTGGAATAACTATGCTAGTGAGAGCCTCAAAATGAGCTGAACTTTGTCATTTAGAAACAGCATCTGAGCTAATGGGCAAGTCCATATTCTAGCAAAGTCCTTTTGGCACAAGGCACTCTGTGTGTGTGTGTGTGCGCGCGCACATGCATGCACCCACATGTATTTCTGGCAATGATGGGAATAAGGAGCTCAGTGATTTAGATGAGAACTTTCCATGCGATTAACTTCTTCCATCCTAAAGCAGGTGCTGAAGGGAACCACTGGGCCAAGCTGCTTAGTAAATACCCATCCCCAGATGTAGAGCAATTCAATGGAAATAATTAAACTGGGTCAATTAAGCAGAACTCAGACCTCCTCCTGTTAGCCTATTTGATTTTTTTATTTCCATGAGTCAGGTTTGCTCAGGATTTAAACTGCTTTACCTCTGGGAAAGGGAGCCTCTAGGGAAACATCATTGATTTGTGTTGTGGTGGTGGTTGCTAGAGAAGATGGCCCTGCTTCCCAGTCAAGAGAACTTGGGCTGGACTTCAGGCAGGCCTGGGCTGGAGTTCTGGCTCCAGCCCTTAGCAGCCCCTGAACTTAGGCAAGTTACTTAACTCTCTAAACCTCAGTTTTCTCATTTTAGAAGTGGGAATGGGAAGATAGCTGATAGCCCCATTCTCTCATGAGAATGAATTGAGAAAATGATGGTAAAGCTCTGAAAAAAGGTCCTGGAATATGATCAATGCTCCATAAGCAGCAACTGTTGTTATTACTATTATCAAGAGAAAAACTGGGTATTATTATAACTGGGCCACCTAAGATGACCCAGTGGAAAATCTTTATAAAGGCTGGGGAAGAGCTAATTATGCTCAACTCCAAACATGCAGAATTTAGAGACACCAATATATGAGGTTATAAAATGGAACAATTAGGGGGTGATGTAAAGGCTGGACAAAAGAAGGAACAGCAGAATTCAATAAATTCTAAAGACCCTTGGCTATAGAGACAGTCCATTTGTAGATCACTGATGGCATGTCACAAAGATTTGGAGGGAAGCTGAGAAACTAAGCATTGGGGACCATTGTCAGTTGAAAATGAATCAGAAATGAAATGACATCACCTCTAAAACGGTAAGGCAAATCAGTAAAAAAAAATGCAATCTAACTGACAAAAATTCAGTTTTTCACACAATAATAGTATTTATTGAGACCTTGCAATTTGACAGAGGCATTTATGTGGATTCCTTATTTAACTCTTACCATAACCTATAAGTTTGGTTCTATGATTATCTCAGTTTTACAGACACATAACCCTTCAGAGACGCACTTGGTACAGAAAATGAAAGGTCACTTACTTCTTAAAGAGGTTCTTTCACAGCTTAGGAGAGTGTAGACCCACCAGAACTTTACATATAGGAGGAGGTTCCTTAAACTCTGTAGAATGTGGATTTAGTTGTATTCATACAATCATCAAACAACTATTTATATGGGCTCTACTAGAAGGTGCTAGGAACTGAGTTTGGTGTTGAAGATACAATAATGAACAAAAAGTGGGTGTGATCAGTTTTGGAGAAAATGAAGAAGATGTACTTTTCCTTATATGTCCTCCTGCTGTGTACAAAAAATCCCTAAGCATATGTAAAGCAAACATAAGAAGACTCTGAAAGGTGGGAAGAAGATGGCAGATCAGTTAGAGTCCTTGAGACCCATGGAATGACATGTGAGTTCTCTGTTTTTGCTTCTGGTTCTTGGTTTTGTTTTGTTTACTTTTTTGTTTTGTTTTTTGTTTGTTTTGCCTCAAGTATCCCAAACTTGAAGATGAAGAAGCCATTGAAATGGAAATGCCCATGCACACAAACAAGGCAAATCCTGATCTTCCTAGTCAAAGGAGTAGAAAAGGGGCAGCATGGCAAGGCTGAGAACTTTCAGACAATAAAAGTTTACCAACCTAATAACCACAGAAAAAAACTGTGGCCTTATTTCCACCCATATCTGCAAAGGCTGAATGGGAACCCTAGGCTCCTACTCTCTTGAGGCTGTAACAAGGTGCTCCAACCCTTGCAGGAGTAGTATCAGAAAAGGCCATGGAAGAAATCAAGACTTTCCTCTGCTCTAGGGTAAGGAGGCTCTCCACCTCCCTATCTGTGATGTCAGCAGAAGCTCTTCCACCCCCACATAGCAGTTATGAGGCATTCCTGCTGCTTGCTCCCTGCTCCCCACTGGAGTGGTATCAGAAGAGGCCTACTGGAGAGTCAGGATTTTTACCTCTGCCCTATGGTAATGAAGCCAACCTCCTCCCCCATGCTTTTGTATCAGTGGAGGCCACATGGGAAGCAGTAATGAGACAAACTCCTAACCCTTCCAGTATTAGTAGAAATTTGGGGGAAGCAGGAAGCTCCCAACTTTGCCTAGCCCCACCACCCCCAGGTACCCACAGAGGCCTAGTAGGGAATTTGAACTTATATCTTCACTTGACAGCACCAAGGTACCATCTCACCCTCTTCCCTGAGCAGGGATCTATCAGAAGCCACCTAAAATGGAGGTTCAGATAAGACCCAGAGTCGCAAAACATAATACTCACAATATCCACGTTTCAGTAAAAAACCACTTGTTATACCAAGAACCAGGAAATCTCATACTGAATGTAAGAAGACAATAGATGCCAGCATAGAAATGATAGATAAATTAGAATTATTTGATAAAGATTTTATTTTTATTTATTTATTTTTAAATTTTTTATTTATTTTTTATTTTATTTTTTTAAAATAAATTAATTTTTCATTGGTGTTCAATTTACCAACATACAGAATAACACCCAGTGCTCATCCCTGGATAAAAATTTTAAAGCAGCTATTGAAAAATACTTCAATAACCAATTAAAACAAGCTGGAAACAGATGGAAATATAGAAAATTTCAGCAAGGAAATAAAAGATATAAAGAAGAACCGAATGGAAATTTTAGGACTGAAAAACATAGTAAGTAAAAATAAAAATTTCAAAGGACTGATTCAACAGCAGAATAGAGGAAGCAAAAAAAAAATTAACTTGAAGATAGAAAAGTAGAAATGATCTAATCTGAACAACAGAAAATAGATTGAAAAAATAAAAAAGAACAGTCTCCAGGGTTTGTGTGACTGTAACAAAAGACCTAACATTTGTGTCTTGGGACTCACAGGAGAGGAGAAAAAAGACAGGGGAAGAAAAGTGCTAAAAGAGATAATGGCTGAAAACTTCTCAAATTTGTCAAAAGACATACCTAAATATTCAAGAAGCTGAGTGACCCTCAAACAAATGAAAAAAAACTACAAAGAAATCTGCAGCAAGACATATTACAATCAAACTTCTGAAAACTAGAGCCAAAAATCTTGAAAGCAGCCAAGAGAGAAATGACACATTACCTATAGGGGAAAATAATTCAAATGACAATGTATTTCTCATCAGAAACCATAGAGGTCGGAAAGAAGTGACACAACATTTTTCAAGTGCTGAAAATAAAGAAATACCAACACAGAATCCCATAGCTTATGAAAATATCCTTCCAGAATGAAGGGGAAATGAAGACAGTCTCAGGTGAAGAAAAACTAGCAGGATCTGTCACCAGCAGACCTAGTCTAAATGAATGACTATAGGAAGTATCCTAAAAAAGAAAGGAAGGAAATGATAAAAGAATGAACTTTAAAACTTCGGGAAGGAAGAAAGAATGTGGTAAGCCAAAATACTGGTAAAATAAAATAGGCTTTCCTTTTCCTCTTGAGTTTTCTAAAATTTTTTGATTGTTGAAGCAAAAACTAGAACACTGTCTCACATGGTTCTAAATGTATGTATAGGAAATTTAAGGCAATTATAAGTAAAAAACTATAAGAAAAATAAGATATTTATACTTCACTCAAACTGGTAAAAAGAAAAACCAGCAGGCTATGATAAATTGTGTATGTTTAATGCAATACCTAGAGTGAGCACTAAAAAAGTTCTACAGAGATATATGCAAAAATGTTAGAGATGAACTCAAACTAGAATTTAAACAATGTTCAAGTAACTCACAGGAAGGCAGGGTAAATCAAACAAGATAAATTAAAAAACAGAATGAAACGGAAAACAAACAACAACAAAAAAAAGGCAGAGTTATGCACTAATGTATCACTAATCACATTAACTGTAAATGGTCTAAATATACAAAATGAAAGACAGGCAGAGTGGACTAGCAAATGTGACCTACATATATGCTGTCTACAAGAAGCATACTTAAAAAAAAAAAAGAAGCATACTTCAAATATAACTATGAAAGGATGGAAAAGATATATCATAAAGACATTAAAAGAAAGCAAGACTAGCTATATTAATGACAGATAAAGTAGATCTCAGGACAAAGAAAATTACCAGAGAAAGAGACATTCTATAATGACAAAAGGATCAGTCTAACAAGAAGATATAGTGATCTTAAATGTGTAAGTATCAAACAATAAAGCTGCAAAATGTGTGAAGCACAAACTGACAGAATTGAAGGGAGAATTAGACTAATGCGCAATTGTAACTAGAGAATATAGCACCCCTTTCAATTGTCCAATTGATAAAACTAGATAGAAAATCTGCAAGGATGTAGAAAAATTCAACAACACTGTCAACCAGCAGGATCTAGCCAACATTTATAAAACGCTCCACAGTAGAATATACTTTGTTTTCAAGTACATACTCAACATAGACAAGATAGACCATATCCTGGAGTATAAAACAAACCTAAATGTTTTCACATCTTAAAATTTTAATAAAATTATTTAATATTTTAATATTAAAACATTGAAATAATATAGAATGTGTTCTCCTACCACAATGTAATCACATTGGAATTGATAATAGAAAGATAATAGGAAAATCTCCAAAAACCATGAAAATAAAAGAACATCCTCCTAAATAATCCATGGATCAAAGAAGTCTCAAGAGAAATTAAAAAAAAATAATGAATTTAATGAAAATAAAAACACAACACATCAAGATTTGTAGGATACAGCTGAAATAATGCTGGGAGGGCAATTAATAGCACTAAATGCATATATTAGAGAAGTGGAAAAGTCTCAAGTCAATAACCTCCCACTTCAAGAATCTTGGAGAGGATTGACAAAGGAAAAAGGAAGAAGTTAGTAATCAGGAGTGGAGAATATCACCACCTATTCGGCAGATATCAAAAGATAATAAAGGAATACTACTAATAATACTACTAAAGGAATACTACACCCACATTTGACAACATTAACAAAATAGAGCAAATTTTTGAGAAACACCAACTATCACAACTTATTCAGTATGAAATGGATCATTTGAATAGCTCTTTAACTATTAAGGAAATTGAATTCATAGTTTTTAAAACTCCACCAAATAAATTTCTAAGCTCAGATATTTTCACTGGAGAATTCCATCAAGTTTAAAGAAGAATTAAAAGCAATTTTACATACTCTTTTCCAAATAATAGAAGAAGGAGGAACACTTTCTAATTCATTTTATGAAGTTAATATTACCCTGATACCAAAACCAGACAGACAGTACAAAAAAAGCCACAGCTCAATATTATTCATAAATATAGACACGAAAATCAGTAACAAAATATTAGCAAATAAAATCCAGCAACACATAAAATGAATTTTATACCATGACCAAATGGGGTTTATTGCAGGGATGCAAGATTGGTTTAATGTAAGAACATCAATCCATTTTAATAAGCTAAAGACGAAAAATCAACTGATCATACAAACTGATGCAGAAAAAGCATTTGAAATTTGACACCTATTTATGATAAAAACAATAATAGGAATGGGGGAAACTTTCTGGATAAAATGTGCTACAAAATACCAGGAGGGAACATTGTACTTAATGGCAAAATAATGAATGCTCTTTCCCCAAGATAAGTAACAAGGTAAGGCTTATCATTTTTATTCAACGTAGTTGAATTCAACTGGAAGTTCAAGCTAATGCAGTAAGACAAGAAAAGGAAACAAAAGGCATATATATGTACTAAAAAAGAAGAAATAAAACTGCCAGTTTGCATGACATAGTTGTTTATATGTTTATATGTCAAATACGACATAATTGTTTACATAGAAAATACCAAGAAATTTACAAAAATCATTCTAGAATAAGTGAGTTCACCAAGATCACAGAATACAAGATAAACATACAAACATCAGTTGCATTTCTATGTCCTAGTAATTAATTCATGGTACCAAAATTTAAAATATAATACCATTTATAATAACTCAAAAAAATGAAATACGTATGTGGGAATCTAACAAAATGTGTGGGAATTATGTGCTAAAAACTATAAAAAACTGATAAAGGAAATCAAAGAAGATATAAATAATCAAAGAGACATACTGTGTTCATGGGTTGGAAGACTCAACGTTTTAAAAAAGTTAGTTCTCCCTAAATTAATGTGCGGGTTAATATAATTTCTATTAAAATCCCAGCACAATTTTTTTTTTTAAGAGAGAGAATGGTGGGAGGGTGGGCAGAGGGAGAGGAAGAGAAAGAATATTAAGCAGGCTTCATGTCCAGCATGGAGCCCAAGATGGGGCTCGATCTCACAACCCTGAGTGATGGACATGTCCTGTAGCTTGACTGTTTCAGGGACAATATACTATTGATATTGTATTGTAATTTTGTTATATCTTACCATTGGAGGGAACTGGGTAGAGGGTACATCGGGTGTCTTTGTGTTATGTCTTATAACTCCATGCGAATCTACAATTACCTCGAAATGAAAAGTTTCATTAAAAAATAGGTGTGACCCCTTTGCTGATGGGTCTTGTAGTATTCTGGAAGAGAGAGTCATTAATTAAATCTCCATGTAAACACATAACAATTCAACTGTAGTAATGCTTTAAAGTAGAGATGTTTAGTCCCAGGAGAACATGTAATAGGTAGGACGGGTGAATTTATTATTCAAACTGGGACACTTTTGATAGTGCAAGGAGGTATATTATTAATTAGGCTGGGGGAGTAGACCTAGATTGGCGCTCATGGTCACCCTAATAATGAGGGGGGGGTCCTGAGGTCAGGGGCGGCTCCCTGTGGGAGGTGAAGCTGGACCTAAGATTTGAAGGAATCACTGAGAATCAATTAGGCAGGTATGGAGGGGGAAAGGCAATGTAGGCAATGACCCCACAGCAGCGGGGAGCCTGCACCTCCCAAGGAGCACTGGCAAATCCCTGCATAGTTTCCAGAGAAGCCTCATCTGGGCTCTGGTTCTATGACCTGAGCAGCACTCTCCCTTCCTTCTGCCTTCCTGATGCTGAACTTGGGTGTAAATCACATGTTTGTTTTCAGGCTATATTTAGTTCTCTGCTTTGCTCTCTCTGCTGCGCTTGAACAATTTTCCAAGAACTGCCAGCTCTCTTACAGCCCCTGTGATGCTCCTGATTCTGAGTGTGGATGGGTGAAAGAGTGATGGCCCAAGTGTGGGGGTGGGGGTGGGCGGTGGGATGGCCACAGGGCATCCATGATACATCTCCTCTGGCTGCTGCTAAATGGCCTTAGGCCATTCTTGAGGGTATCCATCCTCCTCCCCAGTGGGATGCTGCTTCTGAGCTTCAGCACAGTCTTTACTTGGCTGTTCTTGTTTCCCTGGAAGCTAATCCCTGCCCCCTCTTTGTCCACCCAGGCTCCTCATTCTTGCTTCTCTTATATCCAAACTTGCACTCAGGAGGTACCACTATCTATGGGCTCCCCTCCTACTGCTCAAGCTGTCCCTTCCCAGGCCAATCTGTATGTCCTCCTGGCTCACCCTTTTAAACATCTTAGTTGGATGCTTTCATTTCCCATGCTGTCTTGAAGAGACCACCATTTTCTAGAAAGGCAGCATTACTTTTAAAGTCATCAAGGAGAAGAGTAAAACAAGAACCTATTTCCTCCAACCTTTTTTCTCATTGCACACACCTCATTAGATTGATGCCCTTCTTTTGTTTTGGAGACATGAGTAGGAGGCAAGGGTTGACAGAGTTGTTAATGACTTTCAGCAGCTTAATGCTGTCTTCTTTCCTTGAGGTTATTATGTTGCCGTTGTTGACTTCCCTTCTTCCGCCTGAACTTGCTACTTGAACACAGGCCTGGAATTCACCTACCACAACTTTCTCTTCCTTACTAGGGGTATCATTCAAAGATAAGGATGTCAACAACTAAATCACCACCCTCTTCTCAATTGCTAGGCATGTGGAGGGAACCATGTGTGCCATCAGTACCAGCTGCCAGCATTAGTCCTCATGGTGTGTCCTTGTGCAGGGAGACAGGTGGCATAGCAGAAAGAACACTGGCTTTAGAACCAAAGAGACCTGAATGTAAATATTGCCTTAGGTTAGGCTGTATGATCTAGAGCGGGGAGATAGTGTAAACCACTGTGTAAGAACTTAGCTCTCACATCAGACAGATCTGGATTCAAACCCCTAGTTCTATCACTCATAAGCAGTGCGACCCAGCCTCTCTGCATCAAGGTTTACTCATCTGTAGAATGGGGCCAAAGTGCTGACCTCCACAGGACTGTCAAGAAGGGTAAGAACAGTTATAGCCAAACTTACCTGGCACTTTATCTGTGCCACATGTTGTTTGACTCTTTTATGTGCATTAATTTGTTTAATCTTTATGATGACTCTGTATGGTATGTATTTCACCAGTCCCATTTACAGATGAGGAATGGAAGTACAGAGAGGTTTAGTAATTTGTCCAAGGTCACAGAGCTAGGGTTGGAATGGTTGGCATTTGAACACAGGTAATTTAGCTCCAAAGTTTGGACTCTTAATCACTCTGCTAGAATCCTAATAGGTCGTTACTACACATCTGGTGTAGAGTTAGTGCTCGGGGTATGGTCATACTCATCATTAACATCAGCGTGATGATCTTTAACATCATAGCTTCACCTGCACACAATTCTGTTTCTCAGTTTACGGACTGGAACCAAGCAGACATCCTTCGGCAGAATTAAGTAAAGCAGTCACATAGAAGCCACAGAGTAGGACTTAAAGTCCTTATTAAATGTCAGGGTTGACTCTGTTCTTTCCTGCTCCTCCCTCTTTCCTCTTTCTCTTCTGCTTTTCCTCATCAGAAAGTCTTTGATGCTTTTAAGGTCAAGCTTCTTTTTAAAGAGCTTTAATTAAAAATTTTTGGGGAAAAATTTTGGGGGGATTCCTGGATGGCTTGGAGATTTAATGCCTGCCTTCAGCCCAGGGCGTGATCCTGGAGACCTGGGATGGAGTCCAACATTGGGCTCCCTGCATGGAGCCTGCTCCTCCCTCTGCCTTTGTCTCTGCCTTGCTCTCTCTCTCTGTGTCTCTCATGAATAAATAAATAAAATCTTAAAAAAATTTTTTTTGACAATGGCCATTCTTCTTCTTCTTCTTTCTAAGATTTTATTTATTTATTCACGAGAGAAACAGACACAGGCAGAGGGAAAAACAGGCTCCCCCTGGGGAGCCCAATGTGGAACTCAATTCTAGGACCTTGGGATCATGCCCTGAGCCAAAGGCAGACGCTCAACCACTGAGCCACCCAGGTGCCCAAGCAGCCAAGCTTCTTAATGTTACTACTTACACTGAGGTGCCTGGGTGGCTCGGTTGGCTAAGTGTAGGACTTTGGCTCAGGTCATTATCTCAGGGTCCTGGGATCCAGCCCCTTGCCGAGCCCCTTGTTGAGCTTCACACTCAGCAGGGAGTCTGCTTCTCCCTCTCCCTGCTTATGTGCTCTCTCTTAAACAAATACATAAATAAAATCTTTAAAAAAATGTTACTACCTATACCTATGACTGCTGGGCATATGGTCACCTGTGGTAGAAAAGAGCATCAATCAGATCATAGAGCTTTGCTTCTTAAGAAAGTGTACACGTGTTAAAAAGAACAGATGATTAGAAGCTGCAAGCAGAAGTGTTATTATTTACACCATCTGTTTCACCTGTGATTGCACATTTATGGAGGGTCAGTGCTATGCCTGGATTGGGAGGGGTGTAAGTTGTAGTATGGAGCAAAACAGATACTTGCCGCCTTCATGGACACACACTGGTAAGAAATCTCGATTCCAGTGGTCTTCTGACTACTGTCATCTGCATTTTAGGGTTTGTTTTATAATCATTTACCTCTGTAGAAATTCACAAAGTTACAATGTGAACTACTGTTTTGATGTTAATCAATTAATTAATTTCCTATTTAGTTCCAAAATGGATGTGAAGTGGCTTATCAACACTGCACAGATATGGTAAGACTGAAGAGTATCAAACAATAAAAACAAATGGTATTTAGTAAAAGGGGAACAGAGGATAAAGATCTTGTTCTAAAGACAGTTAGAGCAAATGAACCTGGTACTCAGCTTGACTGTTGAGACAGGAGGATGACAAAGTGAGAAGACAAAGCCACTTGCAGAAAGCCTTTAAAAAAGGATGTCAGTTTTCACAGGAGAAATCCACTTTTTTCTTGGCTTTAGGTTTTATGAGGAATTTGTCTTTAGATCTTCATAGGAGTGCTGAACATGTTATAAAATATGAGAAACAGGTATAATCAGAATACTTCTCTATATGTGCTGGTCCTGGGTGCTGATGGCAAGATCTATTAAAATATTAAAGAGTTGTGGTGGGGGAGAAAAGAAAAGAGAAAGAGAGAGAGAGAGAGAGAGAGAGAGAGAGAGTGCATGAATATGAATAAGAATGTATTTGTAATGTCAGGGAGGAAAAATAGTTCCCCAGAGTGTTATTTCATTGTGATGGCCAGCCCCACCCCCCAAACACCTGAAAGAAGTCATTTTAGGGTGGCAGTAGTGTAATCTCAAGGGTAACTTGGAGCATAGGTTTTGCTTTCTCCAGTTGTTTATAACAGGGACAGGAGCCTGGAGGGAAAATGCATTCTCAGTAGGGCTGCTTTTGCTCTCCCCATTGGACCTGGTTGAGGGCTAATCCTGGCTCCCACCTGCCTTTCTCAGCTGAAATAGGCATTATGCCAGCAAGGGAAATGAGAGTCCATTCTAACCCTAGCCTCTCTTTTAAATTCTAGATGGATATTGAACAGCTTCCATCTTACAGCAGTAAAATTTGGTGATGATGATGAAGATGGTGGTGGTGACAATAATGGATTCAGCTTTGGGTCCCATGGGATAGTCAGTGCAGACATCATGGAAGAGGTGACATTTAGAGCAGACCATGATGGAAATTGTGGCAGAGGGCAGATTATAGACACAAGGAATATGGTAAGAAAGTTCATAGAAGTAAGGCCGTGCATGGAGCCTTCATGCCATTCTGAGAAGCTTGGACTTTATGGACAATGGTTGGTCATGAAGATTTTTGAGGAAGGCAATCCATGGCATAATCTTCCTTAAGTTTTAGAAGGTATCTATGGAACTATTCTGTCTAAAACAGTAGCTGGCAACTAGTCATGTGTGGTTATTGAGCTCTTGAAATGTAGCTAGTAGTTGAAAATATAAGTACCTATAAAATATACACCAGATTTTGAAGACCCAGTACAAAAAAGATGTAGAAATACTTTGGTAATTTTTATGTTGATTATCAGTTGAAATGAAAATATTTTGGATGTAATCAACTCAAGAAAGTATATTATTAAAATTAATTTCATTAGTTTGTTTTTAATTTTTAATGAAGCTACTAGAAAATTAAAAATGATCCATGTGGCTCACTTTATACTTTATTGGACAGCGCTGGTGTGGAGGCTGGCTTGGAGAAAGAAAGAATTGAAAAGTAGGAGAAGACAGAAAGTTACAGTAAAACCTGAAGACAAGAGAGCATGAGAGTCAGATCTAAGGCAGTGACTTTGGGAATAAACAGCAGACAAAAGGTAAAAAGGCTTTTAAAATAGGACTTAATAATTTTTCTGGATATGGGGATTAGAAAGAGAGAGGAGACAAAGTTGCATGTTAAATTTCTAGTCGTGGTGACTGAGAAGGTGAAAAATCATTTTTAGAACTTGATGCTTTGACAGATGAATGGATAAAGAAGATGTGTGAGATATACACACACACAATGGAATATTACTCAGCCATCAGAAAGGATGAATACCTACCATTTAAATCAATGTGGATAGAACTGGAGGGCATTATGCTAAGTGAAATAAGTCAATCAGAGAAAGACAATTATCATATGGTTTCACTCATGCAGAATATAAGAAATAGTGCAGAGCGAGGGAAAACCTGAATGGGAAAAGATTGGAGAGGGAGACAAACCATGAATGGCTCCTATCTCTGGGAAACAAACTGAGGGGTGCTGAAGGGGAGGTAGGTGGGGGGATGGGGTAACTGGGTGATGGGCATTAAGGAGGTCACGTGATGTGATGGGCACTGGGTGCTACACACAATTGATTACTTATTGAAAACAACATCTGAAACTAATGATGTTGGCTAATTTAATTTAATAATAAAAAAAAGAACTTGATGCATGTGGATTTCTGTGTGGACTTGCATGTATAGGAAGCAATGGGGAATCCAGATGAGAAGCTCCAGAGAGGGAATAGAGTAGATTCAGGAGTCAACAAGCAGGAGGTGACAGCTGAAGCAGGGAGATGGGTGAGTAGATGAGCTCCGTCCACAGAGGGAGAGGTGGAGTGAGAAGGAAGCACAGAGAACTGGGGTCATGATGGTGGAGAGGTGAGCTGAGCTTGATTGAGGCTGGTCAGGGAGGACCCCAGAGACCCTGGTACCACATAGACCAAGGGAGATCTTTCCAGATGGAACACATTTACAAATGCAGGAAGTGGAGGCTGTTGGCCAGGCTGTCTCAGGGAAGCCACTAGGTGGTATTTGTTGGGAGTAAGGCTTTGATGAGTCACCTGAAGGCAAATGTCAGCTTGCAGAAAGTCCAGCAGAGAGTGGCAGGCACGGAAGGGGGAGACTACAGGTAGAGGGGAGAACTCTTCTGAAGATGTTTGGCCACTAGAGAAGGTTGGTGGGGACTGGGAGCCTGCCTGAGGAGGGGGAGGCAGCACAGGGCACAAGGACTATTAGGCAAAGGGTTTAGGAGGGAGCGCCTGTAGGTAGAAGGAGGGGCGATAATCCATAGAGCAAGGCCAAGAGGCTGAAGTGGGGCGGGAGATGCGTGAAAATATGACACGTTGGAATCTTTCATCCACTTTTTTCAAACAAATTACTTAATAGTCACATCTCAAGTCCACCTCGAGGATGGGACCTTTCCGCAGGCGCGGTCCAGGTCAGATGGGAGAGAGAGCAGGGAGTTGGCAGCACTGCTCTTGCAGAGGACTGTCTCCGTGGGCTGCCGCTCCCCTCCCCTGTGGGCCTGCGGCTGGGGGGGGGGGGTCCCGCTCCCGGGCTCTGGGAGCGCCCACTCCGGGCGGCCTGCCTCCCGGAGGCCAGTCCACTTCTACCCTGGCAGCTAGCCCCTCCGCGCACAGCCCACGCGGGAGAGAGGCCTCGCGTCCCTCCCCAGGCCCCAGCCGGGCTCGGCTGCAGCGCCGGGCCTTCCCCGGCAGGGGCGCTGGGAACCCGCGGATGGCCGGCTCGGGTCCAGCGCCCACCTCAGCCCTCCGCGCCGCAACTTTTCTTGGGGCGTTCTGCTGCCCTCGGGCTTTGGCATCCCCGACCCCGAGGCCCGCCTCATTCTGGGCTGGTTCGGGCTTGGTTCTCCCGCCCAGCCTCCTGGGTTCCCAATTCCCGACGTCAGCTCGGGTTGGAAAGGCACGTGCGCGAGGGTGGGGCTCCCGGGAACCACTGGTTGCCGCCCTGCGTGGCCAGCTCCGGTCCCCAGGCCGCCTGGGCCTCCTCCATCCCTCTTGGTCCTCCCCTGGCGCTCTTTCGCCTCCTCTCTTCTCCCGCTTTTCCTTCCGCACCATTATTTCGCCTCCCCCCGCCCCGCCCCGTTTCTCCTCCCTTCTCCCTTTCCCTTCTCTTACCTTCGCCCCGTGTCCCGCGTTTCCCCCCCTCTGGCTAGGCTGTAACCATCGCCCACAAAGGAACTCTCCGTCTCATCCCGAGGCGGAGGGGAAGGGCCTCCAGGCGGTCACGCTCTCCGAGCCCCTCTCTCCATCCTACTCCTTTCCTAAACAACCCCTCCTCCAGCTCAGCGCTTCTGGCCTTTCCATCCCCTAGAAATCACGGGAGCTTCTCGGAGGCGGCGGGCGGCCCTTCGTGCTGGGGCCTGTAAGCCACATCTCCTCCTCGAGTTTAGATTCCTTCTCTCCGAAGTCGCCCTTTTCCTACAGGGCTCCGGGGGCCCGGCCCAGACTGCGTCCCAGGCGCCCAGGCTGCGCTTCTGCAGCGGGGTCCGGGGGGCCTGGTGAGCCCGCGCCGCGCCGGGGGCCCTCTCGCTGGCGGCCGGCGCTCCGAAGGAACAACGGAGCCCGCTCAGAAGCCAATCTAGGAAGAGTGAGGAAGGCTGGAAGGTGGGGGCTGGATGCCCCCCGTGGGAGCGAACGCTCTCCACTGTCTTTCCTAAGCTCCGACCCGGGTCCCGGGAAGGAGAGCCGCGGTTCCGGGGAGCGGTGAGAAACCCCCGCCCCTGCCGGGGGCGCCTCCCTGTTCTCTCCCCTCGCCCTCCAGGAGGCTTAAGGAATGACCACGGTCCATCCACGGGCGGTGGGGGCCAAGGGGGTGCGCAGGGCGCCAGGAGGAGGGGGCTACCCGGGGCGGCCTGCCTTGCTCTCGGTATTGCCTTTCCGAGGACTCGCAGGCTCCGGGAATGCAAACACAGCCCGTGCGTGATCGGCGCGCGCCCACGGCCGAGCGGACCCCTCCCCGGCCCCCCAGCCCGTGGCTCACACTAACACGCACACAGACGCGTGCAAGCGCGCACGCACGGAGCCGCGCGCCCCCGCACACCCCAGCGGCCCGGGGCTCCGCCAGGTGCCCCCGCCCCGCGGCGCCCGCCAGCCCCCGGCGCACCCCTGGCTTCCCCCTCTCCCGCCTGCGCGCACGCACGCGCACGCACGCAGTCCCCGCGCCCCCGCAGCGGGCGGGGGCGCAGGCCGGGAGGGGAGGGGCGGGCCGGGAGGGGCGGGCCCCGGAGCCGCGAGCGGAGTCCCGGGTCCATCCCGCGCTGGGCTTCCGCGCGCTGCCTCCCCGCGCGGAGGCTCTGGTCTCCCCCTCGGCTTCCGAACCCGAACAGTTGGCGCTGAAAGCACTTTACTCCTCCTCCTCCTCCCTCGAGACCCCCCCACCCTTCCGCTCGCCACCTCCCGTTCCCCACAACAGCCCCGAAGAGTAACCCCCCGCCCCCCCCACCCCCCGAAACGCGGCCAGAAGCGGCTCCCAACTCTTCGGCGGGAGCAGGTTGGAGGCTGGATTTCGCAGAGACTCTGGATTCGGGTCCGTCGCCAGCCCCTCCTCCTGGATCCGGCTTGATTTCCATCTTTTAAAAGAGGATTTTTTTTTTCTTCTCATTACCTTTGAACGCTCCTTTTAACAAAATTTCTGGAGGAGCTCCGTGAGGAAGATTTTGGGGGGAATCTTGTCTTACGGGGGGAAAAGCATCGAGGGGGCATTTGTTAATTTTCCTTGGGTTTTGGAATCCCCCTTTGGACGAGAGAGCGGGCGACCGAGAGCGAGGAGGGAAGAGGGAGAGGACCCGCGAGCGCGCCAGCCCGGGCCCCCTCCTTCCCGGCCGCCCCCTCCCCACTCCCCCCGACACGGACTCGCTCGCTGGCTCGCCGGCGCGCGCACACCCCCCGCGCCGGACCCGCACCTCGGCGGGCGCCACACTCCCGGCAGCCCGAGCCGCGGCAGCCGCAGCGGGATGGAGGCAGCGCGCACCGAGCGCCCCGCAGGCTGGCCCGGGGCGCCCCTCGCCCGGACGGGGCTCCTGCTCCTGTCGACGTGGGTCCTGGCCGGCGCCGAGATCACTTGGGGAGCGACGGGCGGTCCTGGGCGCCCGGCAGCCCCGGCTTCGCGGCCGCCGGCACCGCTTCCTCTCCTCCCGCGGGCGGCGGTAAGCCAGTGGCCGGAGGAGCTGGCGACCGCGCGCGGAGGCTCCGCGCTGGGGCGCCGGCCCGGGCCAGAGCTGCTGCCCCAGCCGGGCGGCGGCGGCGGCGGCGGCGGCGGCGGCGGCGGCGGCGGCGGCAGCAGCGTTGGAAGGAGGCAGGGAGGAGCCGGGGCGCCGTCGCCCGCAGGCGCGCCGTGGGGACCCGGCATCCCGGCTCCGGGCAAGGCTGGCGGCGCGAGGAGGAGTCGCCGGGCGCAGCCCCCCAGCGCCCTGGAACGCGGGGACGCCCGGGCCCCCGCCCTAGCCGGTGGTGCCCAAGGAAGCCGCCCTCTGGCCAGGGGTCTCCGGGAGGAGGCGAAGGCGCCGCGGGCCGGGGGGGCGGCGGCCGAAGAGCTCCGGCTGCCCAGCACCTCGTTCGCGCTGACCGGGGACTCGGCCCACAATCAGGCCATGGTGCACTGGTCGGGACACAACAGCAGCGTGAGTACCGCCCGGCGGATCTGTCCTCGGACGGAGGGCGGGAACCGGGGACGCACAGTTGCTCGAGGGTCGGGGCAGAGGCGGGGGCGCCCCGACTTGTAGAGAGAACAGGTTTCTCGGGCTTTCCCCACGCCCCCAACAGGTTAGCGGAGTTTGTTGGAAGATGGTGCGTACGTGTGTTTGCTGGAGACCCTAGGTTTGGGGCCACTCGGAGGGGCGGGCGTGGGGGGCGGGGAAGAGTCTCAGAGACGCGCGGGAGAGGGATCTGTGGTCCCTCGCCCGGTCCTCGGCCCGGAGAGCCCGTTCTCCCGTCGGGCGCTTGAACTCGTGGGCGAGGACGCGCGGCCTGAATCGGCGAAGGACCTGCTGGGCAGACGGACGGACGCTCCGACCGCCGAGCCCCCACCTCGTCTCCGCTCCAGCCACACTAAAGGGGCCCCGGCAGCTGGAGGCCACTCGGGCTCCCAGAGCCCTGCCGGCCTGAGGGCCGCTGTTCTCTGCCCAGGCGCGCTGTCTCCCGGCCCCGGGGGTGGCTGCGCCTAGTGTGCCCAAGCCCCGGCCGGCGTGTGACCGAGCCCCCTCTCCAAGCCCCGGCAGCTGCCTGGAAAGCTACAGGAGGGGCAGCAGAAACAAAAGTTTAAAGCGTGAAACGAGACTCCGCACCCATTCCGCACCGCTCACCCTTGCGCATGCACGAGCACACCTAAGTCTCGGAGCAGAAAAACTCGCCTCGGCCGCTGCGTCCCGCCTCACACACGGCCGGCGGAGCGGACTTGGGTCCCTGCGCTCCCCGCGCTCCTCTCCAGCCCTTTCTCTCCGCTGCCGGGTTCCCCCGAGAGCCGCTGTGCCGACAGGTGGCGCCCCGAGTCCCCTCCCGCGGCCCCGGCGCTGGCTGCCGGGCGTCGGGCGTCGGGCGTCGGGCTCGCAGCAGCAGCGGAGGGCGGCCGGGGCGGCTGCTGCGGCCCGGGGAGCTCGCTCCGACAGGCGCCCCCACCCCCGCCGCCCTCGGGGGCCCAGCGCGGCGCGGCCACGCCGAGAAACCGCGGGAAGGCGGTCACCCGCGGAGGTGGTGGGGGCGCGGCCTCCCGCGGGCTACCCACTCCCCTCGCGTCCGCGGCCCCCACTTTCAGCCAGGCGTGCAGAAATCCTCTCCGCTTCTCTGGCTCTCCGGATCACATCAGAGCCCGGCGCTGGGGCAGAGTCTGCGGGATGATGGGTGTCTGTGTGCGCAGCTTTGGGGAACTCATTTGATGGGAAAGCACTGCCCCTCCCCCTGTGTCTCTCTTTATGACTGGCAGTAGAGATTTCCCTGGGAAATTCTGGCCTTATTTTAAAATAAGGGTGCCCCCCGGGGGTGTCACAGGGGCGAGGAGTGAATGACAGGAAAGCCAGGAGTCCGTAGAGTGCAGCACCTGGCGCTGCCGAGTACAGATTTCCTGGTTCTCCACGTCCCCCAGCACAGAGCACGCAGCCCAGCCCCGGCACAGATGGGTGCAGATGCGGAGCTGGGAGGATTTGTGCGGTCTGGCTCCCCAGCGGCGCGGTGGCTGGCTTCATCTGCCTCCAGTGAAGACCTCCAACGCTTTGGAGGGAACAACTCCTGGGCAATGGGGGATGTGGAGGGTGGGCATCGCGTGCCTTAGTAGGGGTGGGTGTCCGAAGACTCTAAAGTCCCCGGAGGAGAGAGGGAGAGGGGGAGAGGCAATTCTCTGACAGCAGCTGGTGTGACTCTCAACTTCATTTTAGTTTGATAATGAGGAGTTGTGTGTGCGCATGTATGTGTTTGTTCATGTTCATACTGGGCGAGGAGGATGAAGAGGATATGTGGAAGTAAATGTGTCCCTAGGGGGAGGAGGTGCTGTCCTCACATATGTAGGACTTTATTACGGTCACATTTGGACAATATAAATTCACTCTGCCTAAAGAGTTTTCTTATGTCTGTGCCTTTATTTTAAGGATCATTTTTTGTTGTTGTTGTTGTTGACTTACGGATGGGACTTGGAGAGAATGCTTTTTGCAAATAATAGTTCTAGGTGCATGGCCTTCTCTGCCCATCTTCAATGTGGATGTGCAGTAGAGGAAGTGAGGGGGCAAATCTAGCCCTAGGTCCCCTGGGGAAATGGCTGGAAGTTGAAAGAGGGGGAGAAGTGCCTGGGGGAGTGGACCAGTGGGTCTTGAAGCCCTTAGTGACAGCAGTGAGATCTGGACAATCCACGAACAGCCGTCAGGATGCTTATTGATTGTGTTCTTGGCCAGTCTTAATTGTCCAAGCAGAGGACAAGGCAACACAGGTGGGTGCAGGGACCCCATCCTGTCCTTTCTGGTGGAGAGGGACTGCCTGTTCAGCACCTGGGCTGGACCTGCCTCTTCCCACCCTACTGTGTAGGCAGTATCAGCAGGAAAGGTTTCATTGAGGATCAGGTCTGTGCTGCTCTAAGAGATGAGGGGGATACATGGTCATGTGGCTCTGTGTCTGAGAGACTTTAAGGAACCCCCCATGAGCGAAACAGGGGAAACCAGGTCCTGCAACATTTCCAGGTTAGCTTTGTTCTCCCCTCCCCCTCTCCTAAAGATAGCAAAAGAAGATGCTGTAAATAAAAGCCAGGGGATGCAAACTTTCCGGAAGCTTCCCTCATCATTGGTTTCAAAATGAAGGGGGATGTCCTAGCACCAGGCTCTTCCAGCATGAAAAGAGAGTTCCACCTTCTGACTTCCAAACGTGTCCTTTTCTGGGAAGGCCACCTACTTTAATTGTGAACACATTGGGGTTGCCTGGTCTCTTTCCAAGTGCCTTTGGTGGACCTCATTACTTGACATGAATTCCCCTTGGGGAGGTTTTCAGTCACCCCGTATAACTGAAATCAAACTCCACTCCTACAGTTTGCAGCCAGGCATGCAGAGCTGGGCATGCCCCGCTCCATTTGTCCAGGTGTGCCCAGGGTCTCTCTCTGGCCTTTACTATCCTGCCAGGTGTTCTGGGTGAGGGGTGAGTGGACTTGGGCTTGGAGCCTCTATGCTGGAAGGGCACTTGCCACCCTCTCTCTGGCAATCTCTAGCTGGATTCCTGGTGATTAATGGGCAAGAGACTGTTTCACAAACACCCGGTGGGAGCTCCATTCCCAGGGCTTGCGGGAGGGGAGGGGGGACAGAAAAACACATCATTCTGCCCTTCCTCTTTAAATGAAGGAAGATGCCTTCTGCTTGCTCAGTGAATTGGCAGATGGCTCTGGAGACTGAAAAGTTTTGAAGGCTATGGTCTACTTCTCCATGCCCCCTCCTCCTTGGAGTAACCCTTGTGGGGGGGGGATCCCCCTTCCTGGTGCTGATTTGAGAATGCTGCATTCTCCCTTGGATGACCCCCGTCCCTTTCCAGCAGCTCACTGGCAGTGGAGAGCGATTTGCAGGCTGCTACCCCTGCAGTGTGTGTCTGGTTGGAATGACTTGCCAGATAGTTTTCAATTAATGTGCCCAACAATGCACCTTGGTGAAGAGAAGCAGGGAATGCTGATAATTCCAGGTCCCCTCCAGATCACCCTTCCCTAGCATGCTAGGAGGTGGAACACACAGAAGCTCCCAGGAGGAATTTCATACCTTTAACTAATTCAGCTGGACTGTGTTCTAAAATATTTACTCCTAATGTGCAAAATAGTGACAGCTTTGATCAGATTAATTGTATTTCACTCACTGGAGCAGCTAATTGTAGCTCTCAGACAGATTTTTCAAATAGCTTTTGGCTGGATTGTCTTGCCTTCATCGTCCCTGCTCACAATCCTCGTGTCACAATATCTTAATGCGTTTTGCCTTCTCAGAAGCTTAATAAAGAAGCCTGCCACATAAGCCGTTCTTCAGGGGTTTGCCAAAAAGAATCTGTTTTTTAATTAATATTACAAGGGGAGCCTATCCTTTGAGATGGAGCTGGGAAATGCAGCGGGACATAACAGCACTAATTGCTCCTGGTCACTGTCATCTGGGGTTGGGGGTGGGCTGGGGAGAGGAGGGGGCTGGACATAAGGCTATTTGTCTCTATTTGTCTGCTCTGCGTTTCCTCTGATGGCAGGGTTACAGGGTGTGATTTGCTTCTCAGACCCTGCAGTGATTTCCAAGGTGAGCAGAATTTGCAAACTCCTTAATTGGGAGGCCTGATTTAATGATTGCAGAAATGCAGTGGTTGGAACTTGCTTCATAGTTGGCAAAGGAGTACTGGGGAGTGGCTTCCCCAGTTGTCTTGGATTTAAAGAGAGGAGAGTTTGTGGCTCCAGAGCCAAGAAGGCTCAGGGGGCTGAGGGGAGCACTGCTTTTCCCTTGGGCTATGTAAATCTGTTATTGTCACTGGGGAACTTTGGAACTGGATGGTAGATTGGCCCTGGATCATCCTGTAAGGAGCAGAGAGGTGTGAGAACGCCAGACCTGCTAAGATAGGAAGGTGCACCAGGGGTTCATCCAAGGCTGGATACACCTGAGGCCTGGTGGTTTGGCTCATTTGTTCATTTTCTGCTTGCTTTGGCCTCTTGACAGGCTTGAGATACTTTTCCTTACAGAGGGAGGGAAAATGTCCAAGGATAATTTTTCAAGTTTGGGAGAAAAGAGGTCTTAATGGAGTTGAAGGTGGAAAATAGGGAATGTGAGCATCAGTGGGCTTCAGCGGAACCGTCATGGTGGGGAGGGGGTAGATGGAAGCTGGCTGGCCATACTCACCCCCTTGTGTCAGGGGGGTGACTGAGAGAAGAGTCTGGATGGTGCTCTGGTTTTGCTGGCAGTGAGTGAAGATGAGAGAGCTCTGCCTCACAAGCAGGAGGGACTCAGCCACGTTCCACCAAGTAGGTGAAGAGTGAGTCTCAAGTCTTCTAGAGCAGAAGCTTCAAAAGAATTAGAAGTCCTTGTCCCTTGAGGTGTCAGTGATTTATTTCTTGGGTTCTTCCTAACTTGAGAGTTATCATAATCAGGCATATTTCAGTGAGTATGTCTATCTTCTAGCTCGAGTGCCTTCACCTTGGATTCAAATCCAGAGTCATTTAGCTTGGCATTCAGGCCCCTTCACTTTATGTGTCCTGGGTCTTCTCCACCTCTCTGTTCAACTATTCCCTGGTACATTCCTTCCCTCTAGCCAAGGGAGCCCCCTCATTGTCCCAAGTCCCTTCTCGACTCTGAGCCTTTGCCCTTGAGGTCTTCTCTGCTTAGAATATACTTCTTCCTCTACTGAGATGCACCTGTTATTCATAGCTCTGCTCAAGATCCAAATGCATTTCTCTATAGAGCTTTCCTTAAAAGCATTTATTTCCCTTTTTCCTAATTGCCTGTAGAATTTAAAGACTGTACCACACATTTGATCATGATTTAGTTCAGTACCTGTTTATTTTAATCTTATATCATATTGTGTTTTCAAGGTGAGGGATGAGGTATGAAATAATTACCACGGCACCTCCCCCACCCCTCAATGTGAGATTGGCCCTTCTCCTAGGGGCACATGGCACAGCGCTTGTCACATAGGTCAGTATTCCCTCACTGAACTGACTCTGGGGAACTAGACAGTGCCTTAGCTGTGTGGGGAGGACAGGCTAACACTGTGTCTTAGTAGCATTGCATTTATATACTTGGTTGATTATTTCATATATGAATTTTAGTTCAAGATTTGGAGGCATCCCTATGCCACTTAGTAAGAAAAGAGAAATAGGGACTTGGCAATAATCCTGGCTTCTTCCTCTCAGACTTCAGAGATCATATAGATTTACAGAAGGTATTCAACCATTTGCTGAGTGTTTCTTATGTGTTTGGCCATGTTCTGGGCACTGCGGGGTCAGTCGGGGTGTGATGGAGGGAGAGAGAAACAAGGATAAGACAGCATTTGCCTCAAGGGCCTTCCAGTATGTTTCGGATGTGAGACTGCTAACAGTAAAGGTAAATAACACATGATACCAAGATAGAAGCCATGGGGTGATATGTGGTTAATTGTCAAGCAGTCATTTCTGGCCATGAGTTCAGAGGAGAGAGGCCCACTGGGGAAGACACTGTGGCATTGAGACTCAGAATGTCAAGGTTGGAAGTGCACGTGATTAATTGTCTTCAGCAAATCACTCAGCATAGAGATGAGGGGTGTGGGACTCAGACAGAATCATGGCATCCTATGCTCCAGACTCGCTCTTCCTTTTCTCTGTATAGCCATCCCTTACTCACTTCCGAGTGTCTCCTTTCCCCTGGGGTTGACAGACCAGTTTTCTTCCAAGAGGATTTATGTGTTTTCCCTTGGGGGGAGGAAGTAGGATGCTGCCTATTTTATAGGTAGGATAGACTGAGTCCGAAGTTGACTATACACACAAAGCTAACCAGAGAGGCTTAGGATTGGGTTCCTCCCTCGGGTCCCCTGGCTGTGTTCTATATCCACATGCCCACCCACTGAGGTGGCTGCACGCCATAAATATCAAGCTCCTCAATGTTGGACAATCTGTATCTTACTAACTGTTGTTAATGGGGGCCTCTTGTGAGTCACCTCGTTATTTGAATTCGTGAGTGAATCAAGCCTGTTTGCATCACCAGGCACATTTTGCTCATTTATTTTGATCAGTGTAGTTGGGGTTTAATCATTTATGGAAATGCTTTTCTTTATAGTACGCTAATAAATGTGCTGCAGTAAATTTGAAAAAAGTAATGGAGTCTAAGAACTTTAGGATTGTACAAATAGCTTTCTGTTATTAACTCCTTGATGGGGAGCAAAGGACGCCATCCCCACTGGGTTGGGATGAGAGGGACCCGCAGTACTGTGGGACTAGTCATACAGGACTACTGGCCAGTAAATCTGCCTGCTGCTATGTAGGGGCCTGGTACTTCGCACACCCTGGATGAGAACCTAGTTTAGGGGGAAAACTGGAAATAGAGCTAGATAGGGCAATCAAGGATCCTTTTAGGTTGTAGATTGTGGGATTATTTGGTCTGGGTCTGAATTGATACTTATGGATTGTATTAATCACCAATGCAATCTTTCTCAGAATTTATTGAGAACAGCTCTATAAAATAAATTGGAGCATGGGTTCTGGAACCAGGTGCCTGGATTCAAATCCTGCCTTTGTCTCTTAATAGCTGTGTGACATTGGGTAAGTTGTTATTCTTTCTTCACTGTTTGTTCATCTACAAAAAGAGCAGTAATAATAGTACCTTTCACACAGACTATTGGCAGGATTAAATGAGATCATGTACATGGCAAAGTGCTTAAAAGAAGTACTGGGCCTGTGGTATCCCTCCAGGTATCTTACTTTAGTCATTATTTTTATTTTGGAAAGGGCTTTCCTTTCATTTTCAGATGGAAACATTGAAGCAGAGGAAGGAGGTACTTGCTCTAGGTTTTCCAGTGAGCCGATCGCAAAGCCTTGGCCAGAACTCTCTGGGAGATGCTCACTTCAGGCACCTCTTGATCATGGCCAGGTAGTCTCTGTGATGTCTCTCATCTGTGTTGTGATAGTGGAAGCAATAGAGAAGCAAATGACTGGAGCCTTTGAGATTCATATTCAGAATTTGTAATAGAAATGGTTAGAATCAAATAGAACAAAGTGAAAGATTATATTCATTAACAGCTTATATGTTGGATATTTTGGGGGGACTTCATTGAAGGGTTAAGGAAGGTACCCAGAAAGTTGAAGAGTAGCTTCACTTGGCTTGGACATCCATAATTATACTTTACAGCTAACTTCGGAAGACTTCCTGAAGCAAGTGAGCGAGATAGGTAGCTTCAGGAAACTAGGAAAACAGTGGGCTGCTGGGGCTGGTTGGCAAATAGAGCCTGTAGGGCCAAAGACTCTTGTACACGGAAACCATAGGATGAACTTTGACATTCCAGCTTTGCTCCTCCTTTTGATCTCCTAGCTCTCTCTGGTTCATGCCTGGTGTCAAATGGAAATATCCATGACTAGAACTCTCTGCAGAATATCTGCAGCCTCTTTCCTGGAAATATCACACTGACCAAACCCATTAGTTATTTTGTAGTGATTTGTACTCATCAAGATACTGGCTTGTATTCCCTTGTTGCCTGCATCCTGTGTACCAAGAATGGAACCTGAGATCCCTACACAGACACTAGAGGGAGTGTTGCCCTGGGAAAGAAGTGAAAATAAATAGAATGAAATAATAAAAAAAAATGCTGTGCAAGGAATTGTTCCAAAGGAAAGAAAAAGAGAAGCAGCACCCTGCAGGTGCATTGTGTGAGGGGTTGTTTGGTGACCCAAAGATACATATTAATTGGCAATAGGGCTGTTCAGTCCTGGGGGGTTGCTCATTCAGCCACTTCCTACAGAGAAAAAGAAATGGGTGTTTTGTCCAAATATGTCCATTCTGCAGTCCATGCCACCCATTAATGACCCAATTAATACTCTAGAAGTAAATTCAGCAGGAAGCGATGCTCAGGCTTGGTTCCCCTGTCTCCTTTGCATTTCCTCCCTCTGTACCCTTTCACTTCCTGTGCATGGTGGTCAGTCAATAGAAGCCTATTGAGTTGAATGGAATAAATACTTTCTTAAATACCTAAAGCTGCCTGGGTAAAGAATGAGTGCCTTGAAGGTGTAGGAAGGTCTCTTCTTGTTGCCTCCCCAGACCTGGGCCCTACCCTGGACATCTCTGCTCTCTCTCACCAGTGCTCCGATCCCACATGCCCAATTCAGTGCTTTAGTCTTTCTGGTGTCTATGGTAAGGTAGGCAGTTTCTCTTCCAGATGGTTAGAGTCAGGTTAAACATTACACTGCGGCATCAGAAATGAACTTTTTCTTTTTAAAATCTGTTCTCAGTGGGAGATGGAGAACAATTACTGAGTCGAACATTTTTTTCAGGGATAGAAAAGTAGCTCAAGCTGCCATATCTGAATGTGATTACATGTAGTGGAGGAACTTGTTACAATCAGACTTTCAAGACCATAAAACTGGAGATGCGGAGACATTTGTTTTCCAGGATGGTGGTAGGTAGAGGAAGCTATTTTTAGAGGCAAAAGAGTTGCTTGTGTCACTGTGTTGCTGTCACTGTTACTCATACTTGAAAGCAAACTTTTGACTGGAAGATTTCTCCAAAATTTTAAATGTCTTCTGGGTTATGAGAAAGTACCCAAGCAACGGTGACTTTGAACAGATCTCTGAGCCTCAGTTCCACTGGCTGAAAATTGGGATACTAGTGAACTTGGGTTGTTGATAATCTTAGAGACAATGCCTATAAAGGGTTGAGCATGCTAGGTTATTATGTTGGTTAAGAATGTTCTCATTATTTGTCTAGATAGAAAATGGTGTAGGTTGAGTGGCTACCCATTTGTAGCAGATCTGTTGGTTCCCTTGCACATATCCCCTTGGCACTCTGCTTGCTGGCCTGACCTCTAACCATCAGCGCTAGGAGTTGTTTGCCCACTGGAACTCGACTTTAATCACCCAAGGCCCAGGCTAGGAAGTGTCAGAGAATTAATTCCCATCAAGGAATAGGGAGCAGCTACTTATCAATGATCAGTGGAAGTTGGTGGATAAATACCCCAGCTCCCTTACCCTTTGGGGTAGGGTAAATCTGAGACTTGTTTTCCACACTGTCTCCCAGAGTCATTGGGATTAAGCCCCACTTGCCTACTGTGGTAACTTGCTTGCTTTATCAGCTGCCTTCCCATCCCTCTCTCATGTCCCCCTTCCCATAACAATATTTCTTGGGATCACCTCTCAAATAAACGACTTGAATTCAAGTCTTTGTTTCAGGGTGTGTTTCTGGAGGAATGCAAATTGAGATACCTTGGTTATTTCCAAGTGTGTTATTGTGGGCTCTCTAGAGAAAGAGAAGCAATAGGAGATCTATATCTATATCTATATTTATATCTGTATCAATCTCCATAAAATAAGTTACTATAAGGAATTGGCAGACACTGTAATGGAGGCTAAGAAGTCCTAAATCTGTAGTCAGGAAGCTGGAGACCTAGGAGAGTTGATGTTGTACTTCCAGTCTGAGTCTGAGTCTGAGGACAGGAGAAGACCAGTGTCCCAGCTTGAAGATAGTCAAGCAGAGAGAAAGAATTATTTCTCACTCAGCCTTTTTGTTCTAATTAGTGCTTCATGGCTTGGATGAGGGCACTCACATTGGGAGGGCAATGGGCTTTACTCAGTCTACTGATTCAAGTATTAATCTCATCCACAAACACCCTCACAGATACACCCAGAGTAGTGTTTGGCCAAATATCTGGGTACCCCACTGCTCAATCAAATTGACACATAAAATTAACCATCACACCAAGCCAGGAATTTCCCTCAGCCTCTTTTAAAAGTCGGCGCAGGGCTCTCCAATGGTACATACTAGGTGTAAGGAGGGAGATGAAGTCACTGATCCTACTTCTGAGAGGGTCCTCCTTTTGACTTGGCCCCTCCAGAAGAAAGGAGCCCACTCTGGGGTTATATTGAGTGCAGGAACAAGGTGCTGGGCTTTGAGGAGGGGACAACACCTCCAAATTAGTGTTCCTTGTCATTTCTCAAGACTAAGGAGCCTCACCTCACTCCAGGGCCTGTGCGTGGTGGTTTTCATAATACACAGAGGCTCCCTAAAATTCTGACCTCTAACTGTTGGCAGATGACTTCCTGCCTGGGAATGGGTGCAATTTCTCTTTTTCTTGAACTTCGTAAGGAGTTGGGCAGAGAGCAGCTGAGCTTGCCATCGGTATGCTCCTTTATAAGATCTCATTAGTGAGGGGCATCGTAATACTTTGGAAAAAATATTGGTCTGGGAGCTGAGACTCCTAAATTTGAGTTCCTGATGTACACTAACTGCCTTCAGCAGGTCACCATTTCTTAGGTGTAAGGGAATGAAGACGCTTTAGTATATGTCTATGAGAGTTTGTTTATTTTTTTAAAGATTTTATTTATTTATTCATGAGACACACACACACACACACACACACACACACACACAGAGGCAGAGATATAGGCAGAGGGAGAAGCAGGCTCCATGCTGGGAGCCTGATGTAGGACTTGATCCTGGGACTCCAGGACCATGCCCTGGGCCAAAGGCAGGCGCTCAATTGCTGAACCACCCAGGCATCCTCAAAAGGTTTTTAAATGGGTGCATTAGTAAGGAGAGAGTCTAGAATGATAAAAGTACTGGAAAATGCTTCTTTCAAGCATGCATAAATTCGGTCTTACCCAAGTGGATATGCATGCATTCATTCATTCACTCATTCATTTATTCATTTCTTTGTGTAGTGTGATGCTAATTAAGTTACTGAATTTTCCAGGATTCAGTTTCTTTATCTATAAAATGGAACAGTTGCATAAATTGATGCAGGCCCATCTCAGCCTGAACTAGATGTGATATTAGGTCAATCATTTCTTTACATGTGAAATGGGGACAATCTTCTTTGTTCCCTTTATGTCACTGTTAAAATAATGACATAATGCACCTGGAAGCATTTTAAAAAGAATGCTTCTCAAAGCAATGTGAACAGGGGCGATATGGATTCAAGATGTTTGTTCACCTTACCTCTCCTTTATTAAGCAGCTAGAGGTCCTTCCACAACAGATTTGAGACCATGTCCAGCAACCACCTTGTTTTGCCTTCTCCCAGTGCAAGTGAAATGCTTCCATTAGCACACATACCATGATGTTAAAAACCTCAGACTTCCTATTCCAGGCACGATGTACAATTTATTTCAAGTCACATCTGATATAATAAAATTCTCAGATGGGAGTGTAATTTGGATGTTTAAAAAAACATTTGTTCCAGGACTTGACCTGTATTGATTGCTCAGCCTTATTCCTTTCAGATAATATGAAGTATTTGGGAAGCATCTGCTATAATGTCTAGTGATGTAGACTAGACACCCAAAAAGCATATAGTCTTGTATGTGAGAAACACATACTGGGAAAATATTAGAGAACAGAGAACAATGTGGGATACTTAAGAAATGCCTGAGATGTGATCTAGACCACAGTGAAAGAAAACCACCAATAAAATACTGAGACTGTTATGCTTGTTTTTAGTATCTACGACAAAATCCCATAGCATGGTTGACAATCCTCATGACTAAACCTGTGGGATGTCCTGAGCTTTAAGATCAGATGGGTTATTTTTTTTAAAGATTTTATTTATTAATTGATGAGAGACACACACAGAGAGAGGAGAGAGAGAGAGAGAGAGAGAGACACAGGCAGAGGGAGAAGCAGGCTCCATGCAGGGAGCCCGACGCAGGACTCGATACCAGGTCTCCAGGATCAAGTCCTGGGCTGAAGGCCCCGCTAAACTGCTGAGCCACCTGGGCTGCCCCAGGTGGGTTATTTTATGCTCTGACAGTTGCTGAAGATCCCGCCACATTAGTTTGGGTTGTGACTTTCTTGTGCAGGTTTTTTTTTTTTTTCTCAAGTTTCTAATTGTTTTATCTTCCTCCTAGACAGAAGAAACATCTGTTTCTTCACCATTGTACTAAGATATTATAGCTTCTTAGTTGTATTATTGGATGTTCTAATTTGTACCGATTTCTTTCTAGGTCTGCCTTCCTGTCCGTCACTTTACTATTTATTCTACTCCTGGGTTAGTGCTTCTATTTTTTTGGCCTCTTTTTTTTGGGTGGGGGGGCTGATATTCATTTTCCTGAGGTTTATCCTCAGTATTCTTTTGTAGGGAGGTCACAGGAATGTCTTGGCTTATTCATATGTCCTGACATAAATATTGATAGATTGCTTTTAATTCTCAAAAGATCCTGGCTTGGATGATAAATTATATGGTCACCCAGCACTTCAGCAATAGTTTTTTTTTTTTCTTCTCATTCTTGACATGTCAAAAATTTATCTGGCTCTCACAGTGGCTTGAAGGTTTATCTAGACATAGAAATCTAGGGTCAAAAAAATTTCTGTTGGATCTTTGAAAGATTTAAGATTACCTTCTGGTTTTGTATCATCTGCTAATTCTGGATTATATGTGTCCCCCTCTCACTCATGATGGATGAGGGTAGGGAAAGGAGAAGTCTAGCATGGGCTACCTGTGGCTTCGTTCAGGTTAGTCATGCACAACCCTTTAAAGAGACCTGATGCATTACAATCTGATTTATGGAAAATCGGCAACATGTTGTGGGGGATGAATCACTACAGAGCAATTGCCATAGACATTTACTATTGAATACCTTTAATATAAAACTTAGCCCCAAAAATGTAGTTTTAGCTACTTTTTATTTTAAAAATGTAACATAGCTTTTAAAAACATCATTCATCAATATTCAACAAGTATTTGTAGAGTACCTGCTATATGCAGGTGCTGCTGGACTCTAAGTATATAATGGTGATCAGTGCTCTGAAGGAGAGGTTCATGATATTATCAGATATTATACCAGGCACATTTAACTTGAGAAGAGCAGAGAGGCAGAAGCAGATGAGCTGAGGTCTCAAAAATATGCTGGGTTAATTAGGTGAAGAGGAGAGGGTGGAATGTTCTGGGCACAGAGCGTCTGGGACGTGAGGGAAGAAGGTATATGGAAGAGACAGAGGGAAGGATATTGTGGCTGGGATGTATGGGTTGGAGGCTGGTGAGCAGAGGATGTATGGGTTGGAGGCTGGTGAGAGATGAAGCTAGACATACAGGCATGGGTAGGGTTTTATGGGTCCAGGGGAAGGAATTTATTCTGTATCCTAAGACATTGGGAGGGTTTAACGTAGGAGAGTCCTATAATTAAATTTGCATTAAAGATAACCACTCTGATCACTCTGTAGGATAGATGGGGAAAAGGAGACCAGACTGTCGCTGTAGCTAGAGAGGGTGATAGCTTGGGTGGTGGCCATGGAGGTGGGTGAGGAGAAGGCAACTGAAGAAGTATTTAGCAAGTGTAGTTGATGGTATTGTTGGCTTCTCTATATAATTCTTCACGCCTCGATATAACCCCCTTTGTATTGTGCCCTGGGAGTGCCCTTTCTTTACAGGTGGGGCCTTCATTCTCTACCTTCTAACTTTGGGTTTGGCTTTGAGACTTACTTTGGTCAACAGAAGAAGTGCCAGTTGTTAGCAAGAGGCATCAGGTGTTTCCGTGCTATCTCGTGCTCTGCAGTAGCCATGAGGAAGCATGTCCTTATGCTTATTTGCTGGTCTGGGGAGGAGAATGAGACAGGTCATATACAGCCACTCCTTGCCAAGCCTGGCCTACATTAGCCCAACTTAGCCAAGAGCAGCAGAAGAGCCCAGCCGAGCCTAGCTATGTCAGCCAACCTCCAGCTGCCCTATGTAGTTATGAGCATAAGTGATTCTTGTGAGAGTAAGCAGTTGAGATTTGAGTGGTTTACTCCATAGCATTTGTGCAGCAACAGTTAACTGATACAGCAGGTGAAATCAACAGAACTTGATGGATTGGATGTAGCAAATTTGTGGGAGCGTAACTAGAGTATAACAAAGTAAGGCTCACCTATGTTTCAAGGTCATTAGCCTCATACCTGTTCTGGGCTATACTTAGGTGTGCCTTTGGTGGTTTCCTGCCCCTCACCTCTCTTTATAATTCATGGATTTTCCTAGAGCTGAATGAGGTAGGTCAGATTTCATGGTCCAAAAGAATTAGTCTTTCCCTCTTTCCCCCTTCTCTTTCCAGTAGCCTACATGGATTCCAGCAGAGTGCTGGAGCCAAGTGGTCCTCAGGTCCCTCAATGGGTGCCTTCAAGCCCAAACACTCAGTGTATTCTTGTGAGTTGTAGTCAGTTTCTGCGCTAGCTGTGAAGATGGGATTTCACTTTCAAGTGGGGAGACATGAGGGGCCAGGGATTTTTCTTAGTCTTGACTGATTATTTAAAATATATTAGTTTTGATAAAATATTTAGCTTTTAAACAACAAATTTAATATAGGGAATTGTGTTTTATTTATTAATTGCAGTTGCAGGGAGATTGGTAGGAGTTGTGCTAAAGTGCACTGTTGTGATTTTGCAAAGTATAGTAATTACTGTAATATTTTGTTGAATTATTAATATCTACTATGCCTGCAGGAACGTAAGCTTCTGCAGTCAAATTCATTTCACGATTGCCTTTTCCCCTTCTGGTTCTATTTTGTGTTTTCTTCTCTTTCTTGTACACTTATGAATTTTTTAAGAAATGGAGTTGGAGGGGCAGGGTTGATTATATGGTGTAGAACACCATTGTCACACCCCGTAACAATGTAGGCAGGCAGGGGAGAAAGCCTGTGATTTCTTGATGGTCTCTTGCCCCAGCCAAGTCTGTCAGTAGTACCAGACTAAGGGATGCTGAAAGGATCATGACTGGGAAGAAAGGACTCATCAGTGTACGTTTTCAGGAGCTGAGATGAGGAGAGAAGATAATGGGAGGCCATGTGTGGGCACACATGCTATGTGTACATGTCTCTGAGCAGAGCCAAACTTTCTTGTAGGTGGGGTTGGCAGGTGTTTGGGTTTAAGTGTTGAAACAGCACTAGGCTTCCTTATTAATTGTTTCAGCAACTATTACTTTGGATCTGTTATGTTCTCCAGTAAGATCATTGTGGATGATGATGGTAATGATGGTGATGGGGATAGCTTAGGTGTGTGGATGGGCTCATGCTGCAATAGAACTCCAGATCCAAGCCTAAGGCACATGTAGGAGTATCCCTCTGGTTGTTGGAAGACCAGCCTTCACATCACCACCTGCCAGTTTTACGAAATGGCCCACATCAGTCAATAACCCAGACTTACGTTTCCTTAACTTTTTCATCATTTCAGAAATCAAAATGCAATCACATATTTGAAAGGATATTATAAACTATACATTTCCAGACATATTTAAGGGCATGCCTTTGTTATTAAATCATAGCAGAAGTTGCTTGTACTTGTGGTGTGATTTCTTAGGGGCAGCAGGAAGTATTATCTGTGTGATTTTGTCTTTGTTTTTGCTAGAAACTTCACAATGCAAGAGTCATTCTTTTGGGTTAAACATTATTGTCACCAAGATCCTTTTAAAATACCAGTTGTTGAGAGACAATATTTGAGAGCTAGAAAGAACAAATTATGATCTAACCACATCCTTTTCTAAATATGGAAAGCATGACCAAGTGAGACTGTGGAGTGACCAAGATGGTGGAAGCACCCACACCCATGTCTAGCTACCTGACTCGTCGTTCAGTGCTCTTTCTGCCACACCCTGATGCTCTTTCATTTTCCATGAAGTTCTCAATACAATCTAGGACTTTTCTCCCAGAAGGGAGCCTTGGGTAGAACGAACACATTTGGTGACTTTGGGGAGACACTGGGGGAGGGATACTCTAGGTGGCATAGTCATGCTTGGGTCCAGTGGACCTCACTCCGCCTGTCACTGTCAGTTTGGGCAGGTTACTTTTCTGCAACCTGCTTCTCTCCTTTATACAACTGGGATTAGAATCACTATTTTACACAGCTGTTGTGATGTTTTAGTGAATCTGAAAGACTTGGCAAGTTTCCTGACCTGAGGTGGAGGATACTGGAAGGTGAGTTTTAGATGGTAAGAGGTTCTGCAGATTAGCATGGTCTGCCTCATAGTCGGTATTCTCCTTAGAGCCCTTTTGCCCATGGTGAGGGTGTGTGTGAAGAGGAGAGGGAAGTTGCATTCTCAACACTGCCATTGCCCTGCCCTGGGGTGGGGAAGGAGGGGGCTGTGATGTATCCTGGGAGGAGAGCCCTGTAATGGCCTGATGGATGGGCTAATAGCAATGGCTCTCCTTTTCTCTTTTCATCTCAGAACAGGGCAGACCCAGTCCCATTTAGAGGCGCCTAGAAGAAGTGCGGATGGCAAGAGGTAAGAATGAGCATCTTCAGATATAAGCAGGTGACTTGGAAGAAGAGATAGGCTTATATCCACATTCTGCATGCTTCTATGTCATATAGGCTGCTGCTTCTTCTTCTTCTTCTTCTTCTTCTTCTTCTTCTTCTTCTTCTTCTTCTTCTTCTTAAAGATTTTATTTGAGAAGGAGGGAGGGGGAGAGAGAGCAAGAGAGCAAGCCCATGTGCACATGAGCAGTGGGGGAGGGGCAGAAGGAGAAGCAGGCTCCCCTTGATCCCAGGTCTCTGGGGTTGTGACCCTAGCTAAAGACAGATGCTTAACCAACTGAGCTACCCAGGCTTTGGGCTCCTCTTCTTGGTTTAAGCTACTAATGTGGTTTCTTGAAAATGGGTTTCAGGTTTGTTTGTTTGTTTTTAACTGAGAGTTTAATCTTGCTTCTAACAAGTCCATCCTAAATTCCTTGTTTGCTGGCTAGCATCCATTATTTCTTGTGAATTTATGGCAAGTAAAGCAGGGCTGTGCCTGGGTTAGGTCTTGGGCAGAAGATGGGATTTCCAGAGACAGAAGGACATCTGAAACACCCCAGAACCCTATGTCTACTCTTAGGGCTGGGGGCTGAGCCAGCGTTTGCCTCAAGTGAAATAAGAACTGGACCAGGGAAGGGTATTTGGTTCCCCTTCCTGGCTCTTTCCTTCCCCTCTGCCCATCACCCTCCACTGTCTTCTTGCTCCCTGCACTGGAAACATGTTTTAACATCAGTCCTCCCCTGCTTCAGTTCTCTTTCCTGAGGCCTTTGCATTTTATTAGACATTTTTCCAGCTTCCCTGAGGTTTAATCAAAGAACAAAAATTGCATGTATTTAAAATGTACAATGTGATATTTTGACATATGCATACATTGTGAAATGATTACCACAATCAAGCTAATGTATCATCACCTCATATAGTTACCTTTTTTTTTGATGGTGAGAACATTTAAGATCTGTCTCTTAGCAAATTTCAAGTATGTAATATAGTATTAACTACAGTCACCCCTGCTGTACTTTAGGTATCCAGAACTTTTTTCATCCTGCATAACTGAAACTTCATACTTTTTGACCAACCTCTCCCAATTTCTCCTGCCTCCTAACCCCTGGCAACAGCCACCTTTCTATTCTCTGCTTCTAGGAGTTTGACTTTTTGAGATTCTGCATGTAAGTGAGATCATACAGTACTTGTCTTTCTGTGCCTGTCTTATTTTACTTAGCATCATGTCCTCCAGGTTTACCCACATTGTCACCAATGACAGGATTTCCTGCCTTTTTAAGGCTGAACAATATTTCATTGTGTGTGTGTGTGTGTGTGTGTGTGTGTGTGTACCATCTTTCCTGTATCCAGTCATCCTTTGATGGATACTTGGGTTGACTCTGTATCACAGATATTGGGGATAATACTGATGCCATTTCTGGCCAGAGATGCTCATTTCCTTTCTGACCCCTCCCTGAGGCTCAGAACACTCCTCAGAGCTGAGAGCAATAGCTCTGACCAAAGACTGGCTTTGGTCATAGGTTGCTTCTTCCTTTTCCCCTCCTCCTCCTCCTCTTCCTCCTCCTCCCCCTTCTCCCCTCCACCTCCTCCTCCTCCTTTTAAGATTTTACTTATTTATTTGAGAGGGAAAGAGAGAGAGAGACTACACATGAGTGCAGGGCAGAGAAGGGCAGAGGGAGAGGGAGAAGCAGACTCCCTGCTGAGCAGAGAGCCAGATGCAGGGCTCTGGGATCATGTTATGAGCCAAAGAAAGGTGCTCAACTGAATGAGCCACCCAGGTACCCCTTGGTCACATGCTTCTAATACTGGATTTTCTTTGGTTAAGGAGGCAAGGAATTGGGGAGAGCTGTACTGTCTCCCTTCCCTTCCATAAATCTATTTATTTAAAAACATATATGTAATATAGGGCAGCCCCGGTGGCGCAGCAGTTTAGCGCTGCCTGCAGCCTGGGGTGTGATCCTGGAGACCTGGGATCGAGTCCCACGTCAGGCTCCCTGCATGGAGCCTGCTTCTCCCTCTGCCTGTGTCTCTGCCTCTCTCTCTCTCTCTCTCTCTGAATAAATAAATAAAAAGTCTTTATATATATATATATATATATATATATATATATATATATATATATCATAACATAACATAACATAACATAACAATTGCCATTTGAACTGGCATTGATTATGTTCCCATTGTGGAGCACCCAAAACCACTATCTACTTCCCAAGCTTTTTCACTGCCCAGACAGAAAGTCTGTGAATACGGTTCAGTGACTTCCCATTGCTCTGAATTCTCTTTGTCAGCACAGGGCGGGGTGGGGGTTGGGGGGGTTGTTGGTTCCTCCATTCTTCCTTTTCCTGCCCTATCCCTCATCTCTCCCCCTCTTCTCCTTTCCTCTACCACAGGGGCCCATGTCTTTGGGGATGCGGAGAAGGCTTGTAATATTCAGGGCTGAGAAGTAGCCAACATTTCCAACCCTCTGCCCCCTTCATGTTCCATATTCTTCAGCTGTGAAAATAAAAACACTTCTTGCACTCCAAGATCCGTGCCTTCTTCCACCCTCAACGTGTTCTTTTGGCTTGGGTGCATTATGCCAGAGCCCTGACAGGCTGGCCATGCATGTCCAATGCAGTCTTATACTTGGGACTTGGTCTCAGTGAAGCCTTTTTTTGTGGGAGACTTATTTCTATGTAACTGCGATCAGAAACAGGCACACTCCATATTTGAGTTGTTATCTCCTGTATTCATTATTATCTTTGTCATTATAAGTAGTGAATGATGATGAGCAATGCATTGTGGTTCGGGCACTTTTATGTATTTACAAATAATATATATCATCCTGCAATAGTTCAGAACACATTGTGAGTAAATTCCGAACTGTGCTTCCATGCTGTGGCAGATGCTGAACAGAGACAATTCAGATTTGCTGTGGTCTTCTGGGAACTTGAAATCTAAGATAAGTACATGTAAATAGAGGAAGATGGAAATGCTAATTCTACACTGGCACCCGGAGTGAAACCTTCGGGAAGATGATCTAATGTTTACCAAGGACCTACTATGTGTCCGATGTCTGTCTTGGGTGCTTTGCATGTGTCATCTCATTTCCCCATGTCAGTGAACAAGTTGGGGCTACTGTTGTACCGGTCCCTTATGGATGAAAAAACCATGATGGAGAGAGGTTGCATCAATTGCCAGGGTCACAGAGCTAGTAAGCTACGGAACAGGTAGTGAAATAGAAGAACATACCTTTTGAGAATAGCAGGTCATGGAGTCTGCTATATTATTGACATAGAAATGAGGAGCTTATAGAGTTTGGGTGTAGGGACAGGCTGAGAGAACCAGAGCGAATGGTTGTGTAGAGATGAGGAGATGAACTTTTATTTCATTCTACAAAGATATAATTTTATAAAAATCACAGACGTTTACTGTATTCTCATCGTGTACCAGATGTTGAGTTGTAAGCTCTGCATTCAGCATCTCATTTAATCCTTAATGTTTCTGCGTGCCTACTATTATGTTTACATCGTCCTTGTAAGGATGAGGAAATAAAGGCACAGAGGGGTTACATTCCTGGTCCTGGTCACACAGCTGCTGAGTGACCGAGCCACAGCTCCCGCGTGGGCCCGCCTGACTGGAGAGCTCCTTGCAGGCAGGGCCAGAGAGCCTCTCTGTAGCCCCCTTCTCCACCTGGTCCCAACAATGAGGGCCAGGCCCCAGGACTGTGAGGTTCAAGTACCCCACTAGGGCTAAGATGCATTTCCAACTCCTCAACTTTTCCCCAATTAGACCATCCTGTTCATCTCTAAGCTGAGCATGTGTTCTTAAGTTCTGGTGTTTCTAGGTCAGGAGCAAGAGGAATAAAGAGTCAGAGATAAGAGTAACAGGGTGTGTGTGGGAACCAGGAGAGAGGGGGACAAAGTGAGGCCAGATTATGGAAGCATTGCACGTCCTGCTGGCTTTTTTGGCTTTATTTTTATTGGCGATAGGCAACCCTTAGTAGTTTTGAGCAAGGATGAGATGCAATTAGTAGTGGCATCAATCCTTCTCAATCCATCACAAAACCCATCCTCTCTCCTTGGTGGGAAGGAAAACAAAGGCTCAGAGAGGCATGGCAGCTTGCCTGGAGGCTCCCAGTAAATTGTTTCAGGCAGTGAAACCAGAAGCCGGCCCTGCTGTCTCTCCTTCCCAGCTTTGGGGCTCTGGTAGCTGCTGGTTGCCTTTCTTTCCCTGGCCCCCCCAGCCTGCTCCCTCCTTCACTCAGGAGCTCTGCACCACCTCGCGGTGGCCCTCTCCATCATTAGAGCAACCAGTGGGGTTCTGCTGTAATTAAAGGAAGCCAACAGGAGGAAGCAAAGCAGAGCAAGGGAAAAAAAAACAATCACCAACAAAACATCTTATTTCCCACGCAAACTCCCTACAACTAGCGTCTATTGGCTTTCATGGGAACCTGCTTGCTTTAAATACAGCAAAGGGAAACCCCACAGGATGATGTGGGAAAGCAGGTTGTTAAGATACCTTCAGGCTGCCAGAGTGGGGATTTACTCCTTTTTTTCCCCCTCCCTACCCTGCAGGGCAAAACTGATAAAATGTTAGTGTTGAAAGCGACCTCGAAGGTCATTTAGTGCAGGGCAGCCTTCCCTCCATCCCCTGCCCCTCCCAGGACAGCGTCTCTGACACATTGTTATCTGGCTCCCACTCTCCCTGGCTCACTCAATTTGCTGGACCAAAGCTCAGGTAGGGGTAGGAAGACACTTTAGCGAAAACTGGCCACCCACGCCTGTTGTCATTTACGGCCCGACTCCGGAAATGTCTAATTAATTCATTTATCCAATTAGCCCCTTGCTCTCTGAAATGCTTTTTCTTGGTTGCTGAGCAACCAGGATAGACTTTCAACACATGCATGCTGCTGGTGAATGAACCAGTAGTTTCTTCACCCTGGCACCCCCTGCCCCCGCTCCTCTTTCTCCTTTTATTTTTCTGATGCACAGTAATGAAGACCATCTCCACCAATCTCCAGCCTTCTCACCTTCCCCAAACCTCTGGATGTGCTTGCTGCCCGACTTAACACATTTCTGAAGGTAATTTTTATATCAGGCATTTGTCATGGACAGGGAGAATGACAGGATATACAGGTACACAGAGATGCCTTTGCAAAATAATGGAATTTGCCAGGCTCAGGCAGGACCCAGGAAAAGCTTTGCTGGTGCCTGGGGGGTAGGAGGGAGGGGACCTTGGCCAAGGTTAGGCTCAGAGGTACTTGGGAAGAGGAGGGGCAGTTCCATTTGTTTTACAGTCTGCCCTTCATGGGGTCTTGTCATCCATTCCCAGCCATGAGTGCATGGTGAGCAGTAAACAGGAGGGGGGATTTTAAGGGAGGCTGAAAGGGACGATCTCAACCTAGGAGGGCAGTAAAGTGCCTTAAGGAATCATCCTTGAAGTAGAACATTCTCCAATTTCAGGATGTGAAAATGCCACATACTGTTTCAGTGAGCTAGAATGTCAGAACTGGACTTTGAGCCCAAATGTCCACCTTTCCCTGTCTCTATAGATGAGAAAATTGGAGCTTCAGAAGAATGAACCATTTGCTCAGAGCCAGCCTTTGGGTCTCCAGAGTCCCAGGCCTTCTCAGTTGACCACACTGCTCCTCTTCCATCTTATTAAGGGACCCTTGTCGATAACATTAGTTACTTGAGTCTCTGAAACTTACTTTTAAAAGTCAGTTTTTACTTTGGAAGAGCTTAAGCTGGCAGTGAAGGTTTGCAGGGCACAAGGATCTTGGCTTCTGTCCCACTGTTCACCTTGGCATATGTCTACTGCAGATGCCAGGGCATGTGATCCAGCCCATTATTCAATAAGAATAGGACCAGTCCTTGCCCTCAGGGAGCCCTCACTGTAGTGGAGGGGATAAACAGGAGAGGGAGGAGGGACTCCTTCTTAGAAGGAATCATTTAGAGAGGAGGATCTGGGCCATTTGATCTGGACCCAGATCTTCTGGTTGTAGGGACTGTGAAGGGAGGATGGAGGTGGGGCTCTTTTCCACCAAGAGGCAGCATGGGCCAAGGTCAGGAGGTATGAGAGATGGTGACATGTTTGGGGACTAGAGAGTGGCTTAGAAATGGAACCTCTGGGCCGTTTGGCTTTTCTGGGAGACACGGTAGGTAGCTTGGTGCTGCCCATAACAGCATCCGGAAAACATTGTCTCCTGCTCACCGGAATAGTGAGAAAGCAGAGTTACTTATCTCTATGCATGGGTGGGGAAGGAAAAGCCTATGTCAGGTTTTCTGGATGGAAATGACTTCCCTTTGAAGTTAGTTCATAAATAATGACAAAGGCCATAAAAGTATGCACTCCCTGCACACGTATTTAGCTACCGCTGTGGGCCAAACTCGCCAGCAGCAGAGTGGAGTGTTCAGGAAAAGCAGTTGCCTAGAGGAAGAAAGAACTATGCATTGTCTAAAGCACTGGCTCACAGAGCCTCCTGTGGGACCAAGGGAAACTTTATTGGGAAAGACCTGTTCCTTGGCACTCACGATTGTGGCAATCACTCAATCTGCAATTTTAAGAGATAGAAAAGGAACTGGCTGTGGACGATGGTCACCTCGATCAGATTCTTCAGTTCAAGTGCTTCTGTCCTTCCAAGCATTGCTCTTCAGGGTAAAGTTCTCCTTACTTCATCCATCCAACCATATTTCCCTATATCAGGCACTCCTTTACCCCCCCCCGCCAAAAAAAAAGGCTGGCCTTGCTTTTAGAGAACCTAGAGATGACAGACAGCATTATGGGATGTTCTTTCGTGTACAGTCTCCTCTGGGAATTTTCTTAACAAGGTGGTTTGAATTCCTCTAGGAATTAAACTGGGGTGACTGCTATTGTTCTTGGTTAAGACTTGTTATGATAAAAAACATGTTGGGCTGAAAATCACATTGGTTTGTCTCTGGAGCAATCAGACGTACGTGGCGATCTAAGGCTTTGGTAGGAAACAGTCTGTGGCTTTTTACTCAATAAATATGTGATTCATTGGGGCTTTGCTGGATGAAGCCACTCTCTGCTTGAATCTTGCTAGACCAGAAGGTGGAGTCTCCGGTAGTCGCTGCCTCTTGCTTGTTCCTTTGATTTTCTCTGGTGAAAAATGACTCTTGTCTTGGTGAGGTCTGTTAAATCCGTTCTTTTCCAAATGGGGCTGCTCGTGTGTGGAAGGGATTGGAACTTTCTCTCTCTCTGATCACCCCTTGCCATCCCTTTGGTGATTCGGTTTCCCATTTTCTGGGACGTGTCCACAGGGTTTGTCTCCCGCCCCACCCCCCCCTTATATAAGGAGGCAGGGTGCATCAAGTGCCAGATTTCATTCAGCCCTGTAACAATTACCCCTTTATGACATCACTGCTTGTCACCATGGAAACATCCCCGAGTCACAGAGACTGGATTGTGGCATCATAGCATCAGGCAGGAGGAGGGGGAGAGGAGAGAAGAGGATTGAGACTGCCCAGGGGGATGAAATTCCAATAAAATACCGAGTGATCGCAGGAATGTAGGATTTTTCTGTTTGGATTCTTGAATGAAGAGTCTGACCATGGCTTGCCAGAGTAAACCTCATCTAAGAGGAGGAGGAGGAGGAGGAGGAGGAGGAGGAGGAGGAGGAGGAAGAGGAGGAGTTAGTGAATACGGCCCCTGGACTCTATGTTCTTGCTCTGTATTAGGGAAAATTAAATAATTTTAATGAGGGCTACCCTAGATTTTATAATTATTTCTCATTTGCCCCTCATAAAATATTCATGAACTATTGGACCAGAGAGGTTAAATAACCTGTCTAAGGTCACACTGCTGGAACAGGCAGAGCCAAGAGTTGGAGGTAGAAGCTCTAGTCTGTCCTCTCACATGGCTTGTAGTTTTGTGTGTGTGTGTACACAGAGACAATTATTAAGTAAGTAAAACACAGTTAAAACTGCGCAGTAGAGATGAAAATAAATGTGGTGCTTCGGTGAGGAAGTTTTGGAGAGTGAGCGGGAGTTGACTCTTGTATGGTATTAAATTTGGAACATGGCTCTTCATCTAGTAGGTATGGGCTCAAACACTGTGCTCATAGAGGCTCTGACCTGCCTGAGCTTGTTTGCTGGGCACTACGGGTATTACCCTCTTCCCTGGCTGCTCTCCTCTGCCCGCACCCTGCTTCTCTGTTTGTCTGAAATATTCCTGCCGGCCCTCCTCCCTTGATGCCATATTCCTCTGCCATTTCCCCCACCTTCTCTTTCTCTAGACTGCAAACTGCTCAAGAGAGAGAAGATATTCTTATCTGATATAAAAGATCCTTGGTTTGCCCAAGGATTGGGCTAGAAGATCTGTTGCGAAAATGAATGAGCAGTGGTTCTTTTTATAGGAAAAAAAATATGGCTAGGTTTTACACCCTTAAAAAATATTCTTAGAGACTTATCAAATTTTGGCTACTAAATGAATGGATAAGTGATGAATGAGAATTAAAAGGGAACTCCCTCCCCCCAGTTAGCCAATCACGTTTAGTTCAAGATTTATTTATTTATTTGGAAGAGAGAGAGCACATGAGAGGGAGGGAGGGAGAGAGAGAGGCAGAGAGAGAGAGAATGAGAGAATCTTAAGCAGGCTCCATGCCCAGCATGGAGTCCAACATGGGGCTCTATCCCAGGACCCTGAGATCATGACCTGAGCCAAAACCAAGAGCTGGCCACCCAACTGACTGAGCTACTCAGGTGCCCCCAGTCATGTTTAGTTCAATAGCTTGTTTGCATGGTTCATGTTGATTGTGATTTCATATTGTATTCATGTGGTCCAGCAACATTTTCTGTTAGTAAAATTGGTCCTAGTCTGTAAGACGGTGGCAGGTAACTTAATGCTTTCTAGGTTTCCATGAGCTATAGGTGCTTTGCCATAGGCCACCTCTGGGTACTCCTATGCTTGTGCCCCACTGGGGCAATAAATGGATCTAAGGAAGCCTACTGCCCTCCATTTGTGCCACCATGCTGAGCTTTTAGGAGTATTTGCTATTGGAGTTCAAGTCCTCATCATCTCTTTCCTAACATGGTAGACTGGTCTCTTTTTGGTTTCCAAAGTCTAGGCTACTCATCTCAGCTGAGCATCTTATTGATTGGAGCTCTGCTGTTATACCTTACTGTGACAGGTGTGTGTGTGTGTGTGTGTGTGTGTGTGTGTGCGCGTGCACACGTGCACGCGCACACATGTACAGTTTTTAATTAGTAAACTAGATTAAATGCATTTACAATCTAAGCTTATACTTTCTAAGACCTAGAGTATCTCAGTCTAACTGATAAGGGGGCTCTTTATCGATTCTATCAACCATTTATGACTGGAACATAACAGAATTAGTAAGTGGCTTATTTTTTAGGTGATTCATGAACATTCATATAATGAATTAATTAAAACCCCAGGCTTGGGAGTGAGATAGACATGGTTTTGGATCCTGGTCGGACCTCTTACTTACTAAGTGATCTTGAGCAATTTACTTAGATTCTCTAGGTGTAAATGTCTTCATTTACAAAATGAGCATGAACCTTAGTATTTCTCTTATGGAGCTAATGTTCAGATTCCATGAGATACACCTATAAAGTCTTACTGTGTGCCGGTATTGTCAAAGTCCACCGTAACTAAGAGGGTTAAATGTACTACTTGTATTTTCTCCGATAGTTTGTTAACCCTTTTGCAATCAGTGCAAAACTTTGACGATAACCTAGATCACATCTAGATTTTTCAAATTTTGAATTAGAAGGATCAGAATAGTTGGCATTTTTTTTTTCATAATTTACAGGCTCCATAGATGAAAGGGGCCCAGAATGTGTAACTCCTGGTATAGAACGGATTTCTGAGAACTATGTCATGTACTGGAGATGGTTTTCCAAGTGTGACCCTGATCTTAGGGCTGTAAGAGCAAATTAAACAGGTGTAGTCCTCTGCCTCCAAGAGCAAATGGTTCTCTTCACATGGTACTGCCACAGGGGAAATTCAACCGCATATGTATGTGGATTGACATGCACACACTGACCAGGTGAGCGGGGTTACTCTGACCTTCAGGAATTCAGTTCATCTTTCTGTATCCTCACATATAACAGTGAAGAAGGCAGGGACTACTAGATCCTCACCCTACCATGTGTTTATTGATGTGCAATATACATGCACTGAGTACACAGATTTTAATCATACATCTCAATTTTTTACATATGATTACACTGATGTTACCTCACCAGGTAAATGAAATAAAACTATAGAACTTTACATTTATAGCACCTCAGAAAGCTCCTTCATTACCCCTTCACATCAATAGCCTTTCTCTCTAGAAGTAATCAATATTTTGATTTCTATCAAATTTTGCCTGTTCTTAAAAAATTTACATAAATGGAATAATAGAGTGTTGTATGTAGCTTCTGAGATGACTCCCAGCAATCTCTGCCTCCTGATATTCATGCCTTTGTGTAATATCCTCCCCATGGGTGTGGACTGGCCCCTGCAACCCATATCAAATGAATAAGGTATGGCAAATGTGATAGAATATGACTTCTAGGATTAGGTTACAAAAGACTGACTTGAATTTTGCTTGCATTCTCCCTGGTCCTTCTCTGGGTCTTGCTCTGATGAAGCTGGCTGCCATGCTGGGAGCTGCCTTCTGGGTAATAGCTGGTGAACTGAAGCCCTTGGCCCAACAACTCTAAGGGTGATCTGGGATGCAAATCTTTCCCTAAGCCTTGAGATCACCAAAGTCTGGCTAACACCTTGATCAGAGCTTAGGGAGCAGCCCTGAGCTGGAGGACTCAGCTGAGGTGCACTGGGATTCCTGACCCACAGAAGTGGTAGAGACAGTAAATGTCTCTTGTTTTAAGCCAGTAAGTATTGGTGAAATTCATTAGTAATAGATAACTAATATGTGTAATATGTTCTGTTTTGTGTCTGGCCTTTTTCACTGAACTTCATGTCTTTGAAGTCTAGCCTTATTGCTATATAGAACTTTAATTTGTTCTCTTTTATTTCTGTAAAGTATTATAGTGTAGGGATATACACAATTTTTTAGTCCATTCTATAATTGATGGACAACTGGATTGTTTCAATTTTTTGGCTATATGCACACATTTTTACATTTGCATGTGCACGCATGTATGTGTATATGCTCTACTTTACCTTGATATATATCCAAGGGTAGAATAACTGTATCATAAAATAGACTTTAGTAAATACTATCAATTTTCAAAATGGTTATACCAATTATACTCCCTGTAGCGATGTATGATATTTTCAGCTTTGCCACTTCCTTGCCAAGGCCTGATATCTGTAATATTTTATTTAAAAATTTTATTTTAGGGCAGCCCCGGTGGCCCAGCAGTTTAGCGCCACCTTCAGCCTGGGGTGTGATCCTGGAGACCCTGGATCGAGTCCCATGTCAGGCTCCCTGCATGGAGCCTGCTTCTCCCTCTGCCTGTGTCTCTGCATCTCTCTCTCTCTCTCTCTCTCTTTGTGTGTGTGTCTCATGAATAAATAAATAAAATCTTTAAAAAAATAAAAATAAAAATTTTATTTTAGCCATTCTGGTGGATGTGTAGTGGTATATCCTAGGTAGTTTTTAATTTGATGACTATGGATGTTGACCGTTTTTCATATGCTTAATGGTCATGTGGATATCCTATTTTTTTCATAAACATTTTATTTATTTATTCATGAGAGAGACACAGCGAGGCAGAGACATAGGCAGAGGGAGGACCAGGCTCCCCATGGAGAACCTGATACGGGACTCGATCCCAGGACCCTGGGATCATGACCTGAGCCAAAGGCAGATGCTCAACCACTGAGCCACCCAGAGCCCCCTGGATATCCTTTTTATTGAAACACCTGTTCAAATATTTTGCCCATTTTATAATAAATTGTCTATTCCTTAAAATTGATTTATAGGAGTTCTTTATATTCTGATATATTTTGTCTGATGTATTTATTACAGATACCTTCTTCTGGTCTCTGGCTTGCTTTGTTATCCTATTAATGGTATATTTTTATAAAGGGATGCTCTTAATTTTAATGGGGTTAAATTTATCAGTTTTTTCTTTTAAGGTTATAAAATTTTTGTTTGTTCCTGTGTCAGGCAGATATCTTCTTTGTTTTTTTTTTTTTCCCAAACATGCTTTGTTTTAATTTTTACATTTAGGACAGTAATCCACTTGGAGTTTCTTTTTTATGTGCTAAGTATGTGAAAGAAGTAAAAGCTAATCTATAAGAAGGAGTAATAATGATGATAACATGAGCAAGAATCAGAGAGGCACTAAAGACAACAGGAGGAGATGACATATGCTAAAAATAATAGTAAAAGAAGAATTTCCTAGGTGCCTCCTATGTTTCAGGCACCGTGAGAACCGAGGTAAGTTGTAATCAATAGGTCACATGACCAATGAGGGCTGGAGGTTTCCTGAGGACTCAGGTCTTCTGAGAACCAGGGCTTACTCTTTCTGCTGCACCCAGAGGGAGAGTAAACCAAAGGAAGATCTATAAGCAAGAGAGCAGATGTTGCAGAAGCAAAGTCCTCCTGCATATCTCTGTTTCTTCCTATCTCTTCTCTTTCTGTGTCTCTATCTCAGTCATGATCTTCATCATAGACTTCAGCTCAATCTCATGCTCTCTATAGTGAGGAATGGTGGTAATGTGTCTTCTTTCCCCTTCCATCCAGATCATATGAGCCTCCTCTTCTCCAGGCTACCTCTTATTTTAATTCAGTTTTTACCTAGTGCCAGTGGACCCCGTCTCTCAGATCATAATGGCTGGGGCATGAGATTAATAGGCATGGTGGGTGCCTCCTTGGTGTCTCAGTGTCCACGCTCTTCAAATATGGCCATCCAACATTCGCTGGTACACGTGGAATAAGAGCGATGAGCAAGCTCAGCCTGGAGTGAAAGCTGCACCCATCATTCCACACCCCAGACAAGCCCAACCTTTTTTGGCAACAAGCCAAGCTTATCTCGGGTGGCTGAGGCCTGTGTCCTGGACCCAACCTAGCTGTGTTTGGAAGCCAGGCTGCTGCTGTGCTGCCTGAGCTTTCCCTAGCTGGCCCAGTTCTCCTGTCGGTTTTGCTTTCTCTTTTGCAAAATCTATCCTGAGGCTATTGTTTGGCTTTCTAGTCCTGACTGAATTAGGATGGTTCCATTTAAGGTGAAAACAATATAAAACAACCACAAAAAAGCACCAAAGAAGAAACAGAATAAAGAAGTGTTTTTTACTCTTTGAAAGATGAATGCAAATGTGTTTGTGCAGTGTTTTAATATATTCGAGATGCTCCCCTAACATTAGCCAATCTATCATAGCCTGCCTGGGAACCTAGGGCATTTATTACGTTGCAGAAAAGTTTGTTAAACAAGAGGCTGAGTGTGTTGGGCTGAGAAGGTGCCTGTCTGAAGGCTCCTAAATCATCATTTTTCATTACTGAACTATTAAATGCCCATTGGTCTCCAGGACTGGCCATGGGAGGGGAGGTTCAGGGGGCAAAATATGGTAGGAATGAGGCCATTATCCCCCCCCCCCCCCCCCCGCCCCAGGCCATAGCAAGTATCCTCTGAGTATGACCTTCTGGAGAAAGCATGGATGAGTCAGCACTATCCATTCCCCATTCCTGGAGACAAAGCTTTCAACATACGAATGTGTGTGCATGTGTGCATACTTAGCCAAGAGGCCCATTGAAATTGCTTCCAACTCTGAGATTTTTCTAACTTTTTCTCTTAAGTATAAGATTTTAAAGTAGGAGGGATGGTGCATGACCACATGTTTGTTTAAAGCAGTAGGCACTCTTACTTCCAAGGACCATTCTAGCAGCAATGATATAATTGATGTTGGTTGTAGACACATGTACATGGTCTTAGAACAGAAAAATGTGAGGATGTCAAAATTAGATTTCTTACCCGGGCATTGATAAACCTTTGAGTATACTTTAAGGACAAGAGTGAGCCTCAACATTTCATGCCTTCCTAAATCCTGCCCTCAGGCTTTTGAGTTCAGGATGGTGACACGTGACAGTAGCATGAAGGTTTTAGTAGTAGTGAATCCTAGGAAAGTAAAGTGACTCTGTCATGTGACATTGACTGGTTGGGTGGACTAGACCTGGTCAATACTAGGGACTTCCAGGAGCAGAGTCCAGACCTACAGAGACTGCCGTGGTTAAATGAGTTTATACCTGTAAAGCTCTTGGCTCTATTTGGCACACAGTAAGCACTCCATCAATATTAGTGAACACAATTGTCATTGCTAAAAACGAGGTGATGCCTCACAGCCATCTGGACCTGGTCAAAGACAGGTGGAGTCAGGGCTTGAGGGCAAGAGGGCCATTTAGGATGAAAGAGTATTCAGTGCTGGAGAGTGGGGGAGACTTAGTCTTTTACCTGCCTCTCACCCCTCTGCTGGGTATAACCTGTGTGGTTGAGTGCGCTCTAGAGTTGTGCCACCCACGCTTAGCCTCCTGAGGGCAGGGGCCATGTCCACCTCAGCAGTCTGCTGCCTGGAGCATGTGCTCAAAATATGTTGTTGCAGAAATGGACGATGTGCTCAAAATGATTTGATGGTGAGCTGTGGTAGCCCTCGAAGTTTACACACTCTGAAATAATAGCATCGTGCCCACAGGGAGGTTCCTGCTCTGATCTCCCTACCTGGGGTGCGTCTGCAGTGTTACCCTCAGGTCTGGAGGCTCAAGACAGATCACAGCATCATGCCCTGAGAGACCAGGACAGGTGAGGACACTGGATCCCTACTGTAAAACAAACTATTAAAAAGTTAGGTTCATTTAGCCTGGAGAAGACAAGACCTGGGGGCCTGGAGCTCTTAATATTTGAAGGGCTCCTGGGCAGGAGGATAAGAATTGTTCTTGATAGCCTTATGAACAAAAGTTAGACAGGAGATGAGACGTGGCAAAGAAGCTGTTTTTGTTGCACCATAAGGAGGAGCTTTGCCCTGGGGAGCAGTGGTTAGAGGAGTCTCAGGGGAGTTTTTTAGGTAGCTGTCCTGGGGTGTGTGGAGGACTTTGGAATCTACCTTCAAATTTCCTTCCAAAGTAGACATTTAATGGGATGAAAACTGGCTTCTCTTACTTGTGGAGAAGTGAAAACTACTGAGGTGGCTCATTTGAGCCAGTCAGGGTTGGTGAGAAATCTCAAAAGAGAAATGAGGGGAACCTATGATTTACTGAGCACTTCCTCTATATCAGGAGCATTGCCAGGTTCTTTTTTTTTTTTTACATGACTTCTTGTCTTGGCGCACAGGTGAGCAGAGAGAAGGAAGCACTCAGGTAGAGTAAGTTGGCTAAGGCTCACATTTTCCTTTCCTAATTGTTTCCTGGAATCCTGTGCTGTTAACTCAATCTTTTTTTTTTTTTTTTATGCTAAGCCCACTTTTTCCTCCTCTAAATAAATGATTTGCAGGTAGAACAAGCCTGCTTCTAAACCTTCTGGAACTTCCTTCAGGAGCTTGGATGGCCCTCTAAGAATGAATTTTTGCCTTGTCAGCCCAAGACTTGCTTTTTCCTGCAGAGTCCTTGCCAAAGGCTCTCGATTGCAGTGTCCCATTTCTACCCCTTCCCCTTGGTGGAGAGTTCCAGAAAGCCTTTTGTTGACCTTCTTTTAATTGCTAATAATTATTCAATTTTATATAGCCTGGAGTGATAAATATTCATGAATATCACAGTGCATCAGGATCCAACACTTTAAGCTATTGTGTTTTTTTAATTAAACTGAAACATGGAATTAAATGCAATAAAAGGAAAAAAAGAGAGAGCATATGTACATATCTATTTCAGTTCTGCTGTGGGACTGTGTGGGAGGCAGATAGGAGGCTTTGACCTGGATGTTGTGATATTCTGTCTTGAAGTTTCCAAAGGAGATGCCTAAAATATCTGGACCTGGCCAGGTCCATTCATTCATTCACACATTTTTTCATTAGTTCACTCAGCACATATTTACTACCATGAGCCCTCACAGAGCTTCTCAGTGGGATGCAAACAGACTAGAACAGGGACCTCAAGAAGCTCATGGTCTAATCCTGGAAGAGGGAGGAACACAAACCAGCCATGCTAGAGCTGCATGGTAAATGAAAAGATAAAGCAGGAAATAGAGCCTTCCCAGAGGAGCAGAGGGTAACTGTCTGGGAAGCCGGTGAAGTAGCAGACAGGTGTTGATCCCCATCAGGACTTATTAGTTGGTCCTGCGTTCAGTGCTTCTTTCCTCTGCCTACTAAGTCTCATCTCTGGCTGCGTCCCAGAAGAGGGTGGGCCACCTACCTTTCTCTAGAGAGCTATGTAGGGTATGGGCTTGGAAGTTGGACTATTTGGGTTCACATTGCAGCTCTGGAACTTACAATGGGTGAATATGACCCTGGGTGGGTCATTTAACCTTCCTGAGCCTCAGTTTCATTATCTGTAAAATGGAGGTTATCAGAGAACCTACTTCACGGGCTGTTGTAAGGGCTACACTAATTGGTACATGTGAGGTGCCCAGAATGGTGCTGGCACACAGAATGCTGAACTATCCACATTCCATTTGCCATTGCTAGTTGCTCTGAGGCCTCGGTCCATGAATTCTTCAGGCTTCTCTCCTGCTGTAGGGCTTTGAGGTTCTCTGGAGGCCTCTTGTAAGGTCTGGCTCCTTGAGGAGGCAGGCAAACCACAGGTGAGCTGTTGTTGAGAGTTCCAGAATGCTCTTGTGAGCCCACCTAGGGAGCTAGCATGAGGAAGGCAAAGGCCTGGCCTTGACAAACACCTTCCAGAATGTCCCCTCAGATGTATGGCAGGAGCCTGAGTGGGCACCTTGGCAATCAGAGAGCAGGGGGACAGTGCAAGGGGAAAGTAGCACACCCTGTGAAACCTCTCTTTGGGGAGGAAAAAGCGCTCACGTGTAGGTGTAACACATGCTGCACTCTGTGGGTCGTGTTTTCCTGCTTTAAAATGGGAAATGTGAGTTATTTATTTGTAGCACATGCATGGGGAGATGCTCATGAACCAGCCTGGGGATTTTCTCCAAGTAAACAAACCCACTTTCTAGAGAGGCGGTTTCTTTTTACAGCCGGAGAGATAATGGAGCCCCAGAAAGCTCACCATTGCCAGAGTTTCCGGCACCTTGGTGTCCCTTCCTTGGCATCGGGAGGCCCATCTCTACCATCCTCCCCCACCCCTGACTGCCTTGTCAGCCCTCCTACTTAATAGCACCCAGCTCGCCTTTTTGTGTCAATGCATACTGTGGCTTTTTAAAGTTAGAGGTGGATGGGATGCCAGGTCGGAGAGGTTGTGGGCATCAGGAAGAGGCTCTGGGGTCTCTGTCTGATGGGATGACCTATTGGGGTTGGTTTTGTTTCAGAGCCTTGGTTCAAACACTAGCTCTGTGTGGTTTTAACGAATCAAGTGCCTTCTCTTAGCCTAATTTCTTCATCCATCACAATGGGTTTGATCAGAGTCACAGCCTGCATCCTTACTACAACCTTCCAGGCTATATGACTGACCCTTGTCAGTCCTTCACCTTACCTTTTGCTTGTTCCCCTGGTTTGCTCTGTCTGCTTGCACTGGTCTCTCTCTTCTTCAACAGACCCTCAGTGCTCCTGCCTCAGGACCTTTGCACTGACCCTTCTCTCTCTTTGGAATGCTCTCTGTCCCTAGGTAGCTGCATGGTTCATTCTCTCACCCACTTCTGGTTTTTACCTAAAATTATCTTCTCAGTGAGGTCTGCCCTCGTCCCTCAGTTTAAAATTGTGCATCCCTCCTCAGGTTCACCTTCTTTCCCTTCTGTGCTTAGTTTTCCTCAGTAACTGTCTTGCATATGACACATTTAACTAATATATTTATTGTCTATTCCTCCTGTGAAAATGGAAACTTCATGAAGACAGAGAATTTGTCTCTTGTTTCCAGCTCCCATGTGGTAGAGCGGGCAGGGCAGGTAGTTACAGAGATGGGAAACTCAGCAAAGCAAGGTAGTGGAAACCCTTTGTGATTGCAAGCTTTCGGTCTCTTCTTCATATCTTGAGCTGTGAAAAGAAATGGCCTCTTATATCCAGAAAGAAGCTTGTTTACTTGGAAAACAAAACTTTCACACTGATTCTACTCCTGGTTCTCTTTGGTGCCGGTAGGTATTTGCTGAATGAGTGAATATGAGGCCCAGTCTGGGGCCATGTGGCCTGGACTCCTCCACTTACCAGCTCTGGGAACTTGGGCCAGTTCCTTAGCCTCCCTGACTGTGGTTTCCTTTCTTGTAAAGAATGGGGATTAATGGGGTAACTGTCTTGTGGGGTTGTTGGGGGCAGTCCATGCAAGTCTGAAGAATGCCTGCATCTTGTCCGTGCTTAGCAGGTTAGCTCTTATTTTCTTTTCTTTTTTTTTTTTTTTAATTTTTATTTATTTACTTATGATAGTCACAGAGAGAGAGAGAGGCAGAGACACAGGCAGAGGGAGAAGCAGGCTCCATGCATCGGGAGCCTGATATGGGACTCGATCCCGGGTCTCCAGGATCGCGCCCTGGGCCAAAGGCAGGCACCAAACCGCTGCGCCACCCAGGGATCCCAGCTCTTATTTTCAAATGTACTTTCAGCTCTCCTGTTCCAATTCCAGGAGAGGGATGCCTTCTCTTGGGTTAAGGATCTTGGTGTAGCCCTCAAGAACTGACTCCTGTAGCACTTATGTGGTTGGTGCATCTTGCCTCTTATGGTGTTGTCTGAGAGGAGGGTGGGTGCTGCTGGACAGATTGCAGGTTGGATGAAATGTCATCCAATGCTTTTATGTTGCTGATGTCTTTGGAAAATGGACATCCAGGCAGAAGAGAAGAATTCTAAAGTGATCCCTGGTTAGGAAACTCAGATGCCCTGAGTTCAGTATCTAGAAGGAGGCTGGGATGGAGGGGCCTTGTTCTGGGCCCTGGAGCAAGCCAGAAGCTGCTCTGGAGGGCAGACACAGGCATTTCAGGTCTTCTGCTTTCTGCTCCAGGCTATTGCCCAGTCTTCCCGCAGGATCTTACCTATTCAGATCTTCCCTGACATCACTGCCAGTCTGGGGGTCACTGGCTATTGACCAGTGTTCTAGGCACTCTGCTTACCCATGACATCTAAGCTTGCTTTGGCTCAGGGCCTTACAGAACTCAGAGGAAGACCCTGAATGTCCAGGTGGTAGGGATAGCTACTCCCACCCTCCCTCCTGCATTCCTCACATGGACCATTCAAATCAAGGTGATGTTGGAGCTGGGTCTCCACGGGTCCAGGAAGCTGAGGAAGACTTGGAAAGAGAAAGTCTTCTTTTATTTGGGCATGGTGATCAAATAGGAGGCTAGATACAGGCTTGGGTTTGCCCCTTGGCCTTAGCAATACTTCTCAGGGCCAGAACACCTGAGAGTCTCAGCACCTTTGACTCAGAAATAGCAGATGTTGCACGGGAGCCCCAACTGTCTGACCCTTGCTGGGCCATCTCTCTTGCTTGTTCATGGAGAAGTGGAAGAGGAGGAGCCAACCAAGACCTACCTGGTATGTCAGGGAAACTTCCAGGATGATTTTTCTGTCAGCATGAGGCCCTGAGGGAGGGATGATTGATTGATTTTGCCTTGGTGCTCTTGTGATGGCTCATTGCATTTATACAATGGGTGACTTTTGGGGCCATCTGGTGTTTATCACCTGACTCTTATCCCAACCAAACAGGAACTCAGAGAGGGATGGGGAAGCCTGGTAATTCTGGGGTGGAGCAGCACCAGAAAAATCTGGCTTGGTATCACCAGTGGCCAGCAAGACCTGGGATAGGCCTGCCTTTGTTGAGCTGCCCTAACAAATGCCATAGACTGGCCCTCACACACCGGCGTGGGCTGCCGTGTGGCAGTGTGGCACAGTGCTCCCTCATTAGACTTCTGTGAGCCCTCACGCTCAACACTGACCACTTGTGGGACCTCTGGGCAGTTTTGACTCACTCTGCAACTCTGGCAGCTCCTCTGTAAAGTGGGGATGATGGTAATACCTATCTTAGGAGGTTTCTCTGGGGACTAAATGAGCCATTACATGGACATGCACGGCGCTAGGCATTTATTTAGAAAGTACTCAGGAAATGTTGGTTCTGGTTATTAGAGAGATGGACAAGATCCGTGGTGGCCGTTTGGTGAGGGCGGCTCTGAAGGAAGACTAAACTGGGCATTGCCAGAACTGCGTCTGTGAGGCAGAGACAAAGGGCACCACAACTCATGTCCAAGCATGAGGTCACTGGTCATCCCTGGTGTCACCTCTTACACCGAGTCTACTACTTCCTGGCTCCAGCGGAATCCTTTCGGTGGGCAGAGGCTGCAAAAGCCAAGGCCAGCCTCCATTGCCTTTCTGGAGTGAGATCACAGGGCCATGGGCCTGCACTCAGCCCTCCTTGCCCAGCCAAGAGTGGGAGGCAGTGGCTACGAGGGTCATCTGCACACTGCACCCCACACATCCGGAATCATGTTACCTGTCTGATCCTCAGGTCCAAGGCCCCTCCACCCAGCACTGCTTCCCTCAGTTTACTAGAATTTCTTATCCTGCTGACTCCAGCCCTCCACCTTCCACACCGCTGAGCCCTCACAAATCTTATAAATGCCTGGGAATAAGGCATAACTCCATGCAGTGTTTTTTTAGTAGGGGGCAGAGAAAACATTCTTTCTTGTTCTGACTGTTTTCTGGATGGAAGGACTTAGCACCCCTGCTCTCCCCCAGTGGTCACTGGGGGTCTCCCCTCCCTTTCCCTCCACATGTCCTGGGAGGCTGGCACCTAGCCCAGTGAGACCCCCTAGAGCTGAGGTGGGGTAGGTTTTTGCTTCTTTTCTGGTGTTTTTTTTTTTTTTTTTTTCTGACTTTCTTTCCTCTTTGGCATTGGCTGATGCTCCTGCTGACCTTTTGTCTGCTCCTTATTGCCCGGTGGCAGTGAGGTCCTGGGGTGGGAGGGAGGCAGAGCCAGGGAGAAGCACAGCTGTGGCAGTGGAGTGAATGCAGATGGGATGAAAGTGGGCAAGTGCAGGTGGCAGCAGCTCGGGGCCTCCCTGGAGGGGCAGACCCCCATGTTGCCTTCTCTCTGATGAGAGGAGGCGCGGGGGAAGCCACTGTGTCTCTGGAAGTGAAGCTCTGACAGGGGCCTGGCTTTCCCAGAGGCGACAGGGGCTCTGGAGGAGTGCTCTCCAGGTCTCAGTTTTTTTGTGGGGGTGGCATAGGTGAGGGGGCTGATAGCAGTGGTGACCAACTTGGGGCTGGGGGTGACAGGGGTCCAGGTACTGCCAAGTGCTGCAGACTCAGGCTGCAGAGGCGTCTGCCTTACTCACCCCTGCAGCCAGCCTCCTGGGCAAATAAAGTGACAAAATGCTGATCATTGTGAGCTTTAGAACACCCACACCCAGTAAATTGCAGAGATGAAAAGCTGGGGTCCCCATGGGGCTGGTTCTACCCTGGTGTAACAAGCCTGGAAGGTTCAGGAACCTTAAGAGGGAACTAGATGAATTCAGAATGACACATTTTTTTTTTCTTCTGCTCTGTTTTCCTGCTTTGCTTTCCCCCTCCTTACTTTTCCTGGCTATTCTGTTCCCATCTCTTCCTTTCTACTTGTGTTTAGAACCTCTCACTCTATGTGATGGAAAAGACCTAGGCTCCTGGGAGGAGCTCCATGCAGTCAGTGGTCTCTCAGAACCATAGAGCCATTTCTCTCAGGCTCCGCATCCATCCATCCATCCATCCATCCATCCATCCATCCATCCATCCATTCCAGTCCTGCTTAAAATTCTCCCTCCACCAAGGTGGCCTCTCTCTCCCAGCTGTAAGCTCCATCAATCAGAGCACATGACTCACACTTTTAAAGATCCCCCAACCTGTCTGGCCTGGGGAGTGAAGTGCTCTTTGAGACACTTGGGAGCTCGCTGGGTTTCTTCCCTCTTCCTGCTGCCTTTAGGTAAGGAGTGGCTGAGTGAGTGCAAACGCCCTTTCTTGACCAAATGTCACCAGTGACTGAACCTTTTTTTTTTTTTATTTTCTAATATGAGACAGCCCCAAGTTCAAATGTCTAGAAGAGGTCATGGCAAACACAAATACACATTAAGGTGTAAATGACTGATGGAAAGTTCTCCTTGGAGTGTGTTCATGTGCTGGGAGCAGGAGCCGAGGGAGAGCCTGGAGCACCAGTGGGAGGCAGGGGAAGAGACGCCCTTCAGGATTCTCCTGGGGCAGTGGCTTCAAGTCGAAAGGTAATAATTTCAGCATATCAATGCTTTGGCTCACCCATAGCTCCAGATCCACTGTGTATCTGGAGAGAGGGGGGAAGGGAGCTCAGAGCTGGAGGTCATAGGCTCTGGAGCCTGACTCTCCTGGTTCCAATATTAGTTCTCTGGCTGCGGTCAACAGGTCCTAACCCCGAGGTTCTTCATTTGTACCGTGGGAATAGTAATAATACTGATCTCACAGGGTCGTCCTGAGGATTTGATGAAATAAGGCGTGTACTTCACTTTGCAAAGTGCCTGGCACATAGCATCTCAAAACATTAGTCCTCCTTCTCTCCACCCCCCGCCCTCATCCTCACCATCATGTGTAGCTTTGGGTTAGGAATTTGGAGCAAAAGTAAAAGGAACTCACATACCTGAATCGTCAGTCATAGCATTGCCAGGTTTAGCAAATAAAAGTGCCAGTACATTTATTTATTGCATATCTGAAGTTCAAATTCCACCAAACGCCCTGTATCTGGGAACCCTGCTCAATCAAGCCTCTCCCCGACCGGGCTGTGTGGGGGGACTAGGGTGGGTGGCGCAGGGGGTACGGAGGGTGCTGTGGATCAGGGTGCGCAGAGGCACAGGCCCTGGGCACAGGGAGCAGCCACACCGAGGGGCCCGCGCCCATCCCAGCGGGGGTAGTGGGCAGTGGGGAGCGCTCCTGTTTTCTTCCTGGAAGCTCCTGAGTGTGCCCCCCCTGTGGGCGTGTTGGGCCGCGCACTCCACTCTCCTGTCCCTGCTCTAGTTCTTCTCCTCTGCCCCCCTTTCCTCCCTGCTCCCCATCGCCTCCCCACTCCCCTCCTCATTCCTGCCCCCCCCAGCAGTCTTTCTGAGAGAGCTGGTGTGGGTGGGCTTCTGATGCATCCTTGGTTACCTGCTGTTCCACACCCACAGGCTTCTGCCCCTCCACGTGCTGACTCCAGAACCTCCCCGGCAGCGTCCTGAGCACCCCCTCGCCGCAGCAAGGGAACACCAGGGGTTAGGTTCTGTGTGACCCCGAGGAGATGAGCCTAGTCCCCACCCCTCCAGGTGGGCAAGCATGCCCCCAAAGTGAGGGTGTGACATGTAGAAAAGCCATCATCTTTAGTGCAGTTGGGGATGCCCTTTTATGGGGTTAATATTCTGTTGTTTCATATGTTCAGGGGGCTCAAAACTCTGGCCCCCATTCTTTTTACCTTAGCACAAAAGACCCTTCAGGACTTGCCCATTTTCTCTCTTTCTTGCTGTTTCTCCATCACTCCTCTCTTACCCCCTGAAGTTCCTGGTAAATGGAAATGCTTTTAGTTCTAAGAAAGCTCTTTACCCCTCATACTTTCAGGCCTTTGTCACTCTGTGTTTCTCCTCTCTTGGCAAGATCTCATCCTTCAAAATTCAGCTCAGATACCTCTGCCTCTGAGAAGCCCTCCTGACCAGCCCCTGGGAGACTTGACCTTCAGGGCTATTTCTCCTATGGTCTGCTTTGTGTGTAGTGACAGTGAAGCCCTTGTTACCTTATGAAATTGTGATTGCATATTTGTCTCTTCATCCACACTGAAAGTTCTTTGAATCATATATTTTTATTATTCCTACCTCAGGGCCTTGGCATGTGCTATTGGATCATCATGGGATACCCTCATCTTGTCACTGTTCAATGCAACAGCTGCCATATCAACCCTCAGATCTCAGCTTAAATGTCACCCTGTCAGAGAGGCCTGCCCTGACTCACCTTACCCCTAGCTAATTATTTTGTCAGTCTTTACTGCTAGAGGATAGCACCTAGGAGGGCAAGGCTCTGTTAGCTGGGTCACCATTGTGTCCTCACACCTAAACTCAGGGTTATTTGCTGATGGGTTGGAGAGGGAGAGGCATGTGGAGCAGGAACACTGAAGGCCAGGAGAAAAGGAATTCCAAGTCAGGATTCCCTAGATGTGATTAATGGAGAAGGGACATGGGGGCCAATTTCTATGTAACTGTACATTCCGTCTTGTATGTGGCTACCTTAGTTAAGTTTAGAGCAGATAATTCCAGTGTGTGCCATTATCGTTTCTTTCCTTTTGCACATTTTAATTTTAATATATATGTGTCTTTGAAATTTTCTGTTTGGTTACTTACAATCTAGTCAACAGAAGGGTTCTTTTTCTGAAAATATGTAGGATGTTTGATGAAGAGTACCTACAGTGCCTGAGTCAGCTCTGGGTTTTGGCACACTGAGGGCTGGAGTGTCCTTTGTCCCTTGCCTGCAGCTGGGAGATTCCCTTATAAATACATCTGGCCCTCGGTGGCACAACTCACAAATGCCTGTTCTTGGTGGTGAAGCCCTTCTCTGGACCCTGGAACTCCTCCAGGCAAGGAGATAGGGAGCAAATTTGAGGATCTAAATGTTTAGTCCCTGGAACTCCTGCTAAGAGTGAAGCCTGGCCTCCTGGGAAGGGACCTGAGAGATTCTCCACCCAGAGCTTTTCTGCAGGAGGAAACCAAGGCTCATGGAGAAGAAATGCTTTGCCCAGAGTCACACATCTGAGGCAGGACTAGAACCCAGATTTTATGTCTTCATCTGGGGTGCCTCGCCCTTATCTAGCTAGCTGGACCCTCATGTAGCGCAGGATGTTAATTCAGAAGTGTACACTTCTGTGCAGCAGGAAGCTTTATATTTATTTTCATTGCACAAACATATTTCTCTTCTTTCATATTCCTCCTCTTCCTCCTGTTCAGTAGCATGAGAACATTGAGCAGATGAAGGTATAGTGTTGGGCTCGAAGGTAGTGGGTAGGCAACAGGTGTTTCCCAGTTATCCATGATCCAAACAGGCCCTGCTGAACCCTGCCTGTGCCTCATGGGACCAGACAGACTGTGCCGAGGGCTTTCCTCTGCTAGCAATGATCCGTTGGTTTCTTTATGGAAGAGAGCACCTACATGTGTTCAGAGCATTTTGTTTTTCAGATAAAGATTTTAAAAGCCTGTTTCTATGTAGCTAACCTTCTGAGGGGTCTGCTGGAAAACGCTTCTGCAGGCTGCTTTGGTTCGGGTGGGTGGTTGCAGCTGGCTCAGACCACTGAATTCTTCTAGGACACCGTCCGGAGGACGGGCTTGGCCAGCAGCCTTGGGCAGCTTGCTAGCAGTGCTGTTGCCCTCCTGACATGCGGTAAGGGATGGGGAAGGGAGGACTCCATGGTAACGAGGCTGGAGAGCCCAGCGCCATGGTGTCATGGCAACCAAACAGAGGAATTCCATCCACATAGTGACAGAGGGACCCCTGGACCTCTCGCACTCGGCTGGCCCACTGCATTAGCAACCAGGCTATGGTCTTCTGTGATGGGAGCTGGGTAGGAGGAGGGTGAGAACCACTAGGGAGGGAAGGTTGGAAGAAGTGGTTTTGTGTGTGGGTTTAGAAAACTAAAAAAAAAAATAAAATAAAATTATTAAGAGAAACAGAAATAAAGAAGGCTCTGTTGGATAAGTACCAATAAAAGAGAAAGAAATCAGATCTGAGTTTACATGACATACTCTGGGAAGCGTGTCCTGATTCATCCCTCTCCTCACTGGGGCCATTTTGTTTTTCTGCTTCGTGTCTGGTCTGGAACATTTGACCTTGGCCTTGGAGACAACACTCATTTCAGTTTTCCGCCTCTTTCTCGGAGCACTATTTTTCTCTGTTCCTTTTACTTCCTCAGGATGTGGAATAGATGCTATAGTAACACTCACTGGCTGTTCTGTCCCTCACCACGTGGCTTGTGATGTTGCCATGTGTGTCTCTTTTGGTTAGTTGCATGGACTGAGTGTCTGGTTTCTTACTGGGCAGTGTGGATACAGGCAGATATTTGTGAGTGGATCAGGATCTGATTTGGGGTCAGGTCAGGTGATTGATTGGGGGTGGCCTCTGGTGCTGGGGTCTTTTTAGTAGCCTGGCAGTCTTTCTGAGATGGGACTGTCTCAGTATGGATCTGAGAAAGGATTTGAGCCTTCATTCTCCTTCCTCATCAGCTACAGAAGAGTAGGGAGAATGGAGAATATGGGAAGACTTGGGGAGAAAAAAATAGAGGGAAGCATGGACTACAGCAGGGAGGTCTGTGTCTGTAGCAGCAGAGAAAGAGCATGTGGTCTGTGACTTCCAGCCATACGTCTGGATTACAGGTGCTTCAGTGGTCAAGATGCAAATGTATTTGAGGCCTTTGGGTAGAATGGGTCGAGTTTTCTGTGTATACACAGTGAGATCCTGTAAGGTTAGGCAAGGGCTTAGACTTTTCTAACCCCCATGCTGCCTGCACAGGGATGGGTCCCCGTATTTGGATGCCTTGTGTTTGTTGAATGAACTATTGTTCTTGTCCTTGTGAAGCTTACACTCTACCTGAGAAAATGGAACATCTCTCCATGGATAATGGAAACATGAATAGACTACATGTTTTCAAGTGTCAAATAAAAATTTGCTGGCCAGTGAGTGAATGTTTGGGACATATGGGGGCAGGGGTTAGATATTCAGAGATTGAGGAGGTTCAAAAAAAAAGATCATGATCACCAAGGCTGGTGATCTAGGCTGTGAAGGAAAACATGCCTATATCCTTTTTTAAAAAATATTTTATTTATTTATTCATGAGAGACACAGAGAGAGGCAGAGACACAGGCAGAGGGAGAAGCAGGCTCCATGCAGGGAGCCCGATGCGGGACTCGATCCTGGGTCTCCAGGATCACACCCTGGGCTGCAGGCGGCACTAAACTGCTGCGCTACCGAGGCTGCCCCAAATATGCCTATATCCTAGGAGCCCTCAAACTTGAGTTGAATCAGGATCATCTGGAAATCTGTTTATGCAACTTTTGGGGCCCTGCTCCAAAGATTCTGGTTGAGGAGTCCTGGGAGTCTGCATTTTTAATGAGGTACTTAGGTGATTTTGTTGGAGGTCAGCTGGGGATCACACACTTAGAAACACTGGTCTAGCTCAAGGGCACTCCTCATACTGCAAAGCCTCTTTGAGCCCATGAGCTTTGAGGCTTCCTCTTCTTAGGGGATTTGTAAACAGGTTTAACAACAGTAAGGTAGCGTCTGTGGGACTGGCAGATCTGGGAACCTTGCCTTCTCCAGTAGAGGAGAAAGCATCAATTCAGGCTTTATCTTTAACTGGTGAAGCCAGGAGGCAAAGGCAAGTGGGCTGAGCTCCAGTGTGTGTACTGGGAAGAGAGGAAGCTCTCGCTGGGTGTGTGAGCTTCACACACAGCCAGTGATGGTGAGCTCCTGTCGTTCCATGGGCCACACCGTGGGAGCTGTGAAGTGCCGGAGAGGATAGAGAATTTCGGGGGAGGACTTGCTGTTTTAAGGGGTATCTCTAAATAGGAAAGCAAAGCCATTTATAAGTCAACCTACTTCACGGAAGGTTCAGAAAAACCCAATCCATCTACCACATTTTCATTCATTCTGACTTCGTGCTGCCATTGGATATTGGGAGGGCACCGATGATTACATTCACAACCCTGACAGTAATAACCAAGAGCTAACATTTGCTAAGTGCTGTCTGCACATGCACCGTGCTAAGCACTTAATGTTCATCATCCCATTTAATCTTCACATTGACCCTATGAGGTCTGTGCATCATCGCTTTCCACTTAACAGTGGAGAAAACAGGCATCCAAGATAACCTGCCTCACAAGGTACAGCTGGCGATGGATGGATCTGAGGTTTGATGTGGATCCCTCTGTTGGAAGCATATGCAAGGAGAGTCTTTGATTCAGCTTTCTTCTCTCCTGTCTTATTAACTTCTTTTCCCATGAGACAAGACGTGCATTTTCCTGTCATCCAGTTTGTCCCATGGAGATCCTAGCCTTGTAGTTTATTATGGAACATGGAGAGTGGAAATGGGATCGAATAAATGGATTTTTCAAGCCTGCGTTTGGAATGAAACCTTTCAGTGAGTCACGTGGTGCGAGCAAGAGGAGCATGCATTTCTGGGTGAGGTGCTGCTGAGCTGAAGTGATTGGGGAATAGCAGAGCCTTGATTATCCGTGTGGTTGTTAGCAGAGTCCCTCTTCTCTGTTGGTGACAACTAGCTTTGGCTTGATAGATTAAAAACTTTCCCCCTCTGTCCTTTTGGTGGGCACACGGATATTCTTATCAGCACAGAAATCCAAATTGTCAGATAACAGAACCTGAAACTACCCTTCTCTGAGGCAGAGGCCCCAGGTGGGCACTTGGTTTGGGGAGGCAGCAGGGGATCAGGGAAGGAATTTTAGAAGTAGATGAGTCAAATCCTGCCTCTCTGTTTGCTTTGGGCTAGTTAATTTCTCACGTTTTCTATGAACGTGGTTATTATAAGTGAAACAGTGGATGTTGTGTTGTATCACCAAGATCCCTCCCTTCCAGATGTGCCTCTTTTTCCCTCTGTTCCCCCACTCCTGCCATGAATGCTGGCAGCTGAGTCCTCCCCAGGGATTGCCCTCAGTCTATGAGAGCTGCCTAGCTCAAGGTCACACCTGTTCCCTGAGGGCAGCCTGTGTCCACCTTGAGGGTCAAGTGACCTGGCATCTAGACCTAAGGCTGGATGACTCCTGACTCCTGTGGATGGGCAGAGGCCTCTGTTGTGGCTGCATCTTCCCTTTGTCTTCCCAAGAAGGAGACTTCATGGCCTTCTGCCCAAGTCTCCAGACTTGGCTTCTCCCTGGACAGTTGTCTTGAGCCTCTCCCCTGAAAAAACCCTCCTGTATGCAAATCTCTCTTTGAGTTCCTGATACCCAACCCAAGACACTTCTGTTTTGTGATAATTAAATGAAATCATTGATCTTAGTGCCCAGGGTAGTGCTTGAAAAGCATTAGGTCCTCTGTAAATGTATCTTTCATGTTATTAGCTTTAACATTTCATAAAATATATAGCTATAAAATTTCAAGCCACTTTTCTGTATTTTGGAAAAATATTGAATATGCAGTTGTGATCAGGGCTTAATAAATTTCAGTGAAAGTAGGAATTCTTTGGAGCTGTGAAGGAAGCCTTCCTATTGATTCATGTCAAACTTCATTATAAGAAGTGGTTTGGGACATTTGGATCAGCTCTGTGTAAGGGAATTTATCATGATGATTTTTAAATTTTATTTTACTAGAAGTGATATGCTCTCTTAAGGATCTTCCCAAAGATATTTTTGCTTTTAGGAAGAGCTTAACCAAACTCAGTCTTTTAGGGGGGAATTAATGAGGAAAGGAAGTGCTGTAAATCCAGCAGGGGAAGAGGGAACGTGTTATCATCTGCACCTGCTCTTTCAGTCTTCCCAGTGTGTGTGCCTGTGTGTGTCCCTACAGTGTGTTTGTGGTTTCTTATTTGCTGGAGCATTACGGAATTTAGCTGATGGTCATCAGTGGGAGTGGTTAGGATAATGGAGGCTCCACTGATGGAAAAGGGCCTAGTATATTGTTTTGAAATAACCTTTTGCAGGTGATTATAACAGAAGTAGAAAAGGAATGGGAAGAAATTCATTCATTACTGAAATGTGTAGCATAACAGTGAAAGGTGCTTTTCCATCCCTGCTTCTCAACACAATTCCATTTTCTCGAAGTAACCACTATCATAAATTTAGCACATGCCTCCCTTGGATTTTCTCTATATGTGTATGATCCTATCCCTATAGATTTACAATGATGCATTTCATTGCATGCATATATGTGCATATATATGTGTATATTTTTTAATGAGGTCCCATCATAGATTCTCTTGTGTCACTTACTTTTGCACTTCTTCTAATTGGGCATCTTTCCAGACCTGTATATATAAATACCCTCCATTCTTTCTGATGTTTGTGCACAATACTCCATTGAATGGCTGCTCTAACATTTATTTAAAACTACCATCGGTAGGTATTGAAGTTGTTTCCAGATTTTCAATATAGTGAAACAAGCTGCTGTGAATATCCTTGTTCACACATCCATTATACCACTTAGATAAATGACCCTCAGCTCACACAGGGTTGGATGCACAATAGTAGCTGAATCAATAATCATTGAATTGATTTCAAGGCTCAGTGTAGCTTGAGGAGAGATTAAAAGGCGGAGCCTTCCTTAGTACACAATCAGAGGTGCCTGATTTTATAGACGTCATTGACCATCAGAAAAATATTTGGACAAGAAAGGGTGTGGTGCACCAAAGTCTTCCTTGGTGAAAGTTTGTTTTGGCCTGATGGCCTACGCCCTGGTCCTGCCTGCCATTTGTATTTATGTCACAGAGAACCTCTCCTGTACAGTGGGCTTTGCCTGTATGCTGATGTTAGGATAACTGGTGTGCTCTTCCTTTGCAGTTTTAGGGTATGGGCTTTGATCCGAGCACATATGCTGATGATCACAGGGCTGTCACCCAAGCCAGTTAAAATGCTCACAGGTGTTTTAGGCTTTACACAATGAGAGAGCTGTTCAAAGAGAACAGGTGCACTGTGGGGGTGCTGAGCCTCCAACATGTAAATACACTTAGAAAATGATCCCCTATGAATAGTTAATTTTAAAATGCATCCAGAACACACTCTCTGACATAATAGTTGATCTATAGCCCTATTAATGCATCTAAGTGAAAGGTCTAAATTTAATGATGCCATTCAGCATATTCATGGTCCTGTCTGTGGTTTAATTCTATTATCCGGGAGCCCATGTGGGCCCAATGCACCTGATGCTGCCTGCCCCATCGTGCTTTAGCAAAGGGCGACTTTTTCATGTATTTTGTACTGTATTACCTCAAGTTCAGGACAGGAGGTTTCCATGAGGGCCCCTATTGGAGCATCTCTCCAGGAAATCACGGACCGTGCAAATCCACAGTCCATGCATGCAGCACCATCACTTTGTCGAAGCACTCCCTCCTTTCCTTCACACAGCACTCTTGTGAAGCAGGGCAGACACTTAGTAGCCCTATTTTACAAGTGTGAAACCTGAGGGTCAGAGTTTACTGGCTCATGCAAGTTCCTACTGGATCAGTGATAAGGCGGGGACCTAAGACCAGGTTTCCTGTTTTGAAGTCCTTAGATTCCTTCAGCAAATAACAGCCCATCGAACATATCTAAGTTGTGTACACAGAGTGTGTACACTGATACATAACATTTGGAGCACCCAATGAATTCAGTGTGTTCAGATTCCTTGGGGAGAATTTTTAGGGTTTTTGTTTACTTTCGACATTCAACTGCCCTTTTAGTGTCACTCTCACAGTTCACTGTATGGCTGACCTTAAGCACAGGTACATATACACACATGTATATCAGCGCTCACAAATTACATATAAAGCCATTTAGGAAGAAAGAGGAGTGATGTCATTATAAGGAAATTTAATTAGACCCCTCATTGAACAAATGGCTATTGAACGCCCACCCTGTCTAACTCTGGCTTTGACTCAGGAAAGGTAACCAAGCTGTGCAAAGAATTGTCCCTACCCCCAGGAGCTTGCAATCCAGTTGAGAAGAGAAGACCATTAAATAACACAGGGAAGCGTGTAACCAGTTGTCCATCACAAACCATGGAATTCTTCCCTTCCGTAGGATTTTGGAAGAAGTGGGTTTCCTGTGGGATGGAGGAGTCAGGGAAGCAGCATGGGTCCCTATAGTCTCACAACAGAAGGATCTTAGAGGCTGAGTAGCACTCAGATGAACGGAATGGGAAAAGGAAGGGCATTCTAGGGCCCTACGAGCTCCAAGTAGGTTTGAAGGTTAGTGAGGAAATGTCAGGTATTCGTAAGCAGAGATGATGCATCATGTTACTTTGGATCATGTTTGTTAGCTTCCAGGGCATCCTACAGAGGTGCCTGAATCACTGATTCCCAGGGCTTATTTGCACTGACAATACCCAAGGGTATATGCATATAAGAATAAAAGCCTGGACTACCAACATATCTTGCAGATTGAATACTTTGGGCTTTAGTTTTAGTGTCTCTGATTACTGAGTCATCATCTCTGTATCCTCACCTTATCATTATCATCCATGGATGTGGGGGCAGAGCTCTTGAAGGGGGGCCGTGCTATGTAGGGAAGACTCATCCTCAGGGTGCCTTCTCAAGAATATAAAACCAATCCTACATATGGATCACTGTCCTACAAAGTATATGCCAGGTAGCAAACAGGTCCAAACTCTGAAAAAGAGTTAACTTTAGGCTAGGATGTCTAGTCTTGTTTCATAGAGGAGGGTGGGAATTGGTCCTTGAGGAAGGCTGGGATGGGGCTGGCTGGATGAGTGAGTGCAATATGGGTGGGCCAGATCATTCTGGGCCAGAAGAGCCACCTGCACAAATGCAGGGCAGCATGGTGATGGTCTGTTTGGGAAAGAGGGGATCAGTTTTTCTGGGCCAACTAGAGTATTTGTGGGACATTAGGAGGAGAAAGTCACTCTGATGTGAGAGTCTTTGATATCAGTTTAAGAGATTTAAGAATTTGGGTACAGAGTATTAAAAGTTATAATCAGGAAGAATAGATGAGAAGATAACAGGAAATTGTTGATTGTTACAACATAATAGGAGCTAATAGATTTTTAAAAATATGCAAGATTTTAAAAGATGGATGATTTGAGTTACTCATTAGGATAATTGCATCTGGGTGCAATGTGAGCTTTCGTCTAGAAATAATATATTCCAAGATTCTTAGAAATTATTTTCTCACCCAGTTCTAAATAAAAATGTAATAAATAACCATTCAAGAGACTGTTGACATGTTGCAAACATAACATGCCATGGAACAGAATGAAGTCAAAGCACTGCCTAAGGCTGTGCTTCAGATGCTTGAGTGTGTGGGTAGGCATTGAGCTGTGGTTTTAGGGGTGGGATGGTATGCCCTGAGCCATCCACATTCTGTCCCTTGATCATTTTGTGAAGGTAAATGAGATGTGCCTTCACTGTTCCAGTCAGGAAGCTTTAGGTGGCAAGTGACAGAAACTCAACTCAGAGTGTTTAGCCAAACTAAATAATTAACCTAAATTCAACTAAGAAGTCTGGAGTGGATGTAGCTTCAGTTGTGGTAGGTTCTATAGGCTCAGTTGGAGGAGTCTGTCTTTTTCTGTCTCTCCTTCTAACTCTGCTTTCCTCATTGTCAGCCTTCATTTCCCAACAGGTATTCTTCATGTGGTGGGGAAGATGGCAATTCAGAGCTTGCAGTGATGAAAAGAGTGTCCATTTCCTCGTTCCCCTCTTCATCCTCCCCTCTCTTTCTTTACTATTATTTCTGAAGAAGTTGTTCTTGCTTGATTCATGGGTCCACCATACCACTGGACCAATTACTGGGCGGCTCGAGGAGACAGCACTTTCTGGTTGGCAGCCTCATCAGAATAAAGTGGAGTGGGAGAAGCAGTTTCCCAAAGGTAGGTATATGGACCAGACCAGAGAGAGAGAGAAAGAGATTGAGAGAGAATGAGAGAGAGTGAGAGAGTGAGCAAGCGAGAGAAAGAGAAGCTCAGCTCAAGGTGGTACCAGCTGATGCTTGCTATCATAGGGTGGGGTCCTTTGGTCCTATGGTTTTAGGTGCTCTCTGCTTCACACCATCAGCCCCCTCCAGGACCAAAGGACTTTGCCTTAGGTTCAACCTGTATGCAGCAAACAAAGTGGCTATCAGAGGCAGGGACCTACTGGATCTCACAGCCAACTACAACCCAAGCTCTTTGGCTGGATAAAGTGACTTAAGTCTTCAAATTTCTGCCCCAAATTCCAGAAAAAATATTCATACTGATAGAGAGCAATGCTTGCTTAAAGGTTGAAGATGTTGAAGTTCTCTTAGAAGTTACCAGAATGTAATCCATAGTGAGTTTTCCATCGTGCGTTGCTTTACTTGCAATAAGGCTCATGTAGGAGATGAGTTAATAGGTCATTTGCTTTTGGCTACCAGGCTTTTGTTCTACTGTGTCAAGTTCATATTTCCTGAGTGCCAGCCTCCCTGGAGAACAATCTGAGCTTAGGGAGTGTACACATAAACAGCCTTTCCCTGTGAGAGGCTCTTAAAAAGCTCACAGCAAACACTGTTTTGTGCATCCCTTCCACATCACTGGTTTGGAGGAGGGAGATGGATAAGATTTTCTCCATTTGATGGGTTAGGAATGTAAGACATGGGGAGGGTAAGAGATTTGTGAGGGAATATCAGTGGCAAAGCCTAAAGATGGAAAATGGCACTCCTCATTTGCAATCCGTATTCCTAACAATTGGTTGTCATCTTTTCTGATTTCAATATGTTATTTCCTTTCAAAAGAGTAGCACCTTGAGCATTCACTTTAACTGGAGAGTCCATTCAGATCCATTGGTGAGCCCAAAGGATAATAGCCAAGAAATCATTTAATGAGATCTACACCATTTTACAAGGCATGCTGAGTTTCCATTTACTTGTAGCACTGCATACAATGTGCCTTTCTCTGATTTTTCTTTTAAAATAAAGTAAAAAGTTTGTTTTTTGTAGCTTTTCCAGTGAGTGCTAATACTCAGTGCAATGGTAATGAAGGGAGTGGATGTCTAGTTTAAAAGTTCAGGCAAGAGTAGATACTATTGACAAGAGGCTCCTAAGCAGGTATCAAGTACTGAAGTAATTGGTTTGTGATTTTTTTTTTTTTGGTATTGGGTGGAAAATGATCCTTCCCAGCTCATTGAACATTGTAGTGCATTTGTAGTACTTTGTTTCATTTCTGTAGCTGCTGCTGCTGCTGTAAGGTATTGTTGTTAAGTGAGTCTAGTACCCAAGGAGTTGGCAAACTGTTTCTGTAGAGGGGCAGAGGGGCCGACAGTCAATATTTTTGGTTTTGTGGGTCACAGGGTGAACTACTGGACTCTGTTGTTGTTGTGTAAAGCTGCCATGCACATTATGTACATGAATGGGTAAGCCTGTGTTCTAATAAAACTTTATTCACAAGAACAGATGGAGGACCAGATTTAGCCCATGGACAGTAGTTTGCAGATCACTGGTGTACACAGCCCGCTGGGGTCCATGTGGACTCCTCTGCATGAGCACACTGTGTATTCACAGTGTTTCTGCAGCCTCCATCCACTCCCTTCCTGTTTCTTATGCAGATGTGTTGTTACAGGATTCCAATTTTTAGCGGTGTTTCCAAAAGCCCCTTTTCCAGGCTTTGCACTTCCATCTTGAGAGCTATGGACCTTGGACTAAACTCGGGGGCTTGATGCTAGCTCTGTAGAAGCCAAGAAAAATCTTCTGGTTCTAATGTTGGAGTTCAGGTACATGGTCTAGTAAAATGGCACTAGACAGACATTGGTGAGTCTTAGGCTGAGTGACCCTGAGCAAACTACCTAATCTTCATGTCTGTCATCAACTATAAGAATATCCACCTTGCTCACCCTATGGGGCTGTTGTAAGGATTACCCATTCATTCTTTTTCTCTTTACTGAGCACCTGCTTACTGTCATTGCTTTTGCTAGGCATTGGGGATATACTGGTGAACAAAACACCTGTGGTACCCTCAGGTGATCATATTCATTAATGGTAGACAAAACTTCAAATCGATTGATTATACAAGAGTTTAAATTTTCCTGACCCTTTTAAACAAAAATATTCCCAAAGACGAAGGGAGATTTTGGGTTCCTTGTTTAGAAGCTGAACACTATAAAGAAAGCCAATGGGAGGGTAGTTTAGATAAAATGATAAGGGTTGGGTGTGAGGGCAGGGAGAAAAATGAAAGCAAAACGTGTTAGAGTGGCCTGATGGAGCTACTTCCTACCAAAGTTCCCTTCTGAGAGAAATCAAAGAGATTTTCAACTCCATCTGGGCTCTCAACCTAAGGAGATTACCATTAAAGTCAGCTAGTCGAGGGTAAAAATAAGAGTGTAGGAGGATTCATTTTGAAACGTTGTCAGGAACCAGCTGGAAAAGATAGCAGTTGCTGTGATTACTAGGAAATTTCTTGGAGGGTGTAGAGGTGTTTATCAGGTAATCTAATCTGTCACCCATTTCAGTGGCATTTGGGTGGTTGGGTAAGCATTTCAGTTTCAAAGGAAATAGCATCAAACAGGAGAGAAAATGATGCAGTTATTTTCAACTCTGGGTCATCTTGAGCAGTGTGGATTTCTTGTCAATCAGAATGGATAGCCTGTTCCAGTTCACTTCTATGATATTTTCTGAGAAATACCTTTGGGCCCTGCATGGGGTTGGAAATCTAGGGTGGGGTGGAGGTGGTGGTAGATAGCTAAACACAGGCAGACTCCGGTTCCAGCCTTCTGAGGGTCAACTTTCTGGAAAGTGTATGTGAAGAGGCTTTGTAAAATATGATGGATCACCTTCTCCTTGGAGCAGCAAGGAAATAGGGCTCGTGAGTGCACATCCCAGGACAGCACCTGGCAGAACCAAGAGTGTGTAAATCATTGTGGAAAGAATGCCACCATATGTTTGATGTTTCAGTCATACCACCTCATTTGGAGATTCACAGAATACCATGTGCCTTTCGAGATGTGGTTCTGTGTGAAGGGGATACCCTTCACCCCGACTTTGCCATACTAGCTCTTCTTCTTAAAGACGCTACACATATTCTCCTCCCTGAAGGTTTCTTCTCTTCCCTTTTCCTGCCTTATCCACAACAAGCCTGGTTCAGATGTTCCATCTCACCCCTTCTGCCTCTACTTTCCCATTCACGTGGCTCCATTATAGCCCATGACTCACAAGATTGTAGTTGTTTGTATTCTACGATGGAGACCAGTTGCTGGTAATTGAAAAATGTGTGTGAAATTTCGGGAAGTCATAGAAAAAATACACACATAGCCTGAACATATTATTTCGATGTAAAGCTGAGAGCTGTATGTTTATTTACCCATTTTTTAAAAAAGACAAGCAAGCTCAAGGTCTTTTCTTTGCATTTTGGTCTGCTGGTTAGTGATCTAGGTCTCTGTTCTTGTTTAAATCACACCTGTAATACATCATCTTTAATTTTCAGTTCCTGATTTTGTTTTAAAGATTTATTTATTTATTTATTTATTTATGTATTTATTTATTTATTTATTTATTTATTTATTTATTTATTTATGAGAGACACACACAGAGAGGCAGAGAGAGGGAGAAGCAGGCTCTCTGCAGGGAGTCTAATGTGGGACTCAATCCCTGGACTGGGATCACGCCCTGAGCCAAAGGCAGATGCCCAATGGCTGAGCCACCTTGATGTCCCCTGATTTTTTTTTAATTTTTTAATTTTTAATTTAATTTTTTTAAAGATTTTATTTATTTATTCATGAGAGACACACACACACACAGAGAGAGAGAGAGAGAGAGGCAGAGACACAAGGCAGAGAGGGAGAAGCAGGCTCCATGCAGGGAGCCCGACGTGGGACTTGATTCCGGGTCCCCTGGATCCACCCTTGGCTGAAGGTGGGGCTAAACTGCTGAGCTACCTGGGCTGCCCAAGGTTTTTTTTTTTTTTTTAATGGAGTGAGAAGACATTGGGAAAACGAAAACAATTCAAAGATTCTGGAGTCTTCCTAACACCCAATATTTTATACTTTTCCTGTTCACAGTTGATTCAACCACATTTTCAAATGTCTCACCTTTATCAAGCCTTTGCAAAACATCCAAATAAGCTTTTATAGAAACATGGATTTTTTTGTGCTCATTTTCTGTTGATTTACACACTATTTAATTTTATAATATAATAACAAGTATGACACCTATACATAGTTTTGAGAACAAACACAATTAGCTCTTGTGAACATATAATGCACCAGGTGGGAGAAGGAATACTTGGGTATACGAGAGTAGAGTAATATGTGACTCATGTGGAAGGATGTGATTGAGGTGGGCATCAGAAACAACAAGAGCATCAGTTAATCTAGCAGGTCGGTTAAGCAAAGTTCAGTTTAGAGTGCATGTTCTTGATTGAGCTACTATGGTGCCTATTCAAGTGGGTGTTCAATAATATGCTAAATGAATGCATGAATGATCCAGTAAGTGAAGGAGAGAACTTTTGGGAATAGGCCACTGGTATTTGAACTCATAATTGCCCATCTCTGTCTATAGGAGTGCTGAACCCATTTCAAAAGGCTAGACTTTCCCCACTGTCTTTGAAATGAAGAGATGAGCAGAAATGTATCTCCAATGAACAGGGCACAGATTTCTGGGTGAGCCTGCCAGCTGGCTCCCTAAACCCCTGCCCCACCTTCCAACACAACTGCTGTCTTCCTGATGAATGAAGTGTCTCCTTTGCTCCCTGGATACTCTTTCTGCTATTACTTCTTATTTCAGCCCCCTCTACTTTGGCTCTGAAACCTGTAAAATGTTCAGGGACCAGAGTTTCTAGAGAGATATACCACTGGAGGAAGTCATTTGTATTAATATTCTGTGTGTTTTAAACCCTTTTAATGAATCTGATTTCACTGCAGCATATGGAACATCAGCTGGTGAGGGAGGTTGCATGTACATCAGATTTCTGATATATTTCTGATATAGCCCCACTTCCATGTGGATAATTTTACTTTACCTGTGAGAAGACACTGACGAGAAGCTAATGTATGTGTGTGACACATATGCAGCTCCCCCCATATATATATACACACACACACATATACACACATGACACATATGCAGCTCCCCCATGTATATATACATTATATACATACACATATACACATGTATCTATATAAAATTATTTTTCCCTTAAACATGAAACAGGTAAGTATGAGTACATGGAAGATTACTTTGGAGATAGGGGTCACCTCTTGCAAACCAGGGATCATGGAAAGACATAGACTGAAGCTTTTAGAGTGTGTGTGTGTGTGTGTGTGTAGTGGTTAAATTAGTAGAAAGAAGCAACATCTGCTTGAGCCATGGCATAGAGATAGGACACTCCAGGGCTTATTCACAAAATGGAGTGGTTCAAAGTTAAATCCAAGAAGCAGAATAATGTGGTGAGGTGGTAGCCAAGAGCGTATCTGCTTGTTTCAGATAGTTCTGGGTTCAAGTTCTAGGTCTGCTGCCTGCTAGCTTTGTGGCTGGGTCACTTATTGCTTTGTGTTTTAGTCAATAAAAAAAAAATTCATTGGACCATCTTCACAGAGCTGGTGGGATGATGAGATTTTTATATGGAAAGTAATTCACACAATGTCTGCTCCACATAAAACACTTAAAAATGTGATACTCTTATAAATATTAGTATATCTGGAGACAGCACAATTATGGCCCGCTATCAGGGCATCTTTTGGGCTGCTTGGGATCAGGAGGCCTTCAGTGAACCAGACTCTGATTAACTCCAGGTGGTACAAAGTGTAGTGCTAGGTATTGTGGAGGTGGGGGAATCAAAGAAGTAGATTTCAAGATTGCACGATATAGATTTGCAGTATAATAGGAGAGGGGTCTAATATCCATAGAGGACAGAATTGCATTCAAAGAAAATGTATAAATGAGTATCACCGATGAGCTTCCATCTCATGCAGGGGTCAAGATACCTTGGGCATTTTGTTTCCTCTGCTTTTAATCTCGGATATTCTTAACATTTCAGGGACTGAGAGCTGGCAAGGTTGTATCTGCTTCATGTCTATTTCAGAAACCAGAATAGAATGCCTGTTGCTTCTCCTCCCTCTTCCCAGTCCAATCCAAGCCGGTTCTTTATCTCTTATATTGGGAAAGATTCGCCTATGACAGTCTTGAGACCTAATGTCAGATACACTCGGGATGCAGTTCTTTTATTACTGAGAAGGTTGGGACTTTACACGTGAGAGAGGTTGAGATGAATGAGTTTCCACTGTATTTATAGAAACTCAGTGCAATATCTCCCAAGGTATAAATAGAACAATGGAGTGTTGACAAAGGAGCTGGTTTTCTGTAACTGTGGAAAACCTGCAATTATTCCTGGAACTATACTCATTGTTTATCTGCATCTGAATTTTAATAAACAGGGCTCTTGCTGCTTATTCATGAATTTTCAAATGGAAATATATCTCCCATTATTATCCCCTTCTTGTGAGTCAGGCCCCATCTTGCAAATTTGCAGCTGAGTAAATATACGGAACATTAGCAGCAATTAGATAATTGGTGCCCTGGATAAACCCACCCGCAGCTGTGAATGAATATGGACTGCACCAGTGTCACCTGGTGCAGCTTCCTGATGGCACTGTATGCCACCACAGGCTTGCAATTAAGTATAGAAGTTTACCAGCCCATGTCCTGGGCCATCCTTCCTCCTAAGAGGCCCAAGGTAGCAAAGTAAGGAAAGTTCCTTATTGTCCATGAGAATCATTGTACAAAGAAAGAGTAGATGCTAGAAACTTTAGTTAAAAAAAAAAAAAGGAGATGGGGATCCGTGGGTGGCCCAGCGGTTTAGCACCTGCCTTCGGCCCAGGGCATGATCCTGAAGTCCTGGGATCGAGTCCCACGTCAGGCTCCCTGCTTCTCCCTCTGCCTATGTCTCTGCCTCTCTCTCTCTCCCTCTGTGTCTCTCATGAATAAATAAATAAAATCTTAAAAAAAAGGAGAGTAGATCCATTTATCTTTGCTTGACTGGTAAGTTGTTTGTGGTAATTTGTTTGGTGCATACAGACAGCAAAAATTCATGCGTGCATTCTGGGTTGGGGAGAAAGGAGATTGGGTTATAACTGTTGTTTTTCTGGAAATCTCCAGCTGGCTTGGGCTGGTCATTTTTTTTTTTAACCCCGTCATTGTTTGGACTCTGACATTGATTTGAGTTCCCTTTCCACTGTCATATTTTCATCTTTCTTCCTTTGAGATTCTATTGCTCCCAGGTTGAATAGGATGCTTTTCCAGCTCATTCTGTACTCCTGTCCCTTAGGCAATCACATAACTCTTTTGAGATATTGAAGCTGCTTTTTTTTTTTTTAATTGCTAGTGACTCCAGGGAAACAGAGTCATATTACAAAGGGGAGAATGGCAAGAGGGCTTCTCCATCCCATCATATCACTATGATGGAGGCTCATTATGGCATGTTGGAGCTCATCCCCTCATCCTCTGTCCCCCCTTGTCTTGCCTGTCCCTTTTGCTTTTGGTTTGAGAGCACTTCCCTATAGACCCTATAGAGCACTTCCCTATAGACTTTTGCTTTTGTTTTGAGAGCACTTCCCTATAGACCTCCAGTCTCTCTTGTTCTGGTCCTGCAGCTAGCAGCCCTCCCCACCTCCATGCTTTCCCAAGTCACTGCTTTCCTTTTGTATTGCATATACCTTCTGTGTGTTTGGAAGGAGGTGGCTGCAGTGGGTTTTGGATGTAGCAGGGTAGTGGGGAGATTCCAGCTGGGTGTTTGGATCTATAAATGAATCACATGGAATTCATTCATCTCCTGGGGATCATTCCAGGCCATCTCACTCTGTCCTTGCTTAGAACAGGAATGCCATGTGGATCTGGGACAGAAGGGCTGTGAGGAAAGCTCCAGGAGAAGCCGCAGTCTTGATGGGATTTCTTGCCAGACCTACTCTGTCTTTTGATATGTACCATCCCCCTTTATAAACTTGGAGTAAATTATCTTTTATGTTTATTATTGCTATTATTTTCTTAACATTGCTAATATTTAATGTCATTAATGTAATGATTAAAGTATATTTCCCATACGGAGCACCTACTCTCCCATACGGAGCACCTACTCTGCCTTATAATCATACATTATTTCAACAATCCAGGAGATGAATTTTGTTATCCTTATTTTACAGATGAGAAACTCAAAGTTCAGAGAGGTTAGTAAATATCTCAAGGTCACCCAGCTAGTAAGTGTCAAGGATGGAGTCCAAACCTCGGCTTGTCTAATTTCAAAGCCTATATTCTCAAGCACTGTGCTAGATGTCAGGACTCAAGTAATTTAGGGCTAGAGTTGATGTCTGCATTCGCCTCTGCTTAAGAGTGTGATGTTAACTGTATAACCTACATTTTCCTACATTTTAGTTCCTTAAATCATTTGTCCATTTTGGAGAAGACATTAAAACACAGACTCAGGCAGCCTTGCTTGGCTCTGTGTGTGTGTGTGTGTGTGTGTGTGTGTGTGTGTGTGTTTTCATACCTTTGCTGAATTTTCCCTTCCAGCTAGAAACTAGTTTTCCCAGTACTCTGCTCTTGGTTCTCACTACTGCCAACACATCAGATGTATCAACCACCTGAAACTGGGCTGGAGGGGTAGAATTTATTTGCAGACATTTTAATTTCCCTGGTGATAAGCAAATTAATTTTGTTGCAACTCTTTAACATTCTAATTGAATGATGGAATGTCTCTGAGTGTGTTTTCCAAGATAAAAGGCAGTCAAAGTCTTACCATCCACCAGAAAGAATAGGATTGGGACTCGGATTTGCAGTTTCCTTTTGCCCTACAGCCCAGGCCAGCCCAGCCCATCCTCCCAGGCTTGAGAAAAGTCATTTGGCAGAAGGGTGTCAACTCTGTAATCTAGCCAGCTGGCTGCAGGGGAAAACCTTTACTTTGTTCATTCATTTATCAACCATATCTTGAGTGTCTACTAATATATGTAAGAGGCACTGTTCTAGGTTCAGTAGTGAACGGAACAGGCAAGTATTGCTGGTTTTTGGAAGCAAATGATAAACTAATGAATAAGCATTACATAAAATCCTATGAAGAAAAAACAAAGCAGGATAACAGACACATAATGTTGAGGGAGGACACCTCCCAGGAGGTGATAATTGAGAAAAGCTGGAATGAAGGGAGGAAGAGCATTGCAGCCAGAGGGACACAGCAAATCCATGAGGTGTATGCTCATTGTTAGGCCAAGTTACCCCACCACCACTCTATTCAGAGCAATGAGTTGATCTGAACTGGATCTTCTATGGTAGCCCTTTCTTCTGGCTCCTTGTGGCTTCCTCCAGGCAGTAGATGAAGCATCTGGCCGAGGTGACACACATGAGTTCACACTTTCTGCCTCTCTTGGCTAAGAAACACAATTTATGTGTAGATAGAATATAGCAGTGATGAGAGATTAGGTGGAAGTCACCAGGGTCCTTCCCTGAACATGTTTGTCTATTTTCTATTATGGGCAAGAGGCTGTAGGATGGGGTGGGATGCTTTGGTTTTTGAGCTCCTTCTGCAATAATCTCCTATTATGATGATGATGATGATGATGATGATGATGATGATGATGTTTTTCTTTTAAACAAATATTAGCTCATTATTGGGCACTTACAATCTGGTAGACACTTTTCTAAACTCTTTCCAGGGATTAGTTGATTTAATACCCACAATAAGCCTAAGAAATAAGTTCTTTTATTGGCCACATTTTATGATTGAGAAAACAGGAGCACAGAGAAGTTGGCAATTCATCCAGGGTCGCACATTGAGTATCTTATCCAGGTTTCAAACCTAGGAACCTGGGTGGTCCGAGTGGACATCTCTAGGTAACTGTGGGCCAGACACTATGGTCAGAGTTGTAAGCCAAGTGCTGCTCCTCCTTATATAAGGAAACCAAGGCTCTGAGAGGTCAAGCATCCTATTCAAGGTTACATAGTTGGGTAGTTGTGCAAAGGCCAGAGTCTAATGTGGGTCTTTCTGACCCCATGACCCCAAACTGCGCCTCTCATGGCAACTCAGCTCAGGCCACACTCACTTTCTGTGCTTTAGGGAGGACCAGAACTGGCCCCAGGCTGGGACACTTTGCCAGAACCAAGCTGAACCAAGCCGAGCATCTCTGCAGGAATTAGGATCCAGTTGCAGGCCAGCCTCTGGGTATGATGGTGGAGTTGCACAGGAAGGATTTTTGGAAGCATCACGGGCTACTGAGTTCAGGAAATCTCTTTTCAGGCTGGGCCTCTAGGTTTGGCTCTGGGATTCCTTGAGGAAAGTTGAGAGATGGGGTGCTTGAGCTAAAGTGGTACCCTGTGCGTTCCGTGACAAGTGGAGATGGGAAGGGAGGCAGGAGGTTGCTATCTGCCACCAGCTTTCCTGCTTGCCCATGCTTCTTGTGAGGAGCCTGTGGTGTGGTTAAGACAGCCAAGTTCCCATCCACTGTTAGATTTTCATTCTCTCCGAAACACATCTCCAGCACCTGGAAGATCCCCTGCTTTCCTCCTTTTGCAATTCTTCCAATAGTCACAATAATAGAATGAGAGCAACATAGATTTCAGTGGTTCTTCCCCACTTAACAGAGAGAAGAGGCAGACGTTCAGAGAGGTTCTCATTCTGCCAGAAGCCACACAGCGAGTACCTGTGCCAGAACCCGATCCTCATTGCTTGGCTCTTCCCCACCCTGCCACACCGCCTCTCCAGATCATTTCCTGATTAGACTATTTAATGGTTCTCTGTCAAGCTGGCTTCAGTTGCCCTTGCAAAGACAAGCTTGAATGAAATCAAACGATTTTGCCGTTGAATGAAAACGTTTGCACGATGCTGTTTTCTAGGCCATCCTCACATATGGTTCTCTTGGCTCAGGGAGCCATGCCAGGTTTGGGGAGGGCTGCAGAGGCTGAGGAAGGATGGTCTGGCCTCCTTGTTCCAGGTGAGCCAGTTAGCTACTGCAGAGCCTGGCAGCTGTCTCCCTGCAGGGTAGGTGGGTCCAGGGGAGGAGGAGGCGGAGATGCTTCCACCGTGTGGTGCCCCCTCTCTAAGAAGATGCCCACAGGAGGAGGATGGCTGTTGCCCTTTCCATCCCAACCCTGTGACCCTCTTTTTCAGTGTCCTTGGCCCCTGAATCACCTGAAAGATCACAAAGGCCTGCACTGGTTCATTCACTCAACAAAAATAAGCACACACCGATGGTTTGGTGGTAATATGGCAGTTACTCAAACAGCAAAACTCCTGCCCCCTGGAGTTTACATTCTAGTGGGTGATAGTTAAGAAAATAGATTACACAGCACAGTAGCAGGTGCTAAGTGCTATGGAGAGCCAACAGAGTGTAGGGTGCGCTGTGGGTGGGCATCAGAGGCATTGCTCTGTCACCTTGTCTCATCTCAGCCTTTTCCCCACACAATGCGGTCATCATCCCAATTGAAAATGGGGCGATAGGAACAAGGAAGGAGCCCCAGCCCTCCTCAGCCTGCCCTAAAACTCAGGAAAAGCATCCACTTTCACTGTTTGTCCTTTCGTGGGATTCTTTCCTGTTTTCTCCTTTGCTCATGACATCATATTAGCAATTGGTTTTTGAGTAGATATGCTTCCTCAAAGTGAGGAAATTCTCCTCTCTTTTTAGTTTGCTGAAAGTTTTTTTTTTTAAATCATGAATAGGTGCTGGTTTTTCTGCACCAGAATATTAATTCTGATTAATATTCTCATGAGGGTTGTCTTCCTAAGTCTATTATTTTTTTTTTCTCTTCTAAGTAGGTTCCTTGCTGGCGGGGCTTGAACTCAGTGTCCTGAGATTAAGACCTGAGCTGAGCTCAAGAGTTGGGTGCTTAACCAATTGAGCCACCCAGGTGTCCTTCTTAAGTCTATTAATGTGATGACTTTAAGTTGATTGATTTTCTAATGTTGAACCAGCCTTGCATAGCTGAGATAATCTCATTTAGTTGTGTTGTAGAATTCTTTTTATACATTATTGGGCTTGAGTTGCTAATATTGATTAAGGGTTTTTATATCTATGTTCATGAGGGGTATTTATAGTTTTCTTATATATTTTTTTTCCTTCTGGTTTTGGCATGAGGGTAATTTTCGCCTCATAGAATGAGTTGGCCTCTCTGCTTCTGTTTTCTGGAAGAGGTTGACAAGAATTTGTATACTTTCTATCTTAAGTAATTGGTGGGATTCACAGGTAAAGCCATATAAACCTGGTGATTTCTTTTTTTTTTTTTGTAAGATTATTAGTTATTGATTCTATTTCTCTAACAGATATAGAGCTCTGCAGGTTATCTCTATCCTTGGGTGAGTTTTGGTAGTTTGTGCCTTTCAAGGAATGGGTCCATTTAACCTAAAGTATCACATTTATGGACATGTATTTATTATCTTTTTAAAAAGATTTTATGTATTTATTTATTTATTTTAGAGAAAGAGAGAAGAGCAAGAAGGGGGAGGAGCAGAGGGAGAGGGACAAGCAGACTCTGCCCTGAGTGTGGAGTCCCACTCAGGGCTGGATCTTACGACCCTGAGATCATGACCTGAGCCGAAATCAAGAGTCAGATGCATAACCAACTGAGCCACCCTAGGCACCCCAATTGTTTATTATCTTTTTAATATCAGTGGGATCACTAGTGATGATTACTCTTTTATTTCTGATATTGGTATTTTGTGTCTCTTCTTTTTTTCTTGGCTAGTCTCACTAGAAGTTTGTCAATTTTATAGATCTTTTCAAAGAACCAGCATTAGGTTTAGTTAATTTTTCCCTATTATTTTCCTGGCTTCAAGTTCTTTGAGCACTGTTCTTATTTTTCATATTTCTTTGCTTCTGGCTGGAGTTGCTCTTCTTCCCTCTAGTTTCCTAAGGTGGAAGCTTAGATCATTGATTTCAGATCTTTCTTGTTTTTTAACACATGCATTTAATATGCTGTAAATCTTATAAACTTACCTCTGAGCACTGCTTTTGCTGCATCTGATGAGTTTTGATAAGCTGTATTTTCATTTAGTTAAAAATATTTAAAAATTTCTCCTGAAACTTCATTTTTATCCATTGTTATTTGGAAGAGAAATGTGTTGTTTAATTTCTAAATATTGGGGTATTTCACAACTATATTTTTGTTATTGATGTCTAGCCTAATTCCAGTTTGGTCTAAGAACATTGTGTGATTTCTGTTCTTTCAAACTTGATAAGGTGCGCTCATTTGCTCAGAATGTGGTCCCTCTTGGTGAAATTTTCATGCTACCTTGGGAAGGATGGGCATTCTACTGTCAGATAGAGTGTGATGTCAGTTGTAGACTTAGGCTAAGACTCCGGGATTCCCCACCTTTTCCTCCCAGCCCAGAAGATGGTGCCTTTCCAGGAGGGAAGCTTTTGCATTAGCCAAGAGTTACACTAGGCAAGCAGCCAGGTCATAGACAGCATCAGGAGGGCCTGAGGCAAGAAGATAGTAGGGAAAGGAGTCATAGGGATAAGTTATATAGGGGTCAGGGCAGGATCAACCAGTATGGTTAAATTTGTCCTGTGTTCTTATACCTGTGCTTGGTATTTGACACACATTATTTTGTTTCATCTACACCGGTGCTCTCTAAAATGGGGTATATCCAGGGAGTGGACAAGGTAGTTCACTGAGTGGTTGGAGCAAAATAGTAGATCTTCTATATTTATTTTTGAACATTTTCCTTTTACTATTTCTATTTTGAGGTGTATTTTTAAATGTATGTCACACATTAGTGCAGAGCCACAAAGTTGATAAAGTCTGCTTCTCACTACCACCACAGCTAAAAACCCTGGTCTGAGCCATCGTGATCTCTCATTAGGATCATGGCAGTAGCCTCAGATCTCAGATCCAATCTTCTTGTTTCTGCCCTTCTCACCATGTGTTCAGACCAGGTGATCCTGTTACACATGGATCAGCAACCCCCCACCTCGCAGCACCCCCAGCTCTGGCTTCCTGTCTCATTTCAAGCAACTCCCAAGTCCTTACCACTTACCTTGTCTCCTGCCTCTTATCTCACTTGCAGCCCCCCCAGTACAAGGCTCCTTGCTGCTCCCTCCTCACATCTTTTGCCACGCTGTGCACTCTGCCCGGGTGTTCTTCCCTGAGCCTGCTTGACCTGCTTCCTCTGTTTCAAGTCCTTAAAATTTGCACCCACCGCATCTTCTATTCCTCCTCCCTGCTTCATTTTTCCTCTACAAAATTTATAACTGTCAGACTTTTAATTTCTTTGTTCATTTGTTTACTGATCCACTTCCTCCAGCTAGAATTTAAAATGCACAAGGTCAAGGTTTTGGTCAGTTTGAGTAATGCTCTATCTTCCATATTCAACACCTACATGGAAGGTTCTCAGTAAACACCTGTTGAATGCATGCACGAATGACTATTTCAGGGGATGTTAAATTTTGTTGACTGTTGAGCTACAGAGTGAAAACATATTTATCCTCAGGGAAGGGATGCTGAGGCAGGCCACCAGAACGAAGTAGAGCTGAGTGTCAAAATCAGAGCTTTCTCTGCCAAAGCCTACACTCCCCCGAGTTGCTTTTCAGGAAGAAAGGGCACGGGTGGAGAGGAGAGAGAGAGAGAGAGAGAGAGAGAGAGAGAGAGAGGAATGGAGGAAGGGAAAGAGGTAAGGAGAGAGGGAGAGAAAATGAAGATTGAACATAAATAAGAGAAATGATCAGAACCAAGGCGAGCAAACATTAGCCATGTCCAGATAGTTTTTTTGGGACAAGAAATCATCTTCATTCTCCAGGCCCTTGATATCTGACCTCTGGAATATTTTTGGATTGGAAATGTGGTTCTTTTATCTTACCCAAGTCTTCTGAAGTTGTGTCTCAGGTCAGAGGAGCCAGATTTCCTCTGGGTCCTCTACACCCCACCCCCCACCCCCAGGGGCCGACCATTGTCATCTTTATTGGGAGGGCTGTCCTTAGTGAGTTAGATGCCAGTTGACACTGCAGTTCTGCCTAAGGAAAGGAGAAGGCACTCATAGTGCTTCTCTGCCATTGGAAGAGGAGCCATCATCCTGATCCCCTTCCCCACCAAAGAAGAAGTATGTTCTGGCCTTAAAATTGGCTGCACACGGTATAATGAAAGGAAATAAAGGCCTGTGTTTCCATGTGTTTTCCAGTTCTTTCTCTTACCCAGAGCATCATTTCTTCCCTTCCAGCCCATCTCTGACACTGCTTTGTTGCCTGCTGTCTGTGATCAGGTCCTTTCTTTCTTTCTTTTTTTTTAAATATTTTATTTATTTATTCATGAGAAACACACAGAGAGGGGCAGAGACACAGGCAGAGGGAGAAGCAGGCTCCATGCAGGGAGCCCGATGTGAGACTCGATCCCAGGATTCCAGGATCACGCCGCAGGCCGAAGGCGGCGCTCTGAGCCCCCCGGGATGCCCATGATAGGTCCTTTCCACTGAGTGAAAAGGACCAGGTGTCTTTCTTTCTCTTCCTCCCTTTTGGTTGCTGCCTTTGCTTATGAGCATCTTCTCTTTGATGCTCACATATAAAACCCAAGGACAGTGACAGTTAGGAGGTCATTGTGGGCATCGCCTGCCTATTTTGCTTGTGAAATGGTCACATCATCAACTGGAAGCAATTTGAGTGGGAAAGCAGGAGGACAGGGCTGGGCAGGGTGATGAGATGTAAGGTATACAGAGCCTCGGGATGGTGAACCTTGTTACCAGAGAAGAAAAGTTTGGGAGGTGACTCTGAAGTACATTTAGAGTTTCCCAAATCTGATTGTGCCCTGACTCTCTTCTGGTGACTTCTGCTCTGAGAAAGAAATATGGAGGCCAGCAAGGGAGGGGCACTCCAGCAGCAGACTCCTGCTCTGAGGAATTGGGTGTATTGAATGTAGCAGTTCCATCAAAGACTATAACACAGAAAACTCTGATTGTTCTGAGAAGTGAGTCAACATGATGGACAAACTAGGCCAGCGGGGCTGGGAGAGGTCCAGGAAAGTGGGGCAAACATCAGGAATATGCCATTATGGAAACATCTGTTTACTTGCTATTAAGAATGTTTGAAAAACAGGACATTCTGGTTCTACTCCATAAAAATAAAAAAGAAAACTTTCTAGAACAGTACTGCCCCATAGAAATATAATGTGAACCACACATATAATTTAAGACTTTTTTCTTTTTCTTTTTTTTTAAAGTAGGTTCCATACCTACCATGGGGCTTGAGCTCATGACCCTGAGATCAAGAGTTGCATGCTCTATTGTCTGAGCCAGCCAGATGCCCCATATAATTAAAATTTTTCTATTCGCCAGGGAAAAATAGGTAAAAAGAGGTGAAGTTGATTTTAGTAATATGCTTTATTTTACCCAATATCTCCAAAAAGTATAATTTCAACAGGTGATCAATGTAAAATATTAATAATGTTTTATTTTTTTCATATGAAGTCTTTGAAATCAGGTATGTATTATATATCTACAGCTCATCCCCATTCAGATAAGCCACATTTCTAGTGCTCAGCTGTTACATGTGGCTGGTGGCTACTGTATTAGGTCATGTAAATCTAGAAAATTGAACATCAATAAAAAATAAATTTATTATTAAAAAAAGAAAAAGAAAATCCTTTTTGTTTTTCTAAAATCTCTGTGTTTTTTTGTTTTTTTTTTTTAATTTTTTCATCATCATGGACATTCCCTGGTTTTGTTTGCCCTTAGGTACAAGACTGTCTCTAGTACATATGTGTTCATGGTGGGTTGGGTTAATTCAGGTCTTTAGGTCTTTAGTGTAATTGAATGTAAGGCTGGAATTTAAGGAGGATGGAATATCTCCCTTCACTTCTGTGTTTTTTGACTCAGGCCCTAAGGAAACGAAGAGTTTGTGGAGAATGGATGGTGGATGCAGTACAGAGAGAGACATGATTGTGTGTCACTGTCTAATCTTAGGCGAAATCATGTCACCTCTCCATTTCTCTGTTTCCTTCCCCATTAGATGAGGACTGTGGGGTCATTTATACCTGCCTCTGAAATTGTGATGAGGATAAAGGAACACTGGACTAGAGGGCACTGGAAAAGGTACAAATATCACATGCCCACAAGACAGGGCTTTTTAAAAAAATTATTTTAAGATGATTGAAATGAGCTGGGTCCTCTTGTGGTGGGTCTGTCTTTGCAAGAAGGTAACCTTGTTGGCGGTAAGAAACTATGGGAATTATACTCATGTTGATAGTGGAGCAGTTTCCTTGTGAATGTGTTGGGGTGAAGGAAATAAATGGAACTGGGTTTTAGGATTGAGGAACCCACATCTGAAAAAAAACTTGCTCTCTCTTCTTCTGCTTGTATGTAAGACCATGTCAGCTGGCTGAGCTTTCTGCTCAGGGAGGTCTCTTAAGTAAACAAGTTGGGCAATTGAAGGCACCAGAGGCAGATTTACCTTAATATTCAGTGGCTCTAAATTTCAAGGACCCCCTTCATTGGGTTACCATCCTGTACTTAAGAGAACACCTCCCCTGTAGGAGACACGGCACACATCTGGTTGTGTCCTCTCAGAAGCGCTGAAGCCCAGTGTTTCTTCATCACTGTCAAGGCACTTGCTTGCAACAGGTGTTTTAGTTTGCTAAACAGTGTGCTTTTGCTTGGAGCGAACCCTGTGCTTATTCGTTTGGGCTCTTCCTTTAGTCAAACAAAATGACAGCTGAGGTGATGGGTGGAACCCAGAGCCAGGATATAAACCTGAAGAGCCTCTCCCCACTCATCTGTTTTTCACGTTTGCAGGTAAATGTCATTAGTGTCATCCTGCCACACTGCTTCCCCAGAGAGAGTCTCTTGGGTCTGGGATCTCACCTTCAGTCCTTGTCTCCTCCTAGTTTGCCAGGTAGACTGGTGCCAGGTTATTGTTACAAAGTTGCTCCTCTCTAAAATCGTCAATAGCTCTCTGTTGCCACAGGGTTAAATCCATTCCCTGTGGCTACACTTCAGAGCCATTTGTAATTTGGTTTATAGCAATGTTTTCTCAAGGTAGACTGCTTTCCTTCCAGGGAACAAGCCTTGCCTGATCTGTCTTAATTCTTTCACCTTTTCTCAGCCAGAGTGCACCTCCCAAAGAGAGTGGCCGATATTTTCAGTTTACCCAGGACAGGGGATTCCTGGAATACAGGACTTTCAGGGCTCAAGCTGGTAAAGTCCTGGGTAAACCAGGATAAGTGGGTCACCCCCTTCCCACGCCATCTCCACCTATTGAAATTACACCCACTTCCAGGGTGGTGATTTATTTTTTGTTGGGCCTCTGAGCTTGTGCACTGATTGCACATTCATATGGCACAGCCTGTTCCTGTTGTCCTTTGTCATAGGTGTTTGTGCTCCCTTATTGTCTCCCCTTCTAAGTGTACGTAATTTGAGGGCAATACCATGTCTCATGCTTTTGACCGTTTGGAGCACTTGGCACAGGGCCTTTCACATGGTAGGTGTTTAGACCTTATTTAATGCATGAATGAATGGAGAATGGAGTCTATCTTTGAAGTGAAAGGCTGTATTGTAACTACATTGATTTTTAGTTTTATCAATTACCAAATAATATTCATTGTATTTTTACAGAAAATGTGGAAAAAATAGAAAAGCACACATATATTGCTTGAAAACGCAGTATCCAGAAATAGCTACTATTAATATCTTTTTGTCTATCTCTCTAATATCTCTCCTCCCTCCTTTTCATCTGTTTATCGAATCGTCACCTGTTTATGTATCTTTTTAAAAATACTTGGATCTTATGGTACATATTGTTTTATAACCTGTTATTTCCTTTAACAATATATCATGAACATTTTCCTCATGCAATTAAATATCCTGTTATAATTCTTAAAGGATATATATCTTCATATGTCATGTATATCATATATTTATCAATATGTATGTCATCTATTTATTTGAGCTATCTATCAGTCTACCTATCTATCATTCCATTTGTGGCTGAGGCATCAGTTTTTTCTTTTTAAACCAACCCCCCATTCTTGGACGTTTAGAATTGTTTGCGAAATTTTGCTCTTGTGGCTCCTTTCTTTTTTTTTTTTTTTTTAAATCATTCTTGATTGTTTCCATAAGGGAAAATTCTTAGAGGTAAAATTTCTAGGTCAGATCCTTCCGAGTGATTTTAAAAATTTAGTCAGGGTGCAGCTGTAGTTTGCAGGTTACCCCTGCTAGAGGAAATGAGCTCTAGAGGTTAAACCTTGCTTGGATCTCAACTTTGGTTGAGCCCTTGCCCTTCTGTGCTGTTCAAAGACCTGAGCAGTGGAAATTTGAGGAGAGTGAGTTGTGTTGCAGGGCTGAGAGATCCCAGGCAAGGCTGAGAATGAACTGTGCGTGTGGTGGGTCTGGATTCTGGGAGTCCGGGTGTGCCTGAGGTAGTCATAGGAGAATGGTGGAAACTGGGAAAGGGCTTGGGAATTAGGTTAGGACAGTGCACAGGTCAGGTTAGGTCAAATCAGAGACCTTGAGGTTGGGGATCCTCTAAACCAGAGGATCTTGACTGCAGTAAGTCCTGCCTCAGGCAGGAAGCCTTTTACACCTGTCCTACTGGAAATCAAGGACTAATTTGTGTGATGGGGCTCTCCCGGGGCTTGCAGGCTCAAGTAGTATCTCAGTACAAGCCCTGGAAAATACTATCTGGCTGATCTTTCCTACCCCCAGCTTGTCCGAGCTTCGCAAGGGATGGTGGAAGTGCAGGCTCACTAGGAGGCTAGTCCTGCAGGTCACAAGCCTGGGGTAGATCAGCACTAATAAGTGTGGATGACCAGCTCTGGTGATCCAATTATTGGAGAACTCCGTCTGCCTTAAATGGGCTCAGGCCTCTTGAGCTCAACAATTATATCCCGGGTTAGATGTCAAGCTTTGGTGTAATATAATGTTGCTGGTGATATTTGAGGAAAATGTTGCAGAGTGGGAATGTTCTAGCAGGTTGGAGACAGGCAGTTATTCCTGTTTTTAAAGTGGTCTGTATGAGCTAGTTTATAGATTCATGAGCTGGTTTAAAATCCTGGGCAAGATTCTAAAATACAGTATTCAAAAGATGGTTTGTATAACCTTGCAAAAGTAAATAGTAATCTCTAGGAGTCATCATGTGCTAAGCAAGGAACAAGTCTTGTTCAGCTAAGCTCATTCCCTTCCTTGCAGTAGGCAAGGTATTGTATCCTAATTTTAGCAAGGTATTGGAAAGACTTCTCAAATAACCTTGGGCTCAAGGCAGAAGGCTTTGGGCTGGATCAGTTATTCATGGAACATACTCAGTGTACTTTTTAACAAAGCATTCTTAAGCCAGAGACAGGTTTCTAGAGCTACAAGGTTCTATTCTTGATCTTGCATTGTTAACATTCCCTTTAGTCAATGACAGAGAAAGAAATATGTAGGTGACATGAAGATGGGAGAGATAATGGATATGTTGGATGAAAAGATTCAGATCCAAAATTATTAGTTCAGGCTTGAAAACATGAACTTAATTTATCAAAATGATGGTTAATAGGGTCATATGTTAGGTTTTATCCTTGCATTAAAGAAGTAAAACAACTTCTCAAGTGCAGGATGGAGAGGCTTGGCAGACTCATATTTCAGAAGGTATGAAGTGTCAAGTTCGGTACGTGTGAGCTTACACGAGTGGAAGTTCAGAGCCCATGGTGAGGCTGGACAAAGTCCTTCTCCCTCGACACTGGTGCTGCCACACCTGGAATGATGTGACTTGTTCCAGTCACAGCACTTCCAGGGGGACATAACAAAAGTGAGAAGAGAGTGGGAGGTGGAAAAAGCATGGCAACCTCCAAATCTGCCAGTGACAGGCTGTGTGTACCTCGACGTAAGTGCTAAACCTCTCTGAGCCTCAGTTTCCTTGTCAGTCAAATGGAGCAATAATTACCTTATTAAGTTTTGTGAAGATCATATAATTTGTGAACATCCCTTAGAAAAGCTTTTGTTCACACTTGGTACTCAGCAATTCTTGGATTTATTCTTGTTGTTCCTGCTAACAGAGTGAACACGGTTCTAAGAGGAGTTGAAAATCATGTCAAGTGAAGATACATAGTCTAGAGAAGAGTCGACTTGGAGGCGTGCGAGATGGATGTGTATTATCTGCCAGACATTGTTCTGAGTGCTTCGCTTGGATTATTTCATTTGCCTTTCTGTGTAGGCCTGTGAAGTAGGTACTGTTTCGTTGGCATTTTATAGATTAGGAAAGTGAAGATCTGGCAAGATGCATTTAGACCAAGACTCTGTAGCTAGGCATGAACCGAGTTGGTCCATTCTGCCTCTGTCTAAACTACCATGTCTCATCTCTTGCATTCTAGAATGCTGAAAATTGGCAAAGTATCAAGGGAAGGTATTTCGGGGTAAATGGAGAGATCCATCTAGATTGGACACCAAGAAAGTTGGTTCCTCCTGTCTTCCCCACCTGCCTCCCACTTTTCTACCATGTATTCCTCAGTTGGACCCTTTGGGCATTTTTTTGGGTGAAAAAGTGGGGAGTCCAGGCTTGCCTTTCTACCTTGTAGATGACCCAGGGCCATGGAGTGTGTGTATACGGTTGGGAGGGCAGGGGGTTGGTGGGGTTTGACTATCGGTGAGTAGGTTCCCAAGACAGTCAGAGGCTGTCTGCTTATCTGGTCTCACCCACTGCCCTGGCTCCTGCTAAGCCAACTGCCTGGTGAGGAGGCCTGGGAGGCCTTTGAGAAATACTGTCACCCTCCATACATTCACATCTGTGACAGATAGCTACTGCTCTGGGATAGAGCATAACAAATGATCCATGGGAATAGCATGGTGACCTTTTCAGAGGGTTTTCTTGGGTCCCAGCCAGAGGCAGAGATGCAAATTGATGTGTCTTCTTAGTCTGCATCTTCATTGACTGAGTCATCTTCCTCCTGTGATAAAGAGTTGGGCTTGGGGGCTAACTGTAAATCATCTCCTCTCCCAGGAGTCACTGCTCAGGATTCTTCCAGAAAGGGCTGCCTGATTCCTGACTCTTCCTCCCCTCTGATTCTGAGAGCCTCAGTTTCCCTGTCACCTTAACTCAAAATTCCAGGCTCTAGGACTTGGCTCCCACTCTTTCTTCCACTGTGATGAGTCCCTTATGCTGCACGTATTTTTCCAAGTTTGATTCTACAGCTTGCCCTTCCGTGGACTGGCCCAGGGTATTAAGCCCACATAGATTGACTGGACTGAGTAACTGAAGGGCAGGAATGCTGATCCCTGTACTTAGAATGTGGCAGGCCCTCTAAAGACACTCAGTAGATCCATTGAGAGAACAAAAACAAAGGAAGGGAGGAATATAGGCAGGTGCCATTAGGCCCTTCAGGATTCTGGTTGTTTCTTGTGGGTGATAGACACTATCTTCAAGCTACAGTCTCAGAAGTCAGAGGCCTGCATCCACATCTCAGCCTTTCTGCTAACTTGGGCACATAAGTTCACTTCTCTAAACTTCACTTTCTTCAACACAGGGAGATACCAGTTGTTGGGAGGTTGAAATGCGATTATGGGCATACTATTATTTATTTTTTTTTAAAAGATTTTTATTTATTTGAGAGAAAGAGAAAGCAAGCATGAGTGGGGAAGGGGCAGAGGGAAATGCAGACTCCCTGCTGAACAGGGAACCTGACACAGGGCTTAATCCCAGGACCCCGGGATCATGACCTGAGCCAAAGGCAGACACTTAAGCAACTGAACCATCCAGACACCCCTGGACATAATATCCTTGTTAGTCACAGCGAGTGTTCAAGAAATCCTTGCTGGCTCTAGTGCACATATCAGGAAGGCAGGACATCACCACCTTATATGACTACTGTTGATTTGGTGTTTAATTGACCCTCAATAAATCCGCCTTGAGCGCTTATTGGATAAGGACCCCAACATACAAAGAAAGCAAGAAAGGACTCAGCAAAGGGGTTTGACATATTTATAATAAAACATGATATTGTTTTATTTTCACAGAATTGTGCTAGCTCAGAGGCTTAACAGCAGACATTATGGAAGCAGAAAGAGAAATAGAGAACCATGAGGTCAGGGCCATTGTTACGTCAGTGTTCTCTGTTGTCTCGGGACATGATGTTCCTAAACTGTGGTGCTTGTACTTGAGAGGCGAGTCACTCCAGCACAACGCTGCTTTTAGAGATTATGATAAATCCTGGTGAGAGAGGAACACTCAGAACCAGGCTCTGCTGCAGGAAGTTAAAAATGCCAAACGCCAAAATGCCAAATGGCTTTGCCATTCTGTACCCCCAGGGGGTGGGAGGGGGTGCTGATATCAAATTAATAGAAGGATAAACTCCAATCTCAGCCTCCTTAGCTTGGAGCAGCCTCTGCTTCTGCCTGCAGGCTGCTGCCACTGTTCAGATGCTTTGTCTTGAACTGTTCTGCATATTGTGGAGCAGAGATGTCTCATCACTTCCCTGAAAAGAAATAGCCATGCTAACGAGCAGGATTGGCATGGGCGAGGGAGGGAGGGTGCGTGGGGTCATAGCAGTGCTTTGTCATCTAGAGGCACTGTTAGGCTGGAGAGCTTTGTGTAGGTGTTCTGGGTGCAGCTGGGAATGCTCAGAGTGGTATGGAGTGTAGGGGTAGAGGTGACTAGACCCCATGCAGGTGGAGGTTGCTAGGGAAAAGGAGGGCGTCCTCCAGGCCCCATTCTGGCCCTGCTATCTGAAAGTTGAGGGTCTGAGCAGCAAACAGTGGAGGAGAGAGCCCTAGAGCCAGAATGGGGGCAAGTCAGGCTACAATCAGCCAGCAGTAAACAGGCTGATTAATCAAGGATGGATTCAATTTCCCTACAGGAACTGCTGTGGATTGTCATGGGTGTCTACAAAAGAATAATAACAACCCTTGAACTTGCAGAATGCTTTATGCTTCTGAAAATGCTCTGGAGTTCATGAGTTTTTCTGATGCTCCCCAGAACCCTGAGAGGTGGGGAAGGGAGGGCTGGCACCCCTCTCCCCTGGGCAGAGTTACAGAGGGCTGAAGGGCCTATATCAGGCCTCCAGCTAGATGCAAAAGCGCTGGACCTGATGCCTACCCTAGGTTATGAACTTGTTCGTTCATTCATTCACTTATTCACCAACTCTTTGAGCACATTTGTGTGTGTGTGTGTGTGTGTGTGTGTTTGTGTGTGTCAGGCATTGAGTTCGGTTTAAGATATAAAGAGATCTGGAGGTTTGCCTTCAAATAATCCCAGGAGCTTATGTGTTTAAATAAAGCTGTTTTGCAGTGTTTCCCCTACAGTTTATCTTGGGAAGCACCAGGTTTGGTACTTGGGTGTAGTGTCCAAAGGTTGCCCTTTTAAAAAAAATTTCCTCAATCCCTATTTTGTGGTAGGGGAGGAAGATGGGAGCCCCAGGGTGAGGAGCGTTGCAAACCTAACCTCATTGATATGGGGCTGCTCTTTGTTCAGCGTCCCCCTGAAACCAAACAACTGAGGCTGTGATATTTCCCAGCGATGTCTTTAGATGCATGTCTGACCCCAGAAAAATTATAAGCTTCTTAAGCGTCCCGGTGTCCTGCTTGTCTTGCCAGTCTGCCCTCACTCTCTCACTACAATAGGAAGCACTCAGCATATAATAATTGGATTGAATTGATGGAGATATTACTATTTTTAAGTTGTCTGTGTGCCTACCTGCATGTATATGTGTTGTGTTTTCTTTTCAGGGATGCACGAAACATCTCTTACCTAGAAGTAAGTCTCATTTCCTACTGAAGTGTGCAATGGCAAATTTTGTAATGAGAAATGTACTTCTTTATTATAAGGATGAACATCTGTAGTCCTGTACACTTTAGTATGAATTAGTCAGTAGTCTTTTCTTCTAGCTGCAGGAGAAATGGTAGTAGTGAGAGGCAGTCTGGAGCTTCTGGAGATGAAGAGGAGATAAATGAGGACCAAGGCAGAGAAGGTCGCGAGCGAGAGCCCAGGCACCAAATACCAACTGCTGCTTTTATAATCTAGCTGAGAGCTCACCTTGGCCCAGTCATCCCAAGTAGATTGAAAGAGCTTTGGGGTCAGGGCTTGTGTTTCTCCCTCAGAAGTATTTACTAAGCAGTCAGATCACAGACAAAGCTGTGCCGTGCCCAGGACCTCAGGAAAGGCGGGTTTGCAGCATAATGGATCACACAGGCTTGATGGCCTCAGCGACCATCTCTGAGAATGAATCACGAGGGGTCTGCTTGAGGGCAGAGAGGCTCACCTCTGATATCCTCATCCATAGCCTGCAGCGGTAATGCTCAGGACCACTTGACAGGAGAGACTTTCTTTGCGAGTTTTTGGCGGAGCTGGCCAGACCCGGGTTCGACCCCACCTCAGGCACATCTTACCTTTGTGACCTTGACTGAGTGATTTAACCTCTCTGGTCACCAGAGATGAAAACAACAGTGACCTTGTGTATGTGATGGGAGTATAAATGATGTGACGTGTATGCAGGGCTGCTTACTAACTTAGTATTAATAGGCTTGGCAAGTGAGGTTTCTTTTCCTTAAAAAAATATATTTTTTTATAGTTTCTAAAAGAATGTATACTTTTGGGTGTTCGGTTTAGAAATTCTTTCTCTGGAAGGGGTGGAGTATACATTCAAGAGTCAGTGAAGAACATGAGGATAGAGAAGGGCCCCCGGAGGGGGCTGTCTCCCTGCCGCTCCGCTTTCAAGTGGTTCTCCTGCCTGGTGAATGTCTGCGGGCAGGGGGCCGGGCTGCTCCTCCTTGGAAGCTGTGCCACTGCATTGTTCTTGGCACTTATGTCAGCCATTCAGGGCTCTCAAAAATTGGCTCAGGAAATAGTTTGAAAGTTATTACTTGGGATTCAGGAAACTCCAGGTGGCTTTTGAGAGCTACCCCCAAATGCAGCCAGAGATGCATCCTCAGCTGTTCACTTTCAGGACTTTCATTATTTTTCATGTTTGTTTCTGGCTGGAGCCAGAGCTGGGGTATTCATGAGCTCTCACCGTCTGGTTTTTTACCAATCCCTTTGTTTCTTTGGGAGAGAAAGAAGCTTGCTCCCCAATCCCCTCTGCCCCATGGTAGGGTTCAAGGAAACCGGCCCTTGTAATTGTAAATTACCTATGAAAAAGACAAAGCCCTTGGCTCCCTTCCTGGCTAAAGCTTCAAGATCAGCAGTGATAGCAGAAATTAATGAAAGCTGCTGCTGAGCCGCTGGCCCGACGGAGGCTTCAGAGATGAAAAGGCAGCCGTGGAAGCCGGCTTGGGGGATGAGCATTCCGATAAGGATTTCTGTTTGGGATACGGTTATTACATATGCCACGGGCTCCAGCCAGGCTTCAGCTTTCTTGGAACAGGTTCCGATTTGCTCTCTAATAACCAGTTTTCTTTTCTTTCAAAATGTGACCTTTCTCCCGGGCAGCTGACCACCACCTCCCCCAGAAAAAATTGCAGCCCTCCAAACACAATACGGGAGTAGCTCACGGTGAAGTCCGCCGTCTGCATCTCTCTTTTCTTCTTCTTTCTCTTCCTTTTGATACCAGAATGAGGCTTGGTTGAACTCACTGTCCTTTCATCTTGGCACATCCCCTCGGGCCGGTGTTAAACAGCTGTCATCCTGGGGCTGCCCAGGATCCCACTTATGAAATAAACCATCCAGCCTTCTTAATTGTCCTCCTGCGACGGGACTAAATTTGTCATCCTAATTTTTGAATGCTTGAGTTCCTGGGCCTCAGGCCTCTGGGTGTCATCACTGAACACAGCCCATCATTTGTTCTCAGCCAGACCCTCTTGTGAACTGACTGGATGGAGTGCAGAAGCCTAGTGGTTGGGGTCTGACTTCAAACAAGGGAGAAGAAGGCCATGGAAGGGGTGTTAGCTCATTAAAAAAAGTGATTCTTTTGGTCTTGTGTGAGGGATGCTTTCTTCTTACCATTCCATTATCTTCCCAAGAGAAATAAACACTTGAGTGGAAAGGACCCCCTGGGGGAACATGTGTGCACATGTTATATTCTCAGGGTATGTGACATGGCACACGTACATGTGTGTTTTGTTGCATGGGAGGGCTGTGTTTTAGAGTGCACAGTCACACTTCATTATTCTGCCAATTTAGAAATATATTTTAGGGGTGTCTGACTGTATCTGTTGGTTAAGCATCTAACACTTAATTTTGGCTCAGGTCGTGATCTCAGAGTTGAGAACAAGCCTTGCATTGGGCTCTGCATTGGGCATGGAGCCTGCTTAAAACTTTCTCTCTCCCTCTCCCTCTGTGCCCCCACCCCACACACACCTTGTTAAAATATATATATATATTTTATACATTATATATATATATATATATATTTAAAGTGACATTGATGAATTTAACAGTCATGGTTTTGGATATTATTGTTGGCATCCCCAAAGAACTATGTGTAGTGTGAGCCCTGACAGTTTTTGCTTCTTTTTTTTTTGCAATATGAATGCCTCACTTAACTTTTGATCACGGGGCACCCATTTAAAGAGGCATCTGCTTCAAAGACAGGTATGTCAAATAACCACGTTGCCAGCCACAGGTCACCTTCCCCCACTGAGGCTGCTTGGTTTTAGAGATTGTGGTTGATTTCTGTAACTGACTATTTGGGCCACTTGCTTTTTTCTTCATGCTCTTGCTGTTTTGAATTCACCAATAAAGGGTGAGCCCCCAAAACCCCAGGCCCCCACCTTCAACCCCAATGAAAGCAGCACCCCTGGCCAGTGTGCACTTTCTCTCTCTCTCTACCTGCGACCTTACCCCATGGCCCCAGATGAGTTGTGTAATTTACAGGTCTTTTAAGTAATAAATTTTTATTTTTTTCTAAGTTTTCTGATGGTTGTGGCTGAAGAACATCTTGCAATCTATAAGAACCAGAAGGGTCGGTCCCACCACAGCATTCCTAATTGGATGCAGGTCTCAGCCCTGTTCAAAACACTGTGGCATTATATCCATTTTTAATGACTTCAATAATTGTGCATATTATTCAACTAAATAGTTGTTATATTCTCTGGAGAATGAGCCCTTCCAAAGTCTATTTCCCTTGCACCCTTTGCAAGTGAACCTCTTCTTTTCTTTTCAAAATGTTTCCGTGTCTGAGTCCTCCTTTGGCTTTTTCAATTGGAAATTTGATTCAATTATTTGTCATCTATCTTACTTGGTGTTCAGACTTTTAATGTGATGACTTTTTCTTTGTTCACAACTCACCCACTCATCATGACATTTTACACCGATCCAACTCAGGCACTTGCCTGAAACAGGTTCTCGATTCCTTTTGAAGCAGCAATTCACAGACATAGCCTTTTATAAACACTGGGTAATATCAGAAGGGCTTGGGAATATTTGAACTGGGTGTTTTTTCCCTCTTGCTCTTTCTTTCTGGACAGAAACATATCTTCTTGAGGGGCCTCTGGCCAAATTGCAATATTTGCTTCCCCACGACAGATTTTCATGGGTTTCATCTTTCTCTCTTGGGATTTCGAAGCAGAAGAGGAGCTATAAAGACCCTGAGGCAGACACGTTTGTGAGTGCCTGTAAAGGGACACTATCAGAGGCATTGAAAAATGAAATGGCTTTTAGGTTCAGGAAAATGCTCACTCTGTGTGAGTTTTGATTCACATGGACAACAGGGCACAGTTCAGATCTGACAGCAACTTCGGATCTTCCCGTGAGACTCATAAGCCACAGTCTGAAGATCCAGAGGGAGTTCCATGATGGGTATGCAGATGCCCTACAAGCACCCACAGCCTGTTCAGCCGACTCTCTGGCTTCTACCTTTAAGAAGTGGCTGCTGAAAGTGAAGAAGCAAGTGGAACCCAAGGCTCCTGCTATCGAACCATGCTGGGTGTCTCGGGGTTCTCTGGTGGAGGTGGACTCTGCTGGGCATTCACACATCTGACCCTCTGAAAGTTATTAGGAGAAAAGAAGAAGCTACTGGTTATGCCTGGATCCAGGCTTCTATTCCTAGAGGATGTGAGCAGCCAGCCGCGCATACTCAGTACAGGCTTAGTTGTAGTTACTGGCTGCCGCAGGGTCAGGTTGACCTGGATCCTCTGTATCTGAGCGATGTCAGAGCATGAGGGACAACCCAAAAGACCATGTGGGTTCTCTCTCCGAATGCCTGAGACAGGTAAAGCAGAGGCTGTGTTTGCAGAACAGCCAGCAGGGGTTTTCAGAATAGTTCAGGCAAATGGATTCAATCTCTTTTGCATTATGCAGCCACGGTCGCATGGGAGTTCACCACCCCCAGGGTGAATTCTCAGAGCTCTGATGAGGCTGACCAAATTGCCCAGCTCAAGGTTTGCCTGAAATTTTTTTTCTTCTATGAGGACTGAAAGCACTCTGGGCAGATGAAAAGGCTTTTTATCAGTGTCCATTACCAAAAAGGCAAGGCACCTTAGACATACCCAGGGTCTGTACTTCATAGAGAAGAGCTCTCAGAGTTGTTCCTGAAACAGGGACTGGGCAGCGCTGTCTGGAGTCACAGCCATAGGTGCTTTTCAACCATGTCTCTCCTCAGGCATTGATGCCGAAGGCACCCAGTGCATCTAGAGGGATCTGGAGTCACTGATGTCCTTTTATTGGGACAGGTGCGATCACACCTTCCTCCTCAATCCTGCCACACCTATTTCTCTCCTTTGATTGTATTTCTACTAAAATCCAATCAGAATAAAACATGGAGTTCACATACCTCTGTAGGATTCCAGGATTCCTGGATGGTAATTTATAGGTTCTGTGTTTATTCAACTATCAAACAACATTCCACCTGAAACCTTTGTATAGGATGTAAGGAGATGCAGTGTGTATAATGGTGAAGAGGAAAAACTGTGGAGCACAAAATGGTAGCTAGTATTAATTTTGACAAGATGGAAAGTATTCCCTTTGTTTATAGAATTTTCCTTCCTTCCTTCCTTCCTTCCTTCCTTCCTTCCTTCCTTCCTTCCTTCCTTCCTTCCTTCCTTCCTCCTTTATGGGCAGCAAAGCAAAGTTTATTGAGGGATAGTACAAAGCTCCAGAAGAGGGAGGGGACCTAAGAGGGTTGCCCTAGCATTTCTTTGTTAGCATGATTAGAAAAGATAAAAAGGCACATATTTAAAATTTTGCAAGATATTCTAATGAAGACACACTATTTTCATTATCTAAAACTGAAATAATCAACATTAATTATAGCAAAATATCTGCCTGTACCAAATAGTCCTAAAAATCTGTGGGACCTTCTTTCCTCACTCATATATCACTGAATAAAGTACTTAATTCTTAAGTTTGTGTCTCTTGATACAATGAAGGTTTAGTAAGTCCAGGTAATTCCCTAGATCAGACAGTGATCAAAATATATCAAGTACCAACCCTTTGCTTTGTCTCACCTCCTCACTCTTCTTCGATGCCACCTGCTCCAGGAAGTCTTCTCTGATCTTCTGATCTCTCAGGTTAAGCGGCCTCTTGTTTATGTTCATGTAGCCTCGACCTGGTTTTTTACAGCATTTTCCTCTTGTTACTGCTTCGTCTGTCTTCTAGGTAACTTTCATAATGGTATGGACCCCTGTTTCCTTGTCAGGAGTGGATGCCTGTGTCAGGGTCACACAGGTGCATTGCCTCCTGGAAGATCAGTGGATTAATATGCATCACATAGAGCGTTTATAAAGGAAGGATACCTACTGTTTTTTATTTCATTGTTTCTATATATCGCAAGGCAAGGAAAGTGGTTTGTATGGAGAAATGACATAAAAGGGGCGAGGTTCCGTGATTTGAACTTTCTTCTAGGATCTTGCCAACAGCTTGGCTTCATTAAGGCAGGGCAAAGTTTATATTTCCATCCACACAATAATATTAACTTCCCATCTTGACAGTCTTGGTTTCAAAGAGTAAGTTAAAGCCTTTCCTTTTTTTTTTTTTTTTAACTATTAGAAGGCAGTACCAATATTCACTATCCAGCCGTCAGAGTAGTACACTTGCCCCCCGGAGTCCTGGTGGCCATACCCATCTTGTTATGTATCCAGACTTTTGTTTTTTATTTATTTTTTAACTAAGCATCCACCATGTGCTAATAACATGTTGGAGATGCAAAAATCTATGTTCAAATGGTCTTCCTACTCAAGGGTCTCATGGTCCCCTGTTAGGCTTAACAGAAGCTCCAGAGAGGCTCTATTAAGCTCCAGGGAGGTTAAGCCTACCGCTGGAATGGTGTAGTAGAAGGCAAGGTGGGAGGGGTGCTGTGTTAGGCATTCACCCTGTGCTAGACGTCTTCCGCCAGGTGGATCATTGTGGGGTTGAGAGATGTTAGGAGCTGCGTGCCCCAGATCTGTGCCCAATTATAGAAATTTTCTCTATAAGTCGGTGTTCCTGAGAGTGGGCTCTCAGGGCAGCCTGTGGACTAAGATCTTTCTCCTGGGGAGCAGATGAGTTTGTTTTGAGCCATCCACATGCTCTCCTAAGCCGGTCTGGGTGCATGAGTATGATTCTGTGAGATAAAGGGCTGGGGCCAGAAAATACAGGACATCTGCCTGGCCTGTACAGATGTGGACATGGAAACTTGAAAGAGAGGCTCAGAATGGGAAAATGAAAAGTGCCCTTTCTTCAGGCATATGCATAAAGGGCTAGGACTCCAAGAAAAGGATTTCAAAGTGAGCTTCCTTAAACCTTCATTCACCAATAATGATGTTGATGAATAACGTTACTGCTGCTGCTAATTATGCTAATAATAGACACTGTTAGTTCCCATAATGGTGCTTTCGATTTCACCCAGTTCATCACCTCAACTGCCCCTCACAATGCCATGATGTGGATCTTCTCATTTCCGTATTGCCAAGTGGAGAAACCAACTCTTCAAAGCTTGATGGGCCTGTGCACCGTGTCTGGATGTCACTCCAGAGCTCTCCCTGGCCCTATCATCACTTTGCTCTTTATACACAATCTTCTGAAACAGTTACTTAAAACACATACACACACACACACACACACAAAATCCCCCCAAAATTGAAAAATGAATAGACCATCAGAGGTATCTTTCTCCTTCCCCCTCCTCCTCCACCCTGGACACACTGGGCCTGCTTGAGTGATATTTATGCAGTGCTTACTTTTGAGAATCCCAGCTTGTAATAGTAATTTTTCTATGGCAATAATGATGATTATGAAGTATAGTGATACTATTTTTTATAAAAACACAAAACATGTGCCGAGAATAGTGCAGTGTTTGCTTTTTCTTATACAGTTCTCTCAAAAGTCCCGTGAAGAACATGTTATTATCTCAGCTGTTCCAGGTGTAGGAGCTGAAGTTTAGAGAATTGGAGGGGCTTGCCTAAAACAGCATCATTAGTAAGGAGCAGAGCCATCGTTTGAAACCAGATCTGTCTGATTCCAAAGCCCATGCTTTGGCTTCCAAACCTTATTTTCTCCCTCATGAATGTTTCCTAATGCTGGGTTTGCAGAATCTGGACTCCGCCTGCAGCCCCAGAATGCATCATGAATGCTGTGAAGTGAAGGACAAGCAGAATCTTCTCCCTGCAATTTCTCTCCTGCCTTTTGCCTCTCTGCAGGCTGCTGGTTTGGTGTTGTGTGCCTGGGACCCATTTTAAGGCTGTGCTGCCCAAGACGTGAGTGGCATATTAAAACTGGAGACTCATTGTTCGCTTCACGGGCGTTAATCAATGGCAAATTAGAATGGAATTGATATATGCATATGACATGCACATTAATTCCAAATGTGTTTATCGTAATTAATGCTATTAGAATGAATACCAAAGGAATCAGGGAATGATTAGCTACACTTAGTATTTGTTATGGTTTGTTTAAAAAAGTTAAACATAAAATTAGTTGAGGTTTGAGGAGTGATGTTTCATTTTCATGGTGAACATGGCTGTGAGCCTTGGGTTTTGCGAGATGGGAGGTTTCAGGGAGGCTCCCCATGCAAGATTTTACCAAAAACTGAGTAAATGAGGCTATCATCCTCAATTAATGCTGTGGTTTTCCTTTTGAATCATTTGTATCTCACAGCTACTTCCTGTTGTCATACCTATATTAAAAAACCTACCATCTCAGAAAGTTGTAGATGGAGGAGATAGAAAAGTAGCCTATAAAACATCACAAAGGATCAGTGTATGGTTTTAAAAGACATATGCTATGTTGGCTGGGTGGGCTATTCATATTTGTTGACATCTACGATGTTCTCACCCCTTCATTTGTGTGATCCCCATCTCATCTTCAGAATGACTCCGAGGCAGATATTTAAAGGAGAAGACTAAGGCTCAGAGAAGTTGACTTGATCTAGGTTACGTGACTTCTGGATGGAGAAACAGGGATTCAAGGTCTGTGTGAGTTCAAGTCCATGCTTGCTCCACTAAGAATGGCGTACTTCCTCTCAGGTGGCAGCCTTTCTCTGTCTGTACCCCTTGTCTGGTGGGCCACCTCCCAGATGCACAGGGCTGGTCATAAAGAAGACAGTAGGAAAGAGAATGGTTGGTTTAGGACAAACCCAACTCTGTCAGTGGAGCAGCTGCTCAAAGTGTTTATCCTACTGTGACTTTTATTTTCAAAGGATGGGCTTTTGAAGAAGAAATAGGTCATATGGAGGAATCTGTTTAACAAACATTTGTTGAGCACCTACATATGCTGGGAATTCGTCCCAGACCGAGTGAGACAGATGAACAGCATGGTCACACACGCAAATAGCTTATATTATAGGGGAGTAAATAGAGACATAGATCCTTGCAAAGTGCTGTGGCAGGTCTGTGATAGATACATGAGGTTCCAGGAGAATCCATGAGGAGTGCTAACCTAACCTGTAGATTGTAGGGAGGCAAGAAATACTTCCCATATGTGGTGTGTAGGTTGAGCCTTGAAGATGATCACATACCTTCTTGGTATAAAATACTGTGCTACAACTCTGAATGTATCCTGTAAGCCTGTGGATTCATGGTCTACAAGAGGAGCAATGCTAGGACTGTTCTCAGCACCTAACATAGTGCCTGACAGTAGGAGGCTTCAGTAAGGGTCTGTTGAATGAATAAGTGAACACAGAAATTGCAAAACAGTTCCCCCAGGACAGTTTTCTCTCTTCACTTTTCCATTACTGCACTGAATATACCAGCATCTGGAGGAACACAGCTTACTATACATTAAGACCTATTTTTTAAAAAGATTTTATTTATTTATTCATGAGACACACACACACACAGGGAGAGAGAGAGAGAGAGAGAGAGAGAGAGAGAGAGAGAGGCAAAGACACAGGCAGAGGGAGAAGCAGGCTCCATGCAGGGAGCCCGATGTGGGACTCGATCCTGGGACTCCAGGATCACACCCTGGGCTGAAGGTGGTGCTAAACCACTGAACCACCCAGGTATCCCAAGAACCATGGGTTTGAATCTGCTGCCTGCAAGCCATTAGACCTTGGGAAAATAGCTCACCTCTTAGTCCCTGAGTTTCCTCATCTTTAAATGGTTGATAGTAGCTCCATACCACATGGTTATTGTGAAGATTAAATGAGCTAGTGTGTGAAAAAGCCCATTAGAGCAGTAGCTAGCACATAGAGAGCCAACATTGGCTCTTCAGTTTGCCATGATATCGTGATTCATCTCAGACAAATCTCTCTTTTGGCAAGTTCTGGCTTTTCTCTGGTATCATGTGGTCTGATTCCAAATTCTGTAATCTCATGGAGTTTGATGACACTTTTGATGACATGATTCCATAATTTATTTTCTAAATAACTTTACCGAGCCCGTTGAATCTGGTTTTACAAATAGTAAACGATGAGATCTTGTTTTGGTTGTTTGTATCAGCCAGAGCATATGTAGCCATGGGGAGGGCTGGGCTGTCGAAACCAGTGAACCAGTGTTCTTTTCTTCATTTTTCTCAGTGTATTAGTTCAGGTTTTTTTTTTTTTAATATTTACTTATTTATTTAAGAGAGAGAGAGAGAGCATGAGTGCAGTGGAGGGAGGGAGGGGCAGAGGGCGAGAGAGAGAGAAAGTCTTAAGCAGATTCCCACAGAGTGCCGAGCCTGATGTGGGGCTTGATCTCAAGACCCTGAGATCATGACCTGAGCTGAAACCAAGAGTCGGATACTTAATGGACTGCACCACCCAGGTGTGCCCCCCCTTCCTTTTCTTTCTTTCTTTCTCCTTTCTTTCTTTCTTTCTTTCTTTCTTTCTTTCTTTCTTTCTTTCTTTCTTTCTTTCTTTCTTCTTTCTTTCTTTTTTTTTTTTTTTTTTTTTGTTAAAGGCCAACAGAAAACCAGCTGGATTCACTTAAGCAAGAAAAGGAAATTTGTTGGAAAGATACTGTATTACCATATACTTTCAGGGAATAATCAGACCCCACCAAAGGGTGGCGACCAGGGAAATTCCACAGCCTCAGGGGCAGGAGTTTGTAGACTTTTCTTACGGGTCTCTACCAGTAATGTAACTAGATTTTTAACAGATCCCCAGGGGAAAGAATCCATTTTTTCCCCCTCAGCTTTGGCCAGGTGTCTACCATTAAACCATCTGCTGTGGCCAGGAGGGCCCAGAGTCATGAAGCAAAAAAAGGAGTGGAGCCCACCACTTTACGTGGGCCAGGCAGAAGCCAGAGGAAGGGCGACAGTGTATTTATTGCAGTTAATTTCCATGTAGACTGGAGAATTGTGAATTTACTTCTTGTTTTCCAGTTCTGGGGAGATCACTACTCAATCAGGTGTGGTTACTGAGCACCTACCACGTACCTCACTCTGCAAGGAATGGTGCTTGTTTGAGTGTGTGCACATGCATGCATGAGCAAGCACATGGTGGTCACAAAATAGCCTACATTGGGGACCTTGTCCTTATGGCTTTATCATAAAACCAGGCCCAAGCCCAGATGGCTTTATCAATTTGAACATCATTGTGACCAGTTGTTTTTCTGGTTGTTTTTCCCTAAGCTATTTATATCTACCCCATACTTCATGCTCCTTACAAATTGGGACATTTTTGGTTCAAGTGCTTAATATTAAGGCTAGATTTCAAATAAGAGTGTAAAAAATACAGTAGAGCTCAATGAGTGCCTGTTGTATGTCAATAACTGTACAATTTAATTCTTTCTCTTCTCATAGGATTCTCTCAGCCCCTAAGTAGCAGGAACTAGGATTATGCATGTCTCACAAATGAGGAGGACGAGGCCTCAGAGTAGGTCACCATCTCAAGATAATGTACCTAGTGTGAGCTGCATGAAAGCATTTGAACAAATGTCAAATTTGCAAAACACAAAGCCAGCACTCCTCACTACTGTACTCTTCTTGCTTTTACTTTTTGTAGGATTTAGTCAATTATCTTGCTTTTCACGTTTGATATTTTCCATTTTTTTCTTGCATTTCCACATGGAAAGATTTTCATATTTTTAAAACCATAATCTCATTGGTGTTTCTAGAGCCTGCACTAATTATAGGTCCCTTGCAAAATAATGGAATTAAATATCGTTCTTTGAAAATCAACACATGAAAAAAATTATTAAATTTATTTTGCCTTAGTCAGCATCAGATATAATTTTATTTTGTCTTAATCTACATCAGACATGATTTTTAAGCAGTGTATTTGAAAATATGTTAAAAGGCAAGGTGTGTGTAATATAAACTAGTAGGTGGCATTGACCTAAAAGAATAGTTTGGAAGGGAAAAATTTAGAATATTTTGTGTTTTTCAAAAAGAAAGAAAGAAAGAAAGAAAGAAAGAAAGAAAGAAAGAAAGAAAGAAAGAAAGAAAGAAAGAAAGAAGAAAGAAACCCAAGGACAAAAATGAGATTTCTGTAACTTTTTGAAACAAGGATATTGGAGAAGGCCCTTTATTTGTTTATTTAGTTTTTAAAAGATTTTATTTATTTATTTATTTATTTATTTATTTGAGAGACAGAGACAGACAGACAGACAGCACTAGCTTGGGGAAGGGGCAGAGGGAGAGGGAGAAGCGGACTCCCTATTGATCAGGGAACCTGACACGGGTGGATCCCAGGACCCTGAGATCATGACCTGAGCCAAAGGCAAACGTTTAACCAACTGAGCCACTCAGGTGCCCAGGGGGAAGGTCCTTTAGAATGATGGATTACAGAGAGGAAGCAGAACACTTCAGTTCTCCCTTCAGTTTTGTCTTCTGTGTCAAGGAAGATGATCTCTGGGCTGAACAGCATAGAATGAACATGTGTAGATGATCATAGATACATAAGAAAAGCCACAGAGTGTGTGAAGAGACTTACAGAAGGGGTGTTTGGGTGGCTTAGTCAGTTGAACATCTGACTCTTGATTTTGGCTCAGGTCATGATCTCAGGGTTGTTGGATAAAGCCTTGCATTGGTTCTGTACTGGTCATGGACCCTGCTTGGGATTCTCTCTCTCTCTCCTCCCTCTGCACCCCAAAGCCATCCCCCTTCACACTCTCTCTCTCTCTCAAAAAAAGAGAGAGACTTACAGAATACCATACTGATCTAAATAAATTCAAGTTCTCTGTCATGGAAGAGATTTGTGCCAAGGCTCTGAAAGACATGACATCGGAGATCACTGTTAAAGACTCTAAGGAATCTCAAGAATGAGATAGATGTCAGATGATGGGTGTTGTGACCCTGAAGCAGTGGCCTTAATGAGGAGGTGGTGATGATCACTGGGATGTTGTGAGGATTTTATGCAAGGAATTCATGCTAGCATAAATCTTGCCTTTTTTGTAATGGTCATTGCTGTATTAGGTGAGAAAAAAATAACACAAGCAAAACAATCTCAGCAACATATCTAAGCAATGTCCTTGTGAAATTGTGATCAATATGGACATGTACTTATATGTAAGGGAAACTAGATGGATGAGTAACTGGTCACAAATCATTCTCAAAGGATACTGACCCACGTTTGAAAGTTAATCTGGAGATAATCTCCTAGTAGCCTGCTGTAAGGTGCTGTCCTTGGCTCCATCCTCCTGTCTACTTAAGAGATGCCAGCATTGTTTCTCTTGGTTTAGGGGAGATATTTTCCAATTCATCCAGTGTGCAAATAATACAAAGACAGGAGGGACAGTGAATACTAAGACAGAAACAGGATATAAAATGATATTTATAGACCAGAGATCTGGGCCAAGTCTAACAGAACAAAATGTAGCAGGGATAAATGTAAAGTTCTACAAATCCCAAAATTAAACTGCACAAAATCGGATGAGCTCCCTCCTGTTTCAGAGAATTAGTATCATGAGTGAAATATTATTAAATGGCTGGGGAAACAGTAAGCACAAGGATACCAATGAGTCAACTCTGATATAATAAGCCAAAAAAGATCACTAAACATAACCTATGTTGATACATGCATGGTGTAGAATGAGAGCGGGGATGACTTCTTTGTACTCTGCATTTTTTAGTTTGGAATATTGTGTTTGTAATATTTTAGCCTGGACTAATTTTTCTGTTTCGGTAAATACTTGGTAGGTTATGGACCCATTGGAAGACATGTAGGAGAAAGAGTCTGATGATGAGAAGACTTCAAGCCATGTCCTATAGGGGATGTTTGAGGAAATGGGGACTTACTAATATGAAAAGAAAAAGAGAAGGCAGAGAAGAGACATGATAGCAGGCTGTAGATCAGGAAAAGTATATAAGAAACATTAGGACTGCTTAATATAGTCTCAAATTGCAGAACTGGTGTTCATCCATGGCAGCTATAGGGAGACAGATTGGGGTTCAAAATAAGGCATCAATTCCTTTTTTTTTTTTTTTTTAAAGATTTTATTTATTTATTCATGATAGTCACAGAGAGAGAGAGAGAGGCAGAGACACAGGCAGAGGGAGAAGCAGGCTCCATGCACCGGGAGCCCGACGTGGGATTCGATCCCGGGTCTCCAGGATCGCGCCCTGGGCCAAAGGCAGGCGCCAAACTGCTGCGCCACCCAGGGATCCCAAGGCATCAATTCCTAATAGGAATGCCTGATCATGAGTTTTTTAAAGAAGAGATATTGATGATTCTATTATGGGAAGTTAATCCTCAGCTGGAACACCAAGTAGGGTGAATTTCAACAGACATTTCTGTAGATTGCCGGTATATCTTGCAATGGGAGCTTTTGAGTGATATGGGTTCTCACTGTTCTGCAAGAGGTAAGCTAGCCTGCAATCAGGGAGACTAGTTAGGAGGCTCTTGCTATTGTTGAGGTGAAATGAAGCTTAGCAACCGCTTGGACATAAAGGTTAAGTAGATGCAGAAGAGTCTAGGATATATCCATTGTTCCACAGCCCTTGTAAAGCACAGTGAGTGAATACAATGTGGCTGTAGCTTGCTGTGTGATCTGGGCCAAGTCATTAAATGGCCAAGGTCTTTAGCTCCTTCATCTGTGAAATGAGAGGCTAGAGTCAGGATTCCTTTCATTCATGACATTCTGGGATGAAAACAAGCTGTAAGAATCACATTTTTGGAAAAGTGCATTAATGGCTGTGTGGCTGCCTAGTTATTTAATATGACATGAAGAAGGAAATGGAGGTGACTCCTACCCAAATATATTTTCTCCTATTTTCCTTCGTTGACTTTATATAGCAACTGGAATTTCACCATTTAGGTTTTATTCAATTGAGTTGAGAAGACCACATCTCTCTTAAAAGCTGAAGAAATGCTAATGGAAGGACCACATATTAAACCATGGTCAGTAGTTTAATTCTAGCAGGAATTAGGTTTTGGTTCATTTTCTCTAAAAGCTTCAGTTAAACATGGATTTTAAAGAAATTTTTGGTGTTAAGGAATTATGGAGGACAGGGTTTGGGTTTCAGAGTTGAGTGTGGTTCTACAATCGACAGATATAGGGTAGTGGGGAGTCACCTTTGCAGGTAAAAGTAGGAGTTCAAGGGCACACTTAAATCAGTTTTAGTTTTGCTGTGGGTTGGTCAGCTCTCTGGCTGGTCACAGATTCATTTAGCTCCTTCCATCCTGTTGAGAACAAGCTCTTGAGGATGTTAGGTGTTTTCCATTGTGATTATTGTTCTGTCTTCCCAGTGATTGAAATATCACCTCCTCTCACCAGCACTTGAGTCTGTGACATGGAAATAATTACTCTCATCTGACTATTTCCTGTTAAAAATCAAAGATCAGGGGCACCTGGGTGGCTCAGCCAATTAAACGTCCAACTTGGGCTGAGGTCATGATCTCAGGGTCCTGGAATCGAGCCCCATGTTGGGCTCACTGCTCAGTGGGGAGTCTGCTTCCCTTTCTGCCCTTCCATCTGCTCATGCTCGCTCAGTCTAAGTCTCAAATAAATAAAAAAAATCTTTAAAAAAATTCAAAGATCAAAGAGTGGATGAGGCAGTATATAAAATGAAGTTACTTTTGGATTTCAGATGGTTACTGTGGACTTAAAACAGAAAGTTGAAATATTTTTCCATTATCCTGAATGCCTATAGACAGTTGTTTGTTTTTGTCTCTTTAACAACCTTGGAAAGAGTTAGCTGGTGGAATTCAGTGAGAGATTTAAGAAAAAAACAAAAAAAAAAAAAACCTTAATGGAAGCTAGGACTTTGGCTTCAAAAATAGTTTATTAAACTCTTTCTAACAATTAACTACTCAAATAGGAGTATGTCTACTCTACTGAATGACCTTCTTTTAATTAAATGCTGTACCTGGCTAGGTATCTTTTAAGAATCTGGCATTGACTTTAGACAACCATGGGGAATCTATCCAAATAAGGTTTGCATGGGTCTCCCCCACAGAAAAAGGTTTAGGGCACCTTCTAATATTTTAAATTAAGAGTGAGGAATCCATTTGATGGATGGAACCAGGGCCACCTTCACTGTTTGAGAAAGGTTAAATGATATTTACTAGCAAATTTCCTTGCCAAGAAATATAGGAGGAAAAAGTGATCTACAGTCATGTAGAGTGATGAGCCAGGTCATGTCAGGAAGAGAACTTGTGCACTGCAGGTCCTGCATCAGCTTCCATTAAGCTAGCTTCTGAAGGATGCACTGACTATAAAATATGTGTAAAAACAAGAACAGAAAGAATGCAACTATTTTCTGAAAGCAACACTTAACTTTAATCCAAAGCCCATTTCCTATTACTATATGAATGATTAACTTTGGTAATAGAAATATAAGAAGGATCCTAATGTGTGACTTTGTTGATGGTTTTTCCCTCTGTTTCCTACAAATGTGGTTTAAAAAGTACTTTCATTATTCTAGGGTCGAGTTTTTGAAGGGCTTCCTTGTCAATGATCTTATTTTCTAGCATGACATTGTCCTTGGGCTTTATGTTGTGGTACCATGTTATGACTGAGGCAGCATCATCATGATATTCTTCAGATCAGTGATCTAAAAGTTCAGGGCTGACCTAGAACTAGGGAATTTTGTGCTACCATTATGGTGACCATATTTTCAGAAACCCCAAGTATCCTTTTTCCTAATTATTTATGTATGTGGAATGACTACATCATATTTACATCCTGAAATAGAACTTTAATTTGATAGACCTAATATGATTTAGTGAAATGTGGACTGGGCCAGACCGTCTGGGAAGGAGGAGTTCAAAAGTTGGATTTGTGGGCAGTTTGTTTACTAAAATTGCACCAAGGGCTTGGCTTTGCACTAGTAATTTTGTGTTCTATGCTTTAATTCCTACAACAGCTCTTTGAGGAAGTTATTCTTACCCATAAGTGAGGTAACCTGCCCCAGTTTGCAGTAAATAATGGAGCTGAGGTTTCCACCAAGGCCCTGCCTCACTTAAGACCACATGCAGTTTATATGACACAGTGCTTCCATGTTGTTTACCTGTCTGTCACATGGGCTGGCTACATCAGAATCATCTGGGGCCCATGTTAAAAATCAGACTGTCAGACCTCTCCCAAGACCTACTAATTCATAATCTCTCCAGATGTTTTTGGCCAGCTCTGCAGGTGGAATTTGGATATGTGGCCAGATTTGGGTCATGGGCTCTTCTGCCTTAATGCTTGCCTTAGATTGCAACCTTGTCAAGGGTAAGACTTTTGCTATGCACTTACACCTACTGGCAGATGTTAGAGACAAAGTCCAAAACAGTGGGGGAAAAACTCTTTCCACAGGCATTTCTGGTTTTAGGTGCTGTAATGGGAGACGTCAAAAGAGACACTGAAATCTAAGCTTCCCTGAGCTTGGTAGTTGAACTCAATGTTTGGGCTCATGGCTTTGCTTGCTATGCTATGACGTAGTAATTTACCCAGGAAATGGTTCTTATCCAGCCTGCTCTATTATAGCCTGGGATATTCATAGAGGAATGAAAACCGATTACAGAAGTCAGTCCCTGCTGGGGCCCCACCAGGCTGGGCCCTGACCTCTATGCCCATGTATTGGCATCTCGTTTATTAGCATCAATAAAGAGTTATTCCACTCATTAGTGAATGGCAATTTGAACCGCAGAATTACACCCTATTCCTGCCAGCTCGTTTACTCATTTTCTCCTTTTCCCCAAGCACTAAAAAAGTCCAGATGGAGTCAGGGCGGGTTGGAGGGGGAATGCCAGAGAAAAAATTAAATTAGAAGAGGTGCTATTGAAGTAACCTAGCTAATCTTAGCAGAGATCTGTGGCTAATCATTCCAGGTAACTCATTCTGTTTGAAAATAGTATCATGTGTCTGTGTGTGTTAGTGTATAATAGGGAGAAGAAGAGACACCCAAAGGATAGATTTATCTGGAATTGTTGAACAACAGCTGAAACCTGACTACTGATAGGGCACATCCATTCATTCACTCGTTCATGCAGTCATTCTGCAAGGAGATATATTGACCACCTGCTGTGTACCTGAGACTCAAACATGTGTTAGTTTTCTAGATAAAAGAACTTGGGGCCCACCATTAAAGAATTTAAAAATTTGGGCCAATAACAAGAGTGCATGAAAGTTAAGTAAGGGTGTAAAATTGGACAAGAAATATCATAAGAGACCAAGTAAATGTTGTTGCAGAAAGGGAGTGGTAAAGTAGTTAAGGAGAGCCTGGATGAAAGGAATAGCCCTACATGATTTAGAATTGAATTTGGAACTTGAGTTGCAAAGAGGACTGAGATTACATGGAAATGAGGATAGTTTGGGCAGGGAGAATGTGTGTGGAGGCATGTTGGGGGCTTTGGCAAATAGTCCAGCTAGTCATGTTGTGTTCATGGGGAACATGTTGATGAGTCGAGAGAGATACAGAGTTCCCTTTAATGATCTAGCATGATACTACTTTGCCTTTTCTCTGTCATCAGACTTGTCACATGGACTCATCATGTTCTGTGATCCTATCTGTCCCATTAGATCGAAACTCCTCAAGAGCTAGGACTGCCTTTTTTGACTTTCAGGTGCCATCCCTTAGGCAAAGCTTTGTCTAAACGATGTGCACCCAGTTAGTGCGTGGGTACTGAATTGTGATATATCTGGATAAGGGTGAAGGACCAATGCCTTCTC